>NC_057805.1:378185318-378834739 GCF_018294505.1 Triticum aestivum
CCCCCCCATCTAGATGGGACTTGGCCGGCGCCCCCCTTCCCAGGGGGCCTATATAAAGGGGGGGAGGGAGGGCAGTAAGAGAACAGCCTTGGGCGCCTCCCTCCTCCCCTGCTACACCTCTCCCTCTCGCAGAAGCTCGGCGAAGCCCTGCCGAGACCCGCTACATCCACCACCACGCCGTCGTGCTGCTGGATCTCCATCAACCTCTCCTTCCCCCTTGCTGGATCAAGAAGGAGGAGACGTCGCTGCACCGTACGTGTGTTGAACGCGGAGGTGCTGTCCGTTCGGCACTCGGTCATCGGTGATTTGAATCACGGCGAGTACGACTCCGTCATCCACGTTCATTGGAACGCTTCCGCTCGCGATCTACAAGGGTATGTAGATGAACTCCTTTCCCCTCGTTGCTAGTATACTCCATAGATGGATCTTGGTGAGCGTAGGAAAATTTTAAAATTATGCTACGATTCCCAACAGTGGCATCATGAGCCAGGCCTATGCGTAGTTACTATGCACGAGTAGAACACAAAGCAGTTGTGGGCGTTGATGTTGCCAATTCTTCTTGCCGCTACTAGTCTTGTATTGTTTCGGCGGTATTGTAGGATGAAGCGGCCCGGACCGACCTTACACGTACGCTTACGTGAGGCAGGTTCCACCGACTGACATGCACTAGTTGCATAAGGTGGCTAGCGGGTGTCTGTCTCTCCTACTTTAGTCGGAATGGACTCGATGAAAAGGGTCCTTATGAAGGGTAAATAGAAATTGGCAAATCACGTTGTGGTTTTACGTAGGTAAGAAACGTTCTTGCTAGAAACCTTTACAAGCCACGTAAAAACTTGCAACAACAATTAGAGGACGTCTAACTTGTTTTTGCAGCAAGTGCTATGTGATGTGATATGGCCAGAAGATGTGATGAATGATATATGTGATGTATGAGATTGATCATATTCTTGTAATAGGAATCACGACTTGCATGTCGATGAGTATGACAACCGGCAGGAGCCATAGGAGTTGTCTTTATTATTTTGTATGACCTGCGTGTCATTGAATAACGCCATGTAAATTACTTTACTTTGTTGCTAAACACGTTAGCCATAGAAGTAGAAGTAATCGTTGGCGTGATGACTTCATGAAGACACAATGATGGAGATCATGATGATGGAGATCATGGTGTCATGCCGGTGACGAAGATGATCATGGTGCCCCGAAGATGGAGATCAAAGGAGCATAATGATATTGGCCATATCATGTCACTATTTGATTGCATGTGATGTTTATCATGTTTTGCATCTTATTTGCTTAGAACGACGGTAGTAAGTAAGATGATCCCTTATGATAATTTCAAGAAAAGTGTTCCCCCTAACTGTGCACCGTTGCGAAGGTTCGTTGTTTCGAAGTACCACGTGATGATCGGGTGTGATAGATTCTAACGTTCGAATAACGGGTGTTGACGAGCCTAGCATGTACAGACATGGCCTCGGAACACACGCAATACACTTAGGTTGACTTGACGAGCCTAGCATGTACAGACATGGCCTCGGAACACGGAGGACCGAAAGGTCGAGCATGAGTCGTATAGAAGATACGATCAACATGGAGATGTTCACCGATCTTGACTAGTCCGTCTCACGTGATGATCAGACATGGCCTAGTTAACTCGGATCATGTTTCACTTAGATGACTAGAGGGATGTCTATCTGAGTGGGAGTTCATTGAGTAATTTGATTAGATGAACTTAATTATCATGAACTTAGTCTAAAATCTTTACACTATGTCTTGTAGATCAAATGGCCCACGTTGTCCTCAATTTCAACGCGTTCCTAGAGAAAACCAAGCTGAAAGATGATGGCAGTAACTATACGGACTGGGTCCGGAACCTGAGGATCATCCTCATAGCTGCCAAGAAAGATTATGTCTTAGAAGCACCGCTAGGTGAATCACCAATCCCTGAGAACCAAGACGTTATGAACGCTTGGCAATCACGTGCTGATGATTACTCCCTCGTTCAGTGCGGCATGCTTTACAGCTTAGAACCGGGTCTCCAAAAGCGTTTTGAGAAACATGGAGCATATGAGATGTTCGAGGAGCTGAAAATGGTTTTCCAAGCTCATGCCCGGGTCGAGAGATATGAAGTCTCCGACAAGTTCTTCAGCTGTAAAATGGAGGAGAATAGTTCTGTTAGTGAGCATATACTCAGAATGTCTGGGTTACACAACCGCTTATCCCAGCTGGGAGTTAATCTCCCGGATGACGCGATCATTGACAGAATCCTCCAGTCGCTTCCACCAAGCTACAAGAGCTTTGTGATGAACTTCAATATGCAGGGGATGGAAAAGACCATTCCTGAGGTATATTCAATGCTGAAATCAGCGGAGGTGGAGATCAGAAAAGAACATCAAGTGTTGATGGTGAATAAAACCACTAAGTTCAAGAAGGGCAAGGGTAAGAAGAACTTCAAGAAGGACGGCAAGGGAGTTGCCGCGCCCGGTAAGCCAGTTACTGGGAAGAAGTCGAAGAATGGACCCAAGCCTGAGACTGAGTGCTTTTATTGCAAGGGAAGTGGTCACTGGAAGCGGAACTGCCCCAAATACTTAGCGGACAAGAAGGCCGGCAACGCCAAAGGTATATGTGATATACATGTAATTGATGTGTACCTTACCAGTACTCGTAGTAGCTCCTGGGTATTTGATACCGGTGCGGTTGCTCATATTTGTAACTCAAAACAGGAACTACGGAATAAACGGAGACTGGCGAAGGACGAGGTGACGATGCGCGTCGGGAATGGTTCCAAGGTCGATGTGATCGCCGTCGGCATGCTACCTCTGCATCTACCTACGGGATTAGTTTTAAACCTCAATAATTGTTATTTAGTGCCAGCTTTGAGCATGAACATTGTATCTGGATCTCGTTTAATTTGAGATGGCTACTCATTTAAATCCGAGAATAATGGTTGTTCTATTTATATGAGAGATATGTTTTATGGTCATGCCCCGCTGGTTAATGGTTTATTCTTGATGAATCTCGAACGTGATGTTACACATATTCATAGTGTGAATACCAAAAGATGTAAAGTTGATAACGATGGTCCCACATACTTGTGGCACTGCCGCCTTGGTCACATTGGTGTCAAGCGCATGAAGAAGCTCCATGCAGATGGACTTTTGGAGTCTCTTGATTACAAATCATTTGACACGTGTGAACCATGCCTCATGGGTAAGATGACCAAGACTCCGTTCTCCGGAACAATGGAGCGAGCAACCAACTTATTGGAAATCATACATATCGATGTGTGCGGTCCAATGAGTGTTGAGGCTCGCGGAGGATATCGTTATGTTCTCACTCTCACTGATGACTTAAGTAGATATGGGTATGTCTACCTAATGAAACACAAGTCTGAAACCTTTGAAAAGTTCAAGGAATTTCAGAGTGAGGTTGAGAATCAACGTGACAGGAAAATAAAATTCTTACGATCAGATCGTGGTGGAGAATATTTAAGTCACGAGTTTGGTACACACTTAAGGAAATTTGGAATAGTTTCACAACTCACGCCGCCTGGAACACCTCAGCGAAACGGTGTGTCCGAACGTCGTAATCGCACTCTATTGGATATGGTGCGATCTATGATGTCTCTTACCGATTTACCGCTCTCATTTTGGGGCTATGCTTTAGAGACTACCGCATTCACTTTAAATAGGGCTCCGTCGAAATCCGTTGAGACGACACCGTATGAATTATGGTTTGGGAAGAAACCTAAGCTGTCGTTTCTAAAAGTTAGGGGATGCGATGCTTATGTCAAGAAACTTCAACCTGAAAAGCTCGAACCCAAGTCGGAGAAGTGCATCTTCATAGGATACCCTAAGGAGACTATTGGGTATACCTTCTACCTCAGATCCGAAGGCAAGATCTTCGTTGCCAAGAACGGGTCCTTTCTGGAGAAGGAGTTTCTCTCGAAAGAATTGAGTGGGAGGAAAGTGGAACTTGATGAGGTGATAGTCACCCCTTCCGTGCCGGAAAGTAGCGCAGCGCGGGAAAATGTTCCTGTGGTGCCTGCACCGACTGGGGAGGAAGTTAATGATGATGATCATGAAGCTTCGGATCAAGTTACTACTGAACTTCGTAGGTCCACAAGGACACGTTCCGCACCAGAGTGGTACGGCAACCCTATCCTGGAAATCATGTTGTTAGACAACGGTGAACCTTCGAACTATGAAGAAGCGATGGCGGGCCCGGATTCCGACAAATGGCTAGAAGCCATGAAATCCGAGATAGGATCCATGTATGAAAACGAAGTATGGACTTTGACTGACTTGCCCGATGATCGGCGAGCCATAGAAAACAAATGGATCTTTAAGAAGAAGACGGACGCGGATGGTAATGTGACCATCTACAAAGCTCGACTTGTTGCTAAGGGTTCTCGACAAGTTCAAGGGGTTGACTACGATGAGACTTTCTCACCCGTAGCGAAGCTGAAGTCCGTCCGAATCATGTTAGCAATTGCCGCATACTATGATTATGAGATATGGCAGATGGACGTCAAAACGGCATTCCTTAACGGCTTCCTTAAGGAAGAGTTGTATATGATGCAGCCGGAAGGTTTTGTCGATCCTAAGAATGCTAACAAAGTATGCAAGCTCCAGTGCTCAATCTATGGGCTGGTGCAAGCATCTCGGAGTTGGAACATTCGCTTTGATGAGATGATCAAAGCGTTTGGGTTTACACAGACTTACGGAGAAGCCTGTGTTTACAAGAAAGTGAGTGGGAGCTCTGTAGCATTTCTCTTATTATATGTGGATGACATACTATTGATGGGAAATGATATAGAATTCTTGGAAAGTATAAAGGCCTATTTGAATAAGTGTTTTTCAATGAAGGACCTTGGAGAAGCTGCTTATATATTAGGCATCAAAATCTATAGAGATAGATCAAGACGCCTCATTGGTCTTTCACAGAGTACATACCTTGACAAGATATTGAAGAAGTTCAATATGGATCAGTCCAAGAAGGGGTTCTTGCCTGTATTGCAAGGTGTGCAGTTGAGCACGGCTCAATGCCCGACCACGGCAGAAGATAGAGAAAAGATGAGTGTCATCCCCTATGCCTCGGCCATAGGGTCTATTATGTATGCCATGCTGTGTACCAGACCTGATGTAAACCTTGCCGTAAGTTTGGTAGGAAGGTACCAAAGTAATCCCGGCATGGAACACTAGACAGCGGTCAAGAATATCCTGAAGTACCTGGAAAGGACTAAGGATATGTTTCTCGTTTATGGAGGTGACGAAGAGCTCGTCGTAAAGGGTTACGTCGACGCTAGCTTCGACACAGATCTGGATGACTCGAAGTCACAAACCGGATACGTGTATATTTTGAATGGAGGAGCAGTAAGCTGGTGCAGTTGCAAGCAAAGCGTCGTGGCGGGATCTACATGTGAAGCGGAGTACATGGCAGCCTCGCAGGCAGCACATGAAGCAGTCTGGATGAAGGAGTTCATTACCGACCTAGGGGTGATTCCCAATGCGTCGGGCCCGATGACTCTCTTCTGTGACAACACTGGAGCTATTGCCCTTGCGAAGGAGCCCAGGTTTCACAGGAAGACCAGGCGTATCAAGCGTTGCTTCAACTCCATTCATGAAAGTGTTCAAAATGGAGACATAGATATTTGTAAAGTACATACGGACCTGAATGTAGCAGATCCGTTGACTAAACCTCTCCCTAGGGCAAAACATGATCAACACCAGGACGCAATGGGTGTTCGATTCATCACAATGTAACTAGATTATTGACTCTAGTGCAAGTGGGAGACTGTTGGAAATATGCCCTAGAGGCAATAATAAATGGTTATTATTATATTTCTTTGTTCATGGTAATTGTCTATTGTTCATGCTATAATTGTGTTATCCGAAAATCGTAATACATGTGTGAATACATAGACCACAACGTGTCCCTAGTAAGCCTCTAGTTGACTAGCTCGTTGATCAACAGATAGTCACGGTTTCCTGACTATGGACATTGGATGTCATTGATAACGGGATCACATCATTAGGAGAATGATGTGATGGACAAGACCCAATCCTAAGCATAGCATAAAAGATCGTGTAGTTTCGTTTGCTAGAGCTTTTCCAATGTCAAGTATCTTTTCCTTAGACCATGAGATCGTGCAACTCCCGGATACCGTAGGAGTGCTTTGGGTGTGCCAAACGTCACAACGTAACTGGGTGACTATAAAGGTGCACTACGGGTATCTCCGAAAGTGTCTGTTGGGTTGGCACGGATCGAGACTGGGATTTGTCACTCCGTGTGACGGAGAGGTATCTCTGGGCCCACTCGGTAATGCATCATCATAATGAGCTCAATGTGACTAAGGCGTTAGTCACGGGATCATGCATTGCGGTACGAGTAAAGAGACTTGCCGGTAACGAGATTGAACAAGGTATTGGGATACCGACGATCGAATCTCGGGCAAGTAACATACCGATTGACAAAGGGAATTGTATACGGGATTGATTGAATCCTTGACATCATGGTTCATCCGATGAGATCATCGTGGAACATGTGGGAGCCAACATGGGTATCCAGATCCCGCTGTTGGTTATTGACCGGAGAGGCGTCTCGGTCATGTCTACATGTCTCCCGAACCCGTAGGGTCTACACACTTAAGGTTCGGTGATGCTAGGGTTGTAGAGATATGAGTATGCGGAAACCCGAAAGTTGTTCGGAGTCCCGGATGAGATCCCGGACATCACGAGGAGTTCCGGAATGGTCCGGAGGTGAAGAATTATATATAGGAAGTCAAGTTTCGGCCACCGGGAAAGTTTCAGGGGTTATCGGTATTGTACCGGGACCACCGGAAGGGTCCCGGGGGTCCACCGGGTGGGGCCACCTATCCCGGAGGGCCCATGGGCTGAAGTGGGAGGGCAACCAGCCCTTAGTGGGCTGGGGCGCCCCCCATGGGCCTCCCCCCTCACCCTAGGGTTAGAAACCCTAGGGTGGGGGGGCGCCCCACTTGCCTTGGGGGGCAAGTATCCCCCCTGGCCGCCCCCCCCCCTCAGATGGATCTTGGCCGGCGCCCCCCTCTCCCAGGGGGCCTATATAAAGGGGGGAGGGAGGGCAGCAAGAGAACAACCTTGGGCGCCTCCCTCCTCCCCTGCTACACCTCTCCCTCTCGCAGAAGCTCGGCGAAGCCCTGCCGAGACCCGCTACATCCACCACCACGCTGTCGTGCTGCTGGATCTCCATCAACCTCTCCTTCCCCCTTGCTGGATCAAGAAGGAGGAGACGTCGCTGCACCGTACGTGTGTTGAACGCGGAGGTGCTGTCCTTTCGGCACTCGGTCATCGGTGATTTGAATCACGGCGAGTACGACTCCGTCATCCACGTTCATTGGAACGCTTCCGCTCGCGATCTACAAGGGTATGTAGATGCACTCCTTTCCCCTCGTTGCTAGTATACTCCATAGATGGATCTTGGTGAGCGTAGGAAAATTTTAAAATTATGCTACGATTACCAACAGTATATCTATCATGGAAAGTATTGGAAACTACTCGACCGTTTTTGTTGACAGGAAAAGCATGCCACCCAAAATGTTTTATATCTATTTTTTGCTTTGAGCTCTGGCACCTCTACAAATCCCTACTTCCTTCTACGAAGGGCCTTTCTATATACTTTATGCAAAAAATATATTTTGAGTCACCATGTTCTCTTATAAAGCACCAACTAAGGGGCACTATGATCGTACTTGAGCATTGGATGTAGCTAATATGCGAGTGTATTTCATGAATGGATCAATGATTGAGCATGATGGACAAGGGATAACTTGCTTTAGTGTTGATATTTCGAAAGACATGGTTGCTTGTTGATATGCTTGAGTATTTAAATTTTCATGTCAAAACTAGACTATTGCTTTGAATCATATAAAAGTCCAAATGTCCATGCTACAAAAGAAAATAATATGTGATGAACATGTTAGGCAGCATTCCACATCAAAAATTCTATTTTTATCATTTACCTACTCGAGGACGAGTAGGAATTAAGCTTGGGGATGCTGATACGTCTCCAACGTATCTACAATTTTTCTTGTTCCATGTTGTTATATTATCATTCTTGGATGTTTTACAATCATTTTATAGCAACTTTATAAATACCCTGTCCGCCTCCCACACCGCCTCTTTGCTCTATAAATACCCTGACAATCCAAAAACCTTAGGGGAGTCGACGAAACACAATTCCAGCCGCCGCAAGTTCCAGATCCAATCTAGACACCATTACAGAGGGGTTCATCATCCTCATTGGTGCCTCTCAAATGATGCATGAGTAGTTCATTGCAGACCTACGAGTCCGTAGTTAGTAGCTAGATGGCTTCCTCTCTCTCTCTCTCTCTCTCTCTCTTTTGATTCTCAATACAATGGTCTCTTGGAGATCTATTTAATGTAACTCTTTTTGCGGTGTGTTCGTTGGGATCCAATGAACTTTGAGTTTATGGTCAGATCTATTTATCCATGAAAGTTATTTGAGTTTATTTGATCTCCTATATGCATGATTACTTATAGCCTCGTGTTTCTTCTTCGAATCTTTGGTTTAGTTAGGCTAACTAGATCGATTTTTCTTGCCATGGGAAGAGGTGTGTTGTGATGGGTTCGATCGTGCGGTGTTCTTTCCCAGTGATAGAAGGGGCAGCAAGACACATATGTATCGTTGCAATTAAGGATAACAAGATGGGGTCTATTCCTACATGAATAGATCTTGTCTACATCATGTCATCGTTCTTATTGCATTACTCCGTTTCTCCATGAACTTAATACACTAGATGCATGCTGGATAGCGGTCAATGTGTGAAGTAATAGTAGTAGATGCACGCATGAGTCAGTCTACTAATCTTGGACGTGATGCCTATATAATGATCATTGCCTGGATATCTTCATAATTATTTGAAGTTCTATCAATTGCCCAATAGTAATTTGTTTACCCGCCGTATGCTATTTTCCTCGAGAGAAGCCACTAGTGAAATCTACGGTCCCCGGGTCTATTCTTTATCATATTTGCTTTGAGATCTATTATTATTTGCTTTTATTTTTAGATCTATTATTCTAAAAACCCAAAAATACCTTGCTGCACTTTTTCTTTATTTATTTTGTTTTGTTTTATAGCGAGATCTATTTATCCAAAATCATACAAACCAATCTATCTTTTACTCGAGAGGGATTGACAACCCCTCTTACGCGTCGAGTTGCAAGTATTTGTTCTTTATGTGCAGGTACCGTTTACATAGTGTTGCTTGGTTCTCCTACTGGTTCGATAACCTTGGTTTCATACTGTAGGAAATACCTACCGTAGTTGTGCTACATGCTACTTCTTGAGCTTACGTTGATTTTTCTCTTGAAGGGGAAAGGGTGATGCAGCAAACTAGAGATAAGTATTTCCCTCAATTAAGAATCAAGGTATCAATCCAGTAGGAGGCACAAGCAAGTCTCCAATCTATGCACCTGCACAAACTAATAAATACTTGCACACAACGCGAAAAAGGGGTTGTCAATCCCTTCACGGTCATGAAAAAGGGGTTGTCAATCCCTTCACGGTCACGAACAAGAGTGAGATCTAATAGAGATGGGTATAAAAGATAAATAAAAGAGCAAACTAAATTAAATATAAATAAATTGCAGCAAGGTATTTTTGGGTTTTTTGGTTTATAGATCTGAACATATATGATGGAAAATAGATCCGGAGGCCAAAGGTTTCACTAGAGGCTTCTCTCTTGAAAGAAAACATACGATGGGTGAACAAATTACTGTTGAGCAATTGATAGAAAAGCGCATAGTTATGACGATATCTAAGGCAATGATTATGAATATAGGCATCACGTCTGCGACAAGTAGACTGAAATGATTCTGCATCTACTACTATTACTCCACACATTGACCGACTCCTTCCTGCATCTAGAGTATTAAGTTCATAAGAACAGAGCAATGTTTTAAGTAAGATGACATGATGTAGAGGGATAAACTCAAGCAATATGACATAAACCCCATATTTTTATCCTTGATGGCAACAATACAATACGTGCCTCGCCACCCTTCCGTTACTCGGTAAGGACACCGCAAGATTGAACCCAAAACTAATCACCTCTCCCATCGCAAGAAAAACCAATCTAGTTGGCTAAACCAAACTGATAGTTCAAAGAGAAATACAAATATATCTTAATCATGCATAAAAGAGTTCAAAGAAGACTCAAATAATATTCATAGATAATCTGATCATAAATCCACAATTCATCGGATCTCAACAAACACACCGCAAAATAAGATTACATCGGATAGAACTCCAAGAACATCGAGGAGAACATGGTATTGAAGATCAAAGAGAGAGAAGAAGCCATCTAGCTACTAGCTATGGACCCGTAGGTCTGTGGTAAACTACTCATGCTTCATCGAAAGGGCAGCAAGGTTGATATAGATGCCCTCCGTGATCGAATCCCCCTCCGGCAGGGTGCCGGAAAAGGCCCCAAGATGGGATCTCACGGGAACAGAGACTTGCGGCGGCGAAAAAAATATTTTGGTGGACGCTTTTGATGTTTGGGGAATATTTGAGAATTTATAGAGGTGGAACTAGGGTTAGGGGACTCCCGAGGGTCCCACAAGCCAGGGGCGCGCCGTAGAGGCTTGTGGCCTCCTCGGGACTCTTCTGGCCCGCTCTCCAAGTCATGTAGGTGTCTTCTAGTCCAAGAAAAATCATTGTAAAGTTCTATTCCATTCGGACTTCGTTTGATATTCCTTTTCTGTAAAAGTCAAGAACAAGGAAAAACACAGAAACTGGCACTGGGCTCTAGGTTAATAGGTTAGTCCCAAAAATAATATAAAATTGCATATTAATGCATATAAAACATCCAAAATAGATAATATAATAGCATGGAACAATAAAAAATTATAGATATGTCGGAGACGTATCAGTCGCATGAGGGCGCCGAAGTAGGTTCCTCGGCAACCGCACACATTTAATGGGGGAAGGGAGGCAGATACGAGTGCCCTTTGAATGCGAAGAGCATGCGCGTGCACCGGTACGCTGCATGGGTAACTCTCTCGGCCGGCGCGCCGCTTCAATGTCGTCTCCAGTGAGAGGTACCGCCCTCTCTGGGCTGGCATGAATGCTGACAGGGTCTTGGACCCAGCGTACCTGATGTAAAGGAGCCAGGCCTCGACCTTTACCAGGTCCTACTAGGCCCTAGGTGCATCACGGAACCCTAAGAAGGTGATGGGCATGTTCCCCGAGATAGAGGGCAACGGCCAAACTGATTTGATCTACCCTTCCTGTGTAAACCCCAGGCCTCTCCTCTATATATGGGAGGCCTAGGTCCTCATTAGAGATCCAATCAGAAACTCAACTCTTGGTAGACATCTCAAACACCATTGTAATCCTTTGCACGAGGTATCCCCTCGCCATGAATAATAGGACAAAGCCGGATGTAGGGTATTACTTTTTGAAGGCCATAACGTGGGTAAATTGTGTGTGCAGACTTTGTTCCGGTACTTTCGGTCATCGAGGGATATGACGGGAATTTGCTCCGTCAGTTGGCGCGCAAGGCACGGGCGACGTTGACGGGAGAATGAACCCGGCTCGGAGAATCATTAGAGGCCGACGATCTCTCGCCAGGCCATTGCCTCACGTTCGGCTCTTTCGACCTAGTCGTTGATGGATCATGGCAATTCCTCGACATTTTGCCTACACGCTATCTCAAACGCATGTATGATAAGCAAGGGCAGGCCAAGGGGTCTATGATCGCCCTGATCACCTCGCATGGAGACGCATCATATAACCTCCATAGTGCTACGAGGCCTCCTGCAAGACCTCCATGAACATGATATTCATGATGGCTGACATGCGCCGAAACCAGAAGCTCGCAAGACGTGCGATCTACACAACAGAAGATGCGGCCAGCGAACGGCTCGCGTGGTCCGAAGAGACGATCACCTTCGACGTCGGGGATCACCTAGAAAACGGTCAAAGCCCTTTGACTGGACGGGAACGGCACAAAAGGGCATTTTTATAAGTGCAACCGACTGCAGAGGGGCAAATTTGAGCATGCTTCAAAATTAGGGGCATATTCAAGTAGTGGGTTTGAGTTAGGGGCACAAATGTAAATGTCCCTTGTTTTTTCCACTTATATGTGGTACAATGGGTTATTTCTACCAGCTCGATTCTAAGGTGATTTCAATTATAGGCAAAACCAAAAACACTCCTCCTTTTGATATTTTTATTTGGCAAAGGTATGCGTTGAATTTAGGAAGTGATAGCTCATACTGTTTTTTCCGCTTGGCATATTTAGAGTAGTTGTTAGTAAAAGAAACTCAACAATATGAGATGAGATGTACTCTCCATTTGCAAAGCGCGGACATAGAGTAGAATTCTTTTTGCAAATACATTATTAATAATGCATCGAATGCAATTATTGCGCACTGCATTAGAAACACACAATACATCTCTACTCTTATAAAAGACTCAGTTGGTGATGATGGTGTGTCTGTCATCCGTCATTTCTGACCATTAGATCTGCATCTAACGACTGGGAGGCAAGTTATGGCCTTTTGGCAACAATAGTCCTCTTCTCTGCTTCAATTTACAGAAAAGCCTTTAGTATCTTGAAACCGAAGGCATCCCTCCATCAGCTCATCAAAACAGCCTGAGAAATATATTTTGAGTGAAACATAATACATTTTTAGTGATATATATTTGTATCAAAACTAGATGTTTTCTATCAAGTTTGTGAACATGTATTATTCTACTTTAGATCCGTTGAACACACGGACACATTGCTAGTTAGGAATAAATATCATAGATATCAATAGTTGTACATTATAATAGATGGGAAATGTTTCTAATCACCCGACTGATAACGACCCGTGCGTCCGCCGCCTTCATAGCCGTCAGATCTGGTTTTAATCAGATGGCTTAGGAACAACGTATTGTGTAGATTAAGTTTTGCAACTCAGCAGTTGTTGCAATCTCCTCCACCACAACAATTGGTGTGTTGCGTGATCTGGATCCCTCGCCTCCCGTGCTCCTCCCAAGCCCCATTAATCCAAAGCCTTTGCTCAGACCACCGTTGCTAGCTAACACTCCAACGATGCCGTCGACAAGCACGACCACCGCCGCCGGCAATCACGCCGACAAGCACGTTGACGAGGCTGCCGATAAGCACGAGCAGTCGCTCCATGTTCCTCCCGAGCTCCCCCAAGCTGACGCCTCCCCATGCTGCTTTGACCGTCACCATCGGGGCTCGCCGTCGGCAAGCACGCCGACACAGTCGCCCCGGAGGAGCACCCACGTCCATTGTTGTCGCCTCCTCGAGCTTCAGTCGTGACAACAGTTCCTACAACATTATCTCTGTTGCATAAATTTTCTGCAACTTGACTTTTGTTGCAAAAAAAACTGCAAATACTTCTGCAACACCATCTCTGTTGCGAATTTTTTTAGCAACACGGTCTATGTTGCAAATTTTTCTGCAACATGACTTATGTTGTCAAATGTTTATGCAACACGACTTATGTTGCAGAAATAGAGATGGCGCTCGGCCACTAGATTAAGCTTGATCCAACAGCTCGTCAGGCGGCGGATTTTTCCAAATGATCCGCCGACCGACGCGTAGTTTCCAAATAATACAGGCACGGACGATCTTTAATATTTCTGCAACAAGAACTTTGTGTGAAAAAATCTGCAATAAAATCTCTATTGCAAAAAATAAAAAATACAGACTCGGGTGATTGCAACAAGCAGACTGTTACAGAAACACCACTTACAAAGGATATCTGCTTACGTTGGTAGATCGGACGGTCATTAATGTGTCCATCCAATGGAGCGAGGTGGCGGATCCTTTTCCAATTTCCGCCAGCGGATGCGTAGCGTCGGATATAGACAACCTATCGAAATAGATAACATTGGACTGGATATATACATAGATAGACACATAACTATAACTTTGACTAAGGGCCATCCTCATCGTGCCCGTCGTCGGTGCGCGGTGAACCAAGGTATTCGGCAATGCAATCAACGCCACTGGATTCGTCACCCGGGTTCAGGCCGCTGAAGTCCGTGGCCGCCCATAATTGCCTGCTCCATTCATTGAACTCGATCATGCTGGCCTCATCGTCGGTGTTGGCCTCATCGTCGAACTCAATTTCTCCCTCCTTTTCCAGGTCTTCGTATATCTTTAGGTGGAGGGCTAGGGTTTCCTCGTGTTCTCTTTTGCTCTTCTCGAGGAGTAGCTTCACCCTTGTGCTCAGATCGAGCCCTATTGGAGCAGCATAGGCTTCGCCGTTCGAGCTCGCCGCTTTCCTTTTGGACGCCTTGCCGGTCACCGCCGATGTGGCGCGCCGGCTCTCCCTCTTGTCTTCCCTACCCTCCATTGGTGTTGTATAGAAGATCCGATTAGCCGAGCGGCGCTTCGAAGTTGGATTGGGGATTCCAGCTTCGATACGTTCGAAGCGGCGGTCTCGTCCAGATCGATCTATACTGGAAATCCATCGAGTCCGCCAGGGATTCCAGTTGGGCCATGGCCCCTTCCCGGACCCATAAAGCAGCCTTTGCTAGGCCATCCTCCTTCTTGGCCCCCACCTCACTGCGCAGAAAATTTGTTACTAACCGGCAAACCCTATTTGGCGCTCTAAGCGCCCGCTAAAGGGTTATTTACAAACCGGCGCATACCCCCCCCGAACGCGCTGGGCCGGCCCAGTTCACCTTAGTTTTCCTGTTCAAACTCGCAAAAAAAGAAGTGCAACAGAGAATCGAACACCCGACTCAATGGTTCGATTCACTCTGTACTACCCAGCTACACTACCGAACCTCTTCTGAAAATTTACATCTACTAATCTTCTTTACTCGTCGCAAACTGGTTTTTCTCTTTTTTTATTTCTTTCCTTTTTGTTTTTGTTTTACCTTTTCTTTTTATCGTTTTTCAATGTCCTTTTTAGTTTTCGTTTTTATTTTCCGTTATTTTCGTTTTTGTTTTTTCCCTTTTCAGATTTGATGGACTTTTTTAAAAATCGATGAAATTTTCTCAATTCGATGAACGTTTTCCAAATCTGATGAACTTTATTTGAAAATCGATGAACCTTTTCTCAAATTCTATGAACTTTTTTCAAGTTCGGTGAACTATTTTCAGTATCAATGAACTTTTTTCTTGAAAATCGATGAACTTTTCTTGAAAATCGATGAACTTTTTTCAATTCGATGAACGTTTTCCAAATCTGATAAACTTTATTTGAAAATCGATGAACTTTTTCTCGAATTCTATGAACTTTTTTCAAGTTCGGTGAACTATTTTCAATATCAATGAACTTTTTTCTTGAAAATCGATGAACTTTTCTTGAAAACCAATGAACTTTTTTTGAATTCAGTGAACTATTTTCGAATTCGATGAACTTTTTCTCAAATTCTATGAACTTTTTTCAAGTTCGGTGAACTATTTTCAATATCAATGAACTTTTTTCTTGGAAATGGATGAACTTTTTTCGAATTCAGTGAACTATTTTCGAATTCGGTGAACTATTTTCAAATTCGATGAACTTTTTCTCGAATTCGATGAACATTTTTAAAATTCAATGAACTTTTTTCAAAGGACAAGAGTACATACTGTAGTAAAACAGTTTGTTTTTTCCAAGAAAATCAGTACACACTGTAGCATTTTTCCGAGTGAAGAAAAAAAATTGATCGAGCCGGAGCCAAGGATCGAGCTGGTAGCTGTCGATTGAGCTGCGGGAGCGAACGATCGAGCGGGCAGCTAGCGAGCCAGCCGCGACAGGCAACGAGCGTTGCTGGGCCAGGCCCATGCGAGCGACGCGCGGGCGCTGCGATCGCTAACGAGCGCTAAAGGCGCCAAGAAGGAGGTCTCGCAGGCCCCTGTTCCTAAAAAAAATCTCACAGGCCCCTCTTATTATGAACAAAACTATTTTTTTAACGGGCCGGCCCAGTCGGTCGAACCTGTGTAAGGTCATTGGTCATGAGCGACGCCATTCGGAAGCCTCACAACGATCAGCGCCACTTGGCGCGCTCTCAGCCACCCACCATGTGTCGCGCTCTGGGCGCTCTCTTCGGATTTTGTTTTTTTATTTATGTTTTCGCACGTGTTTTCGGCTTTTTAAACAATTTTTTTTAACGTTTCGGTTTTCCACCGGTATTCCTTAGCTTTTGGAACAAAAAAATTACACGAAAAAACACGTTTTTTTTCTTCCGCGAGAGTCATGGCCGTACCTTCCGGAAACGAAAAACAACGTGTTTTCTGGGTTTTTTCTTCCGCAAAAGGCACGGTTGTGCTTTCGCGAGAATTACGGACGTGCCTCTCAGAAATAAAAAAACGCGTATTCTGGTTTTTTTCCGTGAGAGGCACGATTTTGCTTCCGCGAGAGGCAGACGGAAAAAAACGTGTTTTCTTTTTTTTCTCTTCTGTGAGAGGCACGGTTTTGCTTCCGCAAGAGGCATGGTTGTGCTTTCGCGAGAGGCACGGTCGTGCCTCCTGGAAAGGAAAAAAAAAGTGTCTTCTCTTCTTCTTTTTTCTTCCGCGAGAGGCACGGTTTTGCTTCCGTGAGAGGCACGGTTATGATTTCACGAGAGGCACGGGCATGCCTCTTTCGGAAAAGGAAAAACCCGTGCTCCTGGTTTATTTTTTCGTTCAGTTTTTTCGTGAAAAAAAGTTTGTCAAAAACTATCAACATGGGTTCTAGTTTTGAAGGTCTCGATGCGAGAAATCCAACGATGAAAACGGTTCGAGATTTGGACTCATGGTTTAAGAAATGAAACGCTTTGAATAAACGGATCTACGGAAAAAGGAAAACTCTCAAGTTGTGATAAGTGGCGCACATGCAGTGCGCCACTGTCACAACCTGAAAAGATAAGAGTGATCTTTGCAATGAATACTCCTCAATTAGTGATTTCGGGCACCAGAATAATGTAGATGCCCACTCAAAAAAAAAAAGAGAATAATGTAAATGCTCATCTTGTTGCTAAAACACTTTAAAGTTGGCCCCTGGGCGTCATATATGGTTGCTAGAACCACCTGATTATGTAAACTTCAGTATTAATTACTCCCTCTGTTTTATAATATAAAAATATTTTTTACACTACACTAATGTTAAAAACGTTCTTATATTATGAGATGAAGGGAGTAATAAAGATCAGGCGGTTGTTCTAAAAAAGAAAAACTCCTTTTGCCTCCGACGAAGCTGCTTGATGGGGAAGGAAAGACGGACCGAGGCAGCATCGTGCAGCAGTGAAGCTTTGGCTTTGGTTGGGAACCTTCGTTATTCCTTTGTTTTTTTGTCGATGTTGAGGAGGAGGCAGTCTCGTCTACTCTTTTCAGTTCTCACAACATCTCTCGTCAACAGATACGTCCCTACTTGACGGATATCCAGCTACAATTATTAGTATTATTTTATTACAATTATCACATATGGGTGTGGATAGTAACTCGTGCCCATGGATATCTTGGCGCACCAACAAATGAACGGACAAATAATTTCTCCCTCTCTCAGTTTATAGGGTGTACGCGTATCCCTAGGTCGTTAATTTGACCAACATAATACAAAGTCATACTCCCTCCGTACCGAAATATAAGTTTTTTTAGACATTTCAAATGAACTACAACATACGGATGTATGTAGACATATTTTAGAGTGTAGATTCACTCATTTTGCTTCGTATGTAGTCATCTATTGAAATCTCTAGAAAGATAAATATTTTGAAACGGAGGGAGTATATTACAAAAAATATACCAATATAAACTTTAGATGTTCTATTGTCAAACGTTATAATTTTTGTGTTATATAATTTATATTAAAATGATAAAATTGACAACTTAGGTATATGCACAGAACTTGTAAACTGAAACGGAGTCTCAAAAATAAAATAAAGTAAAATGAACGGACAAATAATAAGTATGGACTGGACCTCAAGAAGCTCTGCCCGGATAAACCCGTCCAACTTCATTTACACAACGTCTCTGGCCGACAAATATTTTGTCCAGCTTCATCCACGGTCTGGTTTTACCGTGGAAGGTCGAGATGGAGGCGCGGCGTACTCTATCTCGAGATCATCAACAAGCCTGGCATTTGTTACGTACTGATCGGTGGTGCCTCACGATCGATCGCCTTCCCTTTGGGGTCCAGGCATTGTCCCGGGGTCGAGGCCAGCTGCGGTCGCATCGGATAGCAAGTGTTTATCTAGTCAAGTAGGGACGCATGCATGCCCACTTTGGACGCTAACCAAGCGAGAGCAAGTAAATGAGTGCGACGACGGAAAGGGTGTCGCCAATTAGAGGAGCACCCACATTTTCAGGCTTAAATCAACCATCCCATCGACCACACCGAGGCCACTGACAGTACCGTTCGTCTGTTGTGCGAAGGAAGGTCGCTCAATTATTGCATCTGTATCGTGCACGCCTTTCATTTTGGCCATGCAAGGGAGCCGTGCGATTGTAGGAAGCTTTATTCCAAACAAACCGAACAAGGTATAAATGTATTGTTGTTTCTTTGTCATTAGTCGAACGGAAAAGCCCACTAGCAAAAGCGGAGCAGCGACGCCTCTGGTTAGGCTCCGCTCTGACCACTACCACTACCGCCTCCTCCCACTAGAAGGACCTCTTTCCCAGAAAGCTTTGTTAACAAAAGGGCAAGGAATATAAGAATTGTTGCCACTTGACAACCAGCCCCTCCGTTTCCAACTCCAACCCCGCAAAAACAGCCAATGATGCATCGGTCGTCGCCATTTCACTGCAATTTCAAAAGGTTTTTACACGTGCGGCCAGGAGAGGAGTTTACCGTGCGGCTTGGAGCCACTCCACACCACTATTACTCGCACTTGGTTGCATGCTGGAAACGGGAGCAGTGCAGAGCCTCACCGAAAATAGGCCATCACTCCCTCACCGCCAAATGCAGAGCTCCGCGCACTGGTCGTCGCACATTCACCTCACGTGTGGGGTGAAAAAGCTCGCCGTGCCTCGGACGGGGTTCGAGGGAGCCCCGCCGCTGGTTTGGCGCCCGCACGCCGCGCACAAGCCCCGCGTGGCCGGCGGGCGATTCGGGGGGAGTTAAAGGGGCTGGGGGTGTGATAGATAACAACCATAGCTGTAACCACCGAGGGCGAGGGGGGGAGAGAAAAGAGACGATACTGGTGTGCTTTACGCGCAACCTTCCATTATAGCCCCAAAAATACGACACAGACGAGAAAGCAAACAAGTGTGGGTGAGCGCGCCGGCAAGCGTCCCCCTCCCTCCCTCCCTCCTCCCTCCTCCCCTCCCTCGACCCCGATCGAATCGATCGTCGATTTCGATCCGCGTGGGGGAATCGATCGGGGGCTCCAATTCCACCACGCCGCTTCTTCCGATCCCCGGAGCCGGCGTGCGTGTTATCTTTCTTGGATTTTTGGGTTTTCTGGGGACGTTGGGAGGAGAGGAATTGGGAGGAGGGCGAGGCTCCTCCAATTTTGATGCTCCAGGGCCCCGAGATCCGAGCCTGAGCGCGGGTGATCTGCGCGCGCGGGAGCTATGGGCAACGCGGGCAGCAACGGCGGGGGAGGCGGCCCGGGCCACCGCCGCCGGAGCTCCGGCCACGGCCACGGCCACCACCACCAGGCGCCGCCGCCCCCGCAGCAGCCGGAGGCCGCGCCCAACCGCTACGTCTTCGCCGCCGCCACGCCCTACCCGCCGCAGTACCCCAACCCCAACCCGCCGCAGTACTACCCGCAGTACGGGAACTACTACCCGCCGCCGCCGCCGTCCGTGCAGGTGCCCCTCCCGGCGCCCTACGACCACCACCACAGGGGCGCCGCGCCGCCGCCCAACGTGCCCCCCACAGAGTTCCCGCCCTCCGTCCACTCCCACAACTACCCCGGCTGGGCCGGGCGCTACCCCTACGGGCTCCAGCCGCCCATGCCCACGCCCTACGTCGAGCACCAGAAGGCCGTCACCATCCGCAACGACGTCAACCTCAAGAAGGAGACGCTCCGGATTGAGCCTGATGAAGGCTGTCCCGGCCGCTTCCTCGTCGCCTTCACCTTCGATGCCACCGTCGCTGGAAGGTGAATCTTTCTTCCTTTATGTATATTTGTGCCAGTGGCCGGGAGCAGGATTTGTGTGGAAGGTGTTCTTGTTTGCATGGATTCGTTTTGTACATCGACGTTGATGCTTTGAGGAATTAGTCTCAGTCTCTGATGATGGTGATGCTTTCACTTGCTTGAGGTTAAGGGCGGTATTTGTCTATTTCAGCGATCTTTGACCTCCATTTGTTTGTTGATTGACGATTCCCTCTATTGATCAAAACAGAAAAAGGGAATTAGTAAAAACCATACATGAAGACTTTTTGTCTACAAAAGTATTACCTGAGAACACTAACATGCTTGTAAGGACGAGCTCAGTCATCTATTGCAGTATCCTTGATACCCTGGTCCTTGCAAATAATGCTTCTTCAATAGCCAGAAAGCCAGCTATAGCATTATATGCATGTTTTATTCATTATTAGATTCTTCTCAAAAGTCTTTAGTAAAAACTCTGTTAGTAAGGATGAAGTTTCAATGATCTACAGTTGCCATACACTTTGATGATCCCTTGGCAACTGTTAAACTTTGGTACTTGTTGTGTGTCCGTACTCTGGAGGCAGAACACTACATATGTGGGTTCCTGCCTGGTCAAACCATTGTAATTTTTGCATTGGTTGTGAGACTTACAGAGGATGCTCGCTCCGCCGCATTGTTAACACCAAGTGTTATTTGTGCCCTATTCTCAGAGGTGGCCTAGTCGACGGTAGATACTTTCTGCTCAGTTGTTACTGTAGGCATATATTTTATTCTCTAAACCAACATGTTTCCATCCTTGGAGTTATATTTGGAACTGTTAAGGTCTTCATCCCCTGTACCATTTTCCCTCTTTCATCATCATTTTTGTAGCACATCCGCGCTTGGTTGAATAATCTGTCCGTTACCAGATATTTGTACCAAGCAAGTCTTTCTTTATAGTTTATTTGAAATTGATGTGTTCTGATTATGAGCCACCAAAAAGAATTCTTGGAATTTCAATTCTACCAAGTTGTCGATACCGTTCCGTGATAAAGCATGCATCTTGCTACATTTTTCTCAAAGATAATTTTAAGGCCTGCTTTGCTTTGTAGGAATTCTATAGGATAGGCTATCTGAAGAAACATTTTCTATAGATCCCTTTGATTTGTAGGAGTCGATTCCTATTCCTATGTAGGATTGGTTCCTATCATTTACATTTCAAAGGAAAAAAAAACATTAGCTCAGACCTATTGGAGAAATTCTTATCCTATGAACCAAGTGACATCTCTTTTCCTATAGGAACTGAGATGCATGTCATCTCATTTCCTGTGACTTTCCTATTCCTATGAACCAAAGGATGCCTAAGTGTAATAGGTTGCGAAATCGCTAATGGTTAGCGAAATATGTATTGAAATTAAATTTGTTTATTCTGGGATAACTATACGAAGCACACTGTACTTGTCCTTCCTGCAAATATGACACTGGTATGTTTGTAGAGGATTTTGGTGTTTTGTGCTAGAGCTGCATTGCTATTTAATGTATTGTTGTACTTTCATGTTGTATGACTAAAGCATTACAGCTTCCTTAATACAGATAAAAGAAGTCTTATTCTTTCTGTAATGTTAGGTGATTTACCATTCTTCTTAATCTACTTCCTTGAACAGCATGACTGTCTACTTCTTTGCAAAGGAAGAGCTCAACTGCAATCTAACAGCAATGAAGCCAGACTTGATTAAGCCTGTTACTGTTAGCTTCAAAGAGGGTCTTGGCCAGAAGTTTAGGCAACCTTCAGGGACAGGAATTGACTTCTCAGTGTTTGAGGACTCTGAGTTGTTGAAACAGGGGGGGATGGAAATATATCCACTTGCAGTTAAAGCTGAGACAACACTGTCTGCTGATCAACCATCGGAGGGGGAAGACCAGAAGCCAAAAACTCCAAACTCACAGATCACACAGGCTGTGTTTGAAAAGAAAGAAAGTGGCGACTATCAAGTACGAGTTGTTAGTCAGATCCTTTGGGTGAATGGCACCAGGTATGAATTGCAGGAAATATATGGGATAGGAAACTCTGTGGAAGGGGACACTGATGCAAATGATCCTGGGAAAGAATGTGTCATCTGCCTCTCAGAACCTAGGGATACTACTGTCCTTCCATGTAGGCATATGGTAAGTCTCAAATCTATAAAAATACAAGCTTAAGTTTGATATTATCTATGATTGAAGTTAATTAAGCTATAATGCTGCAGTTTTGCTATTCTAGGAAAAAACATGATTTCCAGAGATTTACTGTGTTATTCCACTTGTACTATATTGTTTACCCAGTGTGATCTTAAACATTTCATATTCTATTTACTGATCCAGAAAAAGTCTACAATAACTCAGGAATTGTTATCCATTTCCAGTATTATGAGCTTTTTGGCAGCCGACTCTGCTGGCATCTCTAGTAACTCTGACACTGAATATTTTGCCGCAGTGTATGTGCAGCGAGTGCGCCAAGGTCTTGAGGTACCAGACCACCAGGTGCCCCATCTGCCGTCAGCCGGTCGAGCGGCTGCTGGAGATCAAAGTTAACAACAAAGCCGAAGAGCCGCCCCAGCAGACGTCCCAATCGCCTCCGCTACCTCCACCCCCTGCTCTGCATCAGGAAGAGGTGTAGCTGCAGCCTATCACGAACAGCGTAAAAACACTATATGCTTCTGGATTGCGGCCTTCGGGCCTTCTCCCCCTGCAGGGTGCTCACTTCGTTTGAGCATACGGGATGTAACTGTTAAACTCGCCTCGGTTACCTGTAGTGTATGTAAAGCATGTTGTAAAGCTTCTGGCATCACGAAGCGGCTCGCCGACTCCGGCGGGGAGCCCGGCAGATGCCAAGATGAGGACATCTGATACGTTCATGCGTGTGCTGTTGGCTAGCTGAAGAAGTTGCAGCAGGGTTGGGGGTGTGCCTCGTGCCTGCCTGGTTTCCTCTGTCGGGGGAGGGGGGAAAGAGGCACAGAAGGTGCCTCCAGATTTGTACAAAGTCTCGTAATTTCTATCGTATCATAAATTTACCTTGAGGTTGACACATTTCTCTTCTCTGGGTTCTCTGTTTGTGGCTGATGAGTTATGATGATTCCACTTGTGTGCGAATGGAGTATATTTTATCTGGCGTTGGCATCGCGTGCTGCCGTGCTCCAACTTATTTTCCTGTTGTTTGCTCAAACTTAACGTGTGATAAACGAGGAACACAAAGTCACCAACCCTCTCCACGAGCATCATCTGACTGGTGTCAAGTTCGATTTGTGATGGATCGTTTTTCTTTTTGTGAAAGCTCATTTGATCGTTACATTGTCTCTTCTTTTTGGCTTTTTTGGTTCACAGGATATAGAAATATTATAGGATTAGGAAAACTATAAGGCAGCTTTGCTTCATAGGATATGAAAAGTATAGGAATAGAAAAATCATAGGAAATGAGATGACATGCATCTCAACTCTTATAAGAAAATAGATGTCCTGTGATGCATATGATAAGAATTTTTTCATTGAATCTAGGCAATGTTTTTTTTCTTTGAAAATGTGAAGGATTGATTCTTATTCTACATACGAATAGACATCCATTCCTACAAACCAAAGAGATTCAAAGAATTTTTAACCTACAAAATTCATATGTCATGTGATGCATATGATAAAAATAAAATTCTTATGGACGAAAGGAGGCCTAAGAAGTGAGACGCATTGTAGCTCAAATTCTATGAACAGCGATAGAAAGAAATACATCATTCAGTTCACATGATATGCTTTTCTTCTATTAGGTCTGAGCTAACATTTCTTGTACTTTGAAGTACGGCAGATAGGAAACAATCATGTATAGAAATGTGACTCTTAAGGAAAATTTTCATACAAAAATTATATCACGTAGAATTCTCACAAAATTCCTGTAAACCAAAGAGGCCTTAGAATAATGATCCAGCTTACCGATTTATTCGTTGAAAAAGTGCAATGAATCAAATAATTGAAACTATTAAGAACAAAGATCAAGTGAAACCATTTCCACCAAACGGCCAAATAAGCAACCACTCCTACATAGCCTCCTCCCTAGTTTTATCCTTTTCCTTATTTCTTTCTCCTCCACCCATTTCTCCATGGTAGATTTTATTTCTCATCCACTCCTCTTGATCCCCTCCTCGCGTGTGGACTTCTCTACCCCCACACCACTCTCATCTTCCTTCTCCCAAGGGTGCAGAGCTCGTTCGCATGGATGACCTCAACGGTATGAGCTCATGATGGAGCTTGGAACAAGGACTCTTATCCTCGCTACGATTGGTGAAGATGACCCCCCCTCCCTCCACTAGATCCGGTGTTGTTGTTCGGCTAGGCAGATTTGGGGGCGTGAGTCCAAAGACAAGAAGGTCGAGTGCCTCAAATGTTGGCTGAAAACAGTTTTGTGACCAGCCGATTTCTAACTAAACCAATCAAGATCCAACGGATCCCCCGTCGTCTTCTAGCCCAGGCCAATGGATTGTTTATCCTCTTCCTCCGACTACCGCCAATCCACCCCAGGCCTCGCCGCCAATCTCCACCACCCTCAGCCCCCGACACTCCCGCGACAGCCTCGCCGCCCCGCCCTTCCCCCAACCGCCGCCCACCGTCATGCCGCCGCCGCCCCCGGCCATCCCTCTAACCCCGTCATTGAGCAGATTTTTCCCGACGAACCTGCACCCCCATGTAAGATAGAATGTCGGCGAGCCTGCCACCGTAAGATAGATCAGATGACGAGCCTGCCACCCTGCCACCCTAAGATAGATCGCCAGCGGCTGCTCCTTCCTTCCTTCCCTCCGGCGAGACTGCTTCTTCTTCCAAAACTCGACCGGCCCAGATAGTAAATTCAGACGACTTACCTATAGATATTGTGATTTTTTTTCAACACAAGAAGGGCCCCGAAGGACCCAGACTTATATTATATAAGCATGCAACATCTTACATAAAGGCCCAACAGAAAGAGAAAATTACAATCCAGGCCGGACATTTTTGTAGATAGGACCCCAGACAACAAAACTGAAAAGCAATCGAGTCCTCTTCGCCGTCTTCGATCCTGGCCCGATCCCACCACCACCGGGGACGAAACCACTTGGGGCGGAGGAATGGCTACAGCACCACCAGCGCACAATCAGAGGTAGACAGTTGAAGTACCAGACGAAGAACCTGCTAAACTGCCTCCCATATGGCTCGGCGGCCAGGAGGAAATAGAGGAGCCGGACGCCGTCGCTGGAACTCCGAGTGGTCGCCTTTCGACCAGAAGGTGCAGCGGCGCAGTGGCAAGAACCTCCTGATGCTCTTTGCACCGAGATCCCCCACCATTTGCTGCAAAACTTAGGCTCCAAGGACACGCAGAAAGGATAGAGCAACTAAATCCCCTTCCTCCCTCTTCTTCCAGTCCACCTCCATGGCAGCTTGAGAAGAAGTGGGGAAGAAGGAGCTTGAGCTCCAGATCTGGGACACCTGCGAGCTTATTTGGGGGAGAAACGCCGACGAAAATCCCCTCCGCCTCTGGCTCCGACCACCGGAGCACCGTTAAGAGGAGTTTCACCGCCGCCAGCCGCTGGTCACAGCTCGCCTGCACCAGCCGCATACCTCCCGACGGCATAACGCTAGTCCTAAAGACAACCTGACATCTAGTCTGTACGGCAATCCAAGCTCTTCTCCCCGCCCTACTCCGGCCGGCAGCGCCGTCGGAGAGGAGAGGGGCCCGAGCCGGGCCTGAGCAAGAGGCGACTCTCAAGAAGAGAGGGGAGGAGGAGGAGAGGAGAAGGAGAGGAGACGGGACATAAACCCCTAGATATTGTGATTTTGATTTTCCATTGCAACGCACAAGCATGTGTATATTGTAATAAAAAAAACTGTGTGTTGTGTTTAGCGAGTCAATCCCCTCACCAACCCGCACCGGACCGGGGCCTCCGGTCTCGTCGTCGTAGGTGCGGCAAACACCACGAAACCAAACCAGACCACCAGACCTGAGCCGCCGGAGCGAGGGGTAGGTAGGTGGCGCCTCTCCGTCGCGTATTTAGAGTCCACCCCCTCCCCTTCCTCCTCTGTTCCACCTCACCAACCGAAACCAAACCAACCAATCTACCACCCCTCTCCAATGGCAACCGCGCCCACGTCGCACCAGCTCGCCGCCGGGGCGCCCTGGAGCTCCCTCCCCCGCGGCGGGTTCCGGGCGCTCACGGACTCCGCCCCCGCCTCCGTCCGCTTCTCCGTCGGTCGCCGCCGCGCCGCCCGCCTAGGTCCGTCCCGCTGCTCCGCGCCTCCTCGATTCCTGTTGTTAGAACGCGCTTCGCCGTGTCTGCTCCGTTTATGGGGTTGGGGGTAACTGGTTGGTTGCTTTAAGGCGAGCTTAGGATTGCTTGGTCAGCTGCTGCCTGAGAGTATAGTATGGCCGTCGTTGGTGGCATGGAGAAGAGGGTTTGTGAACTGTTCTGTAGAGAAAAGCCGTCTTTCTGATGCCATTTTCGGAACCGTATTTCCGCGATCGCAATTTCAAAGATCATAGTTCGTTTGGCCATATCACCCATAGCTCAGTACAGGTTCACTGTTGCATCTCCATTGGTGTTTTGAGATCTCAGGGGTTGTGACAGTACCTAGTTCCAATGCTGTCGTTTTTTGTATCCTGAATTTGTATATTCTATGTAAACTCTGAGATGCCCTGCATGTCAGCATAACTGCAGTTCTCTTTGAACGAGAACCGTAAAAGAGCTAACTCTGACATGTGTTGCTCCGTAAATTGGAGAACAGAGGTGAAAGCAGCTGGAAACATCTTCGGGGACTACTTCCAGGTTGCAACTTATGGAGAGTCTCATGGAGGCGGTGTTGGCTGCGTTATCAGTGGTTGTCCACCCAGAATCCCACTCACGGAGGAAGACATGCAAGGAGACCTTGATCGAAGGTGTGCTTCAATATTTCATTAGTTTTCCAGCTGCTGCCAGAATTAGGATATTGCAAATGCATTCTGTTGAACTCTTGGAGATATAATCATTAGATATTTCCATGATGCAAACTAATATGAAGAGGTTGATTATCACAGGCGGCCGGGTCAGAGCAGAATAACAACCCCAAGGAAGGAGACCGATACTTGTAAAATCCTTTCAGGGACATACGAAGGTAGGGTACATTTCAAGACATGGGATATCCTTGGTGCATTTGATTTTTAAATAAGAATGCATTAGTTTGTGTCAGTGTTATGAAAAGCTGAATGAATTTTCTGCAGGAATGACCACTGGGACACCAATTCATGTTCTTGTCCCAAACACGGATCAAAGAGGGGGTGTAAGTATCTAGTAGTAGTATCTCATATAAGATTTTTAATAACTGCTCATGGTAGCTGGACATTTGGAAGGGCAATAATTGTTGGCACTGACCCTTTTGTTTCGCAATCATATTTGGTTCCACAGGATTACACTGAAATGGCTAAGGCGTACAGACCTTCCCATGCGGATTTAACTTATGACCTCAAATACGGTGTTAGATCTGTGCAGGTACCTGTTGTCATACATATATAAAATGTATAGACCAGTTCTCACACTGAAGCACTAACTATTGCAGCTTTTCTGCTTCAACTTTACATGTGGGTGTTTTCTGTACTTGAATAGTTGAATTAAACAATTTTCTATACCAACTGTAATAGGGAGGTGGAAGGTCATCGGCAAGAGAAACCATTGGAAGGGTAGCTGCAGGAGCTGTTGCAAAGAAAATTCTTAAGCTCAAATGTGGGGTAGAGGTTCGGTCCTACTTGGCACCTTTTTTTTTTAACTATTCCACATCTGTAACCAAGTCTTGTCACTCCCCTGGTTACTGCTTGATAAACAATGGCCTGAAGAAAGAAAACTTGCATGTGGATACATCCTAAATATGTCGAAGCATTCAACTTTTGTCTTAAATTAAATATTAGCATCGTTAGATTTTGCAAATAAGCAGTGGTTTTCCCCTTGGATGGCCCCTCTTTATTTTGTTTTTATTTCAGTTCTTGCTTGACCTAAATATGACAATCCAGTTGTTTATGTACTTCGATCCGTCTTGTATACTGTTGCATAGAGCAATCTGTATCATGCTGATGCGAATACTGATTTATTTCACCATTTCATTCCCACACAGAAGGGCAAATTTCGTGGCTCTCTCTGTCTTGATAACTTAATTTTTCAGTACCTTATGGCGGAGAAATATTTACCTGCAGATTCTAGCATTTGTTTCCAAAGTGCATCAAGTGGTACTTCCTGAAGACGCAGTTGATTACGAAGCTCTTACCCTGGATCAGGTCCGTGGTTGCCACCCTTTTGACTAACATTACAGGATACTCTTCAGTGATTTACTGGATTTTTTTCTTGTTTTTAAAATTTCCAGATAGAGAGCAACATCTGTAGATGTCCTGATCCAGAATATGCACAGAAGATGATTGATGCAATTGATAAAGTACGAATTAATGGGAATTCGATTGGTGGGGTGGTCACATGCATTGCCAGAAATGTTCCTCGTGTAAGTATTAAGATTCTGTTATGTTGATTTTGGTGTGTTCCAGCATAATAAACCAAATAAGGCCTCACTCTATTTTGTTCTCGGCTCATCATTATCATACATCATATTTGTTGCTTAATCATCATTGACACAATTCAGTAATAGTAACGCATTGTCTTCTGCCTGCTGGTATAATTTATAGGGGCTTGGTTCTCCTGTATTTGACAAACTTGAAGCTCTACTGGCAAAGGCTATGCTTTCTCTTCCTGCAAGCAAGGGGTTTGAGATCGGTAGTGGATTTGCAGGTAGGAAATTGGTTTGCACAAAATTGGTTGTTGTGGGAATGCCTCCTACAAATCGCCTGACTATTAGTAACTTGTTCCCAGGTACTGACCTAACTGGAAGTGAGCATAACGATGAGTTCTATATGGATGAGGCTGGAAATGTGAGAACACGAACCAATCGCTCGGGCGGTGTACAGGTATTTATCTTAGCGCCTGCTTTACTATTACAATGTTCATTTTCAATACTTAAAATCAGAAGTATGACACTTGATTGTTAATTTGTGTTCATGCAGGGAGGGATATCAAATGGTGAAACTATATACTTCAAAGTAGCTTTCAAGCCAACAGCAACTATTGGGGTAAGTCATTCCAGTGCAGAGAACTTCCTTTCAGAATTGCAAAACAGAGAAAATGTTCTTGAAAGTGTAGCAACGTTTCCATGGCATGCTTTTCGAATGATAAGAACTGTGATATTATGCCGTAATAACTTGTAACCACTGCTATGTCAAGTATCAAACTTGTTAGCAGCCATGAATAGTCAAACCTTTATTTGGTGCAAAAATTTGGTTTCTTCCCATTGGAGTATAAGTAGGGCGACATTTCATGCATGCTACCTGTGGTACATTTGTATAGTCATTCATCTGAGGTGTTAATTTCATTTTCCCAGAAGAAGCAAAATACTGTAACAAGGGATCATGAGGATATCGAACTTCTGACAAGGGGTCGCCATGACCCATGTGTTGTCCCTAGGGGTAATGGATCCATCTAATACTCTACCTTTTGTTACGTCTATTGGTGTCCTATCACCTGATCCTTTCCCCATCATTGCTTCTGTAGCTGTTCCAATGGTGGAGACGATGGCCGCATTGGTCCTCATGGACCAGCTGATGGCACATGTTGCTCAATGCGAGATGTTCCCGCTGAACCTCGCCCTACAAGAACCAATCGGCTCCACGAACAGTACACCTGCGTTGGCACCAGATCTAGCATAATACCTGCTTTGGAACGAGAAGGCCCTCTTACATATTCTCCTCCCTCTCTTTCATCTCCCATATTTCAGGGTTTTGCTAAGCAGTTTGCAGTTTTGTACCAAACTGTATACTAGAATATACATTGGATTAGTGTACACCAAGAGATCTGTTGATCACCGAAAATAAAAAGTTTGTGACGTGAACAGTTTGTTCTGGACAACCAGTCAATGTGAGCAATAGAACATTTCTCCACTTGTTGAAGATACTGATATTGTGCTTTCCATGTACGCCAGTATAGTTTCTATGTGCGTCAGATATTCATGCTTGCACGTCAGTCTCTGTTCCCTGGCGAAATTGTTGTCTGGCGTAAAATTGAAATGCGATGTGTGTTATAGTATACTCTGTGTATGTATGCACTGAGAACATGATCATCTTTTAGATCTCGAAAACGAAGGAGATATATCGGATTGTTTGATGATGATTCGGTGCTTCTATATTGTCCTGCCTGCTCGCGACAGCAGGCGATAGTTTGGACCATGACACGGGGTCGCTGTCAGTGACAACATTAATCTCCAAACGCCTTAATTTGCCCTTGGTTGTGTATAATGTGTTTTCTAAGCACACATTTCTTGACTTTACACTTTGTGCTAGGAAAGGGGTGTGCTGAGTTTTCATGGACAGAAACAAAAGGACATAATTGGAAATAATGTGAAACCAGGAGAGCGACTTGTGAGGATAACAACCAAACACACTACTAGCGGATTACAGCTAACAATATGCTCTATTTTATTTGGCTTGATGGCTACAGCTACTAACAATGTTGAGTACTCAACAATGTTCTCTATTACGCACTACTACAGTACATATTATTTGGGTTGGTGGTCGACAAATTACGTATCTTTCCCGAAACCTAAAAGCAAGTAAAGACGTCGACCAAGTACACAAGCAAGCTCAGAGATGTTCTACTATCTTTTCAGTTTTGTCATGTCGGTCCTTACATGACTTGTATTTTGCTCTTTATAATATAAATGAGACACGTATTACCATGCAACCCAGCGCAAAAGAATTATACTATACTCAAGTTCTACTCACATGATGCTTTTTATGCGTGGTATGGAATTGAGTCTTTTGCAGGGTATGAAATTAATATTTGAATGTCCAAGGTCATGCATTTTGTGATAAAAGAATTAATCCTCAAATATAGGACACTTTGTATCTATTTATTTATTGCGAAGGGCCTAATGCTACTCCATATATTAAACATCGCACGCCCCTTTTTTCAAGGTAAAAGGGAATTTATTAACTCAAAAAGGGGATTGTCCAGATTGCAAAGGAGGGGTATATCGTCCGCCCCCTGACCGGATCAAACATGTCCTTACAAACACACATACAAAAACTAATAATTCGTATTCAAATTTTTGGGGGTGCCCAAGTCTTCTTCCTCCTGCATCCATCGGCGACGCGCCGTGAGCATATTTTGATGCCGTCTTTGGAGCTTTGCCTAGGCAGAGCAATTTTTTAACCCATGAGTTTGTAGAAAAAGCGTCCCGGAAAGTCGTTGATGTAGATCAAGAGACGCCGGCAGCCGCGATCTGCGAAGCAGATAGCCGCAAGACCGTTCTAAGATAAGGGGGGAGATCCTCAGGGGTAAAGAGTGAGCGTCTTATATGGGATCCGACGCATCCAGCAGAGCGAAGCAGCGTTCCATTCTTTTCAGCGACATCCTTCTGCATTGGCAGCGAGTGGCTCGGAGAAGAAAGTGCATATAAGGGCTTGAAGAAATTTCGAAGACAACAAAAACTTTGCCCGGCTCCGGTGAGGGAGGGGCAATGACGGCGGCGCGTCTTCGGCTCGCTTCAGTGCTTATAGTCGTCGCTAGGTGGTCGACGGATCGGGATGTAATTTTTATTGTTTCTGGTGTTCGTTGTACTGCTATGGTTGAAGATGAATAGACTGGAAGTTTTCTTGAAAAAAAAAACCCCAACTAAACCCAGATGGATCCAACGAAAACCTAAATTGATCGGATCTCGAAAGACCTGCGGGAGAGACGGCTCCATGCCCACCGACGATAAGCATGGCAACAAAACGGGGAAAAACGACGAGCACATTACTCCTATAGTGAAACAACAACACCGCTCGTCGCTCCAAACAAAACTTGAAGACTCCCTAAAGAAAACCTGGAAAAATCACTCATGGCACTACATGTTAAGCACGGGTCTAATGTCGAGCTCGCCACCGTCTAAGACCATGAACGAACTCCCTCTTCTCCGGTGACCTAGCCAGGCCAGGCCGTTGTTGAAGATCATCGCGCTGGATCACCAGCTCCGCCGTTGAGCACTGCTTGACAAAAAGACTGACACTTAAGCACACATCTCCTTTGCCACCCCGCATCAGCCGTCCACTCCTCCACAAGCAGGCCGCCCCCCCGATCAGGACCTCCCTGTTGACACCGAGGCTGCACAAACTTTGCCCGGCGACGCGCCTTAGCGGCCACGAAAGGGAATAGATGGGGTGGTGGCTAGGGTTTTGGTCGTTCGTCTTTTGGTCCTCTTTTCCTTTTTGCGCGAACACCCCTTATTGATAGCAAATACTCACACATTCTGATTTAGTTGTTTTAGATTTGTCTAGATACGGATGCATCTAGACACGTTTTAGATAAATACGGATGCATCTACCAATCTGTATCTAGACAAATCTAAGACAATTAATTTAGGACGAAGGTAATATATAAATAATAAAGCATAACTAAATATTTGTGAACGAAATGGTAAATCCTGATATCTTAATTTGTCTTGCCTGACGTGTTTCCTTAATAATAGTAAGAAATACTAGTTCCGCAAAGAAAAAATAGTAAGAAATGGAAAAGGCCGATTTTCTTTGAGAGGAGAGCATTAAAAGGCGTCTTTTAGTTGTTGGGTACAGACTGGACACGTCTTCATTAAAAGCAAATCCAAACGCGGATTCCCTTGCGCTAATGGCGATGGAGCCGCATGGACCCTACCACTACCTCCCGTGTCTGATCAGCCTATCAGACAGCGCTTATCAGACGGGATAAGCTGATACGCATATCGAGAGAGGCACACGAGCAGATCGATAAGCCATCACTCTTATCAGTGGCAACACGAGAGTTTCCTATAAATAGGACCGCGAGGTGGTTGCCCGTCCTTGCCCTAGCTAGCCCCCAACAACCCATTTCCTCTCCCCACAGCTCTTCTCCGGTCCCTCCAGCCACAAAGCTCCGTAAGTGCAGCACAGCCTTTGTTTTTGCTTTTCGTTCGGAATTATGCAGCTGTTGGTTGGATGTTTTTGATTCGATTCGAATTCGATCCTGGAATTTTTTCGCGGGGGCAAGGAGTTCGTTCTGCGTATACCCATGCCCAAAAAGATCCAGCAGCAGGATCGAAAAGGGGCCCTGGCCTTCCACGGGCCCGATTCCTGGGTTTGGATCTGCATTTCCGGGCGAGTTTTTTCAAAATCGTTGGGATATGTGCGTATATATATGGCAGGTTCCGAAACAGATCTAGGGTTTGGGTTTGGGGCGAACGCGTGCAGCGAACGTAAGGCGTGTGTTTTTTTTCCTTTTCTCCTGTCCGCAACGATAAAGATATTTTATCCTGCACGTTCTCGTATGTCGTTTGGGGAGTGTGCGAGTATATATAGACGCGCAGGGGAGGGGGGGGGGGGTTCCATTATCGTCTCGTCCCGTCCGATATAAATAGGGGAATTCTGCTCCCCACCCCCGTTCCCTTTGTTGACTTACGATACTGCCCCTTGCCTCAGTCTCATCCTCCCGGCTCTCTCGGTCCTCTCGCGATAGCCCCGGCCGCCCCCCCAAATCGGAAGCCGCGCAGCCCCCGGATCTCCGCCGCCGGGCGCCCCGCCGACCCGCGCCGCCTCGAGCCCTCCGCCGGCCCCGCTCTGCTCGCCCGGCGCGGGGCGGAGCGGAGGAGATCCGAGCCGGGGAGGTTCCTTCCGCTGGTAAAGCCCTAGCCCGCCTGGATCGATCTCGCTTTTGATCTGTTTTTTTTCCCGTCGTATGTTGTTTCCGCCGCGGCTGGGCTGTGAGCGATCGTGAACTGAACCTGGAATCCGAATCTTATTCCGCAGTGGGGGGTCCTGCGCCCCCGTAGGCTAGGTCTACAGCCGAGTTGCATCCGCCGCCTGGTGGGTGAGGAGTCGGGGAAGCGAGGATGTCTTCTCTCAGCCGGGAGCTCGTCTTCCTCATCCTGCAGTTCCTCGATGAGGAGAAGTTCAAGGAGACCGTCCACAAGTGAGTGATTCAAACTCCAAAAATAAATAAATAAAGTCAAAAATTGGTGCTGTTCGTTTGTCTAGCGTTGCTCACTTGGAACCTTCCCTTGTCGCCGTTTAGGCTCGAGCAGGAGTCTGGTTTCTACTTCAACATGAAGTACTTTGAGGACGAGGTGATCAATGGGAATTGGGATGAGGTGGAGCGCTACCTCGGGGGCTTCACCAAAGTCGACGACAACCGCTACTCGATGAAGATATTCTTTGAGATCCGCAAGCAGAAGTATCTCGAGGCCCTCGATAAGTAAGTGCAGGGGGAAGAGGTGTCTTTATTTAGTTGTAATAAATGCTGGACTGCGGTGATAGCTGACTATGTGTTCCTTTGCTGCCAGGCATGATCGGTCCAAGGCGGTTGAAATCTTGGTCAAGGACTTGAAGGTGTTTGCATCCTTTAACGAGGAGCTGTTTAAGGAGATAACACAGCTATTGACTCTGGAGAACTTCAGGTAAAATCTGCGCGATTGCATTCGTTTATAACATTAGGTTCTTGCCATCATTTGTGTGGCTCTAACCGTTACTGGATTGCTCAGTGATTGGTTTTTGCTTTTATTATTGATAGGGAGAATGAGCAGCTCTCCAAGTATGGTGATACAAAATCTGCAAGAGCAATAATGCTTGTTGAGCTGAAGAAGCTGATCGAAGCTAACCCCTTATTCCGTGATAAGCTCCAGTTTCCCAATCTGAAGAGCTCTAGATTACGGACACTTATCAACCAGAGGTAGCACATGAAGAAAAATAATATTCTTGGCACCCTTACTTTGTTGTATGGGCATCTTATTTATTCTTATACGCTGCATATTTCTTGCTGCTAAACTGATGATGCTAGTTATAGATCTACCAGGTGAACATTCTTTCGTCCAATAAAATTACTTAACCCTCATGAGAGGGTTTTAACTCACATTTTATCCTTTGTAAAACTGACCCAGTAAAATGTTATAAGTTAACGAGGCTGTGCACCACATTCGGTTCTCCCCAATTTTATTTAAACCAACCATGCTTGGTTAGGAAAATATGACCTGGCTTAATTTGCCATAAACTAAGCGAGGGCTGCTGTTCATTCATGGCAAAACTTGGTTTCGTAATGTTATAATCTTGTCATTTGACCCATCTCTACCATTGCATATTTACATTGTAAATAAGGTTGCTCTTCATGACAAGTTTTGCGGATCCTACAGTCGTAAATATCCAAAAAATTGAGCCACCTGTTTGCATTTACATTTTTCCATCAGTCCAATACAATTTGAAGTTCAAATAAGTATAGAATCTCCATATGACTTGTCACCACTATTTGCTAACCTGCAGTCTCTATTTCTTTGGAACCGAAACTTATATAGATGTCACAAATATTTGCAAATTCAACTAGTTAGCCTACTATTTCCTTGATTCATTACTATTTACTTTCCATTATTTATTGCGAATAAGTGGTTATTCCTAGATTACCAGAGTCAGCCCTGGTTGATGATTCTGTTAGGATTAGGGTTTAGGCCTACCCTATATTCCTCCACCTTATCGAGATTCTGGGTTTAATTTCTTTCCTCACGTTTGTGAGTCTTTGGATTTACCATATGTGTTTGGACGTGGAGGGAAAGAGAATTAATTAAGAAGTCTATGTACGGGCAAGGTGTGCTATGTGTAAAAATATCATACTATCCCAGCATGGTGAGTTATTGTCAGCTTTAATTTGCTTGATGCAACCAACCTGGGTGTCACGCTCAGCTGAGCTCCATCCTGGATGACATTGCGCCCCACCATGTGCAAGGCCCAAACCATGCTGTTTGCTTTGCCGCCAGGCCTGGGTGGGGTAATTAACACGAAGGAGGATGTTGTTTGGATAAGAATCAAATTGTGTTTAACTTAATTTGCTTGTGAAATTGTTGTTATTTGTGTTTTTGTTTGTTATTTTTGAAGGAGGTGGAAGGTGGGGACCCCACCAGTAACTCCATTTACCATAGTAGTAATGTTATTGTGTATTATATGGCAGCTTAAACTGGCAGCACCAGCTTTGCAAAAATCCTAGGCCTAATCCTGACATCAAGACCCTCTTTGTTGATCATTCTTGTGGACAACCAAATGGTGCACGTGCTCCATCACCAGCAAACAATCCACTACTTGGATCTATACCTAAACCTGGTGGTTTCCCCCAATTGGGCGCCCATGGAGTAAGCTTGTTGAGCATATCTGGACACTTCATCTATATGTGGAAGTGTACATTTATTGATAATCTGGTTTATGCCTGTTTCAGCCCTTTCAACCTGCACCAACACCCGTCGCACCTCTGGCCGGTTGGATGTCAAACCCTCCAGCAGTAACGCATCCTGCTGTTTCTGGAGGTGCTATTGGATTTGGTACTCCTACGAATCCTGGTACTTATGTTTGTTAATATTGCAAGGAATTCGCGAACGTTATGAATAGGTGGGCATTGCATGGTTGATTAACACTTCTGCACATATATCTTGTAGCTGCTATGTTGAAGCATCCTAGGACACCCTCGGCTGCTAACCCTTCTATGGATTATCCATCTGGAGATTCTGATCATGTCAGTAAGAGACCTAGGCCAGTTGGGTTGTCTGAGGAGGTATTAGCAATTTCATTCCCTCAAAAATCTGTTACCGCTATTGGATTCTTGCAGTCGATACTTGATAATACTGTCATGCTATGCCTAATCAATCCTCGATATATACCTGATTTCAACTGGGTTGTATTTAACAGGTGAATCTTCCGGTGAATATGATGCCAGTAACTTATCCGCAGAGCCATAGCTACCCGCAAGATGATTTCCATAAAGCTGTCGCACGGACATTGAGTCAAGGATCAGCTCCAATGAGCATGGATTTCCATCCAGTTCAACAAACTCTTCTTCTTGGTAAGCTCTTTAATGTCTGTGCCCATGATAAATCTTTGTCTATCCCATAGCATCTCATTCTTGTGCATTTTTCACTTGGTATCTGTTTTAGTTGGTACCAATGTTGGTGACATTGGATTGTGGGATGTTGGCACCAAGGAGAGACTTGTTGTAAGAAACTTCAAGGTTTGGGAGCTTGGGAAATGTTCTATGGCCCTCCAGGTTTGTTCACTGCAATATGTAGTTCAGTAACCTAGTATTCTTACCTGTACTTAATATAAGTATGTGTAAATGTAAATTGTACAAACAGGCTGCACTGGTTAAGGATCCTACCGTGTCAGTTAATCGCATAATATGGAGTCCTGATGGAACCTTGTTTGGTAAGATGTCGTGAACAGTTTTTGTATTGCTGTTCTGTCAAGTTAGCCCTCTTCTAATGTTATGTTCTGTTTAAAAGGTGTTGCTTATTCAAGGCATATAGTACAGATTTATTCTTATCATGGTGGCGATGATATTAGGCAACACTTGGAGGTATTACTGCATATACTTATCACTCACTATCTGCTTTATGGCTCATTGTCTTGTGTACATGGTTTGCTATCTTGTGTCCTGAATATGATTATAAACTGTCTGTTGATTAGATTGATGCACATGTTGGTGGCGTAAATGACATTGCATTCGCCCATCCAAATAAGCAGCTCTGTATAATTACCTGTGGAGACGATAAGACGATAAAGGTGAGTTTCTGTGATGGTATTAATTCTGGGACTGTATTGTATCTTGTTTCACTAGAAATATGAAGTCTACAATAATTGCATTCTAGGTGTGGGAGGCCACCAGTGGAACAAAACAATTTACCTTTGAAGGTCATGAAGCTCCTGTCTATTCTGTTTGTCCACATTACAAGGAAAATATTCAGGTACTTGAAAAGCATTTATTATGTCAGGCATTTGCACCAGATTGTATTGTTTCTTCTATTGGAAGCTAATGTTTTTTTAACCTCATGTTACCTGCCTGTTACGCAGTTCATCTTTTCAACTGCTTTAGATGGAAAGATAAAGGCATGGCTCTATGATAATCTTGGGTCCAGAGTTGACTATGATGCACCAGGTCATTGGTGCACTACGATGGCATATAGTGCGGATGGGTCAAGGTTCGTATCTAAATTCATTGTTAACATTTTTAGCTAGGATTATGCAGGTGTTTGTTCTTTGTTTCACTCTTTTCTTGCCTCTATGTAGATTATTTTCTTGTGGGACCAGCAAGGATGGTGAATCACACCTGGTGGAATGGAATGAGAGTGAAGGTGCGGTGAAGAGAACATACCAGGGATTTCGTAAGCGATCGATGGGTGTTGTACAATTTGATACGACGCGAAATAGGTTTTTGGCTGCTGGAGATGAGTTCGTGATAAAGATTTGGGACATGGACAACACTAGTCTTCTGACTACCATTGAAGCTGATGGTGGCCTACCTGTGAGTTCTTTTTGTTTGTGTGTGCTTATGTTGGAGAATTTCTGATTTGATATAAATGTAATAAGAATCTCCTTCCTTGTTCTAACTTGGTGGCTGGTCCCATAACTATCAGGCAAGCCCGCGTATCCGCTTTAACAAGGAGGGTACTCTGTTGGCAGTCTCTACTGTTGATAATGGTATCAAAGTCTTAGCAAATGCTGATGGTGTTCGTTTATTGCGCACACTGGAAAATCGTTCTTTTGATGCTTCTCGTAGTGCATCTGAGACTGTAACAAAGGTAGTTACTTAAACCAAGAAACAACTTCAGATTGTTTTCCTTGCATGCATGGCTCAATCATTTCTTATTGGTGCAGCCTCTTATAAACCCATTGACTGCTGCTGCCGCGGCAGCTGCCGCCGCCGCCGCTGCAACCAGTTCTGGAACTGCTGCTCCATCATCTATAACTGCAATGGTTCGTTTTGATCCAGATTCATTTGGTCTGTAATATTATAAACAATTTACATTGTGATCCAAACTAACTTGATCTTACTCTGGACTTCTTTTGACAGAATGGGGACAACAGAAGCATGGTTGATGTAAAACCTAGAATAGCTGATGAGTCAATGGATAAGTCAAAGGTCTGGAAGCTTATGGAGATAACTGATACAGCTCAGTGCAGATCACTAAAACTAGGTGATAGTATTAGGACAGCTAAGGTGATACTTCTTCCCTTGCCTTTTTCCTCTGTATATGTTTGAATATGCATCATTTTCTAGCAATCTTTGTAGGTGCACTGCCATTTATAAGATTAATATTTTGTTAAATTAATTCATAGTGATTTCTACGTGTAGAACAACTGTTTTAGCTCTTGTTACATGCTTGATGTTTGACAAGTGTCTTGCGGACATGAACATTCATTATGACTGCTAAGTGAAGCTATGCACATGCTTATCTATATGCACCTACGGCTTACAAGTCAGTCAATGATGCATGCACTGTATAATGCATGAAGGGCATCTCACATTTTTTACTTGTATTATGGATTGTTCTGTTTGGTGTGCTAGTGTCAATGCTTAGTTTGTCATAAGTTTTTATTTGTCTTAATTGCAGATCTCGAGACTGATCTACACAAATTCAGGTGTTGCTATCTTGGCTTTAGCTTCAAATGCCGTCCATCTACTGTGGAAATGGCCACGTAATGAACGAAATTCAACTGGAAAGGTGAAATTCTGGTTGTTTGTTCATAGTTGCTCAGCTTTCTTACTACTACCTCCGTTTCTAAATATAAGCCCTTTTAGAGATTTCAATAAGAACCTACATACGGATGTATATAGACGCATTTTAGAGTATAGATTCACTCATTTTGTTCCGTATTTAGTCTGTATTGGAATCTCTAAAAAGGCTTATATTTAGGAACGGAGGGAGTAGATATGTACATCACAGGTGAACACTGTATGTTTGATTGTTACTAATTGTTTTAATTTGCTATTCACTCTTCTAGGCTACTGCTAGTGTTTCTCCTCAATTATGGCAACCTCCAAGTGGCATTCTCATGACTAATGACACAATTGACAATAGTCCTGATGAGGCCGTTCACTGCTTTGCTTTGTCAAAGAATGATTCATATGTCATGTCAGCTTCAGGAGGGAAAATCTCTCTATTCAACATGATGACTTTTAAGGTTAGTAAATCATTGTGATCATGTGTACTTATCATTTTTACGGTAGAAGATATCCTAACATTTATGGTGACCGCAGACGATGACAACGTTTATGCCTCCACCACCAGCAGCTACTTTCCTAGCATTCCATCCTCAAGATAACAACATAATTGCAATTGGAATGGATGATTCAACCATCCAAATTTACAACGTTCGGATTGATGAGGTATTAGCACCTGCTATAACATGATTACGATTGTTCTTTTCTGTAGTGAACAAGGTGCACTCAGATAAGATGTATTCGTTTTTTGTACAGGTCAAAAGCAAACTTAGAGGGCACTCTAAGAAAATTACAGGTCTCGCCTTTTCAAATGTGTTAAATGTTTTGGTATCCTCTGGAGCTGATGCACAGGTTATTTACTGAACTATCTAGTCAGATCATGTCTATCAAGCAAGTTCTGTTCCATCTTCAGTTTCTGATTGTTCCTGTTGTAGATATGTGTTTGGAACACTGATGGGTGGGAGAGGCAAAGGAGCAGATTTTTGCAGATACCGTCTGGCCGCCCAACGTCCAACATCTTAGACACACGAGTTCAGTTCCACCAAGATCAACAGCATTGTCTTGTTGTCCATGAGACCCAGATTGCCATCTATGATGCCTCAAAACTAGAACCCGTGAAGCAGGTGAAATTTCTTTCATTATCATTTGACGCTTAGTCTTTCTTGCTACGAAGGTTGTCTTGTGGCTCACTCACCTTAACTTTGCTTTCAGTGGCCTCCTCGGGAGACCTCTGCTCCTCCAATAACGCATGCTACATTCTCATGTGATAGTCAACTGATTTATGCAAGCTTTCTGGACGCCACTGTCTGCATATTTAGCGCATCAAGTTTGAGACTCCAATGCCGAATTCTTCCAGCTTCTTATCTTCCTCAAAATATCAGGTATTCTATAAGGCTCAAACCAAACATAATTTACTCTGTCAGGGACTCAGGGGGTTGTCTACCTGTCTGAGTTACTGGGTTAATTGTCTATCTCTTCTGAAAGAATGTTGGCTGGCCTCATTTTAGAGGGTCTGTGTTTGAATTAGTGTTTTTTGTCCTCAAGCAATTACTTTAGTTCAGTGCAATAACATGATACACCTTTCTAAGGGCAGTTATAGAATCAAGTTACCCGAAGTGCTGCTTAGACTAGCAAGTGCATGTCCATAACAGATTGCTAATACTTGTTTGGGAGATTTATATTTTTTTGTTGCCTTGAGCTACTAAATCCGTAAGATACATACCTGAACAAAAATCCATCTTTTGGTATTAGAACAAACGATTGTTTCAACTCCCAGTGATTTTTTTCTTAGTGCATTTGGATCGTCTGCATGAGGGAGTTCTGTATTTGCATCGCTGTGCCAGTTTATAGTACCATATTTTAAATTAGTATATGGGTTTGCAGTGCTACATGTATCAAACTGAATTGGAATACATCGTTAGGCATTTATAGGAAAGACTACTCCCAACGTCCCATAATATAAGATCTTATTACATCCGATTGGCTCTCAGCAGTGTAACCACAAACTAGTTACTCTGTTGAACTGAAGTTGTAACAGAACTGTCCTATGAATAGTCCTTTTTTTTTGCCACCCACATGTTTGCTTCCCTTAAACTTACAACAAGCAAGTCATTAATACAGTTGCCACTCAAAAACTGGTTTTGTTGAATTGTGAGTAAACTGCTGACATGTGTTTCTTTTCTAGTTCAAATGTTCATCCAGTTGTGGTTGCGGCACATCCTTCGGAGGCAAATCAGTTTGCTCTAGGCCTTACTGATGGCAGTGTTTATGTCATGGAACCGTTGGAATCTGAGAGAAAGTGGGGAATTCCTCCACCAGCGGAGAATGGATCGACGAGCAACATGTCCACACCTCCTAATGGAGCTTCGAGTTCTGATCAACCAGAAAGATAATAACTAGAAGTTTGAAGTGTTTAGACCTTTCTATCACTTCGACTCTTGATGGTGGTATGAGTCACTAACCAAGGTATCCATCTCAGAATTCAGAAGTCAATGTACATACACATTAATAAGTCAGTTTGATTCAGTTTGTAATCGCCCCTTGTTGTGCAGATGGGCTTCACTTTTACAACTTGGCTTCACAGAGCTGGTTCCAAGGGTGGTGTCGACGAGAGCACAATAAAAAACCAAGGCTTAACCGCAGTTCGTGTGTTGCTTATATTATGTGTTGCTATTATATTACCATTATTAAGTGAGGGAGGAATTGATTAGTGCCAGTGTTTGTTTTTGTTCTGTTTGTCGTGGTACGAGGAAAGATTACCAAGTAGATAAGGTCTAGTAGCAGTTTGGCTGTACCTAATCAGTACCCTTATTTCATTCCGACTAGTAAGTAAAAACTTGTTTTTTCCTCATGCCCATTGTTTCATTTGTCATATCATCTGGTGTGTGCTCAAATCTCTGTATCGGCCTCTTCATCATCCAGTAAGAGGCTGCGCTTCTGTTGGGTCGTTGCCAAATGCCTGCTTTTCTTTTCTTGATAGGCGCATCGAATGATCATGAAGATGATCTTCGCGGTTCCGAGTGGCTAATGTTGATACCACGCCAGTTTGATCTTTGATTTCTGCATGCAACATGATTTCTCTACTGTATTGTCGGTGAAACTGAGCATCTGTTGCATTTGACTGGCTGATAGTCCCCGCACTTGGCCTTTTCCGGACGTACAGCGTAATGTGACGTGAAGCCACCAGATTTGGGGAGGACGTTTGTCTCCCTGGAATATGACTTGTGACGCGGACGCCTGCAGCATAAAGTTTGAAACAAGAGAGTAAAGTAAAGTGGCTGCAATGTGTTGGCCATGGCATTTTTGCCCGCCATAAAGGTGGGATAGGGCAAATGTGCGGCGAACAGGCACCAACCCCAGGTCAATGAAAGAGAAAACAGAAATGGACGTACTGTTAGCACCACAGAGTAGCCCGATTGGAGAGAAGCATCATAGGAGAGAAGCCGCATCAGCCGGACAGAGGGGACGCGGCACCAAAGTTGCATAGGAGAAGCTAGCTCCACCGTTGCGGTGAAAGAAAGGCCATGATTGGTGTTGGTGGCTGTCCCATGCATTACGTGTGACCCATGCAGGATCGCACTTGCAAGGAGCCCCGAAGCAAGCGAGAAAAAGGAAACAGGCCAGCTGCCTGCACCGTTGCACGTACCCCATGTATGCACGCCGTCGTACGTACGGTGACGAGGGCCGGCCAGAGAGCCCTGGAGGATGCCACCAGGCACTAGGCTTTAGGCGGGCAAAGCGCGCTGCCGAGCAACTAGACAAACCAAAACAGCAAGGCGATCAGGGTCGGTCGGCGATCCACCAAGACCCAGGCCAGCAAGCAAGCAGTGGACTGGGTGGGTGTGTACAGCTGCTGCGCGCCTCTGCCCAAAAAGATGCAATACGCTGCGTGCATCCCAAGGGGATATGGTCGGTCGTGTACTGTGTACTATGGTTCGTACCACTGTTCCATCACCTTCGGACCAAGCCCCAGGTCAGGTGGACAGCTGGTCATCACGCCAACTCCACCGCGCGAACCCAAACGGACGTCCGGTTTGGCCGAATTTTGTTCCTTTGGGACGGCAATGGGTTCACCCATGTCCGCGTTTGTCCGATGGGTCGTGGGTGTGTCCAACGCGCGGCCGCATCCCAAAACATGTACGGGATGGACGTGATTAAAAAAATATAAAAACTTAAATGAAATGACTAAAAAAGCAAATAAACGCAGTTAAAAAAACATAAAACATATATAGGGGTCACGACCACAGAACGGCCCAGTTTCTCAGTCCACTTAAACGGCCCAGTTTCATAATTAACTAAAAACAAAATAAAAAAACGCCTCCCGCGCGCTCCTGCCGCGCCCGTCGATGCCGTGGCCGTCACCGTCTTCACTGGCCGCCGGTGTCGTCGTCGTCGCTGACGAGGTCGACGTAGTCCGGCGGCGTCCAATGATGGGCCGGCGGTCCGTGGTGCACGGGGGCGGCGGGCTGGAAGGTGGCCGGTGCCTGCACCACCTCCTCCCAAGGCGAGGCGCCCCGCTCCGGCGACCGCGGCGGCGTGGGGCACCAGTTCACGCCCCCCACGGCGGCCGCCATCTGCTCAGCGGTGCACGACCAGCTCCACCCCTGGCCCACCAGGCCAGGGTGGAACGCGGCCACCGGCGGCTCCTCCACCACCTCCTCCTTCGGCACCATCTCCACCTCGGGGATGGCGACGTCGCCGGCCGCAGAGAGGGCCATCGTCTCCTCGAGGCCCGGCCATTGGCACTCATCGTGCATGTTCATGGAGTCCGCCATGAGCCGGGCCTCTACTCCGCTGTCATGCGAGGAGGTGGGGGTGGCGATGGAGATGGCGACGGCGACGGCGTGGGCGTCAGGCCGCGCACCTGGGGAGCCATTCGGGGCTCACGTGGCCGTCGCGGCCCCGTCGACGTGCCGACGAAGAAGAACGCCCGCCGCATGTCGTGCTCATTGTGGAACCAAGTGTCCCACAATGGCGAGTCGGGGGCGTACCTCTCGTCGTAGTAAAGGTCGTCCGGGAGGAGGCGGCGGCGGCGCTGGATCTCCTGGCGGCGCGCACGGCCGCTCAACGGGACCGGCGGGATCGGCACGCGGTCGGCCGACAGGTGCCAGTTATTGGGGAGGTGGACGTCGCTCCAGGGTAGCGGCGTCCTCGTCTCCCAATAACGGCGGCAGACGGCCGCCTCGATGTAGTGCCGATCGCGCTCGCCGGCGGCCGTGGGCGCGATAGAGAACGCGGGCGGCGCGGGGGCCCGACGCAGTGGCGATGGCGATGCGGGCTCCTCCTTCTTTACGGAGCCGCGGCGGCGTCCCGACAAGGAGCCAGCCTCGCGGTCGTGCTTGCCTTTGCGGCCGTAGTTCCATAGCTCCATGGCTGCGGACGGCCGGCCGGCGAGTTCTTGGCTAGGGTTTGGGACTGGGGCTGTCGGGTTTCGAGGAGGCCGCGGGGTGGCGTGGGGCAGTTTGGACGACGGCCGGCCCACAGTTCTCATTTAAGAAGGACCGCGACCCCTCGCTTGGGCGGATGACAGGCGGGGCCGCCTGAGCGTGCGCATTGATGTGGGCGGGTGGGAGGTAGGTGGCCGCCTGCCACGCGGCCCCGACGCGGACGAGCCGCGCGTCCGTTTGGTGTCCGTCGCGACCCAAACCCGGCGCAAGTTTGCGCTCGAAATGGGTCGGCCCGAACACAAAACGGACCAGATGAGTCTGGGCCGTCGCGCACTGGGCCGCCTCGTTTATCCGTTTTACCCTAAACGAACGGGGCCAGACAGAATGGGGTCGCACGGTGGAGTTGGCCTCATGCTCCTAGATTGGTACATCACGGACATGGGCCGCCTCGTTTATCCGTTTTACCCTAAACGAACGGGACCAGACAGAATGGGGTCGCGCGGTGGAGTTGGCCTCATGCTCCTAGATTGGTACATCACGGGCAGTTTTACGGCCGATCCGATGCCGCACAATGTGCCAGCATCTGCAACCCTACGTATGTCACTGTACACGAGCTTAAAAACCGCTTGGAATTTCGAGGAAAAGGGCCACAGACCCGGAGTGCGGATTTTTGGAGGCCGCTATTTTCGAAAAATTCAAAAGGCACATTTAGAAGTTTCAAAATTTGGAGGACGAGCTCCTTGGAAACTTATATGTGTTCGGCAGGAACGTGTGAAAAGTCGTTTGAAAATATCGTGATGTATATAGGCTGTAAAAAATTCCAGCCCAACAATAAAAAATAAAATCAGCCCACTTTGTAAATATGTATTTGTTATTATTTTTTGTACACCACATGTGAAAGCATAATGCTATGAAATTTTGCACACGCGTAGTATACATGTGTATGTATGTTCAAAAAAAATGGATTTTTTGGGGGGTTGTAGAAAATGATATTTTGATGGCATTTTCCACACGGACCCGAATCCAATCAAACATCATTCTCTTATTACAAAGAAGCTCGTGGAAGCAGACTCGCCATCTTGCTCCAATGTTGGACTCCCAAAAAGGACACAATCACAAAGGATGACTTGCACACGCCGAAGGTTGCGGTCAATTTGAGCATCGGAGTTCACCATTGCGTACCCCTCTCCGAGAAAATAAGAACAACCTAAATTGGAGCTTGGGCGCGAAAGTTATGATTCATATATGCATGTGTTGACACCGGATTATGGCATGGCAAAAGCTGCAATTAAGATGTCGAATATGAACCATTTGTTTGCTTAGTTCTAAGACCATTCTCACAACAAGATCGGCTAGAGAATGACAAGTATACCTTCGATTTGAGCATGTGTGGTCATATTCTTGATGAGCACTTTTACGGTACCCTGGTACTCCCGTTGGGAGGATAGGAGTACCGGTTGAATCAAACGTTCATTTACAAGGGTAATTTAGACCTTTTGCTAGTCCTCCTAGCATAAAACATTTCTCAATGTCGCCTGCCCGATGATTATTTCGGCAAGTTTAATTTCTAGAGATTTTCATTCGTCTTGATTCGTTGGTAAAAAAGAAAACCAAAACCTGATAGTTCATAAACATCGGGAGATTGATTCAGAAACGAGCTGCTCTGAGTGGGGATCCACGAAACTGACGACATCTGCGGATTAGAACCTCGAAGGCCATAGACATGGACGAACACTGGCTGAGGCCGCTTGTACAGCTACGAGGGTGTCGGCCAGCGTCCTCCCCTCCGAAGAAGGAGAGGACGATTAGGGAGACGTGAGCCTTGCCAACTACGGTTGTCGGGGGCGCCGCACCATTGGTTGCATGGTTGAGGGAGAGGTCAGCGCGTGAGGTGGAGAAGGAGATGTGCGCCTCGCCAACGACAGCCACCGTGGACCCCGCTTCCGCTTGTCCTGCTCCTCTTTGTTGGCCGTGTTGTGGAGGGAAAAGTCGGCGCCCGAGTGGAGAAGGAGGCGCCGCCTCCGCTGGTCTTCGCCGCGCCGTTGGTCGTGTGGGTAAGGGAGAGGCCGGCGCCGGAGGGACGAGCGCAGTACAAATCGTTTAGGTTAGGTCGAGGCAAGTTGACTCATTTTCATCCCGGATTAAATATAAAAAATGAAAGACCTAAATACCCTTCAGGTCGAGGTAGTCCACGCGCTTTTGGGTTAGTACTCTGTAAGATTAGTTGTGGAGTACCACATCGTAAGGACCAGCAGATTAACGAAAATGGACGGTCCTTGATCATTTCAGGGTACTGTAAAAGTCCTCATTTTTGATTTGTTGCCGAAGAAGGATCATATTAGAATTATTGACAACCATGTGAGTCATAAATGCAAGGACAAATGTATTACAAGTTGTTTGATTTGTTCAAGCATAATTTTAATGATTGCAAGACGTTTCATCAAATAGAAGGATCGACCATTGACAAAGGACAACTAGAACCGGAGGCGATTTAGTTGCCATATTTTGGATAAAGGACAGTTAAAGTTTGGAGTCATAGCACACAGTTCAGATTTGACGGACACGATGGGATGGCCGGGCTGTCCGCGAACATGTTCGTCGACATTGGTTGAGGTCCGTTTGATGATCCGAGTTGGTAGTCCGGTGTGACGTGGGAAATCTGTGTAGTCCAGCGTCGTGAGTCTCTGCGCACGGCTAAGCTAAAGTATAACCACTCAACAAGTAGTACAGTAAAAATTCTCAAAAGAAAAAAAAACAAGTAGTACAGTACGCATGTGACGGTAACCGTATACATCAAGTCAATCTCCATCCATCGTTTCCCGTGGAATAATTCGGTCAGAGGCACAAATCAAAGGCTCGCTGATCTATCGTACTCACCTGCCTGTCGCCTTGTATTTAGCGCCGGAAGCTTTAGGCCTGTACTGCATGAGCAGCTAGGACAGGCCTGCTACAACTGATTCTTGTAGTACAATTTTTTTTTTTTTTGAAACTGATTCTCGTAGTACAATCAATCGTCTCAATACAACAAATTCCCCGGCGCCACGCATTTGTATGTTGTATATATGCATTATCCACGCAGCACAGGTACAGCCACTTGCAAAGACCTTGCACATCAGATGCGACGTAAAATTTGTCCACTAGTCAACTGTGGACGCCAACATCTGCAAGTGGTGGCAACTCCAAGTTGAGCATTTTGGGATCCCTGCGCTCGCCTTTATTGAGCTGCTACTAGTATTTGAGGTTGAGCAGGAAATGTGACACAAGGTGAACCCACCACATTTCACTTTCATCGCCAGAGACCACAGAGGCCAGGCATGCATTGGCCGCAGCTGCCTTGCCTGCCCCTGCTTGCCTCCTGCTTTCCCTTCACGTACGGAGGCCACCGCCCAGCAGGCCGGGCATTGGTTTCAGTCGCACGGGTCCTTGGAGCAAATGAGAGAGGGCTCCATCCTCCATGAGCTAGGTGTATCTTCACTTTAGCTCGAATCAGTGGAGAGGCTCCACCAGAGAGTAGTATACTAGCTAGCATTATAGAGAGCACTAGGGTTTCTCATCAAAAGAAAAGAAAAGCAGTACATGCACTGTTAGCATGAGATTCACCAATGCCATGCAGCTACGCAATGAGAACGACGCTCCTTTTGGTGGTCTGCTCTGGTCTGATCTGTCTACAATGTTGATGAAGCTTCAACGGCAGAAATGGATCGAGTTAAGCCGCCTACATCAGTTTAGACACTTGTAGTCTGTAATGATCGTCCACGTCATCTATAGATAGCAGTAAAAACAGCATCTATAATAGTCTGCTTTTTTTTGCTATCTGTAGCACGTCGATCGTGGGCAGACCGCTGCATGCGAACCCCTCCGTCCTCGTGTACATCTTGGCCAGAACATGGGCAGACTGCTGCATGCAAACCATAAATTAACGACGCCTGAGCATACAACAGGGATGAGGCTATCGGTAAGTAGCGAGATTGTTGGGATATCGACCGTCTGCAAAATTAACGACACCCTTCTTCTCTCCTAGCTCTCTCTCCTCCACGTAATGAAAAATCTGAGGTGGCATACATTATAGACGGCTGATTAGATGCCGTTGTACATGCCCTTACCTGGTGGTAGTGGAAGCACTAGTGGCGCACAGTATTATGGGACGTGCGTGCGTGCGTTAGAACCAGCGGCCCTTATTACGGCCCTTATTACGACCCGAAGATCTGGTCTATGATCACTAGTAGAAAAAGGGCCTAATGTTCAGCTCATTAATTTCGGTTTGTATTTAAGCCGGCACTAATATGATCATCAGTGCCGGTGCCAACGGCTAGGCGGGCCGCTCTCATTAGTACCGGTTCGTGCCACGAACCGGTACTAAAGAGAGTGGTGGCAAGATGTTGTCAGTCTGGGGCCCCTCCAGCACCTTTAGTGCCGGTTCGTGGCACGAACCGGTACTAAAGGTCGCCTATATAAACCCTTCGTCCACCCGCGATAGAGCTCGCTCTGTTTTTCCCCTTTCCCCTCTCCCCTCTGTTCTTCCCCTACCTCGAGCTCATCACACATTTTGCCCAAATTTTGTCAAAATTTGAAGGCCCCCATCCATTCAAGTGATCACAAAGGTAAGCAACTTTGTCATTTCATCTCTCATTGTTAGATTAGCTCTTGCAATGCTTTATATAGTCATTAATTTATGGGTTTTAGTAATTTGGGAGGAATTATATGTGGTAGTTTATTTGATTTATATGCAATTGAGCTCAAAATAACTCTTAGTTTGCATATGTAGGTGTGGTTTACTTAGTGTCTTCCCGTCTCCGTACTAACCACCGTCGATCGTCCGCACCGTCTTGTCGCCGGCACCACCTTGTGGGGTGAGCCTCTTGTTCTTATCTTTTTTGTATAAAAAAAATCATGTTTGTGTGATTTAGATATATAGTTACTTGTATAATTATCTTAGCCATACGTTGTTTGTTATTCATAGTGCCATGGTTTTGATATCCGTCCCCGTCGGCCCTCGTCCGGGTTATGATTCGGATGTGGTATATTTTCTTTTATAACTATTTTGTTGCACTTCCTGTTTATGACAAATTATGCCCATCAAGTTGACATAGATATTTTTATCTAGGAGGTATGTGAACCGGAAATTCAAACCGACCCTATTGTCGAGAGGTTAAATTTAGTTGAAAGAGAAAACGAGTATTTGAAAAAAAAATTGAAAAGAACTGAGGGGGAGAAGATGGAATTGGAGTTGCATTTTGCCGATGTCGTCGATGATCACAAGATCAAGATGGAGAGAATGCGCTTGAAGATTAGAAAGATTAGAAAATATGCCATTGATAGTGAGGCTTGGTATCATTATGCTGTTGGATCAATTGTTACCTTAGTTGCGATCTTGATCGCATTTGTTGTTGCATTTAAATGCTTTAGCTAGAGAGTTATTTATATGTTTGCTTTATAAGAATAAGTGTTGTATGAACTTGTATTAATTTGGTCTATTCAGTGCTGTGTAATGAAGATGAGCCGGCAATGGATGTACGATGACCGATGCTCTCCCCAGTTCGTTGATGGCGTGCATACTTTTCTGATTGCGGCTCAGGCAAACAAGCGGGCGGATGGTTTTATGTCTTTTTCATGTGCTGGCTTTAAGAACGATCACAATTACTCTAACTCAAGAACCATTCACGTCCACCTGTTTGAGTCCGGTTTCATGCCCCACTATAATGTTTGGACCAAACACGGGGAAAGAGGGGTTATGATGGAAGAAATGAAGAAGAAGAGGACGACGATAGCTATCCTGGCCATGGGTTCCCTGAATACGATGATACAACAATGGGGGAAGAAGCTGAGCCGGCAATGTGGGAAGAAGCTAAAGAAGAGGCATCAGATGAGCCAACTGATGATCTAGGTCGGGCCATTGCCGATGCAGAGAGAAACTGCGCAAGTGAAAAGGAGGAGAAGAAGTTGCAGCGCATCTTAGAGGATCACAAGAAATTGTTGTACCAGAATTGCGAAGCTGACAAGAAAAAGCTGGGCACCACACTGGAATTACTACAATGGAAGGCAGAGAATGGTGTATCTAACAAGGCATTTGGAAAGTTGCTGGTAAAGTTAAAGAAGATGCTTCCAAAGGACAACGAATTGCCCGAGAGTACGTACGAAGCAAAGAAGGCTGTTTGCCCTCTATGGTTAGAGGTGCGGAAGATACATGCATGCCCTAATGACTGCATCCTCTACCGCGGTGAGTACGCGGATTTGAACGCGTGCCCGGTATGCGGTGCATTGCGCTATAAGATCAGCCGCGATGACCCTGGTGATGTCGAGGGCGAGTGCCCCAGGAAGAAGCAGATTCCTGCCAAGGTGATGTGGTATGCTCCTATAATACCACGGTTGAAACGTTTGTTCCTAATAAAAGAGCATGCCAAGGCGATGCGATTGCACAGAGAAGACCGTAAGAAAGATGGGAAGTTGAGAGTACCCGCTGACGGGTCGCAGTGGAGAAAAATCGAGAGAAAGTACATGAAGGAGTTTGCAGGTGACGCAAGGAACGTATGGTTTGGTCTAAGCGCAGATGGCATTAATCCTTTTGGGGAGCAGAGCAGCAACCATAGCACGTGGCCTGTGACTCTATGTATGTATAACCTTCCTCCTTGGTTGTGCATGAAGCGGAAGTCCATTATGATGCCAGTGCTCATACAAGGCCCTAAGCAACCCGGCAACGACATTGATGTGTACCTAAGGCCATTAGTTGAAGAACTCTTACAGCTGTGGAATGGAACAGGTGTATGTGCGTGGGATGAGCACAGACAGGAAGAATTTGACCTAAAGGTGTTGCTATTCGTGACCATCAATGATTGGCCTACTCTTAGTAACCTTTCAGGACAGACAAATAAGGGATACCGCGCATGCACGCACTGTTTGGATTATACCGACAGTATATATTTGAATAATTGTAAAAAGAATGTGTACCTGGGACATCGTCGATTTCTTCCGAGCAGGCATCCTGTAAGAAAGAAAGGCAAGCATTTCAAAGGTGAGACGGATCACCGGACGAAGCCTCGCCACTGTACTGGTGCTGATGTACATGATATGGTCAAGGATTTGAAGGTAATCTTTGGAAAGGGTCCTGGCGGACAACCTGTTCCGAATGACGCTGACGGACGCGCACCCATGTGGAAGAAGAAATCTATATTTTGGGACCTGCCCTATTGGGAAGACCTAGAGGTCCGCTCTGCAATCGACATGATGCACGTGACGAAGAATCTTTGCATGACCCTGCTTAGCTTCTTGGGTGTGTATGGGAAGACAAAAGATACACCGGAGGCACGGGAGGACTAGCAACGTATGCACGGAAAAAACGGCATACATCAGGGTCATGCCAGATACGCTCCTGCTCAGTATGAAGGTACCGTCTGGCTTCTCGTCGAATATAAAGGGAATAATAAATATGGCAGAGAAAAAGTTCCAGAACCTAAAGTCTCGTGACTGCCACGTGATTATGACGCAACTGCTTCCGGTTGCATTGAGGGGGCTTCTACCGGAAAACGTTCGATTAGCCATTGTGAAGCTATGTGCATTCCTTAATGCAATCTCTCAGAAGGTAATCGATCCAGAAATCATACCAAGGTTAGAGAATGATTTGGTGCAATGTCTTGCCAGTTTCGAGTTGGTGTTCCCACCATCCTTCTTCAACATCATAACGCACGTCCTAGTTCACCTATGCGAAGAGATTAACGTTCTTGGTCCTGTATTTCTACACAATATGTTTCCCTATGAGAGGTTCATGGGAGTCTTAAAGAAATATGTTCATAACCGTGCTAGGGCAGAAGGAAGCATCTCCAAGGGCCTTGAAAATGAAGAGGTCATTGAGTTTTGTATTGACTTTATTCCTGACCTTAAGCCGATTGGTGTTCCTGAATCACGGCATAAGGGCAGACTGGGTGGAAAAGGCACGCTAGGAGGGAATCAAATAATATGTATGGATTGGCATTCTCTCACTCAAGCACACTACACAGTTCTACAGAATTCCACCTTGGTGGCTCCATATGTGGAGGAACACAAGAATTTTCTACGCTTCAAACACCCGGAGCAGTCTGATGACTGGATTACATATGAACAAACGGGGACTTTCGCCGGTTAGTTGCAGACACGTGCCATGCATGACGCCGCTATTGAAGATGACCTGTACTTGCTGTCCAAGTTACCATCTTCGAATATAATGACTTTCAAAGGGTACGAGATAAATGAGAATACATTTTACACGATCGCCCAAGATAAGAAGAGCACCAACCAAAACAGTGGTGTCCGCTTTGATGCAGCAACCAAGACGGGAAAGGACACATATTATGGTTACATAGAGGACATATGGGAACTTGACTATGGACGTGGTTTGAACGTCCCTTTGTTTCGGTGCAAATGGGTCAATATGACACGAGGCGGGGTAACGAAAGACCCGCAGTACGGAATGACAACAGTGGATCTCAACAATCTTGCGTACGCAGACGAACCATTCATCCTAGCCAATGATGTGGCGCAGGTTTTCTATGTGAAGGACATGTCTACCAAGCCGAGAAAAAGAAAAGATAAGGAAGCGAATACATCATACGATGAGCCAAAGCGCCACATAGTTCTTTCAGGGAAAAGAAACATCATGGGAGTGGATAACAAGATAGACATATCAGAGATTATGAAAAGTTTGATAAAATTGCTCCATTCAGAGTGAATATTGACCCGAGCATCCAGTTAAATGATGAAAATTGTCCATGGTTACGGCGCAAAGGGACACACGCGAAGAAAAAGTTTCACACGGCCCAAAGATACCACTCTGGGATGTGATCGGCTTCACTGTCATCACTTTCTTCTCTAGTGAGTTTTTGTACTTATATATCTGGAAAGTCCCACTTTGGACAAACCATAGGGAATCTTTGTAATACTTAGGGTACTTATGTGTTTTGACATTTGAAACGTGTACTTTTTGTGCGTTCAGTATGCACCATTCAAAGCCACGTCATCAACTTTCAACCCTTTCTGACATCATTTGCTATTTTTCATGCATTTACTGAATTTTTTGAGCTAAATGACCCTGAAATTGAAAAGCACTACAGATTAACTCTGAAAAGGTTGAAAGTTGGCATATGGTATCATCATTTCACCCACATATCATGTGCAAAAAAGTAGAGAGGGTTACGACAAAAACTTGATGCACATCATGTACAAAATGGACAATCTCTTTCGAAGTATCAGGTTTTCGGACAAAAACTCATCTATTACAAAGGCACTTCATTTTTTAAATAACCTAAGTATTACCAAATTGAATATAATTATAAAACACACTAATATTAAACATAATAAAAAATAATCACTGAAAAATCTATTTTAAAGTAAAGTTATTCACAAACTAGTGATTCACACAAATTTCAAATAATTCAAATTTGAAAACTACTGGCACTAATAGAAAGTTTGTAATATTTGTACCTAAAGCAAAAATATTCACAAAGAAACTCTAAATACAGCAAAAAACAACTCACAAATAAATAAAATAAAATAAATAAAGTAGAAAAGAAAAGAAAGCCCGCCTACTCGGCCACAACGGCCTACATACGACTAGAAACCCAACCTGTAGTTGGGCCAGGATGCAGGCCCGCATGGCCCACAGGGTAGCGACGCAGTTTAGGCTCAGAAGCCTGCTTTAGAGAGGAGCTCGAAGGAGCAGCCGCGGCTGGGTTTATAAACCAGTGCGGCTGCCCTTCGCTCGGCGAGGTGGGACTAAACTTTGTGCACCGTGGGGTGGCAGCGCACCCCCTTTAGTACCGGGTCGTGACTCCAACCGGTACTAAAGGGGGTGTCTTTAGTCCCGGTTGCAGCCACGATCCGGTACTAAAGGCCTGCCCTTCCCGCCGCTCTGCCTGGCCAAAATTGACCTTTAGTACCGGTTGGTGGCTCCAACCGGTACTAAAGACCCCTAATATATAAGCAGCACTTACGAATTTCGTCAGTTTTCATCTCTTCCTCTGCTTCTTCTCCTCTTCCCCGTCGTCGCCGCCCCCCGTCCCCGTCGCCGCCCGTAGCCGCCCGTCGCCATCCCCGTCGTTGCCGTCCCTGTCGCCGCCCCGGCCCGTTGCCGTCCCCGTCGTCGCCGCCCGTCGCCGTCCCTGTCGCCGCCCCGTCCCGTTGCCGCCCCCGTCGTCGCCGCCCGTCGCGGTCCCTGTCGCCGCCCCGTCGTCGCCACCCCCCGTCGCCTCGCCTCGCCGGTGAGCTCCTGCCCCGCCATGGCCACACACACACACACATTGTTAGTTATAAAAATGTTAGTAATTTTTATGTTTTTTAGTTATAGAAATTTTTCTGTTTTTTAGTTATAGAAATATTAGAAATCTTATAGAAATGTTAGTTATATAGAAATGTTAGAAATTTTAGAAATGTTAGTTTTAGCTAGATGAATTAGATTAATGTCAAATTGTTAGACGATGATCGATGTTATAGATGCATATAGAATTTTGACATATGCAACGATATCATTTTTTAAATTTGTATATAAGAAATCACAATCCAATCGTTTAAAAAATGTTACCTTTGCATATAGTATTCGTTCTCGACGATGCCCAGCTCGCATCCTCGCCGTCGACCCGTTCGCGGCGACGTCCTCCTTCAGAGGAACCATGTCCGGGACTGGGCTCCGCCGGGCTGGCACTGGGAGGTGCTACCTTCAGGGGCACGCCGCTTGGTGAGGAACCCGGCCCCGGGTCCCGTCATCGACCCTGAGCTCCTTTGGTGGCGTTCGCGTGGGCCACTTTCGGTGCGGAGGGAGCCGGCTCCGCCGGAGGTGGTACGTCGTCGTGTCAGGGAGGAGGACGAGCACGTCCGTTGCTACATGGATGCTATGGATGTCAGGTTGTCCAATACCTGGCAGGTTCTTCGGGGATCTCACCCGAGCTATGATCCTGTGATGGTTCCTTCTCTTTGGGTGTCCACCGCCCGCGCCTCAGGAACCGCGAGTGAACTAGATTATTCTGTAGTATTTGATCTTTATTAGCTAGCTAGATAGCTAGTGATGTATTCGATATATAATATTCGAGACGATGTGTTCGAGATTATATATATTATTCGAGACGATGTATTCGAGATTATATATATATATTATTCGATAATATTCGAGACGATGTATTCAAGATTATATTGGATGATGCATATTATGTACTATGATTCAATTTTTCCTTATTGATTGCATGCATGCATTGTAATTTGAATACTAAATTATTTTATATTTCTTCTGGATTAGTTAAATAAAAGCTATGGCGGACAATACCAGCAGAGAAGGAGAAGAGGCCCTGTTCGAGATCATACGCTCCCCTGGCCGTCCAGATGATCAGAATGAAAAAAATGACGGCTCCCAATATCTGAACAATACCGGGGAGGGTGATATGATATTCGATCGTGACGACCGAATTGATGAAGTCCAGAACTATGATTATGATGACGAAGAAAATGTTGATCTTGAAATAACAGAGACCGACGAGGTATATTTATATAAGCAGGCATCTGGTGATCATCACATGTTTTAAATGATTTGAAGATATATTAACTAATCGACCATTCTTCTTTCAGCCCTCTAGATCGAGCAAATCTTCTACAGGCAGCAGGACAGTGTGAGGCCTGAGCAAAAAGTTGAAGCAGGGCGTAAAGTACAACATCGATGCCATCAAAACTGACGGCGAACCAATCTTGCCTAAGAAGAATGCGAACAAGTTCGTTCGCCAGTGCGGAGTTCTTGTGAAGGACCAACTCCCGATCTCCATGCAAGAATGGAAAAAGCCAGCAAAGGAACGTCCTGATCTTACTCAGGTCGACGACAGAGCAAAAGATCTGCTTTGGGAATCTCTCATGGAACATTTGACCCTACCAGATCATTTCACAGATGCAGATGTGCAGAAACTGAAGGCCGCTGCTCTTAGGAAGATGGCAGTTGCATTCAACAACCACAAGAAAACTATATGGGCCAAGTACGTCGAAGGAGGAAAGAAGACTCCAGAATTTAAGGGAACACTGGAGAAGCAAAGAGAGCACTGGCCCGATTTCGTGAAATTCAAGGAATCGGAATTATCTATGGAACGGTCAAGAGTAAACAAGGCCAATGCCGCAAAAGGGAGCAGTTCCATAAGCTGGGGCCATGTGGCTACGCGGTGGCAATGCCTAAGTGGGATAAGTCTGAGCTAGAGATGCTGGATGCAGAGGTCACTCCAGTTACTAAGAGCTGGCCCCCAGGGTAAGATAAGATATTTGTTGCAATAGAAGAGGCTCGAACGGGGGTGTTCACGCCCAACAGAGAGAACGACGAGCTTACGCGCGCCCTGGGAAATCCTGAACACCTGGGAAGAACACGAGGCAAAGGCGTTGTTCCGTGGTATGAGGGGTTTGCGGACTGGAACGCCGACTACAGAAGCCGTGTGAGAAGGAAGATGGAGGAGGAGAAGAAGAGGAAGCTGGAGGAGAAGAAGAGGAAGCAGGAAGTAGAACGCCTTAAAGGCCTAGAATCAAAGCACGCGGAGTTGGCACTCCAATTCCAGCGGCAGCATCAACAAATCGACTCACTTAGCCAGGAAAGGGGTCTCAGCAGCGGCAACAGCTAGCGGATGATCCAACATTGGATATCACCGTCCCATCCATGCCGAGAAGCACCGTGGGTTCTGCCCCGGGCGAGGCACAACTGCTGGATAGATACCCTGTGGATGACATCATGGAGAACACTAACTGTGAGCTACACTTAACACTTCAAAATGAAGAACATATCCATGAAGGTGGCGGACGCCGTTGCTTATACAAATTCCCCTGAAGCAACCTTCCATTGCAACCCGATTCCAGCCGGCTATGCTCGTGTCGTGGTTGATGAGGTGGTGGACCAATATTCGGGGCTAGAACTTGACATTCCTGGAGGTGATGAGGAACACACACTGGGAGAGGCCATACATCGTATCATCCTATGGAGAAAGGATTGAATCATCTTTCCTGCAAGGCCACCGACATCGCGTCTGCCGACTCCTCCTCGAAGTCCGCCACCGCGTCAGCAGACTCCCGCTCCTCCAAGTCATCAGCCTGCACCGCCTCAGCAGAGTCCTGCTCCTTCAAGTCCGCCAACGCGCCACGCCACTCCTCCTCCTCTAAGTCCGGCACCGCGTCAGGCCACTCCTCCTCCTCAAAGTCCAACACCGCGTCAGCCCACTCCTCCTGCTCCAACTTAACCACGTCAGCCGTCTCCGCTGCCTCAGCAATCGCGGAAGAGAGCCGCCGCAGCTATGGTGCGTAGCGGTACAAGTCTATGTAGTACAGGAGGTACAGGCGGACGCAAGCGATTTCACTATGGTCCAAGCCTCGCGCCTCTTCTGCAGAGGCCTTACAACATGACCGAGGAGCAAAACGAAGCCATAGTGAAGGCCCAAGTGGACGCCCATTTTGGACCGAAACCGCCACCGCCGCCAAGGGAGAAAGTGCCTGAGGATAAGGTTGACCACTTTATTCGTATGGCTAAACCACCAGCTCCCAAGCCTGTTGACTCAGACTATGAGCGCCAAATCAGGAAGGCACATCGAGCACGACTACAGAAGGAGTCGAGCTCGAGCCAAGCAGTTGGCAAAAAATGCGGGAAACCGTTCCCCAGCTGGGAGAACAGGCGGCAATCGATCCCCCCGCTTGTTGTACCAACACATGAGGGTACCGATGCCGGTCAGCTGGTAATAACCGAGGAGCATAGAAGGCAGGCTGAAGAGCTCGGTATCACTGTTGGACAACTCCTAGAGATTGAGCCCATGTCTCCGCTTAGAGAGGAGGACATAAAACGGAAATATGTCAGCGGCGAACCTTTGGTCAAGCCTGAGGAGGTCAAGAACCTCGCAACGAGAATGTATGAATTGCATCAATGGTACATGGAAATTTGCAAGACCCACAATCGAGAGTCCCTCATGGTGAAAGTCAAGGAAGAGGATTATTTCCATGAGACAGCCTGTCTATTGAGTATACAGAACTGTTTCAGTTATTCAATCATGACGCACTCGACAAATCTATCGTCAGTTGCTATTTGTCTGTAAGTGATTTCTTTCTGTAATTAAAGTCTCAAGCTAGCTGTAGTGCTCTCGTTGATCATTACTTGTAATTATCCTCATTATATTCTTTTCTGTGGTATTATGCAGGATGAAGATGTCCGAAATGAGAAAAGCTGGACGCTATGGCATTGGGTTCATTGACCCAAATACCATTAATGAAGAGACATGGTCATATGAATATTATAAACAAGAAGTAGATAGAAACATGCTAGAGTTCTTGAAGCGCCTCAATACCAATGCAGATATACTGCTTCCTTACAACTTTCAGCGAGTCACACTGTCTTGTACTACAAATTCTGTTTTTGCTTACTAGCTAGATGTTAATAAGTGTATAGGGTTTAGGGTTAGTTGATGAGTGTTATGCACATGCCCGCTTAATTCATACATGCAAATGTATGCGCATGCAGGTACCACTAGATCTTGTTAGACATTCAAGTTGAAGTAGGAAAAGTTGAAGTACTGGACTCACTGCTTAAAAAACCTAAAGAGTACTCATTCGTGAAGGGGATAGTCAACATGTAATTTCAATCATTATTGAACTATATGTCTTGATATCAACTAATTAATAACTTCTTTATTCATTTTCTTTGTCGGCGGGCAGGGCTTGGCAAAAGTTCATCAAAGAGGTTCTAGGCCCGTTCAGAGAAAATCTGTATTGGTATCGACCCACGGTAATTAATTAAGTAGTACTAGCTAGCTACCAATCTCTTTAATTCTAGTTTCAATACCATTAATTATCATGCTTGATTAATTATTATCTGTTTGAACTCTGTTCTCGTACAGGCCATGAAGCAGGAGCCGGGGACTGACTTATGTGCATAGTACGTTTGCGAGAACATTCCCATGATGACGTCCAAAAGGAGCACATCTGCTAGACAGGTATGGGTACGTTTACCAGAACACTATACACAACTTTTACATCATTATAGATATCTAGTCACACAACTAATACATGCATATTGATCTCCTTCTTAACAGTTCAATGAGGTGCGGGAGAAGCTCCTACCAATAGATCGCGTACGAGCAATTGCAGAGGAAATAGCGGGATTTTTGCTCGACCAGGTCATAGATCCCACAGGAGAATTCCATTACCCGCTACCGCAGTAATGCCTCCATGTAGGGGAAATTGTATATACCAAATTGTATATATATACGTACATGTGTATGTGTGAATGGTGGTGCGAGACATTCGATGATATATATATATGATCGGTTCTACGAGAAATTCTATTTATATATATATGCATAACGTGAACAATATGTAGTATCGTAAAATACCAGCAAACGAAAAAAAATGGAAAACACAAAATTAAAGGAAAAAAATCCTGAACCCAACCCCCCCCCCAACCGGTACTAAAGGGCTCCCCGCCCCCGGCGCTGGCTCTTGCCACGTGGTGGCCCTTTAGCGACGGTTCGTGTAGTATCGGTACTAAAGGGGAGGGACCTTTAGTCCTCACCCTTTTATGTCGGTTACAGAACCGGCACTAAAGGGCCTTACGAACCGGTGCTATAACCCGGTTCTGCACTAGTGGATGGTGCTGATGATCCGTAGGATGGTAGGAGTACTATATCGAAAGGAGAAGCTTTATCTAACCCACAGCCCCACTTATTACAGTACTAGTATAATGCTCCGAGAAATGCTCTAGTGCATATGAGGGCATGTACAATGGTTGATAAGATAGTCTTATCTTAATTCTTGCATGTAATTTAGATATGACAAAAAAATATGTCTACAATGGGTCATCTCTTAGCATTATCTTCAATAACTAGTTATTCTTAAAAACATGATGAGACATATTGTGCTAAGAGAGCATCTTTTGTCTTCTCTTCTTATGAGTTCTTTCTCCTCCACCTTATAATTTATCCTACATGACACCCCTGAAATAGCGTACACGGCCTGATGCGTCGCACGTCAGCTGCAGAGAAGGGCGTCGCTAGCGTGCGTGGACGACATTTTCCCCGCCTTTCGATGCGAGAAAGATGCAAAGCGAGCGCGCGCGCCAGAATTCGGGTCAATCAAGGGCACCCAGTTTGTCGGTTCTAGCACGGGCACGTACTACGGACCCCGCCCGCTTGATTCACGCTTATCTATCTATATATTCGGATCAAGTGTGGTGATCAACCATCTGTACTAGCGTGCGTGCTTAGTCGAGGGGCGTAATGCAAGGTCAAGGTCGTCCGAAATCCACGAACGCAGGCCACGCGGACTGCAAAGCCCCGGCAAGCAGCGGCCGGCCTCCAGTCGCCAACATGCCCGGCGCAATGTGGCACTCTACCCACCACACGCATCTATGGCCTTTATCCAGAGAAAGCAACGTGATCATGCCCAGTTTTAACATACTCCATTCCACAATGTAGTGCTTCCTCTATCTCCGTGCTTCAACTTTGACCGTAAATTTAACTACCAAGACCGATTGCGGCGGGAGCAAAAATTATATCAGTGAATTCGTATTCGAAAGAAGTTTTTAATTATGTAATTTTTTCACCCGCCGCAGTCGGTCTCGTCCGTGAAATTTATGGTCAAAGTTCGACCTCGGAAAACTATATTTTGGAATGGAGGGGAGATTAATCATTTGGGAGCTAGGGGGAGTAGCGCCGTGCCGGCCCTGCGCTGGTACTCTTTCAAATCAAAGTACACAGTATACTCTTCCACGCCGGGCACACCGGCTCATCGCGCCGGTACGGCGGTACCCCGGCCGGCCGGTCGAACAAAGGCGGCGCACCAAACGCCGTGCAAACTCTATTAACTTCGGACGCCATTGCCACTGTGCGCTAGCTCACTGCTGCAGTGCAGACGTGGGCTACTCTACGATCGCTACTACTAGTAGCACGCACTACTCCGTAGCACTAGCTGTGCTCCACCGTAGGTGCATGTCGTGCGAGGCCTTGACCGTACTCCTACGTGACCCGGCCATAATGATCGCAGGTGCTCTCGGGGACAGGCAACAAGTTCCATGCCATACCTGTGCCAGTCCCACGTTCTCTCTGTAGGCAGCTTCGAGACTTTTCGCACTTGTAGGTTTCAAGGCCGAAACCAAAGGGGAAAATAGGACCTGGGAATGGCACATACATTCTCACCGTCGCCGGCGGAGCCGCTAATGATCCCTGTCGGTTGACAAGTGAGGTTACGGATGATGGACGCCGTGGCGCCACGATGTGATCGATCCAGTCCGACAGCGAAATGCCAGATGCTCCAAATACAACCACCAGCAATCATGGAGCAGCACCCTGTTGCATTCCATCGCGCTCTCGAGAGGCGACACCCTAATCTCTCCCCCCTCTTCCGCGAGGCCGACACAAATGGCATCAAACCAAACCCAGCAGCTTTGGAGTGAGCCGCATGCATGATGCCAATGGATTATCCACCATGGAAAACAGTCGTGCTAGTAGTACGAAAAGGTCTGTTTTTTCCTCTAAATTATTAGCTTGGGTCAAATCCGTGAGGCGGTCAGCACTTTAGTTTGCCATTTGGAGTTGTCCAATATTTTGTTTTATTTTTCCTCTAACTATTATTAAGCAAAAGGTCTATTTTTCCTCTAAATTATTAGCTTGGGTCAAATCCGTGAGGCGGTTAGCACCTTAGTTTGCCATTTGGAGTTGTCCAATATTTTGTTTTATTTATTTATCCCAGATGAAAATGCCACACGTGTGGCACGAAGCAACATGGCCCAAACGCCTTCATTACTATTCATTTGTCATGTCAGAACAGATGACATCAGCGAGAATCTTTTTGGTTTCGGCTTGAAAATGCTTTATCTCCTAATTATAAAATCTAATTAAAAATCCCTTTTCACCAGTAAATCCGTCTCGACGAGATCTTCAAAACTAGATCCCAACAAAAAGTTGCCATGATGTTTACACTAAAGTTGCCATGTGGCAATTTTAGTTTATATATCATGGCAATTTTAGTATTTTGACCATGGCAATTCCAGTACTTTGACCATAAAAATTATTTTTTGTCTGAACCATGGCAATTTTAAGTGCATGTATCATGGCAATTTCAGTTTATAGTTCATGGCAAGTCTAGTTTCTTAATTTCCTGTTTTATAATATGTCAAAATTTACTTTTAAATGTAGAAAAAAATAGCTGAAACATAGCATGGCAACTTCAGTGTAAACACCATGGCAATTCCTGTGCAATAGACATGGCAACTTTTAACCCCAAAAAAAAGTCGTCGAAACATATTGATATGAGATCTAGTTTCGAAGATCTCATCGCGATGGATTTAATGGTGAAAACGAATCTTCAATCGATTTTTCATTTAAGAGATAAAACATTTTAAAAACTGGAAATCCAAAAAGATTCCCACATGCATGCATACGGTGACGTGGCGCAATCTGTGTGTTATATGGCGTGTGGGTGGGTGTTGCTCCCACCACACGTGCGTGCATTATCAGCGTCCTTATTTATAGGAATCACCCGTGGAGTTCCCTTGGCTCAAATATTACTCAAGGTGGTCGGAGGCCAAGTTGATTAGAGCATCTACAGCCGGGTCTCTCATACGCGTCTCAAACGCCCAGACAGGCCGGCCGGTCAGTGACCAGTCACAAAAATTCGACTGAACCGGACCTCTCAAACGGGCCTCAAACGTCCGGGCTGACCGGCACCCCTCGTATCCAGCCCAAATATAGGGCGGATATGGCGCCTCACAGGTCCGACCCACCACGAACCCCACAAAAAACCCCAATCAGGTCGGCGAGCTCAAACCCTAGCCCACTCTCTCCCTCTCTCGCTCTGTCCGTCCACTCCTCTCCCACTCCGGTTCGATCTCATCCACCACCAGGAGCAGCTCCGGCAGCGACTCTGGCTCGGAGCTCGACTACGAGGAGGAAGTAGCCCTCTGCATTGCGCTGGAGCAGTCCAAAGTGGAGACCGGCGGCAGCTCTAGATCTGGAGCGTCGCCGTACCTCCCGCGTGGGCGCAGCGTGGACGCGGAGATGGACCCTCTCGGCCCGCGCGCAGCGATGCTCGGTCAGCACAGTCCGCGCCGGCCCCGCGTCGTCTCCTTCCCCCGCCGGCAGCTCCTCCACGCGGCCAGTGCTAGGTGCTTGTGCCCGCGCCTCCCGGCCGCACGCGCACTCCGGAGTCGGAGACGCGCGCCGCGAGAGGCAGCGTGTACGGGAGAGGTAGGCGGCGGAGCAGTCCGCGCACCGCCGCAGCGGGACGGAGCCGGACGCCGACGAGGCCGCGCATCTCCTCGCCTGGGTGTACCGCCGCTCCCTCACGACGGCGGAGATGAACGCTCGTCGCCTCCGACGGAAGAACGCTAAGGCGCTCCGGCTAGCCATTGAGCAGTCGGAGCGCGAGGCGAAGGAGGCAGCGGCGGAGAAGGCTCGGGTGGCAAGGCTGAAGCAGGAGCAGGACAGGGCGGTCCGGTGGATGAAGGGGCTCATCGTCCTCTCCGACTCCGACGGCGGCGACAGCTGCACCTCATCGTCCGACGAGCAAGACCCTCCACCAGCCGCGAACGCCTACAACTGCGTCGGCCACCAGAAGGGCAAAGGCCCGACGAGGAAGTGGTGATTCCGGCCCCCTCCTCCTCAATGTTTGTATCGTTTTAGTTGTAGAAGTTTATGAACTTGTCCGTGGATGAACTGTGATCTTTTGGATGTGGTGAAGTATGTTTTTGTCCGTTTGCAGCTGATCTTGTGTTCCTTTGCAACTCAATTTTCTTGTCCGTCGTCTGACCATGTAGGATAGATCAACGTTTGCATGGGTAGTATGGATATAAGACGCCGGATATGAGATACGCAGATGCAGGATGGTAACACTAAAAAAAAGACACATCCATGACACTTTGGGCCGAACGAATTTATTCCTGTCATGCTTACGACACTTCTATGACGATAATTGTGACAAAACCCGGTATCATCATAGATGTGGCGGGCTCCTACTTCTATGACAAGAAATCATGACAGAAAATGGGCTTTTCGTCCTGGGCGGGCCGGAGATGCAACTGCATGACATTCTTTGTGCCGTCCATGACGGAAAAAACCGTGGTAGAAGCGAGGGCGAGGAAAATATCGGGAGTTCCCGGTTACGATGCATGGCCGGGGGCCGAGCGATGCGCGTTTCTCTTATACACGTACGCGCGTGGGTGCGAGGCGTTGGGCTCTAACTGAACCCGAGCGATTGCACTGCAGGCTAAGTGTTACTTAAACTGAGTGATCGATCGATGGCTGTTAACTGAACCTGATTGAGCGATTCCTTTGCTACTACTACTAACTGAAGCCGATCGAACCTGCTGCCTCTTGATGAATAGTGAGCATTGTGGGGGGGGGGGGTTGGATGAACAGTCCCCGGTGGGGGGTTGGATGAACAGGAACCCGCAGTGTTGCCGCTGGATGAACAGGACCCCATCGATCGAGTCGGTGGAGGGCTGGATGAACAGGACCCCGTGGAGGGCTGGATGAACAGGACGACCCCGTGGAGGGTTGGTTGAACAGTAGCCGGTGGAGGGGTGGTTGAAGAGGACCCTGTGGAGAGGGCTGGTTGAACAGTAGCCGGTGGAGGAACGCACGGTGGAGGCTGGATGAACAGGAGTCCGTGGATGAACAGTCGCAGGTGGAGGCTGGAGGAGGTCGACGGTGGATGAACAGTAGCCCGTGGAGGCTGGAGGAGGTCAACGATGGAGATGAACAGTATCCCGTAGAGTCCCGTTTTGCGGTACGCCACACCCCTCCCGATGAACAGGACCCCCGTTTCGACCGTAGCGCTCCAACACAAGTCCGTTTCCTCTGCTTTGCGGTATGCCATACCCCTCCCGATCAACAGGACCCCGTTTCGACTGTAGGAGGTCCAAGAGAAGTCCGTTTCCTCCGTTTTGCGGTACGCCAGACCCCTCCCGATGAACAGGATCCCGTTTCGACCGTGGCCGGTCGAACACAAGGCCGTTTCCTCCGTTCTGCGGTACGCCAGGCCTTATTTCCATCGGCTGTTCTGGCCAAGCCGGTTGTCTCCTGATGAACACGATGTATTCCGTTGCCTCCCAATGAACACGACACATTCCGTTGCCTCCCCATGAACACGACGACGATGCAGTTTCTCCGTTCTGACCCAGCCATGTACACGAGCCCTGGCCGTACGTATGCACGAGTAGGCGTTCGAGACCCCGCCCGTATGTAGGTACATGGTCGTATTTACTTTCTTGCACCTTGGCTATACGTACGTGTACATGCTACGTGCGCGTCTCTACTACGACACGTGCCCTTCCCTACACGACCACGGTTCATTGCTGCAGCCTGCAGACAGACCGATCGTATGTACGTACACGTTCGCGACCAGAATGACAACGCTACGTACGCTTCGACCAGGTGGGTCCCGACTGTCAGGCACTTCCCTGCGTGCGATGATGTAGCTGGTGGGTCCCAACAGTCAGGGGGGCGAATCAGTTTTTTGCCCGTAATATGGACACACTTCCTTGCGTGCGAAGATGTAGCTGGTGGGTCCCAGCAGTCAGGGGGAAATGTTTTTTTACAAAATACGGTGGCACATCCGGTGGGTCCCTGCTGTCAGGTGGAGGAATCATTATTTTTCGCGTAATTAGGAGGCACTTCCTTACTGCGGCCGTGGACCGAGCTGTCAGCCTCTCCACGTACAGTACTCTTCTGATCGAAGTCGTTCCTTGACCACGTTGACCACACCGCACCGAGAGCACCAGGGCGGTGGACGACGGCGAGGCCTAGGAAGGGGATGACGCGGCAGTGGATGCCCACGCGGAGAGGAGTACGAGGGTTCACTGATTCGGCTACGGTGTGAGGCTGCCGTCGCCGCAGGGCCTGGCCAGCGGTGGGAGTAGTAGGGGGCGGTGAGGCCTTCGCGGCATCATAGCCGGCCACAGGAGGCAGGAGCATGCGGCACGACCAGCGCTGCTTTGGGCGGCTGGAGCAAGAAGACCAGAGGTTGAAGAAGCACTATGGCCGTTGGATGGACATCGTATGGTCACTGGAGCTAGAATCGTTCATATTGAATAAGTTGACAAAGCCCTCCGTCCCCGTCAACTTAGTAGGCCCACAAGTCAGCCTCCCACTATGTTGGGTCCCACCTAGCAGGGGGTATTCATTTTTTTGTGCGTAATAAGGAGGGACTTCCTTGCGTGCGAAGATATAGCTGGTGGGTCTGACCTGTCAGCGGGGGCAACATTGTTTTCGTGAAATACAGAGGCCCTTACGGTGGGTCCCAGCTGTCAGATGGAGGAATCATTATTTTGCGCGTAATAAGGAGGCATTTCCTTGCGTGCGGCTGTTGACCCAGCTGTCAGCCTCTCCACGTACAGTCCACTTCCGATGGATGTCGTTCATTGACCACGCCGCGCTGAGAGCACCAGGGCGGTGCACGACGGCGAGGCCTAGGAAGGGAACGACATGGAGCCAGGGAAGACTCGGCAGTTGTTTCCCACACGGAGGGGAGTATAAGGGTTTACTGGTTCGTCTGCCGTCGCCGGAGAATAACAGCAGGTGTGGGTGAGTAGAGGGATGTCTAGGCCAGTGATGGGAGTACGATGGGGTGGTGAGGCCTGCACGACAGCATAGCCGGCCGCGGGAGGAGGGAGAAGGCAGTCCCGGCGGCGCTTGTTTGAGCGGCTGGAGCAGGAAGAGCACAGATTGAAGAAGCACGACGGCCGTTGGATGGACATCCAACAGTCACTGCTCTCGTGTGTTGACTAAGTTGACATGACGTTGCGTGTGCGTCAACCTTTTTTAGGAAATCATACGCGTCAACCTATAGTAGGCGCACAAGTCAGCCTCAAATCTGTGGAAAACAACATACAACCCATCTGCCATTATTTCTAATAATTTACAGCCCATTTGCTAATTCTTAAGATTTTTTTGGAGTCCATCTTCTTTTTGTTAGCATTACACCCCATATTGTGGCCACGGTTAAAAATTATATGAAATTTTGCATATTCCGGTGCGGTCAACTGTTTTTAATCCCGAAATATCGAGTCGCATTCAAACTATTTTATGAAATAATTTATATAAATATAAAATCCAAATAATTTTCCACGCATAAAAATCAATGGAATTTAAAATATTGTAATGAAAAAAAATTGAATCTAACTCCCGGTTTGATGTGTTTTAAAAATGTACAACCTATTTCTGGGCAAACCGAATGAAACTCTCCTCGTCTTGAAAAATTTGCAGCCCAGCAGGGCTGATAAAGCAAGTGGGCCTCGTTTGGGTATTTCTTTTTGAAAAATAGAACTAGGCTAGCCATTTTCAGCAAGAAAAAAACATAACTGGGCTCATGATGTGGTAAACATAAATAAAACCCTGGCTAGACGGGCCACAGCCCCCGCACAGCCCCGTTGTTACCATGATCCATCGCTAAAACTAGTATAAATAACAATTGCTTGTTCCTAAAAAAGTAAATAACAACTGCGTGACCTGGTGGGTCCCTGGTGTCAGCCGCTCGTTGTGTAATTCTCTCGTTTATTGACTATGTTGACAATGGCATGAGCCCCAGATGTCCAACCATTAGGAGGAACCATTTTTTTGGGCTTGTAATAATGAGGCACTTGCTTGCGTACTGCCATGACGCTGGTGGGTCCCTACCGTCATCCTCTCCACATACAGTCATCTCCTTGTTCCTCTCGGTTGTTGATGACGTTGACAATGCAAGAGGGCGGCGCATCACGCACGGCGAGCGAACCAAGGCCGAGGACGACGGCGAGGCCTCAGACAAAACGAACAGGAGCCGTGGAAGATGCACCGGTCCAGTCGCAGGCGGAGGGGAATATGAGGGTTGATTGGTTCGGGTGCGGGTGCGTGTTGGGGCTGACGTCGCCGGAGAATAACGGGACATGTGGGGGAATAGAGGGAGGGACTGGCCAACGTTGGAGGGTACAGTAGGGCGGCGGAGGCGCAGCCAACCATGGGAGGTGGGAGCAGGCGGAGCTGACGGGGTGGTTTGGTTTGGGCTGTTGGAGGAAGAAGACAAGAGATAGAAGATACACGACATATGTTAGATGTCAATCCAACGGCCGGTAGGCAGAATCGTTTGTTGACTAGCTAGTAAGTCGACACCACCTTGGATAGTATATTTCCTCATGGGTCCCAAATGTTAGAATCCAAATCTGTCACGGTCATGTAGCCTTTCCTATGAAAATTTACAGCCCATTTGGTGTGCTAGTTCGAAATAAGTTTGTGGGTGCTGGTGGGGGCTAATCACTTGGCTTCTGTAATGCACAGTGAGCTCAAGCAGCCGGCGAGAGTGATGTTATTTCCCTTGGTTGGGATTTGTTAAAATATTTCACTCTAAATTAAATGAATGGCAAGCCATTTGCCTTGTTTCAAAGAAAATATGACAGTCACAGCCGAGTTGAAAAGGGCAAGAACATCTAACTCCAACTTACAAACTATACAAAAGCATGAGGGTTAATTGTTCATCAGGTTTAGACAAGACCCAGGTTGAAAAGGGCAACAACATCTAACTCCAGCACTGTTTTCGGCAGTCACAGTCAAATGGATCGGTCAGGTCCATAGAATGAACATCCTGGGTCGTAAAATTTACTGGATCATGACCACAATATGTTGTAAATAGAAGCCCGCACGTTCAGAAGCTCTTTTGCCCACCTGAAACTCCTTTTTTGCTCTTCGACATACCCATCCGTCAAAACCATGCTGCTGATAAACTTAAGCTTGATGGACAATAGTAACCTCACATTCTGCAGGAAGAATGTGACAAATCTAGTGTTTGCATGCTTGGCTACATATCGTTCTAGCGTTGTTGTCTTCAATCGAATGTCATGAGAATTGAGAAAATCCCGGTGCTTACGAATCCACCGATTGTTTATAACTTTCTTCCCCCGTCCTGTTGCCTAAATAGACATGAAGATTGAAAACAGTTAAGGTCTAAAAAAGAGTGTCGAAAGAGCAACAACTGAACGGTTAATTCTAGTACACTATATGCGGGCCTTGAATGTGCGTGAAATTATCACCTTTATATACAGCTTCTCCAGACATGGTAAGCATTGCAGCAAGCCAATAATCTTGTTCAGATCAAAACTATTCATTTGGATATATAAGATCTTGACAGAATCCAGCACCATTGATAGGCAATCCATGGAGAAACTCTTCATTGAGCATAGAACATAATATTAGTACAAAATGTGTACTCCGAGATGATATATAACTTATGCGCAGAAATTTAAAATGCAGCTTATGCTTACAAGTGTAGATGATAATATAAAGTACCTAAAGAACTGTGGAGCCAAACACCATCTTGAAATGAGCACAGAGATCATGTATTACACCCAAGGTCTCCAGTTTAGGCGCAAAGAGGGCGATTATTTGCGACGGTGAATAACTAGAATCAAGGATCAACCTTTGAAGTGAAGGGGCATCTTGGATGATGAGCTGCCTTCCGTCAAAAGAAATTCCAATTCTTACAAGGTTAGGCGACTTTATTTGGAGACAACCGATTCTAACTGTGAAAACAAGCACCAAGCACTCCAGGGCAGGGCAACTAGAGTGGATGATGCTGTGCAATGAGGCCTCTGATATACGAACCCGCACAAGTGAAAGTTTCTTGAGAAATGGGAGTCGAAGGTTTAGTACCAGATTGTCTGGTAGGTAGCACAACGCAAAGGTGGCGGTGTGGAGAGAGGAGGAAAACCGCGAGATGGACATCGGTGCTGAGGGCACAGGTAGATGGCGTTCGGTAGATGGTAGGTGATTTCCAGGGGAATAGTAGAAATCAAACAGTTGTAGTTCTGTGAATTCAGGGGATTTCAGCCAGGCGTCCACCATGCAGGGCATGGTATGCTTGCTCAGGTAGCATGACGGGATGCGGAGGCTTTGAACAGAGCCCTGGTGGGAGGAGATGATGGCTCTGGGGATTTCAAAATCATTGAACAGATATAGCTGACGACAGTCGAGATTAAGGGGCACGGCGCGCCATAGAGGGCGCCACCGAATTGAGAGGACTTGGGTGTGGTAGCAATCCTCGGTGGGGAGAAGCGAGATGATCTCCCCAAGGACGGCTTCCGGGAGATCGCTGATGTGGTCCACCCGAGATTCTACTGGTTCCTGGGATCCGGTGGGGGCAGGGTCGCCGCTTCTCCCCGTGATGCCGTGTGCGGGATCTACAACAGGCGCCGTCGCTAGCGGGAGCCTCATCTTCTTGGCACTGGGGTCAGCCGACTCCATTTCCTCGAGGGCGTCTCTTCGCGCTCACGGATTTGAGCAGAGTAACGAATGACGAGTCTAGTTTTAGTGCTAGTGAAGAAGAAGGGGAGCTGGGGTTTTCTGTAGTAGTGAGGAAGAAGGGGAGATGGGGTTTTCTGTAGGAGTGAGGTGAGGAATTTGGGGGTACGAGTTGAGCGAGCTGACGTCAGGTGGGTGGGAGTGAGGAGGAAGAAGAGCACCCATGTTTTTTTGGGGGGCGGTGTGCTGGGTGTGGGTAGCGCCTCTCATTAAGTAAATATATGGGCTTTTCAATTGATTTTATTATTTACTAGGGTGGATGTGCTGTTTTGTCTTGGGCCCAGAGAAACAATTACTACTAGTACTGTGGAGACACTCTACAGCTATGAGAAAAACAATTACTACTAGTACAGTGGATACACTACCGCTTCTGGCTCCTCCTAGGTCATCGAAACGTCTCCCTCTACTAACTGCAGTTTTACTTTTGTTCACCGACATGCGGGCCATGCCGCGCGCGGGCCCAAATGCCATCCACCAAATTAGAAGGCAGTATGCAGGCGGAGAGTCACCCGGTCGTAGCGCGGCAGTAACGAGCCGTCGTATCACAAAACCCCACCTCCCTGCAGTCTAAGTTTGACGGACAAGCAACCATCATTTCACTCTTCGCTGAATCCCCTTCTCCCTCACCGTCTTCAAGAAAGCCAACACTCGCATCTGCCACTGTTCTTCTCTCCCAACGAAGGGAAGGTAAGCGGATCCGTGATGTTGGTATATTTTCGTTCAGAGAAAAAAAGAACTTTTGCAAAGCAGTAACCGATCCTCACTCTCTTTTTTGTTTCATTGTCATTGCGATTGTGTTTTCCTTTCAGTGGTCTCCTAGTATTCGTCAGTTTCATGATGGACCAAGGAGAACCAGGCAAAGATCTGCCGATATTGGAGCAGACGCGGGAGGTTGATCCCCACGAGACAGAGAGCTCCAAGAAGATGGAGGCAGCCACCGAGCCGACCCCAGATACGCTCACGGCCACTACTGAGATGGTCAACGCCCCGTTTGAGGTTACAGCCCCCGTGGCACTGCAGGAGCAGTTTTCCCCCTTCGAGGATGTGCCCCCCCCGCTGAGCTGCCCAAGGTGATTTTCTTCTTTGCCGATCTCGATTGTGGTTTTTCATCTAAGTATGTGGTGATGAATAATGCAAAATTTTATTAGCTTCGATGCCATGCTATACATAGTGGTTTAAATAACTTGTGTTTCTTATACTGGAAAGTAATTCAGAATTTGTTTCTGTTTCAATTAGAGCCCTGATGCAGACAAGGATTGTGTGGTTGTACATGTCACTCGCTATGAGGCAGATGACCTGAATATACGCACTAGGAAAATAGAGTTCTTAGGCTGTTGGATCCTAGAAGCCATTTGCACTTATACCAATGTCGAGATGTATTCCAGCCTCACTGTTGTCAGGCGTGTTGTCCAGGGTGTACTGAAGCACAAGAAGTTCAAAGCCACTCCTTCGTTTGTGAGGCATACTGTTCTTGTCAAGCTTACGCAGGAAGATGACATGGCATGCCTCCACAAACAAGTTTATGAGTGGCAAGGCCACAAGGTTATCTTCATGAAGGTTCGCAGTATTGAGCTGTTGCCGGACGTCCTCAATGATGTTCATGGCAAGGTCCGTCTTGTGTCCACCCCAAATTAGATCGAGGCATGAAATAGTTGCCCCAGCTAGTGTTTAATAGTAGTTTGGATTGTGTCTAATTATCTGAACCTTCCGTATTATCGAGCCCTCTGGGCTAGTACTCTGTTTGAATCCGTCTATGGGAACTGCTGCTACTTTTGTGTGCCCGTGAATCATGTGAGAACCATCGTAATTGTTGCCGAAACATATGTGTCCTCACTAGTTTTTTCATGAATATGGAATGGTAAGACATAAGTTGTCATGGTTTATCATACGAGTAGTGTGTGTTTGATGAAATAGAGTACTCGTTCGACGTATACATAAGTACTTGTAAACACTATTGGTGCTACCCCACTTGTAAGCAGTTGTGCAAAACACGACACATTGGCTCAGCTCGCTTCAACACTAGGCTATCGACCAGCTAACAATCAATAATCTGCTGTCTGACATATAAGCAACTACTCCTACGTATCTTGTTACAGTGATTCATGCAGTTAACTGAGGCCACAATGTAAATTCTAAACGTTCACATGCTAGTCCAGCGTTCCTGTGTAACACTCACATTAAACTCGGCTTCATAAAAAACTTGAAAAGCATAAGTTAAGCAATTTTATACATCTCAATGATTCATAGAACATAACAAACATATACTAGTTCACAGCAAAAGACAAAGTTGTGAGAAGGTTTACAAATCAGGAAATAACAAGCAAGGCTTCTCTGAGCAAAGGGCCTCCTGACAGGCTTAAATTTCCTGTTGTTCACTCTGGTTTTTTCTTGTTGCCACCATCCAGGGTTAGGTTCTCTCATTCCAGAATAACCAATTATAATTGTGTTCTCAGCTGGAATGCTGAACTGAACCATGTAGTGTACTGACCAGCTGAAATTCTTGTGCATTCCACTAAATTTAAGCACCGCTATTTGCAGAAATAAGCAGACCACAATGCCTCTTGTCCGCGCACCTGTCCCAAAAACCTCCGTGCAGCCGTGCCAGCTAGTCCTCGGTCCATGGATGAACTGGTAGAAAGTGCATTCCGGACTAGGATGCAGTTGTTTTCGCTCGTCCCTGCACTGCAATCAGGAAGTAAAACGTACGAATCAGCTTCTTTTAGATTGCGTTGGTCATTCTACCTAGTTACTACCAATGTAGGAATACCTGGAACACTGGTGGTTAGAGGACGGCAGCTAGGAATAGCCATCTCATTTTGTGCAGTTGTACTAAAACTGAGGTGTGTACTTTTAATTGCGCAGATAGAAACGATATGGAGACAGACATCCCTGTTTGCGCAAATACGAAATACGGTTATTTAAACAGTGACAGATATTTGCAGTGGCGTATGATTAACAACAGCATCTATTGTGTTATAATTGGCACTAGATTGACAGTATGAAAGTGCCCTTAAGTAAGTAGCATCACATCACATCAACACTGCCACTAGATTAACATGCAGAACAATAGCATTAGTATTACTGTCATGAGAGTAGCACATGGTCAGTAAATGTGCAATCAAATTTGTGCAGTTCCACTGGGATGAAGCAATGTTAGCGGTGTGAGATTTAAGTGTAACTGCAAAAACACAATTCATGGGAAATAAAGCAAGACGGAAGCACTTCATAAAATGGTGGTGGCATTGCTTCAATTTATCGACGGCACTAGACCATTACTTATAGTGACATTAGGTGGCATTGCTTAATGCTTCATGTGATTTTACATTAATAGTAGCGATATGGGCGTAGGGACAGCAGGGGCATAAAGTGTTGAGGCAGATATGGTTGCCGAGAGCGGCAAACACTCAGGCAGCATGTCTGCATTTGTCCCATTTTTTATCTCCTCGGCGACATTTTCCTATGTGAGCACAGGAAATCTAGACCTGCTCATTCTCATTTGCGTTGTCCCCCAACACCCCTCACTTTCTTTCCTTTTTCAACCAAGAGACAGGTCCACTTCCCCCCCACCCTTCGCCATCCACCATGCTTTCTTCGCCTTTTCAACCAAGAGACCGGTTGGGTAGCCAGTATCTACTACTCTCCCCCGTTTCCTCTTAGAACCAAGTCCTAGATTCATGCTAAAGCTTTCCCACTTTCTTCCCTGTTTGAACCAACTCTTAGGTTCGACTGTATGAACTAGCTTTACCTCTAATAATAGTAAAAGTCTAGGTGGTTTTGGAACAACCGACGGAAGTAGAAAAAGATCCACACGCAGCCACGTGGGGAGCTGGGGCAGTAGAGCAAGGCACGTTTTGAAGGAATATATACTTGAGGGTCGTCGGCATGTGGCAAAGATGGCGTCGGGAGGCCGCATCTTGGCCACAATACCGCAGGGAGGAAGAAGGGGTCGGAGGCCCTCCCAAGCTGGCGCTCTCTCGGAGAGAACGACACGGCCGCCGATCGGGATGCGCGGGCAGCCATTGGTCTCCTCCCTCGCCAACAATGACAGCGTGAACGATGCACCTACACCCCTGCCCCGGTCGAGGTGGTCCGGCCGGATTTGTGACCAGCCTTGAGCAGAGAGAGTGTTTGGCCACCTATGTCTTGCTTAGAAATGGAGAGCATGAGAGAGTGAAAGAGAGGAACCCTAGTAAAGCAAGCGCTAAGGCTCTTGCTTATATATAGTGGAGTGATTTTGTTGTACCAGCTTCAAAAAAATGTGCTCCTACGTGTACTCGCGAGTGGGTGTGAGAGAACTAGTGCGTGCGTGCACCGCTTCTCTTCGTGAGAGTACAATATACTATGCCCAAAGAACGTTCGCCGCAAGAGTAATAGTATAAGTGTGTGACGTGTGAGCTAAAATAAAAGGTGCGCGACGTCTTTTGTTTTATAGAAGTTCTGAGGGTAGGGTGTGAAGAGCACATATGTGTGTGACGTCTACCTGCAGATAGACGGTGGGTGTGAGAGGACTCGGGTGAATCGTGACTCGTGAGGGTGCGTGTGTGCGTGAGAGAGAGGGGGTACGTATCAATGCAATGCATGTGTCCGTAAATCATTATCCGACAAACGTTCGCCACAAGGCGTTTCCTCACGAACACCGTAAGAACCGTTAGATCGGCATCCGACAGTGTCAGTTTTGCCATGTCATTTAACAGAGCAGCCACTCCTCCTACACACAAATCTTCCACGTGAGTGTTAGCAACTGCCGTATGCTCCTCCCTCCGTTCCAAAATGTAGTGCATATAGCTTTATTGAAAATTCAAACCTCACAAATTTTTGCCGAGTTTTCGTGTACCAAAATGCACATATAGAATACCCAGTATATATCATTTCATTCATCTTCGAGAGGTAACTATAAAGATGGGGGAGGAGTCTACAAAGAAAGACCGTCGTATCACCTGCAGCAATTTCAACCATCCTTTGGTGTGGAGGAATATCATAGGAACTCTATATGATATGATTTTTATAGGATTTTTTCCTTTAGAGCCAATTGGTTCATAGGAATAGATTCATATACTCCACATTTCAAAGGAAATAAACATGATATCATTTTTATAGCTTTAGAGCCACTTGGTTCATATGAATGGATTCCTATACTCCCATAATTTCAAAGGAAAATAAACATTAGCGTATATTCAATAGAAAAGTTCCTATGATGTGAACCAAATGACATCTCTTTTCTAATCCCTCCTCATAGGAATTGAGATACATGTCATCTCTAGATTCAATAGAAAAGTTCCTATGATGTGAACCAAATGACATCTCTTTTCCAATCCCTGCTCATAGGAATTGAGATACATGTCATCTCTTTCCCTACAACTTCCATGTATACATCTTCTATTCCTAAATAGCTAGTACAACCCACTAGTAGCTTTTTTCCTAGACATGCAACTATGGCACAAGAACACGTCATGCATGCAAGTCATAAATCACATTGTTTTTCTACTCTATGCATGCAAGCACCACATCATCAATTCGTGCATGTTACTCATAAGTTATATCTTGCATTAAATTTTGTATTGACAACGTATGTGCTGGTCGCGTGCACACATATGTAGTTCACATTCACATTTTTGTTAGAATTGTCATTCTTTTAACTGCAATTCATTTTTTCTCTTTGTACTCCCTCCGTCTAGGTGTGTAAGTCATCTTCCCAAAACCAAATAATCCCAAAACACTTAGGCACGATACATTAAATCCCTCCTCGTTTGTTGTTTCGTGACATATCAACTAATAAGAAATGTGGGTTGTGCATGCTTTCAATGGCTTGAGACCTTCAAACATGACATGAAGTGGTTAATTCATTGCATGGAATGCTATTAACTAGCAAAAAACCTAAGATGACTTATACACCTATAAGGAGGGAGTATTACATTTTTTTCATTTTAAGTATACATTCACTTCCCATTAGTTATAGATGTTTTTGGAGAAACTTTTATGCATTATCTATACCCCTATATAGTGTGCGAATAACTTTGAAAGATGCTCGTTGGATGAAGCTAATCCGACAGTGTAGAGATGGCAAATCCGAGCACTACTGGCCATTGGATATCATCAACATTCCACCAGATTCTGCCACATGCACAATCTAGAAGACTCCAAGGTTGAATTTAAGCATAATGCACAAACCTCAAAACACAAGCACTTCTCCGTTGTTCTAGAATCTTTCGTATCATAATTTCCAATGAATTGCCATTATTTGTTTTTTACTTTATGCTTTAGAATGCACAATCCCATGAATCTTAACCTTTTTTTATAAAACTAATTGATTTTGAATGAGATGAACTATAATAACTAAACGAACATCTACATCATGCATATATGACTCAAAGCTTACATGCTATAGTGTGTATTTATTCATAATTTGGTTTCCAAATCTCATGCGTTCAATGCATGTGTACCTTACTAGTTTTGAGTAGAGTAGCAAATTTCATGCGGCCGCGGGTACATCAAAATGCAGGGCCCATGCATCATTGCCTTTCGGTCGAACCTACGTCCACAATTTTTTGTACGTATATCTCCACTGGTCCCCGAACCCAAAATGCTGCCTCGTTCCCGTAAAACCAAGTGGCCCACACATATTAAGGCGTCGGCTCAAACTCAATCCCTCTCCCGTTTACTACGACATGGCCCCGCACGCCGTAGTACTCCTACAAACCCTACCGCCGCACGCATCATCGGTTTTCTTCAAGAGGACGAGGGAGAAGCGGATTTGTAGTGGAGGCGCTTTAAAAAAAGGATTTGTAGTGGAGGCCCCTACCCTAGGGTGCCCTAGGTAGCTGCCGCACGCATCATTGGTTTTCTCTTTTCTTTATGCTCTTGCGCCCTAGAGTGAAATGATGGTTGCTTCGTCCGTCCAGCTTAATGCGGGAAAGGTGGGGCTTTGTGATTTGACCCCTCATCGCTCATTTACTACTACTGCGGCGCTACGACCGGGGTGCCTCCAAGTCCAACCGCTGCTCCGAACTGTAATTTGGTGCATCGCACGTGGAACAAGACGGTGGATGAGCCACATGTCGGCCAAAGGGGTCCTGTTAAGTGTGTCGCCATTTCGTGTGCGGACTGACCCTGCTTGAGTTGCTACGCCAACACGACAGGAGCAGCCTACCACTTGGTTTTGCTCCTTGGTGAATCCCGACTATATTGATCTAAAAAGATACGTACTGTACTACCCTCTCCGTCTCGGTTTATAGGGCGTGCACGTAGTTCTAGGTCATCCATTTGACTAACTAAATATGAGTTACTATGTCACAAAAAGTATATCATTGGATTCTTAAGCGGATGTAGTTTCTAAACATATACTGTTCATCACATATATAGCCAGTTAAATTCTCAACCTAGAATGACGTGCATGCCCTGTAAACCGATACGGAGGAAGTAGTAAAAATGAGGTGATTTTACCGAGCGATGGGCGGGGGAGCATGGCCTGTCATGCGGTCCCACGTGTCATGATGTACCAAGGCGATGCGCGTGTCCCTCTTGAGGCAGAACAATGGCAGAAGCAATACTACGTGGTTTTCTTGAAGGAGATGATGGCGAAGCGAAGTGTGAAATAATGGTTGCTTCGTCCGTCTGGGAAGGTGCGGCATTGTGATTTGACGTCTCATTGCTCATTACTACTACTGGGGCGGTACGACTGGGGTGCGTCCCCCTGCTGTTCTGCACTGTTATTTGGTGCATGACACGTCGACCCGGTTGCTATATGTCCCACATGTCGGCGAGAGGAAGTACAGAATTCATGAAAGCGAGCGTCGACGGAGGAGTACAAGACACAGCTTGGTTTTTGCTGCTTCGCGCGATCCATCGATACAAACTCGGACTAAAAAAAGGCGAGGGCGGGTCTTTTCCCGCGCGGCAAGCAGGGGAGTTTGGCATAGTCTGTTCGAGGCAACGAGGCAGGAAGGAAAACAAGCAAATAAAGGTTGAGCGACTTAGTTTTGGGAAAATCTGATTTTACGGAGTACGTACCCACTATGGAGGTAGTATACTACTTACTACTCCCTCCTTTCCGGTTTATAGGGCTCATCTAAAAAAATCGTTTTTCCGTTTTATAAGTCTCAATTCTACTACTAGTACTAGTACCATCACATGTTGGATTTCTAGGTGTGTTAAATCACCCGATGCAAGCATTGTCAAGAGAAAACTCACCAATGCATGTAGAAGTTCATGGAAATTTAGTGGTCATGCATGCATTCGTTCTAATTAATGCCTCGGTAAACATAACTTCTTGGGAAAAACGAGCGTACATTACTTGTGCAAACTACGAAATTAATTCCATCACTCACCATCTACCTTGGTTGGAGAGATTTTGAAATTGAGCCATAAACTGGAAAGGAGGGAGTAGTAACATAGCCTAGGGTAGCTTGCTGCACCACGGACTCCAAGGAAATTGCTGTAGTAGTACTACTCCTATATACCAATGTACTACTCCTACTACTACTAAAAGACATATATTCCAAACAATATGATAATCTCTCTAACCAAGGTAGGGACGAGGAGTAAACGGAGGGAGTAGTAAAATTTTCTCCTCGTCCTGTGAGCCACCACGCGCATGGGCGAGGGAGCGGGCGTAAGGCGTAGTACTAGTAAGCAAGCTTCACCTCATCCCGCGAGGCACCGCGCCTGTGGGCGGCGGAGACGGCGTAGTAAGCAAGCTTCTCCTCGTTCTACAAGTTGACGAGACACATCAAAAGTAATACGTACAGAGCATCTCGAGTGTATAGAGCCTTGCCTCTAAGGTAGGCCCCACATGGTTTGCCTCTTTTTTAACATAACACGTCAAGTCGCAATTTGTTTGTTCACCCGTGGTAGAGGATCCTCCATCAAGTGGACAACCAGTACACATGTCAAATTACCACGTGGGTTGCCTTGTCGTACATAAATGAGCTCCACCGTGTACCCGCGCGGGTGTGGTTGGGAAAGAGACGGGAGTACGTGCGTCGTGTGTGCACCTCTTCTCTTCGTGCACGTCCCCCACCTACGTGGGTGTGTGTGAGAGAGATAAAAACCTAGACATAATGCGCCGTCCATCCCCATGCCTCACTCCTCCTCACCCCCCACCAGTCACCACCACGCCCCACTCCTCCTCACCTTATCTCTCATCTTTCTCGGGATATCATTTTTCGATGAAATTCTCGAGATACCATTTTTCCGATAAAATTCTCGAGATATCATTAGTTTTTACACATGGGATTACTCCTGCATGGGTCAATCACAACAGGTGTTTTGTAAAAAAAATGCATCTTGATGTTCCGTGCAATGCACGACCATCTTAATAGTCCATGAAAACAACACATGGCAAAATTTCACAGCGAACGAGGGATTTGAATCTGCTGGGAGGGGCTGTTTGGATCTTGCCTGGGGTAGCCAAAATATTGGCGACCCTTTTGTCCACCGGTGCCTTTGCCACTGATGAACGAGGAATGGTTCGGGTGCTCATGCATCCTCCAGCGCGCACATTGGAGACGAGCTCGCACGAGCTGTGCTTTTTTGTCCCACCACGTCGCCTGAGCCGGCCGCAGACCGACCGGCGGCCCACATATTACGTCATCCAACCGTAGCTGCACACATTCTGACAGAACTCAACCAACCGGACAAAATTCATGCAAACACGACGATATTTCATACAAACAATGACGGAATTAATATAAAATACCAGATTTTCATACAAACATGACGGATTTCATTACATTCAAATCAACTAAGCGGTGCTAGTTCTGGATAGCAGAGGTATATAGTACCTGGCCTAAATGGTCGCCCGCCGATCCATTTGTGTTCCTCATGTCTGGCAGCACGATCACCGGACTGCCGGGAGCCCCGGAGGTATATGCTTCAGCGCAAAGGACGGCTCGCTTCCCCACTGCCCAATTGATATGGTTGGCTGATGCCCAAGATGATGGTGGAAGGGGGCTTCTCCGCTTCCGTGGAGCCCATGCGGGGTCAACGAAGGTCCTCGCTACAAAAGGATCCAACAAGATACCTGCTATGTACGCCGGCGTCACCTCCACGGTGGCCTTCATGGGACCCAAGCGGCGGCGGCCTCCCGTGTTCTACTTCTCCTCGATGATGGCGGCGGACGCGGAGGCGCTGGCCACCGACTCATCGCTCTCCGCGCACCTGGCTTTTGTCTCTGCTTGCATGGTGCGGCCGCCGACATGGGAGTCTCGGCCACAGAAACGGGAGACGCGGTCGCAGACATGGGAGGCGCGGTACGAGGCGGCGGCATGGACGACAGTGATGACGCCCGTGCGCTGCTCCTCGTCGAGCTGGCCTGGAGCGGCGAGTTGCTGAACCGCGCGCCGGCTTGGGGTGGCAACTGGCTCCGTCGGGCGAGGGAAGGGAGATGGATCAGCGAGCTGCATAGCTCGTATCCGGCAGGCTCGGCGGGCCACCCAGCCGGCTTGGATGCGGGGTAACTACTCTTCATAAGCCATTGTAAGAGTGGACAAAATGGTGAAGGAGGAGATAGGGGAGCGGCGGAGGTGTGCGATTCTTGGCCGGCGTTTGGCCTCGTTTAAATAGGAGATTAAATAGACGGCGGACGGGAAGAGCTCGGCCGGCGTTGCGTTTAATGCCGGCCCGGTCATGAACGGACGTGTGTCCAGAGTGGGTTTCTCGGTTTCCACATGTGTTTCATGGAGGTGTTTGAATGCGACAAGGAGGCGTGTTCAGCCGGGCGTGCATCGAGTGGCGCCCTCGACTCTGACGTACGACACTGCGCCGTTCTTCCACTAACGTGTGGGCTCTTTGGGTACATGGCCTGCATGTCAGTGACCCAACTCAGGCAGCGCACGGCAGAGGAACTTTTGGTGGGCCAGGGCGGTCAGAAGCAGGCATTTCATAAATAGATGATTGTTCGTTGAGTGTGACGTCATCTATTTCATCTAGATAAGCCTACTATATAATGTAAGAGAATTTTAAAATTTTCATATATACGTTGATAGCCCGTTTGATACGTTGTGATTCATAAAGACCGCTGCAAACATCAATGTTCTGCTTATCACATATAAGATTGATTAATACCCGTAACAATCCATGTCCTTAACAAAGGGTGCATGCACGTATAGGTTGAGCGTGTGTCTTGCGTCGTGTGCTGTGTGCATGCAGGCATTTGAGTGTTGCGTGCGTGCATGTGTACATTTCAGTGTTGCATGCATGTGTGTGTACGTGCGTGTGTTCGTGAGTGCATGTGTACGTGTCAGTGTTGCACGCCTGCATGCGTGCGTGTGTTTGTTATGTGTACGTGTTAGTGTTGCATGCCTGCATGCGTGCGTGTGTTCCTGGGAGTGTTGCGTGCGTGCATGTGTACGTGCGGGGTGAGGCTACACGTCAGTCGACTGACTTTTTCATCTCTGGTCAGTAGATTTTACAGCCGTTGGATACGAGATCAAGGGCCTTTAGTTTATCTTCAACCTCCACCCCCCTGAGTCGCCAGCCACCACCGGCCGAACCGCCGGCCGCCGCCGCCCACGGCCACGCCGCCCTGCCCGCCCTGAAACCACTCCCCACCGCCAGTCCGCCGCCGCCCCGGCCATCCCTATAGGCCCCCCGCGCCGAGTTTTTTCTACGGCGATCCCCACGCCACCGCCCAATCACCGCGCCCCCACCGCCGGCGACTGCCAACCAGAGGTCTCACGACTTCGAATCCCCACCGACCACTAATTTGTTACCATTTCCGTCCTTCATATACGCGCTGACGGGTGGGCCCTATGGTAATGTGCGCTGCTGAATGTGGACCGTTTAACTGGTCAATTGATCGTGTCATCAACAAATTACGGAGCTGTATGGTGAGCCAGTGAGCGTATGATCACCCTAAAATGTATTTTATTAACACGGTACAGACTCAAAATACCATTTCTTTCTTTCATATACGCGCTGACAGGTGGGCCCCATGGTTACGTGCCCCGATGGTGCAACACTAGTTGCGCCACGTGGAACGTTTGACTGGTCAATTCATTGAGTCATCAATAAAATACGGAGTTGTACGGGTGAGCCAGTGACCGTATAATCACGACATGTATTTTTTAACACGGTACAGACGCAAGCGCTCATATATACGCGCAAGCAATCACCGCTATAAGCGCACACACGCAAACCCTACCCCTATGAGCACCTTTGAGAGAGTGAGCCAGCATATGATCTTGAGATTTTACGAAGTCACCATAGGTGCCTCGTAGTCGAGTGGAACGTCTCCTCCTACTGAACGTACTATTGTGGAACGCAGTAATTTCAAAAAAATTCCTCTGCACACGCAAGATCCATCTAGGTTATGATGGCTAGGAAAAGGGATTAGTTATGATGGCTAGGAAAAGGGATATGCGGGAATTGAGAGAACCTAATACTCCATTCTTTGTACTCATGTACAAGGAAACTTTATTGGCTAATAACGATTTACCCTCAACCCTTCCTAGTGTTGTTTTTGATCTTTTGCAGGAGTATAAGGATGTGTTTCCCAAGGAGGTACCACCTGGTTTGCCACCAAAGCGGGGCATTGAGCACCAAATCGACTTGGTTCCGGGTGCCCCACTACCAAACTGACCACCGTACCGAGCAAAGCCAGAGGAGACGAAGGAAATTCAGAGGCAAGTAGAAGATCTTCTTAACAGAGGCTATGTAAGGGAAAGTCTTTCTCCTTGTGTTGTTCCTATACTTTTAGTTCCAAAGAAAAATGGTACCATGCGCATGTGCACTGATTGTAGATCTATTAACAATATAACTGTGAGATATCGGCACCCTATTCCTAGGCTCGATGACATGCTTGATGAACTTTGTGGCTCCACCATATTTTCCAAAATTGATTTGCGAAGTGGTTACCACCAAATAAGAATGAAAGAGGGTGATGAATGGAAAACTGCATTTAAGACAAAATTTGGCTTGTATGAATTGTTGGTTATGCCTTTTGGATTAACGAATGCACCTAGTACTTTCATGAGATTGATGAATCATGTGCTTAGATCCTCATTGGCAAATTTGTAGTGGTTTACTTTGATGACATATTGATTTATAGCAAAACTTTGGAGGATCATGTTGGACATATAAAATGTGTTCTTGCTGTCCTACGGGAGGAAAAGTTGTATGCTAACGTGGAAAAGTGCACATTTTTCACAAACAAGGTTGTGTTTCTTGGCTTTGTTGTTTCAACAAAAGGTGTGGAGGTCGATGAAGAGAAGATCAAGGCTATTCGTGAGTGGATTGCTCCACAAACTGTGAGCCAAGTACGTAGCTTCCTCGGACTTATAGGTTTCTACCGCCGGTTCATGAAGGATTTCAGCACCATTGTTGCACCCATGAATGAGTTACTGAAGAAAGACACTCCATTCCGATGGGGTGATGCCCAAGACAAGTCCTTCCAAGAACTGAAGATGAGATTGACAGCATCCCCAGTGCGTTCACTTCCTGACTTTGGTAAGACATTTGAGATTGAATGTGATGCAAGTGGTGTTGGCATTGGTGGAGTTCTAATGCAAGAAAGTAAACCCATTGCCTACTTTAGTGAGAAGCTTAATGGTCCAACTCTTAATTATTCCGTCTATGATAAAGAATTATATGCACTTGTTCGATCTTTGGAAACATGGCAGCATTACTTATGGCCAAAAGAGTTTGTAATACATTCTGACCATGAATCTTTAAAACATCTAAAGGGCCAACTCAACCTGAACCGTAGACATGCAAAATGGAGTGAGTTCATAGAGTCTTTTCCTTATATTGTCAAGTACAAGAAAGGGAAGGATAACGTTGTTGCCGACGCATTATCTAGGCGTCACATTTTTCTTTCCCAACTTGATGTTAAAATCCTTGGTTTAGAAAGCATCAAAGAATTGTATGCTCACAACTCATACTTTTCTGAACCATTTTCAAAGTGCAACAAGGGAAAGGGATGGGAGAAGTTTCACTTGCATGATGGATTTCTATTTCGAGATAACAAATTGTGCATCCCAGATTGTTCTGTTCGTTTGTTGCTCTTGCAGGAGGCTCACGTTGGTCGTCTCATGGGACATTTTGGAGCTAAGAAAACTGAAAGTGTGCTCGTTGATCACTTCTTTTGGCCGCGAATGAGACGTGACGTGGAGCGCTACATGATGAGATGCGAGATTTGTCACAAAGCTAAGTCCCGCTTGAACCCTCATGGTTTATATACTCCTCTATCTATTCCGAACACTGTGTGGGAAGATATTTCTATGGATTTTGTTCATGGTTTACCACTGACTAAGAGGGGGAGTGACTCGGTGTTTGTGGTAGTTGATCGTTTTAGCAAAATGGCACATTTTATCCCATGTCATAAGAGTGATGATGCTTCACACATTGCTGATCTGTTTTTCAGGGAAGTTGTGCGGCTACATGGAGTGCCACGCACGATTGTGTCAGACCATGAGACGAAATTTCTGAGCTACTTTTGGAAGACCTTGTGGCGAAAACTTGGCACCAAGCTCCTATTTTCCACGACATGCCACCCACAAACTGATGGACAGACGGAAGTTGTCAACCGGATGTTGTACATGATGCTACGAGCAGTCCTCAGGAAGAATTTGAAGATGTGGGAAGAGTGTCTACCTCATGTGGAGTTCGCATATAACAGGGCGGTACATTCGACCACTAAATTTTGCCCATTTGAACTTGTTTATGGCTTCAAACCTATTGCTCCCATCGATCTTTTGCATTTGCGATTGCAGGAACGAACCAGCCTTGATGCAAGTAAGCGTGCTGATTTCGTCAAGAAACTTCATGCCCAGGCAAAGGAGAACATTGAGAAAATGACTGAACAATATACGAAGCGGGTAAACAAGACCAGGAAGAAGCTGGTGTTTGAGCAAGGCGATTTGGTATGGGTACACCTTCGGAAGGACCGTTTTCCTGAGGAACGCAAGTGCAAGTTGTAGCCACGCGGTGATGGACCATTTACGATGCTCGAAAGGATCAACGACAATGCTTACAAGATCGATCTTCCAGAAGAATATGGTGTTAGCCCAACCTTCAATGTCTCTGATCTTTCCCCATACTTTGGGCCTTTAGAGTCGAGGACGACTCCTTCTCAAGAGGGGGAGGATGATGAGGACATCCCAACCATGGGCAGGACACCACCAATCATCAACGGTCCAATCACAAGAAGCCGCGCAATGCAAATACATGATCAGGTGAACGCTAACTTAAGTATATCATTTGACCTTGAAAACATGGTTGTGCCTTCACCTCCTTTGTTGTCGGTCGAACTCAGGTGCGATATCAAAGAAGGCCAAACACATTTCAGTCCGTGCAAAACAATGTTTTATGGCGAAGAAACAAAGTTAGGAATTCATCAAGAGTGAGTTGTCTGCTGAAGAAACATTGTTCCGATTCTGACGAAACAATGTTTTGCACAAGTTTGGATATTCCAACTTGCGAAAGGTTCCCAGAACTCGAGTTTGCTGCTGAAGGAAACATTGTTCGTCTCCAGTGAACAATGTTTGGTCGGGAACTGCCAACCACCTCCAATGAGAGTATTCCAGAAGCTACCTCATTAAGTCTTGAAGCCATTAGTCAAACAAAGCTGGTTCACTTTCACACCTAAGTTGGTTCCAGAAGCTAGTTCTCTTTCACACCTATCCAGGGAGGTTGCCCCGATTATAAATAGGCTAGCTCTTCCCTTCATTGGGGACTCTTGCCATTTCTATCAAAGACAAAGACATAGACTCCTCCTGAGATTGGAGAGCTCTTGTTACCCTTATTCTTGTGATTCCTTGAGAAATTGCTCCTAATTCATGCTCCAAGACTAGATCGTGTTGTGTGGGTTAAAGTTCGTGGTTTCCCCTAAGGATTGCACCTATCCCGTGCTCCACGACTTGAGCGTGGTTGTGTGGCGTAGTATCGCGGGTTGTGGTTCAGCGAATGTTCGGATTGCAAGCTTCGGTGAGCATCCTCCTCGTCGGGTCATAATCTCTTATTTTCCATTTTTCGGCTGCTTGCAGCTAGTTATCCCCATCCATTTATCGATCCTACGTCGTGAAGATCGGACCTCCCCTTGTACTCAATCTTCTCCGAAGACGGGGTCGCATCCGAAGAGGTGGCTGGCCCAAGGGAGTGCGCCAGGTGTGGGGAATCCTACTAGGACTCCTCAGTCCAAGTAGGATTCCCCTCCTCTTTCCTATTCGGAGTAGGAGAGAAGGAAACAGAGGGAGAGGGAGAAGGAAAGGGGGGCCGCGCCCCCACCCCTTGTCCAATTCGGTTTGGGCAGGGGGGAGACGCGCGCCACCTCTTGGCCCTTCTCCCCTCTCTCCACTAAAGCCCAATAAGGCCCATTACTTCTCCCGGGGAATTCCCGTAACTCTCCGGTACTTCGAAAAATACCCGAATCACTCAGAACCTTTTCGATGTCCGAATATAGCCTTCCAATATATCGATCTTTACGTCTCAAGCATTTCGAGACTCCTCGTCATGTCCGTGATCTCATCCAGGACTCCGAACAACCTTCGGTACATCAAATCACATAACTCATAATACAAATCGTCATCGAACGTTAAGCGTGCGGACCCTACGGGTTTGAGAACTATGTAGACATGACCGAGACACATCTCCAGTCAATAACCAATAGCGGAACCTGGATGCTCATATTGGCTCCCTTTGTCATCGGTATGTTACTTGCCCGAGATTCGATCGTCGGTATCCTCATACCTAGTTCAATCTCGTTAGCGGCAAGTCTGTTTACTCGTTCCGTAATGCATCATCCCGCAACTAACTCATTAGTCACATTGCTTGCAAGTCTTATAGTGATGTGCATTACCGAGAGGGCCCAGAGATACCTCTCTGAAACACGGAGTGACAAATCCTAATCTCGATCTATGCCAACCCAACAAACACCTTTGGAGACACCTGTAGAGCATCTTTATAATCGCCCAGTTACGTTGTGACGTTTGATAGCACACTAAGTGTTCCTCCGGTATTCGGGAGTTGCATAATCTCATAGTCATAGGAACATGTATAAGTCATGAAGAAAGCAATAGCAATAAACTAAACGGTCATAGTGCTAACCTAACGGATGGGTCTTGTCCATCACATCATTCTCTAATGATGTGATCCCGTTCATCAAATGACAACACATGTCTATGGCTAGGAAACTTAACCATCTTTGATTAACGAGCTAGTCAAGTAGAGGCATACTAGGGACACTTATGTTTTGTCTATGTATTCACACATGTACTAAGTTTCCGGTTAATACAATTCTAGCATGAATAATAAACATTTATCATGAAATAAGGAAATGAATAATAACTTTATTATGTCCTCTAGGGCATATTTCCTTCACGTACATCACCGGAAAATACTAAAATCAACCCAGGATAAATGCGAGCACCAGGACTTTAACCTTGGTGGGCTCGAGAAACCACTGTCCTCCTAACCATCCAACCACAGGTTGGTTAGCACCACAAAATGTATGTGGTGACCGTGATGAGCTTATTCTGAAGTCCAGTGACCATATCGTGCTTTTGCTTCAAATACAATGACCGTAAGTGTCGTCAACAAAATACGGAGCACGCATCAAATACAGTGTCCGTCAGTGTCATCAACAAAATACGGAGACATATCGTGAGCTAGATATCGTATGATCACCACGAGAATGTATACGGTGACCGTAATGAGCATATTCTGAAGTCCAGTGACTGTATAGTGCTTTCACTTGAAATACAGTGGCCGTCACACGTGAATGTGTCATGGGCATGCATACTTTTAGAGGGCCAAGAGATAGTTTGTGTGCGTACGTGAAAGTGGTGTAGAAAGAGGGGGTGTCTGGTGGAGACAAGGAGAGATATGCCCTTGGTTTCTCTTTCCCGTGACTAATATTTTAGGAGAAAATATAAACATTCACAATGCAGAACAAATATTTTTGGATGCACCATGCAATTAACTTTCATGTATAACATTGTACTATTGTATATGCTTATTTTCCTAGTGGCCGATTGCGTGTGGTGTGGTGGGCACATCATTAGTTGTGGTCGGTCAACATGAGGACTCATGGGTCGGTTCCGTCCTGCGCCACATAGGTTGGACGGAGACGCATTATACGAAGACCCATGTGGAGGACTCGACATACAACACGAAGCTCCTTCTTTGACTGTTCCACCTTACAATACTTTCATTCTCTCTCTATCTTCTGCCGTGGGGTGGCTTTGAGTCTTAATTACTCAACTTCACACCTTGCAACACAGGCAAGAACTCCTTCTTTGACTGTTCCATTTTGAACTACTTCAAAATCTTGTCAAGGTATGTACTCATTGAAAAATCTTGTCAAGCATCTTGATCTATCTCTATAGATCTTGCTGCTTAATATGTAAGCAGCTTCACAGAGGTCTTTCTTTGGAAAACTCCTTTAAAACACTCCTTTATGCTTTCCAGAAAATTCTACATCATTTCCGATCACTAATATGTCATTCACATATACTTATCAGAAAAGTTGTAGCGCTCCCAATCACTTTTTTGGAAATACATTCTTCATCGCAAGTCTGTATAAAACTATATGCTTTGATCAACTCATCAAAGGTATATTCCAACTCCGAGTTGCTTGCACCAGTCCATAGATGGATCGCTGGAGTTTGCACATTTTGTTAGCACCTTTAGGGTTGAAAAAACCTTCTGGTTGCATCATATAAAACTCTTCTTTTAAGAAATCCATTAAGGAACGCATTTTTGACATCCATTTGCCAGATTTCATAAAATGTGGCAATTGCTAACATGATTCGGACAGACTTATAAGCATCGATAAAAGTGAGAAAATCTCATCGTAGTCAACACCTTGAACTTGTCGAAAACATTTTTGCGACAATTCGAGCTTTGTAGATAGTAACACTACTATCAGTGTCCGTCTTCCTCTTGAAGATCCATTTATTCTCTATTGCTTGCCGATCATCAGGCAAGTCAACCAAAGTCCATACTTTGTTGTCATACATGGATCCCAACTCAGATTTTATGGCCTCAGGCCATTTCGCGGAATCTGGGCTCATCATCACTTCCTCATAGTTCGTAGGTTCGTCATGGTCAAGTAACATGACCTCTAGAATAGGATTACCGTACCACTCTGGTGCGGATCTTACTCTGGTTGACCTACGAGGTTCGGTAGTAACTTGATCTGAAGTTTCATGATGATCATCATTAGCTTCCTCACTAATTGGTGTAGGAATCACTGGAAATGATTTCTGTGATAAACTACTTTCCAATTCGGGAGAAGGTACAATTACCTCATCAAGTTCAATTTCCTCCCACTCACTTCTTTCGGGAGAAACTCCTTCCCTAGAAAGGATCCATTCTTAGCAACGGATATCTTGCCTTCGGATTTGTGATAGAAGGTGTACCCAACAATTTCCTTTGGGTATCCTATGAATACGCATTTCTCCGATTTGGGTTTGAGCTTATCAGGTTGAAACTTTTTCACATAAGCATCGCAACCCCAAACTTTAAGAAACGACAGCTTAGGTTTCTTGCCAAACCATAGTTCATACGGTGTCATCTGAAAGGATTTAGATGGTGCCCTATTTAATGTGAATGCAGCTGTCTCTAATGCATAACCCCAAAATGATAGTGGTAAATCGGTAAGAGACATCATAGATTGCACTATATCCAATAAAGTACGGTTATGACGTTCGGACACACCATTACGCTGTGGTGTTCCAGGTGGGTGAGTTCGTGAAACTATTCCACATTGTTTTAAATGAAGGCCAAACTCGTAACTCAAATATTCATCTCCGCGATCAGATCGTAGAAACTTTATTTTCTTGTTACGATGATTTTCCACTTCACTCTTAAATTCTTTGAACTTTTCAAATGTTTAGAACATATGTTTCATCAAGTAGATATACCCATATCTGCTCAAAACATTTGTGACGGTCAGAAAATAACGATACCCGCCGCGAGCCTCAACACTCATCGGACCACATACATCAATATGTATTATTTCCAATAAGTCAGCTGCTCGCTCCATTGTTCCGGAGTCTTAGTCATCTTGCCCATGAGGCATGGTTCGCAAGCATCAAGTGATTCATAATCAAGTGATTCCAAAAGCCCATCAGCATGGAGTTTCTTCATGCGCTTTACACCAATATGACCTAAACGGCAGTGCCACAAATAAGTTGCACTATCATTATTAACTTTACATCTTTTGGCTTCAATATTATGAATATGTGTATCACTACGATCGAGATTCAATAAACCATTCACCTTGGGTGTATGACCACAGAAGGTTTGATTCATGTAAACAGAATAACAATTATTCTTTGACTTAAATGAATAACCATATTGCAATAAACATGATCAAATCATATTCATGCTCAACGCAAACACCAAATAACATTTATTTTAGGTTCAACACTAATCCCGAAGGTAAAGGGAGTGTGCGATGGTGATCTTATCAACCTTGGAATCACTTCCAACACACATCATCACCTCGCCTTTAACTAGTCTCTGTTTATTTTGCAACTCCTATTTCGAGTTACTAATCTTAGCAATTGAACTAGTATCAAATACTGAGGGGTTGCTATAAACACTAGTAAAGTACACATCAATAACATGTATATCAAATATACCTTTGTTCACTTTGCCATCCTTCTTATCCGCCAAATACTTGGGGCAGTCCCGCTTCCAGTGACCAGTCCCTTTGCAGTATAAGCACTTAGTCTCGAGCTTAGGTCCAGACTTGGGTTTTTTCACTTGAGCAGCAACTTGCTTGTCGTTCTTCTTGAAATTCCCCTTCTTCCCTTTGCCTTCTTTCTTGAAACTAGTGGTCTTGTCAACCATCAACATTTGATGCTTTTCTTGATTTCTACCTTCGCCGATTTTAGCATTGCGAAGAGCTTGGGAATTGTTTTCGTCATCCCTTGCATATTATAGTTCATCACGAAGTTCTAGTAACTTGGTGATAGTGACTAGAGAACTTTTGTCAATTACTATCTTATCTGGAAGATTAACTCCCACTTGATTCAAGCAATTGTAGTACCCAGACAATCTGAGCACATACTCACTAGTTGAGCTATTCTCCTCCATCTTGTAGGCAAAGTACTATGAGAGGTCTCATACCTCTTGACACGGGCATGAGTATGAAATACCAATTTCAACTCTTGGAACATCTTATATGATCTGTGGCGTTCAAAACATTTCTGAAGTCCCGGTTCTAAGCCGTAAAGCATGGTGCACTAAACTATCAAGTAGTCATCATACTGAGCTTTGCCAAACGTTCATAACGTCTGCATATGCTCCTGCAATAGGTCCGTCACCTAGCGGTGCATCAAGGACATAATTCTTCTGTGCAGCAATGAGGATAATCCTCAGATCACGAATCCAATCCGCATCATTGCTAGTAACATCTTTCAACTTATTTTTCTCTAGGAACAGATAAAAAATAAACGGGGAAGCTATGCACGAGCTATAGATCTACTACATAATTTGCAAATACTATCAGGACTAAGTTCATAATAAATTAAAGTTCAATTAATCATATTACTTAAGCACTCCCACTTAGATAGACATCCCTCTAGTTATCTAAATGATCACGTGATCCAAATCAACTAAACCATGTCCGATCATCACGTGAGATGGAGTAGTTTTCAATGGTGAACATCACTATGTTGATCATATCTACTATATGATTCACGCTCGACCTTTCGGTCTCCAGTGTTCCGAGGCCATATCTGCATCTGCTAGGCTCGTCAAGTTTAACCCGAGTATTCCGCGTGTGCAAAACTAGCTTGCATCCGTTGTATGTGAATGTAGAGCTTATCACACCCGATCATCACGTGGTGTCTCGGCACGACGAACTGTAGCAACGATGCATACTCAGGGAGAACACTTATACCTTGAAATTTAGTGAGAGATCATCTTATAATGCTACCGCCGTACTAAGCAAAATAAGATGCATAAAAGATAAACATCACATGCAATCAAAATAAGTGATATGAAATGGCCGTCACCATCTTGTGCCTTTGATCTCCATCTCCAAAGCACCGTCATGATCACCATCGTCACCGTCTTGACACCTTGATCTCCATCGAAGCATCGTTGTCGTCTCGCCAACTATTGGTTCTACGACTATCGCTACCGCTTAGTGATAAAGTAAAGCAATTACATGGCGATTGCATTTCATACAATAAAGCGACAACCATATGGCTCCTGCCAGTTGCTGATAACTGTGTTACAAAACATGATCATCTCATACAACAATTTATATAATCACGTCTTGACCATATCACATCACAACATACCCTGCAAAAACAAGTTAGACGTCCTCTACTTTGTTGTTGCAAGTTTTACGTGGCTGCTACGGGTTTAACAAGAACCGTTCTTACCTACGCATCAAAACCACAACGATTTTTCGTCAAGTTTGCTATTTCAACCTTCAACAAGGACTGGGCGTAGTCTTACTCGATTCAACTAAAGTTGGAGAAACAGACACCCACTAGCCACCTGTGTGCGAAGCACGTCGGTAGAACCAGTCTCGCGTAAGCGTACTCGTAATGTCGGTCTAAGCCGCTTCATCCAACAATACCGCCGAATCAAAGTATGACATGCTGGTAAGCAGTATGACTATTATCGCCCACAACTCTTTGTGTTCTAGTCGTGCATATAACATCTACGCATAAACCTAGCTCGGATGCCACTGTTGGGGAACGCAGTAATTTCAAAAAAAAAAAATCCTACGCACACACAAGATCCATCTAGGTGATGCATAGCACGAGCGGGAGAGTTTGTCCATGTACCCTCGTAGACCGAAAGCGGAAGTGTTATATCAACGCGGTTGATGTAGTCGTACGTCTTCACGGTCCGACCGATCCTAGCACCGAACGTACGGCACCTCCGTGTTCAGCACACGTTCAGCTCGATGATGTCCCTCGTACTTTTGATCCAGTTGAAGCCGAGGGAGAGTTCCTCAGCACGACGGCGTGGCGACGGTGATGATGAAGTTACCGGCGCAGGGCTTCGCCTAAGCACTACGACGATATGACTGAGGTGTGTAACTGTGGAGGGGGGGCACCGCACACGGCTAAGACAAATCTTGAGTGCCTTTGGGGTGCCCCTTGACCACGTATATAAAGGAGGGGAGGGAAGAGGTGGCCGGCCCAAGGGGGGTGCGCCAGGTGTGGGGAATCCTACTAGGACTCCCCAGTCCAAGTAGGATTCCCCTCCTCTTTCCTATTCAGAGTAGGAGAGAAGGAAAGAGAGGAACAGGGAGAAGGAAAGGGGGGCCGCGCCCCCACCCCTTGTCCAATTCAGTTTGGGAAGGGGGGAGGCACGCACCACCTCTTGGCCCTTCTCCCCTCTCTCCACTAAAGCCCAATACGGCCCATTACATCTCCCGGCGAATTCCCGTAATTCTCCGGTACTCCGAAAAATACCCGAATCACTCGGAACCTTTTCGATGTCCGAATATAGCCTTCCAATATATCGTTCTTTACGTCTCGACCATTTCGAGACTCCTCGTCATGTCTGTGATCTCATCCCGGACTCTGAACAACCTTCGGTACATAAAATCACATAACTCATAATACAAATCGTCGTCGAACGTTAAGCGTGCGGACCCTACGGGTTCGAGAACTATGTAGACATGACCGAGACACATCTTCGGTCAATAACCAATAGCGGAACCTGGATGCTCATATTGGCTCCTACATATTCTACGAAGATCTTTATCGGTCAAACCGCATAACAACATACGTTGTTCCCTTTGTCATCGGTATGTTACTTGCCCGAGATTCGATCGTCGGTATCCTCATACCTAGTTCAATCTCGTTACCGGCAAGTCTCTTTACTCGTTCCGTAATGCATCATCCCACAACTAACTCATTAGTCACATTGCTTGCAAGGCTTATACTGATGTGCATTACCGAGAGGGCCCAGAGATACCTCTCCGAAACATGGAGTGACAAATCCTAATCTCGATCAATGCCAACCCAACAAACACCTTTGGAGACACCTGTAGAGCATCTTTATAATCACCCAGTTATGTTGTGACGTTTGATAGCACACTAAGTGTTCCTCCGGTATTCGGGAGTTGCATAATCTCATAGTCATAGGAACATGTATAAGTCATGAAGAAAGCAATAGCAATAAACTAAACGATCATAGTGCTAAGCTAACGGATGGGTCTTGTCCATCACATCATTCTCTAATGATGTGATCCCGTTCATCAAATGACAACACATGTCTATGGCTAGGAAACTTAACCATCTTTGATTAACGAGCTAGTCAAGTAGAGGCATACTAGGGACACTTATGTTTTGTCTATGTATTCACACATGTACTAAGTTTCCGGTTAATACAATTCTAGCACGAATAATAAAAATTTATCATGAAATAAGGAAATAAATAATAACTTTATTATTGCCTCTAGGGCATATTTCCTTCACGTACATCGCCGGAAAATCCTGAAATTAACCCAGGATAAATGCGAGCACCAGGACTTTAACCCTGGTGGGCTCGAGAATCCACTGTCCTCCTAACCATCCAACCATAGGTTGGTTAGAACGACAAAATGTATGTGGTGACCATGATGTGCTTATTCTGAAGTCCAGTGACCATATCGTGCTTTCGCTTCAAATACAATGACCGTAAGTGTCGTCAACAAAATACGGAGCACGCATCAAATACAATGTCCGTCAGTGTCATCAACAAAATACGGAGACATATCGTGAGCTAGATATCGTATGATCACCACGAGAATGTATACAGTGACCGTAATGAGCATATTCTGAAGTCCAGTGACCGTATAGTGCTTTCACTTGAAATACAGTGACCGTCACGCGTGAATGTGTCATGGGCATGCATACTTTTAGAGGGCCGAGAGATAGTTTGTGTGCGTACGTGAAAGTGGTGTAGAAAGAGGGGGTTTCCGGTGGAGACAAGGAGAGATATGCCCTTGGTTTCTCTTTCCCGTGACTAATATTTTAGGATAAAATATAAACATTCGCAATGCAGAACAAATATTTTTGGATGCACCATGCAATTAACTTTCATGTATAACATTGTACTATTGTATATGCTTATTTTCTTAGTGGCCGATTACGTGTGTGGTGTGGCGGGCACATCATTTCTAGTTGGGGTGGGCACATCATTTCTAGTTGTGGTCGGTCAACATGAGGACTCATGGGTCGGTTCCGTCCTGCGCCACATAGGTTGGACCGAGACACATTATACGAAGACCCATGTGGAGGACTCGGCATACAACACGAAGCTACCAGAGTTGTGGAGGACTCTATCCCCACTGGTGATAAGCTGACTATATATGATTTGTAACCCTAGGCCCCGAGTATGTTATAGAAGCCTGGGGGCTAGTTCGTCGATAGTATACACACACGCACAATGCCTGGTATTCACGTGTACTTTGTACACACCCCTATCAATAATATACAACACCTGGCAGTCCGAACTTGGGTAAAACTTTGCCTCGTATTACCATTCAGCCTAACAGTCAAGGATATCCTACCGAATGATCTAATGGAATCATATCTGCCAACTACTAAGAGAGAGGTGTGTCTGTGGGGGGGGGGGCATGTGTGCGAGAGAGGCCTAAAGATAATGTGCGTGCGGGAGACACGTAGGCACATATATGTGCGTATAGAGGGCTAGTAGAGACCGTGCGTGTGTGTATATGCATGTGTGAGAAATAGTGTTTTCCAACTGAGATTAGTGAAAAGAGTGGTACATAGTAGTCAAAGAGAGAGAGAGAGAGAGATACAAAGAGAGTGTGTGTGAGACACCCCGACACCCCGGGAGAGATCGTGAGCATGTGTGAAAGAGAAATGTCGATGTATATAAAGTGTGTGCACTTATGCGTTAGACAGAGAGATATATAGCTCGTTTGAGAGAACGGGCCGAGGCATAGTTCATCTACGTGTAAAAGGCGGTTCTACTCATTAAACTAAAATATAAATGGCATTATTATTTTTGGATGAGACAATGAATTTTGCAATTTGCGTATGAACGAAAATCGGTCTATCAGACACCCATACTCTATTGAATTCTAGCATGTGCATGTGTTTATTTCATATTATCGATCCATAGAGTGAGAGCGGTTTGAAATACAGGCAATGCATTGCTTTTGCAATTCATATATAAACATTAATTAGTGCACTCCATGTTGTTAGTGTGAAGCACTTTTTATACATTTGTCACTTACATGGATACATTCCAAATTGCTAGCTACGAAATAGAATACATGTTGAATTCAACATAAAGGGGGTTTTGGAGATTCGAATTCATAGGAAGTGCATTCATCTATTTGAACCCGAGATAATGGCATTTGTAAATCAGATCTAAAAGGGGGCATCAATCTTTGTTGTGCGTTTGAACATGCTATATATTCATACACATGTCTAACTATTTTTTGCAACCGAGGAGATTATATCTGGAACCATGCATGAACTGAGGTAAGTTGCATATTTTTTAATATATACCCGTGTACAATGTATATTCAAATGTACCCCCTCCATTCCAAAATAATTGTAGTTTTAGGATTTTCAAGAGTAAAGATTTGTGAAGTTTGACAAATCCTGAAAGTTCAATTCAAGAGAACCGAAAACGTTAATGCTTCCGCTCCCAAATATTGAACGAAGCGCCAAATAAGCCTCTGGTCACCCGAAACCGCGCGAGACTAATGTTTGGTGGTAGGAAATTACTGTCCTGACTCTGGCACGTGTAGCCTATCGGCTCGATGTCCAAAGGTCTAAACCAGGGTAGGTTTGTAACTTCACCAAGACGCCAGTCTCAACCGCCTCCGAGAAGCATTCATACGCCGTGGGCGCCTAAACACCCATGCACTCGGCCAAAATCTATACCGCCCACCATTTGGGACACCTGAGATTACTGTCCTACCCCCAACCCACAATATGTCCGAAATTTTAGATGGGGGCAAAGTTTGTAACTTTCCCCGAATTTCAAACAAGCGCATCCCAAACCAAAACATTGTTCACCCTTAGTTCCCCCTCCCTCCGTTTCCCCATTCATAATCCGTGGGCGCCAAAATGCTCTCTCCACCAGCCGTGAATCCCCAGCCTCCTCCGTCCTCCACCCCATCGTGCCCAATCCACCGCCGCCTCCTCCATCACGCCGGAGCCGGTACCCCGACGTCGTCGTCCAACGCAACCGCAACGCCCTCAAGGACTTAGCAGCTGAAGCCGAGGCAGAGCTGCCTCCACGACGCCGACGCCGATGTGCGCCGTACCAGAACCACTTCGACCACGCCGTCCTGCGCCTCACCGTTGCCGCTCCACTATCGCAACCGTCCACCGCACCGGAGTTGTTCCCGCTACGCCGTCGTTCGCCGCCTCGGATCTGGTTCCCCGCCGCCGACAGACGGCCACCGCACCACACTCAACAACTTGGCCATGGGTTCGTCCAAGGCTCCACCGTCCTCCACAACTTCTCGTTTCCAGCGAACCACAAGAAGATCGTTGGAAAAACAGAAGGAGGACACATCACTGCCGCAGAAAGAGGTACTCCTCTTCCCTTATTCGTGCAAATCTTACGTCTCTGCTCACACTGTATTCATCCCACAAAAGAAACTAGTTGAGCGCTTCTTACTGCATCTTCTTCGTGATACTAAATGCACAAGGTTTCCTCCCATTTTACTATTTCACCTTTGCTAGAGGTCAGTAGCCCGCCTGGATTTCAATTCAGGGTCAGTCAAATCGCAATTAAAAGAAGCAGCACCCGCTTAGGCGCGCGGAGCACCTAGTCGGCCTGTTCACCGGGGAAGCGGTGCATCAGTGTCTATCATAGGGGTGTGGGGTGCAAGACCTGCTTGCGCCCGATATGGAGGTCGGCGGGGCTTGAAGGGATGGCCGGGGGCGGTGCCAAGCACGGTGGTGCAGTGAGGTCGAGGGGAGGGCGGAGGCAGGGGACTGGGCCGGTGGCCGCTGGTGTTTCGAGGAAGATCGTAACACTGACTGGCTAGAGGTAGATGAAGGCGATCTGCTCGTTCTTTCTACATCAGACGGTGCAAAAAAATGGACTGACTTATTTGTTTTCAGTCGACTGTTATTTTCATAGGACCACACCTTGTGGTGTGCTGGAGGAGCATTTGCATTTCCCAGCCATCCTTGTGCCCATATTTCAAAATCCTAGAATCTAGTAATTTCGTGTGCCATGCATGTTGTAGAGCTACCATATGTCTCCCATCATTTATTTCTCACCGACCTGCTATCTGCTACCTTTACACTGTACTACTTGTGCACACACTTCACCCATACTCACACTATTGTTTTTTTATGCATGGGTATTTCAGACTCTGACATAGTGTTGATGAAAACAAAAAAGAAAAGACAGAAGTCGCTCCAGTGCAATTCGAAGATAAGCACTAAGCGTCTCAGCGCTCTAAAGGTTGCAGTGCCAGCAGATGGAGACAGTAAACGTAGCTCTGCAGTTGATGATCTCAATTGCCACACACAACCATCCTAGGTGCTTGCTTTAACTTCACGCTGTCAAATGTGGTTGCATGTTGCATATGGTGTCTAGCTTGTATTACTTCCAATTTGGTTAAATTGCATCAGCTTACTTTACACATTATACCTTTGATAATGACATGCCTTCCTGTTTTTGATACATACTACATATGTCTATTAACCATGTTCATACATCAAACTCATGCTCTTTTGTATCCCTCATCAATCACTTATGGTGAGACAGTCACCCCAGTGGGTTACTGTGAGACGCGCTACTCGTTTAAAGAGTGAAGTGTCATCCTCCCCACATGATTCTCAAGAAACAACAAGGCTAAATGAAGATAGTCAACGTAGCTCTCTAGTTGATGACCGCAATTCCCCCACACCACCATCGCAGGTGCTTGCTCTTACGTGGCAGTGTGATATGTGGTTGCATGTTGCATATGGTGTCTACCTTGTAATGCTGCTAATTAGGGTAAATTGCATCTGCTTAGTTAACACATTATACTTCTGAATATGACATGCCTTCCTGTTTTCGGTACATATTACGTCTTTCTATTAACCATGTTCTTACATCAAACTACTTTTCTTGGGTATCCCTCATCAATCACTTCTGACGAGACACCTTCAAGTTGACAGTGTAATATTGGTTGCATCTTGCATATCATTTCAAACATGTATTGCCTCTAATTTGTTGAAGTGCCACTTATAATGAGACACATCTAACTTGGTAGAATGATTTTGGTTGGATCTTTCATATGGTGTCTAGATTGCATTGCTGCCAATTTGTTGAAATGTCTTTTGCTTAGCGTTTTTCGTACATATTCCATCCTCCTACAATGTGGTTGCCAAACATAAAAGTTGTGTTCGTCAGTATCATGCATCAACGAATTTGGAAGTGTGGATTTCATTCCTTTTTCTTGTGTGTTTACTTGACAAGGCAAATCTAAAAGGGCGAAGGCACAGAATGATGGTGGTCCTCTGGAGCAACCGAAACAGATGATCTCTGCAGATTCTCCTGCTACTCCCACTGTAGTGCAAGTTCCAAATCTCATCTCCCCTACTCCACAACCCCAGGTGCTTGCTCTAACATGGCAGTGTGATATCTGGTTTCATGTTGCATATGGTGCCTAGCTTGTATTGCTCCTAATTTGTTAAATTGCATCTCCTTAGCTTACACACTATACATGTGAATATGACACGCCTTCCTGTTTTTGGTACATACTACATCTGCCTATCACACCATGTTCTTACATCAAACTACTGTTCTTGTGTATCCTGGATCTATCGCTTATGATGAGACGGTCATGCCCGTGGGTTAGTATGAGACACGCTACTCTTATAAAGAGTTCAGTTTCATCCTCACCACATGATTCTCAAGAAACAGCAAGCCTAAATGAAGATATTGAACGTAGCTCTGTACTTGAAGACCGCACTTCCCCTACACCACCATCGCAGGTGCTTGCTCTAACTTCGCAGTGTGATATGTGGTTGCATGTTGCATACGGTGTCTAGCTTGTAATGCTTCTAATTAGGGTAAATTGCATCTGCTTAGTTTACACATTATACCTGTGAATATGACATGCCTTCCTATTTTTGGTACACGCTACATCTATGTGTTAACCATGTTCTTACATGAAACTACCTCTCTTCTGTATCCTGCATCAATCACTTACGATGAGACACCTTTATTCATTGCATATTATTTCTAGCCTGTTGCTATGTATTGCTTCTAATTTGGTCAAATACATTTGTTAGGCCACCCTTTTAATTTGGCAGAGTGATATTGGTTTCATCTTTCATATGGTTTCGAGCTTGCATTGCTTCTAACTAGTTCAAACACCTTGTGCTTAGTTTACACTTTATACATCATACATGCCAATATGTCATGCCGTCCTGTTTTTCATACATATTCCATCCTCCTATCATGCGGCTGTCTTACACGAAAGTAGTGTTCGACAGTATCATGCATCAATGAGTTCTGAAGAGCAAATTTTATTCCTTTTTCTTGTGGGTTTGACATGACAAGGCAAAATCAAAAAAGAGGAAGGAAAAGAGTAAGGAAGGCGATGATGGTGGTCCTCTGCAGCAACGTAAATGGAGCATCTGTACGGATTCTCCTTGTACTGCTAGTGCATTACAAGTTCCAAGTCTCCGCACCCTTACTCCACCATCCAAGGTGCTTGCTCTAACTTGGCAGTGTGATTTCTAGTTGCATGTTGCATATGGTGTCTAGCTTGTATTGCTCCTAATTAGTGTAAACTGCATCTGCTTAGCTTACACATGATACGTGTGAATATGACACGCTTTCCTGTTTTTGGTACATACTATATCTGTCTATCACACCATGTTCTTACATGAAACTACTCTTCTTGTGTATCCTGCATCAGTCATATATGATGGGACACCTTTAAGTTCGCAGTGTGATATTGGTTTGCGTCTTGAATATGATTTCTAGCATGTAGTGCTTCTAGTTTGATGAACGGCACCTATGATGAGATAGTTTTAACTTGGTAGAGTGATATTGATTGCACCTTCCATATGGTGTCTAGCTTGCAGTGCTTCTAATTTGTTGAAGTGCCTTTTGCTTAGTTACCACATCATAGGTGTGAATATGTCAAGCCGTCCAGTTTTTCGTACATATTCCATCCTCGTATCATGACTTTGCCTTTCATCAGAGTAGTGTTCGTCAGTATCATGCATGAACGAGTTCTGGCGAGCAAATTTTATTCCTTTTTCTTGTCGGTTTGACCTCATAATGCAAAATCAATAAAGCGGAAGGAAATTGGTAATGCATTGGATGATGGTGGTCCTTCCGAGCAACTAAAACGGAGGGTCTCTACAGATTCTACTCTGCCATCCTCCCAACAAGATTCGCAAGACAACGGAAGGCTACACAGTCAATGTAGCTATGTAGATGATAAGCACATCTCCCCTACTCCACCATCACAGGTGCTTGCTCTAACTTGGCACTATTATATGTGGTTGCATGTTGCGTATGATGTCTAGCTTGTATAGCTTCTAACTTTGTTGAATTGCATCTGCTTACTTTACACATAATGCCTCTGAATATGACACGTGTTCCTGTTTCTAGAACATACTATATCTGATCACACCATGTTCTTACATCAAACTACTGTTCTTGCATATCCCGCATCAGTCACTTATGATATGGCACCTTTAAGTCGCCACTGTGATATTGGTTGTGTCTGGCATATGATTTCTAGCATATACTGCTTCTAATTTGTTGAAACGCCAGACAGTTTGAACATGGCAGAGTGATATTGGTTGCACCTTTCATATGGTGTCTAGCTTGCAGTGCTTCTAATTTGTTGAAATGCCTTCTGCTTAGTTACCACATCATAGGTGTGAATATGTCACGCCGTCCTGTTTTTCGTACATATTCCATCCTCGTATTGCCTTTCATCCGAGTAGTGTTCATTAGAATCATGCATGAATGAGTTCTGAAGAGCGAATTTTATTCCTTTTTCTTATCGGTTTTGTTGGTGGGAAACGACACCTATGGGATCACAAGAATCCCTACTACGGTTGCCGGGGCGCGGGGTTGTGAGAAGAGCAGGATTAACAGTCAGCACAAGGATCGTTTACCCAGGTTCGGGGCGTGAGGATGCGTAAAACCCTAGTCCTGCTTTGGTGGATGTATTGAGCGTTCTTGAGCTCTCGAACTAGCTATGGTGGCTGTGTAGTTCAAAAGAGTCGAATCCCTCTCTAGTATGCCATGGGCCTCCTTTTATAGTCGAAAAGGGCTGCCACAGTGGCACACAGGAGGTGGAAAGACCTACAGTACTATGAGCTTATCGCCTGTATTACAGGACAAGACGCATTTAATGCGTAGCTTAGGTGTCCCTTAGCTTTATTGGGGACGGGAACGAGGCCCGTCCCGTCCGTTGCCGCCTCGCCTTGCTTCAACACGCGCCCAGGCCAGCGGTGCGTGCAGTGCCATGTAGGCAGGCAGTTGAGGTGGCGTGGTGGTAGGATCTTCACGAAGATCTGCATGCCACCACGCAGGTGCTTGCTGAGTTAGCGTAGAGGCCGTCCGTCGCCACGCAGGTGCCTGCCCAGCTGGTTGAGCTAGCAGCTGCTTGGGGACGACGGTGGAGTCTTGGTCGACACGGGCCTGGCTGTGGCCCCGCTGGCGCCCTCGGCAAGGGCCTTGCCGGGGGCCCGTCAAGGGTCTTGCCGTGGCGTTGCAGTCGTCCCCGGCAAGGCGCTTGCCGGGGGTCTTGTGGATCTCCTCAGCAAGGATCCCGCCGAGGGTCGCCGTCTTCTGGTTCTCATCTGATCTCATATCTTTATGGTCTTGACAAAGATTTGCATGCCACCACAGAGGTGCCTCCCGAGCCCTGGTCCAATTGTAGTTGGTTGGGTTGGAACCCGTGGGCTCAAGGGAGGCTCGCTCTGTTGGTGTTGGGCAAGTTGCCCCGGCAAGGTTCTTGCCGGGGCCACGGAGGCCTGCCCCGGCAAGGATCTTGCCGGGGGAGTCCACCTCGCCCTCTCGCTCTTTGGTATCTTTGGTCTTGGCGTTGCCTTGGCCATCTTGTGCTTAGGCTTCTCTCCGGCTTCCCTCCTCTGCCCTGCTTAGTGTGGCCGTGGCGCGCGGCTACGACTGCCCGTGCACAAGTAAAGGGGTACAAAGGTGTGCCCCTACTTTTGTACACCGACAGGAGCCCCCGGGCCTGGGCCACACATAAGCGCGACACGTCGTTGGGCCAGGCCCAAAACGGTGCGCGGGCAGGAGGGGCGGATTCTACCGCAGTAATTTTCCGTCTGCTGCGCTTCCCCACGACCTGCATTGAACGCGCAACGTGGGGGGGGGCGTGACGTGGGCAGCATGCGTGGGACGGTTTCCACATGCATGCGTCACATCATGGTAAAGAGGCGGCTCGCGCCTTCCCCATAAAAAGAGGGAGGCGTGGAGGCGCGACTCATTTACTGGATGGACTCGGGCCACAGTCTTCGAGGCGCCCACGCTCCCCCCCGATCACGGGGCGGGGAACGTTCGCCTCATCCGTCCTTTCGACCCTGCATGTTCGCCACACGTCCTTCATGCAAGTGGCGGCCTGTGGAGGCGGGAAACCGGGCCGTCGCTGATTAGGGCAGCGGGTTGGTGAGGGAGTCCTGGACTAAGGGGTCCTCGGGCGTCCGGCCTATTATCTACTGGGCCAGACTGATGGGCTATGAAGACATAAAGAATGAAGACTGTACCCGTGTCCGGATTGGACTCTACTTGGCGTGGAAGGCAAGCTAGGCGACCGATTATGAAGATTTCCTCCTATGTAACTGACTCCATGTAACCCTAGATCTCTCCGGTGCCTATATAAACCGGAGAGCATAGTCCGGATAGGGACAGACTCATTACCATATACTCATAGGCTAGACTTCTAGGGTTTAGCCATTACGATCTCGTGGTAGATCAACTCTTGTAACACTCATATTCATCAAGATCAATCAAGCAGGAAGTAGGGTATTACCTCCATAGAGAGGGCCCGAACCTGGGTAAATATCGTGTCCCCCGTCTCCTGTTACCATCAATCCTAGACGCACAGTTCGGGACCCCCTACCCGAGATCCATCGGTTTTGACACCGACATTGGTGCTTTCATTGAGAGTTCCACTGTGCCGTCGACATAAGGCTCGATGGCCCCTTCAATCGTCGGTAATGGCGTCGTTCATGGAGAAACCTTTCTCCCCGGACAAATCTTTGTGTTCGGTGGCTTCGTACTACGGGCCAACTCACTTGGCCATCTGGAGCAGGTCGATAGCTACGCCTGTGGCCATCACGTCAGATTTGGAAGCTGGAACTACGTCGCGGATATCTGTGGAGACTTGATCTTCGATGGATTTGAGACCGCGGCGATCGCTCCCCTTCTCTCCGATGAACATGACTTAAATCTGTCATTGGGGCACACCCATGAGATGAATCCTGTTGCTGCAATGGCCTCAGTACCGAAGCAGATCATCCCCTCCGAGGCCATAAATTCCGCGGTGTTGGAGCCGCACACGGACTCGACATCCTGCAATACTTGCGTTAATGGAACTCCGGACTCGTCTCCGGCTACACGTTCCGGATCAAGTGCGCCTGCGGACACCGAGCTGGATCGGTTATTGATTTTCGAATTTAGCGCCACAGACATCTTCCAGCATTCGCCTTTGGATGACGTACTAAATTCTTTGAAGAACTTGTCCTTGGAGGATGACTCACAGCCAAACTATGTTCGGTTCGAGCTAGAGGCGGACGACGAGGAAGTTTGCTTCCCACCTGCCACCCACTTCATAGCCACCGTCGACGACTTAACCGACGTGCTTGACTATGGCTCCGAAGACATCGACCGGTATGGACGACGATGCCGACAAGGAGCAAGGCCAAGACCCGCCATTCACTGGACGTTGGACGGCCACCTCTTCGTACGACGTGTACATGGTTGATACACCCAAAGGATCTGGTGACGACAAAGAAGAGCCAGATAAGAACAAACCCTCTGAGACGCAGTCCAAGCGCCGGCGCCCCAAACGCCGTTCTAAGCCTCGTCGCTCAAAGGATGGCAACACTGGCACCGGAGAAAATAGTACTCCGGGCGACGCCGAAAACAATGAAGACCCTGTCGGCGCTGCATCCGAACAGGAGGAACATGACAACACGCAAGACAACCCTGATGAACAGGCCATAGAAGATAACTCGGAGGACGATAGTTACCATCCACCCTCCGAAGAGGAGACAAGCCTCGGCAACGAAGACTTCATCGTGCCGGAGGACCCTCTGGAGCAGGAGCGCTTTAAGCTTCAGCTCATAGCCACTGCAAGGAGCCTGAAAAAGAAACAACAGCAGCTTCAAGCTAAACAAGACCTGCTCGTCGACAGATGGACCGACGTCCTGACAGCCGAAGAATACGGCCTCAAGCGCCCAGCCAAGAGCTACCCGAAACGCAGACTGCTACCTCAATTCGATGAGGAGGCACCGGAACACATATCTCCCTCGCGTAATGCGGAACGACCACCGCGTGGTCGAGATAGGGCGGCCGACTGGCAACCCCGCGGTCGGGATAAAGCGGCAACTCAGGCCGAATAGCAGCCTGCCCCATCGCCCCGAAAAAATAAAGACGAAAGAGTTCGGGGTCACACGTACGACCTTCGGTAGACCCTGGATAGTAGAGCAGGACACACAAGATCGATCTACGGATCGCGAGGATGTGCCTCGAGGCACGAAGACGGCTACCTATTCGGACGTGACAAATCAAACCATGCCCGGGCCGAATGCCTGCAGACGGACTCCATCAGAGCTACGCCGCGATGCAGCCCAGTACAGAGGTGCCGCACACCCTCTCTGCTTCACGGATGAGGTACTGGATCACGAATTCCCCGAGGGATTCAAGCCCGTCAATATCGAATCATACGACGGCACAACCAATCCCGCAGTATGGATCGAGGATTTCATTCTCCATATCCACATGGCTCGAGGAGACGACCTCCACGCCATTAAATACCTCCCACTAAAACTCAAAGGGGCAGCTCGGCACTGGCTTAACAGCCTGCCTGAAAATTCTATCGGCAGCTGGGAGGACTTGGAGGAAGCTTTCCTGGACAACTTCCAAGGAACTTATGTCCGGCCACCAGACGCCGATGACTTAAGCCACGTAGTTCAACAACCTGGAGGATTAGCCAGAAAATTCTGGACTAGGTTCCTAACCAAAAAGAACCAGATCGTTGACTGTCCGGATGCCGAGGCCTTAGCAGCCTTCAAACACAGCATCCGTGACGAATGGCTAGCACGCCACCTCGGCCAAGAAAAGACGAAGTCCATGGCAGCCCTCACGACACTCATGACCCGCTTTTGCGCGGGAGAGGATAGTTGGCTGGCCCGTAGTAACAACACAGCCAGCGTGACAGGCCCCTCTGAGGCCAAGAATAGCACTGGCAAGCTCCGGCGCAATAGGCACAAACGCCGAAGCAATGACAACAACACCGATGACACCACAGTCAACGCCGGATTCAGTGGCTCCAAGTCTGGCCAACGGAAGAAGCCCTACAAAAGAAACAATGAAGGACCTTCCAGCCTGGACCGCATACTCGACCGTCCGTGCCAAATACACGGCACCCCGGATAAGCAAGCCAATCATACCCACAGGGATTGTTGGGTTTTCAAGCAGGCTGGCAAGTTAAATGCCGAAAACAAAGAAAAGGGATCACAAAGTGAGGACGAGGACGAAGAGCCCCGGCAGCCTGGGGGCAGAAGAAATTTCCCCCTCAAGTCAAAACGGTGAACATGATATACGCTACACACATCCCCAAAAGGGAGCGCAAGCGAGCACTCAGGGACGTCTACGCGGTAGAGCCAGTCGCCCCAAAGTTCAATCCGTGGTCGTCATTCCCGATCACTTTCGATCGACGAGACCACCCAACTAGCATCCGCCACGGCGGTTCAGCCGCACTAGTCCTGGACCCAATTATTGACGGGTTCCACCTAACACGAGTCCTGATGGACGGTGGTAGCAGCCTCAACCTGCTCTATCAAGACACAGTGCGGAAGATGGGCATTGACCCCTGACGAATCAAACCAACAAAGACTACCTTCAAAGGAGTCATACCAGGCGTCGAGACCCTCTGTACGGGCTCAATCACGCTGGAAGTGGTCTTCGGTTCTCCGGACAATTTCCGAAGCGAGGAGTTAATCTTCGACATCGTCCCCTTCCGCAGAGGTTGCCACGCATTGCTCGGACGAACAACGTTTGCTAGATTCAATGCAGTGCCACAGTACGCTTATCTCAAGCTCAAGATGCCCGGTCCATGTGGCGTCATAACAGTCAATGGCAACACGGAACTCTCCCTCCGAACAGAGGAGCACACCGTCGCCCTAGCAGCAGAGGTACAGAGCGGCCTTCTCAAGCAGCACCATAGTGCGGCTGCCGAGCCCCGGGACACCATCAAGAGGTTCCGAACTACACTGCAGCAGACAACAAGGCTCGTCAAGAGCTCGACTAGCAATTTGGCTCCGTCCCAGTCCCGATGAAGTAGTGGCTTTCGTACCACGCGTACATAATTACGCACTCAAAATACCATGGACATCGACGGAGGCACAAGCTAACCCGGGATCTACAGTTCGGCTAGAACGACCCCGGACACACTTTTTCCTTTCTGTTTTAGGTTCCTTTTCCCGCGAGCCTGATCACCAGCCCCTTCGAAGGATCGGCATACAAAGGGGGCATGCAGCATAGGTGCGTAGGGTAACCTCCATACGTTCTTCTTGACGGTATTTTTACTTATTTCCCAGGGCCCGCTCGCTGCTCCTTCTTGATCCCGGCATGTTAAATAGCCCGGGTGCTTATCGCACTATTTGTATAAGATACGCCTTGACGTATCCATTCAGTTATAATAAAAATGATTTGCGGCCCAGTTTCTGTGGTTTTCACTTCTTACTTCATTTCGATCTGCTTATCAGCTGCATCGGTACTCTTTTGTACGTCTCATATTCGCCAGGGGCTGCTTATCACCCCACAATACGGCAGCAAAGTCCGAACACTTCTTATATATAAGTTCGGCACCCCGAATTTAGCATTATATGCATTGGCTCCAAATCATGTCTTTGGTCAATAGTTGGGTTGCCCGGCTCCTGTGCTTGCTACCCTATGTTCCGCTCTATCGGCTAGGGTAGTAAAGGGAGAACTACTGCGATTGTGCCCTGTCCTTGACCGGATGAGCACCTCAGTAGAGAAAGCCGAAAACTGTCTGTCATGATACGGCGAGAGCCGGTCAACTGTTCGAGGGTTACAAAATCGTTGGAGATTTTTTCCGCGTCACACGAAGGATCGACACTTCCCGATCAGATGCTGACAGCACCCTGGCTTGGTCCAGGGGCTTCCCACTTGCTTAATTATAAAACTCCTATGGCTAAGTGAGGGCGTTTAAGCCGTATAGTCTGATTGCCTTGTTCGTTGCGCTAAACAACTCCTTCAAGGACCATATAATTGGATCAAGATTGTTTAGATCCCATCCCGAACACCTCCGTGCTAATTACGTGAGGGCAGAAGCCGACGACTGGCCAACCCTCAGATTGCATATAACACGGCCGCACAGGAGGAAACAATTTAAAGCATAACAAAATTACATTACAAAACAAGCTTTGTCTTTATAATACAAGGCAAAGGACAACATGAATGTATTCATTCGAAAATAATGTCCTGCGAACATTCAGCTGCCGCAAGTCGAGACCCTTCTATGACATCCACAAAATATTTCTCGGGTGTGCGGTGCTCCTTGCCCTCCGGCGGCCCGCTGGCAACTTCAACAGCGTTCATCTTCGCCCACCACATCTTGCAACGAGCGAAGGCCATACGAGCACCTTCAATACATGCAGAGCGCTTGACGACGTCCAGCCGCGGACAGGCTTCCACTAGCCGCCTCACAAGTCCGAAGTAGCTGCCGGGCATACCTTCGGCTGGCCATAGCTGGATTGTCAAATCCCTCATGGCTAGTTCGGCCACCCTGCGCAGCTCCACCAGCTGCTTCAGCTGATCAGTGAAGGACACGGGATGCTCTGGCGTCGCATACTGGGACCAGAATAGCTTCTCCGTAGAACTCCCTCCTTCGGCTCGGTAGAGCTCTGCAGCGTCTGATACGCTGCGTGGTAGATCCGCAAAATCCCCTGGGGAACTCCGAACCCGGGTTAGTAAAAGGTACTGCCTCTCCGCATACTTGCTTTGCATCTTAAAAGCCTTACCCACCGTGATCTTCTTGGCCTCCTGGATCTCCCGGAGAGAGACCTGGGCCTCATTCCGTGCATTCTCCGCGCTCTGACGAGCCTTGGTAAGTTTGGCCCCCCGAGCCGATGCATCATGCTCCAAGGTCTCACATTTTTTCACCGCATCCTGGAGCTCCTGCTGGACCTCCTTGACTCGGGCCTCAAGCTTTTTCCGGGCGGCTTGCTGCTCGACGGCCTTCCCCTCAGCTTCGGCCAAAGCCTTTTTTAGGGCCTCCACCTCGGTTGCGGCCGCTGCACATATTACGACACTACGGTCAGTATACAACGCTTGTTCTTTTCGAACACACAGCACGTCGTCATTTACCTTGCTTCTCCCGGAGCCGAATCGTCACCTCGCCGAGCTCGTTCTCGGTCCGCTCCAGCCTCTGCTTCAGTTCAGAGACTTCGGCAGCATGCGAGGTTGCGGCCAACAGCGACGCCTGCTTATGCATAGATATCACGTTAGTCTCCTACAATAAAAGATTGATCCTCTGTCCGGTTCTCGTCGCCGAACACCGGACAGTGTCCCAGGGGCTACTGACTACATGGGGTTTTCTCTTTCTATGTCACTTACCTCGAAACCTGTCAACAGGTTGCTGCAGGCTTCGTTCAGTCCACTCTTGGCAGACTGAACCTTCTCGATCACCGTGCCCATAAGGACACGATGCTCGTCCATAACGGAGGCGCCTCGTAGCGCCTCCATCAGGTTATCCGGCGCCCCTGGATGGACAGGGGCCACCGGCGAAAGCGGTGCACCCCCCTCCTCCTTCAAAGGGGGCTGCCCGCCCGACTCCGGAGCCATATGGGTGTCCAGAATCGTATTCGGCTGAGGGCCAAGATGGATGCGGCCCTGTTCGCCAGTCTCCATCGGGATCGTCCCCTCCATATGTCCGGCAGTGGAGGCTTCGCCTCGTGGCGCCTCCCGGACAGCGTCCTGGGTTCCTCCCCGGTTCGGATCGGCTCTCCAGGACATCACTTCGGTGTCGTCCCCGGCCCCGGGGGAATAAGCAGGCGGTGGCGACTGGCTCGCCATCTCCGACGGAGCCAACGAACTTCCAGATGAGGATCGCTGGATCAGGTCGCGGGCCGGACTGCAATGGTACAGTTAACTACATCAAGATAATGGAGAGAAAGGGCTGGATGTGTGCATAAATAAGCCATGTTACTTACGATGCGGCCTGGGGCTTAGTGCGGGGGCGTCATTCCGGACTGCTATCAACGTCCCACGCGATGTTGACCGCTGGAACGCCCTTCCCCTTTTTGGGCGCCTCCGCCTCCAGATGCGCCGGAGCCGCCCTCTTCTTCTTCCTCTCCTCAGGGGGAGGATTGTTTTCTTCCTCCTCCTCCTCTTTCCCGTCATTGTCCTCAGGGACAGAGGAATGAGTTTCGTCGTCCTTGGACGCCATGTCCGAAGTACCCTTACAACGGAGGCCACTCTTGGCCCCCTTTGCCTTCTTCTTGGCCTCCTTCTCTGGCGCCTTATATGGTGCCGGTACCAGCATCTTCGCTAGACGCGGGATGACTGGTTCCTCAGGCAGCGGAGCCGGACACTGGATCCGCTTTGCCCTCTCCATCCAGTCCTGAAAGAGCAATAACAAAAGCTTAGACATCATCCTCGAAACAATTAGGTTGAGGACTCGTTCGAAATAACATACCTTGCTGGCGGGGTGTGTACAATCGTGACCACGGTTCGAATCCGTGGCCGGTGGTTTCTCATTGCCCTTGAAGAGAAATTTCCATGCGCCTTCGTGCGTAGTCTCAAAGAGCCTCACCAGGTTCCGGTGCTTCTTTGGATTGAACTCCCACAGCGGGCGGCTTCGGCGCTGGCATGGAAGGATCCGGCGAACTAACATCACCTGGATCACATCAACGAGCTTGACACTCTTGGTTACCATGCTCTGAACACGCGTCTGCAGTGCTATCAGCTTGTCAGGAGAACACCAGTCCGGACTCTTTAGGAGGTGAGTCACATAGGAGCGCCGGAGCGGAATTTGGCAGCTGCGACCCAGGTGGTGCCGCGTGGTTTTGTGACGTAGAACCACTGCTTCTGCCACTCCTTTACCGTATCACAAAGGTTCCTTTGGGCCAAGAGACGTTGGACAATTTACTCACCATTGCCCCTCTGCACTCCGCATGCTGGCCATCTACCACCTTCGGCTTCACGTTGAAGACTTTGAGCCACAGTCCGAAGTGGGGGTGGATGCAGAGGAAGGCCTCACATACGACGATAAACGTCGAGATGTTGAGGAAGGAATTCGGGGACAGATCATGGAAATCTATCCCGTAATAATACATCAGCCCGCGGACGAAGGGGTGGAGTGGAAACCCTAGCCCGCGGAAGAAATGGGGGATGAATACTACCCTCTCTGTGGGCTCCGGTGTGGGGACGATCTGTCCGTCGGTCGGCAGATGGTGGGCGATCTCCTTCGCTAAATATCCGGCCGCCCGGAGCTCAGTAATGTCCTCCTCCGTGACGGAGGAGACCATCCACTTGCCCTGACCACCGGATCCGGACATGGTTGCGGGGATGGAAAGGAGATTGGAACTTGGGCGCTGGAGCTCGAGGTTGGGAAGGCAGAGACAGAGAGAAAGCGTGAGAAGAGGAAGGGGAATCCTTATCTCCTTATAAAGGCAGCAAATATTAAACGCCTCCTCGCTCGCCTTGATATTCGCCTATTCCCAAGGGCTGTGTAAACGACACGGTTGGGTTACCCATGCCCTCATTGATGAGAATCCCGCGATAAGGGTACACGATCTCTACTTCGACAAGACGTGCCAATAGCAACCGCGTCTTGAAACGTGGGACAAACGGTTCAAAATTATGACCGAACGGACGTAATGTCACATTGCAGAAAGCTGTCAGCGGATGGAACCCGTGTAAAATATATATATTCTCTCTGCGGTCGTGCATGGTGTGTAACAGGTCCGGATACAATCATCGCGTTCGAAGACTATCTTGGAGTTCGGAAGAAGGGGAACCCGCCTTGCAATGCCGAAGACAATCTGCGCGCCGGACTCCTCGTCATTGAAGCCAGGTTCAGGGGCTACTGAGGGAGTCCTGGACTAAGGGGTCCTCGGGCGTCCGGCCTGTCATCTACTGGGCCGGACTAATGGGCTATGAAGACATAAAGACCGAAGACTGTACCCGTGTCCGGATTGGACTCTACTTGGCGTGGAAGGCAAGCTAGGCAACCGATTATGAAGATTTCCTCCTATGTAACCGACTCCATGTAACCCTAGATCTCTCCGGTGCCTATATAAACCGGAGAGCATAGTCCGGATAGGAACAGACTCATTACCATATACTTATAGGCTTGACTTCTAGGGTTTAGCCATTACGATCTCGTGGTAGATCAACTCTTGTAATACTCATATTCATCAAAATCAATCAAGCAGGAAGTAGGGTATTACCTCCATAGAGAGGGCCCGAACCTGGGTAAATATCGCGTCCCCCATCTCCTATTACCATCGATCCTAGACGCACAGTTCGGGACCCCCTACCCGAGATCCGCCGGTTTTGACACTGACAGTCGGCCCCGATTCCCTGCGCCTCCGCCGGCTGGATTGGCTGAGTGGGGCGGCCGAGCCTCGACCCCGCCCCTTTATAAGGAGGGGGAGGGGGCGTCGTCCCACATTCCTTCAGTATCCATCCTCCTTCATCCTTGCTTCTTTCTTCCACCTGCCATGGCGAGAGGAGGTGTTGGGCCGTCAACGGTGGCGGCGAGGGTCACTGCTCGTCAGCGCGTCCCTCCTTCCCACGAGCCCGTGGCGGTGGAGCCATCTACAAGAGGAAGGGGGAGGGGGTGTGGCCGAGGTCATTGCGGCGGTCGGGGGAGAGGGGGACGAGGTGGGGTGGCGGTCGTGCCTCCGCCAGCGGTGCCTCCCGTGATGGAGGGTCACGTCGGGGACCGGCCCCGCGAGTTCTTCATCAGGATGCACCGGCCACCGCGTCGTCGTCTCCGTCTCCCCACCCCCTTCGCCGAGGAGATGGAGCTCGATCCGCCCCAGACCCTCAGATTGCACATGAGAGGCTGCGGGACCGGCGGTACGCGGGTCGATGTCGAGTTCCCCGCTCCGCATGTTATGTATCTCCGTCGTGGATGGAAGACATTTGCTCGCATCCATAGCCTGACGGTGGGGCTCGTCCTCTACTTCAAGTTAATGGAGGGCGGCCTTCTCTCCGTCAAGGTCTTCGGAGATCTTGGAACTCACCTGAAGTGCTGCGTGGAGAGCTCCTCCGACGATGAATATTCCTCCTCGAGCGGGAGTGACGAGGAGGACATCGACAACGACGACGAGGGAGTCGGGCAGCAGGATGCCGACCCCGACTTCGACTGATCGCGTCGCCCCTCCCTCGGCCTTGCGCCTTGCCGAGGGCCTTCCTCGTCAAGCTCTCCACCGGCGCGTTCCCCATCGCCTCCTTGGGCGGTTGGCGTAGGAGGGCCGGAGAAGGCGAAGAAGGCGGGCGGTGGCCGTCAACTCGGAGTACGCGGGCACCCACGCCTTCGTCGCGTATTGTCGGGGCGCTGCTTCCTCTTCCAGCCCCTCCGCCGGCACCGGGATGCTCTCTTGGCGCCTTCTGCTTCTCGCACCTCACCTAGGCGCTCCTTTCGCCCTCCTGCTGTCTTGTTTCACCTCCTGAGGAGAGGGACAAGAAAGGGATTACGGGCACCTTATCTCTTTTTAGTTTGTAAGCCTGCGGGCACTAGTTAGTTTTTAGACTTGTAATCCCCTTGCTCATGTTTTTCATTCTGTACGAACTGTACCGTATTGGACGTTTTTAATGAAAAAGGGTGCTTACCGGGTTCTTTGTGCATGAGCGAGGCCCATGCCAAGGATGAATCCTTGTTATTTTTATAATAAACATTATCGCCCGGCAACAGGCCTTGCCGTTTCTCTCGTTCAGTCAACCATTCTCGCGCCTTTGGCGGAGGCAGGGGCGAAGTAGAGTTAGGCTCCTCGTTCATCTCTTCGCCACCGCAACTACTACCAAATTCCGACCCACGAAGTAGCTCTCGGGTACAGGAAAAGGGGAGCACGGTGGTTTTAAGAACATAAGCGAGGTTTCACATGTCCCAGTTCTATACGGAAACGCATAATAGGGGGATGAAAGACTTATCTGAATCCGCAGCCCCCGGCAACCTTGGCTTGCCGTGGTTGGATCCTTGTATCTTTAGCCTCCGGCAACCTTGCCCTGCCGGGGCCGGAGCGCCGGTTCGTTCTCCTTTTCCCAAGCGGCTCAGCAGAAGTACCCTGCGAACCAAAGAGAACAGAAAGACGCACACTCGACCTCTAGGCTAGGGGTTAGTCGCCGCTAAGCATTATCAACCCTAACCGAGGAAGAGACTTAACCTAGCATGCATGCTATAACTTAGGGCGCCAGCGCTTCATTTATTTATGCACAGGGTTTGCGCGTGGCTTTGTACAGAGGGTTACATGCCTTGCCGGCAAGGCTTGTACAAAAGGTGGCTTGCCGGGAGGCCCGACAAGCCGCGCCTTATGGGTAAAACTTGCGAAGATGCTCGATGTTCCAGGAGTTGCTCACTGGGACAGCATCTTCGGTCTCGAGGCGGACTGCGCCGGGCCTAGTGACTCGTATTACCCGATAAGGGCCTTCCCACTTCAGCGTCAACTTGTTGGAATTCTTGGCTGACCGAACGCGCCGAAGAACAAGGTCGCCTTCCTCAAAGCGTTGGGCATGGACCTTGCGACTATGGTAGTGGCGCAAGGCCTGCTGGTAGCGTGCTGCTCTCACAGCCGCCCGAAGACGATCTTCCTCAAGGAGCGTTGCGTCATCTTGCCGCAACTGCTCTTGCTCAAGCTCATTATAAGCGAGTACTTGAGGTGACCCGTATATGAGTTTCGTGGGGTGAACTGCTTCTGCCCCATATACTAGGACAAAGGGTGTCTGGCCGGTGGCTCGATTTGGCGTCGTCCTGATCGACCAAAGAACCGTCGGGAACTCATCAATCCAGTGCCTTCCACTCTTGTGTATCTTGTCAAGGGTCTTCGTTCTCAGGCCTCGGAACACTTCAGCATTTGCCCTCTCCGCTTGGCTGTTGCTCCGGGGGTGTGCCACGGAAGAAAAACAGACCTTGCTGCCGAGGTCTTGAATGTATTGCATGAAGGTGTGGCTTGTGAACTGCGTGCCGTTATCGGTGATGACCCTGTTTGGCACACGAAAACAGCAGACTAGTCCCTTGAAGAACTTGACGGCTGACTGTGCTGTCACCTTCCTCACTGGTTCCACCTCCGGCCACTTTGTGAACTTGTCGATTGCAACGTACAAGTACTCAAAGCCCCCGACAGCACGGGGGAAGGGGCCCGGTATGTCGAGCCCCCAGACCGAAAATGGCCAGGAGAGAGGGATTTTTTGAAGGGCTTGAGCTGGTTGATGAAGCTTCTTTGAATGGAACTGACACGCTTCACACTTGGTTACTAGTGCCGTTGCATCCAGGAGGCCGGTGGCCAAAAGAAGCCTTGCCAGAATGCCTTGCCGGCAAGGGCCCTTGACCCTATGTGGGAGCCACATATGCCACCATGTATCTCCGCCAACAGCTCCAGTCCTTCCTCCCGGGGGATGCACTTCAATTTCACACCGTTCGGTCTTCTTCTGTATAGGACGTCATCCACGAACTGGTACAAGGCAGACCGACGGGCTACTTTTTCCGCTTCTTCCTGCTCCTCAGGAAGTTCCCCTGTCTGGAGGAAATGGACGGTATGCTATGCCCATGCTGGAGCCTGGGGCTCGACGGCAAGGACCAAAGGCATCTCTTCCGCCATGGGGGCAGCCGTCTCTACGGCTAGGGCTTGGCGCCCCGCCAGAGCCAGCCATCCCTCGGCAGGCTCAGGATCCACGACAACACCCTTGTCGGCAGCCCCTGGGGGCTCGGCGGGAAAGTACTTGCCGGGGCCTGACTTCCTCCACTTGTTCTGCTCTGTTGATGGCTCGACGGATGGTTGAGTTAACTGAAGGAAAAAGGTACCTGGTTCCACAGGTACCTTGAATGCAGCGCGCTCTGACAGGTAGTCAGCGATATCGTTCTCCGCTCAGGGAACGTGCTCTGCTTGTATACCGTCGAAGCGCTCCTCCAGTTTCCTCACCTCATCTACATAGGCCTCCATCAACGGACTCTGATAATCCTTGTTAACTTGTCTGACGACAAGCTGTGAATCACCCCTGACGATGAGCTTTTTCACCTCGAGGTCCGCCGCAATCCTGAGACCGGCAAGCAGTCCCTCGTATTCAGTAGTGTTGTTTGTGGACATCTCCCTGGGAAAGTGCATCTGGATCACATACTTGAGGTGCTCTTCGGTGGGTGCAACAAGCAGCACACCGGCACCGGCGCCTTGCAGCGATAAAGCCCCGTCAAAGTACATGATCTGGTCGTGGCTTGCTTCCTTGCCGGGGAGAGCGGCCTCCTGAATTCCTTCGTCAGGCGTTGAGGTCCATTCTGCAATGAACTCCGCCAAGACTCTGCTCTGGATTGTCAAGGTACTTTCAAACTTCAACCCAAAGCTCGACAACTCCAAGGCCCATTCCAAAATCCTTCCGGTCGCATCTGGGTTGTGCAGTATCCGTTGCAACGGGAGGCAGGTGACGACAGTGATCTCGTGGGCTTGGAAGTAATGATGCAGCTTCCTCGAGGCCATAAGGATGCCGAAGAGCAATTTCTGCACACCGGAGTACCGCGACCTAGCCCCCTGCAAGAGGGAGCTGACAAAGTAAACCAGGTGCTGCATCATCTTCTTCTTCTGCACCACTTCACTTGACTGTGCGGGCACCTCCCCGACGGCGTCAGACTCCGCCGAGGGCCTTGCCTTGCCGGCACCAGGCCCCGCCGGGGGAATTTCTGGCTTGCCATCCGCCGGTCCTGCCGTCGCCATTGCCTCCTCGTTGACCTCCCTCTGTGCCACCAGTGCGGCGCTGACCACTTGATTCGTTGCCGCTGGATACAGCGGCAACGGCTCTTGTGGTTTAGGCGCAACCAGTATTGGCGTGGAGGAAAGGTATTTCTTCAGATCCTGCAACGCCGCCTCGGCTTCTGGGGTCCACTCCATCGGGCCTGCCTTCTTCAAGATATTGAAAAAGGGGAGGGCGCGCTTGGTGGACTTGGAGATGAATCGGCTCATGGCGGCAACGCAGCCAGTGAGCCGACGCACGTCCTTGATCCGCTTGGGCGCCTCAATCTGTTCAATAGCCCTGATTTTGTCTGGGTTTGCCTCGATCCCGCGCTACGACACAAAGAACCCAAGAAGCTTGCGGACGGGACGCCGAAGACACACTTCTCAGGGTTCAGCTTGAGGTTGATCTTGCGCAGGTTGGCAAACGTCTCTTCCAGGTCTTGTACAAGAGTTGCCCTGTCCTTGGTTTTGACCACTATGTCATCCATGTATGCTTCCATATTTCTATGGAGCTGGGGTTCAAAACCAATTTGGACTGCTCTTGCAAACGTCGAGCCAGCACTCTTCAACCCGAAAGGCATCCGTAAAAAGCAATACGTACCACATGGGGTGATGAATGCTGTCTTCTCTTCATCTTCTCTTGCCATGAAGATCTGGTGGTAGCCTGAGTAGGCGTCGAGGAATGACAACAGGTAACACTCGGCCGTGGAGTCAACAATCTGGTCGATGCGCTGCAACGGGAAGGGGTCCTTGGGACAAGCCTTATTCATATCCGTGTAGTCAATACACAGCGTCCACTTCCCATTTGCCTTGCGCACCACCATCGGATTGGCCAACCACGTTGGATGGAGCACTCCTCTCACCAAACCTGCCACTTCCAACTTGCTGATCTCCTCTGTGATGAACTCCTGCCTTTCCAGAGCCTGCTTCCTGACCTTCTGCTTGACGGGCCGCGCATGAGGACAGACAGCTAGGTGGTGCTCAATCACCTCCCTGGGAACATCGGGGATGTCGGATGCTTGCCATGCAAACACGTCAACATTCGCCCGCAGGAAGGTGACGAGCGCGCCTTCCTATTTGCTATCAAGGGTGGAGCTTATGGTGAAAGCCCCTCCCGTGCCATCCTCTCTAACGGACACCTTCTAAGTCTGCAGTGGCTCAGCTCTGGATTTCTTGCTCTTGCCGGTGGAGCTCTCTGGCACGTCCTCGATGGTAGCACAACACTCCGAAGAGGTGCACTTGCCGGAGTGGGCGCGAGAGGTCTTGCCGGGCTTCTTCTTCCCTCCCGGGGCTTCGGCGGCAGGAGCAAGGGCCTTGGCGGCAGCTGCTGCAACTGCTTCCCGGTAGAGTTGGTCGGCGCAAATCAGTGCGTCCTTCTTGTCGGAGGGGATGGAGATGATGGTCAACGGCCCGGGCATCTTCAGCATGTTGTAGGCGTAGTGCGATGCCGCCATGAACTTGGCTAGTGCCGGGCGGCCGAGGATCCCGTTGTAGGGCAAGGGGATCTCGGCCACATCGAAGACGATCCTCTCCGTCCAGTAGTTCAACTCTCCTCCGAACGTCACGGGTAATGTGACCTTCCCCTTTGGCTGGCTCCTCCCCGAATTGACCCCTTGAAACGTGCCTGTTTCTTCGAGGTCTCCATCAGGAATTTGCAGCCTTTTGATCACGACGGGCGAGATCAAGTTCAGGCCGGCCCCGCCGTCGACCAACATCTTGTTCACCTTGAGGTTGTGTATCGTTGGCGAGACCAACAACGGCAAACACCCGACCGCGGTGGTGCGGTCGGGGTGGTCCTCGGCGTCAAAGATGAGGCGCGTGCTGGACCACTTCAGCAGCTTCTGAGCGTCGAACGAAGGCTCTGCTGCTGTAATCTCACGCGCCCACTGCTTGAGCTGGCGGTGAGAAGTATGCAGCAAGGCGCCACCATCGACGCACATGGCCTCCGTAGCCTTCTGGAACTCTTGCTCGCCGGACTCGTCGTCCTCGGCACGATCATTGTCTTCTTGCTTCTTGTCACGGCCCCGGGCGGGCCTCTCTTGCTGGTTGTCCTTGCCGCGGCGGCCTCCTTGGCCGCCACGCTTCTTGCCGGATCCCTCGGCACCATCCTGGCCCTTCTCCTTGTCCCGCCTCTCGTACTCAGCTTTTTGCTTCTCAGCAAGCAGCTCGACTTGTCGGCTGTTCTGGAGGTCGTGGCCCTTGGTGCGGTGGATCTTGCAGTACTGCTTGTCGGAGCTTCCTGGCTTGTCGGCAGCCGCCAAGGCCCGGCAGGCAGTGCACCCGGCAATCTCCTTGCCGGGGTCGTCTGCCTTGGCCTTCTTGGCAACGCCGGTGCTGTCGGATCCCTCGACGACAAGCACGGTCTTGCCCTTGCGTTTCCTGTTGCGACGCCAGCCCTTCTTCGTCGGGGCGGCGGTGTCTTCATCAGTAGAGTCGGTTTCCGCGCCGGCGTCCTCGCCGGGGTACTTCCTTCCCTCTTCAGCCCGGGCGCACCTATCGGCCAGAACATATAGTTCGGCCACATCCTTAACCTTGGTCATCGCCAGCTCTTCGCGCATCTTGCGGTTGCGCATGTTCTGATGGAACGCGCTGATCACGGCGGCAGGATGAACGTCGGGGATGTTGTACTACACCCGGCTGAATCTCTGGATGTACTTGCGCAGGTGTTCCCCTTCCTTCTGGGGAATGATATGCAAATCACTGGCCTGGCCATGAGCTTGGTGGCCTCCAGTGAAGGCGCCAACGAACTCATGGCACAGATCCGACCAAGAAGAAATGGAATCCGCTGGCAAGTGCATCAACCAAGACATGACATTGGGCTTCAGTGCCAACGGGAAGTAATTGGCAAGCACCTTGTCGTCGCGATCTCCGGCAGCCTGCATCGCGATGGTGTAGATGCTGAGGAACTCTGACGGATGTGTCTTGCTAGTGTACTTCTCGCCGACGTCGGGCTTGAACGTGCGGTGGGACGGCCACTGGAACTACCGCAGCTCACGGGTAAAGGCCGGGAAGCCCACCTCGTAAGGTAGGCCGCCGGAGCCCCCCGGTTCTGGGTGGTCCATAACGGGTCCTGCCCGCTTGTCCGACTGGTGGCGTGTATCACGCCGGCGCTCGATAGAGGTTCGAGCATCTTCGTGAGCTCGTTCTCGAAGAACTTGGCGTTGGTCGCGGTGGGTCCGTGGGTCGGACGACGCTATGGAAATATTATCACAAGCGTCATCGCGACGGACCGACACCCGCGGTGGCTGGCGTGGAGGAGGAGAGTGCACCGTGGGCGCAGCACCCCCTGCCCCTCCACCACTGGCATGCGGTGGTTCGACGGAGCACCGGCTCAAAGGCCCCGCCGGTCGCGGATAATCTTTATTGGCGACGGCGACGAGGCTCCGAATGGTGGCTCTCCACTCGTCGAGCTTCTCCGCAGCAAGAAGGAAGTCGAGGAGCAGCTACACGCGCCAAAGCTTCCGCTGGCGTGGGTGGTGGTGACAGCTGCGTGGACCATGGCGCGCTTCTACTTCTAACTACGTTAGAAGGAGCTCTACCACGGCCCAGCGGCTGCGTGCCATTTTCGCCAGCACTTCGGCGAGCATGCTGGACTCCTTCGTCCTGCGGACGATGCATAGGGCTCTTCCCACGGCGGTGTCCGGGGTCTCTGGCGTGGTGGCGCTGCTCGTCGCGCGCACCCTGGGAGGAGCGCACTGTGGGCGCCGGCGTGGGCGTCTTGGAGGTTGCGCCGCCCGTGGGTGGCACAACGACACTCCTGGAGGGCCCCGCGCCACCTGCGGGGGGCCCAGCTCCATCTTTGGATTTGGCGGCGTGCGGCCCATTGCTTGGCACACGAACGACGCCGCTCGCCAGGCTCTGACTGCCAGGCGATGCTGGTGCTCGCGGACTACGGCCCGGGTCCTATCCGCGACCGGCCCGCTGTTCGCCCGCATTGGCACGGGCCGTTCGGCTCCCGACGAGCCGACAGCCGTGATCGTCTTCTTCTTGGGAGCCATGGCGATGAAGAACTGCTAGGCTAACTACTAGACCAGATTCTCACAATTGCACCCCCTACCTGGTGCGCCAAAGATGTCGGTGGGAAACGACACCTATGGGATCACAAGAATCCCTACTATGGTTGCCGGGGCGCGGGGTTGTGAGAAGAGCAGGATTAACAGTCAGCACAAGGATCGTTTACCCAGGTTCGGGGCGTGAGGATGCGTAAAACCCTAGTCCTGCTTTGGTGGATGTATTGAGCGTTCTTGAGCTCTCGAACTAGCTATGGTGGCTGTGTAGTTCAAAAGAGCCGAATCCCTCTTTAGTATGCCATGGGCCTCCTTTTATAGTCGAAAAGGGCTGCCACAGTGGCACACAGGAGGTGGAAAGGCCTACAGTACTATGAGCTTATCGCCCGTATTACAGGACAAGACGCATTTAATGCGCAGCTTAGGTGTCCCTTAGCTTTATTGGGGACGGGAACGAGGCCCGTCCCTTCCGTTGCCGCCTCGCCTTGCTTCAACACGCGCCCAGGCCAGCGGTGCGTGCAGTGCCATGTAGGTAGGCAGTTGAGGTGGCGTGGTGGTAGGATCTTCACGAAGATCTGCATGCCACCACGCAGGTGCTTGCTGAGTTAGCGTAGAGGCCGTCCGTCGCCACGCAAGTGTGAAAGTGCTAGTTATCGACTAGGGGGGGTGAATAGGCGATTTTTATGAAAGTCTTCAAAACATGGGAGTTTCAAAGACAAACGATAGAAATGAACCTATTAACATGCGGCGGAAGGTAGACTACACAATGCAAGCCATAGTCAAGTATTCAATGAAGTGAAAGCACGAAGACTAATAGCAGCTAGGTAGTAATGATCAGGATGGAAGATAGTATGAAGCCAAACAACAATAGAAGTCACACAGTGAACTCAAACAGGTAACACAGGTAGGCAATGACTTCACGAAGACAAACTGTAAATAAACAGAGGGAAAAGATAGAACGAGTCGCTTGGTGAGGACAAGGATTTGTTGGACCAGTTCCAGTTGCTGTGACAACTTTACGTCTGGTTAGGGAGGCCGAGATTTAACTCAAAAGACCGTGTCTTCACCTTATTCCCCTTGAGCTAAGGACACCCAGTCCTCGCCCAATCACTCTGGTAAGTCTTCAAGGTAGACTTCCAAACCTTCACAGACTTCATTCACCGGCGATCCACAATGACTCTTGGATGCTCAGAACGCGACGCCTAACCGGCTGGAGGATTCACAGTCCTCAAGTGTAACAAGTCTCCAGGTCACGCGGACAGAAAGACTTCAGTGATGCCTAACACTCTTTGGCTCTGGGTGTTTGGGCTTTGTCCTCGCAAGGATTTCTCTCTCTCAAAAGCTTCGGAGGTGGGTTGCTCTCAAACGACAAAAGCCGTCCACTAACTCTGAGCAGCCACCAATTTATGGTGTAGGGTGTGGGCTATTTATAGCCACTAGGCAACCCGACCTGATTTGTCCGAGATGACCCTGGGTCACTAAGGAACTGACACGTGTTCCAACAGTCAGATTTCAAACACACGCGGCAGCTTGACTTGGGCTACAAGTAAAGCTGACTCATCCAGCTCTGGATAAGATTTGCTCTCATTGCCTTCGCCCGAAGACATAGGATTTTGGTTGAGCATCACTTCAGTCACTCTGACTTTGTTCACTGGGACCCCACTTAACAGTACGGTGGTTCCTATGACTCAACAAAGAAGAAAAGGAAACAATGAAACAACTAAGTCTTCGTGCTCCATAGTCGTCACGCGATGTCTTCTCATGCCATAGTCTTCAATGTGAATATCTTCACATACCACCTTTGTCTTCATTGTCTTCATACATTTTTAGGGGTCATCTCCGGTAGGTAAATCGAATCAATGAGGGACTACTACCTGTGTTATCCTGCAATTCTCACAAACACATTAGTCCCTCAACCAGGTTTGTCGTCAATACTCCAAAACCAACTAGGGGTGGGACTAGATGCACTTACAATCTCCCCCTTTTTGGTGATTGCTGACAAACTGGTTGAAGTTTTTAACGGGGATAAAAGTATGTGAAATTGTAGAAGATTAAGGTATTGTATTCATAAGTAGCAAAAGGCTCCCCCTGAAGATGTGCATATAAGTAATTTGCTTTTGGAATGCAAATGCACATGGCAGGTTGTACTTGTGGAGATCCTCTTCAACTTATGAAGACAATTCATCATGCATGATTTGATATAACGAAGATAATAACATGCATAATGGAAAATGGACGTCTATAATATGACTTCGTGCGAGATTTATCACCGCACATGCGGAATTTATCATCGCATCACAGAATAGCAAACAAGTAGCAGACGACCATCAAGTTTAAGTGTTACAACTCAAAGAACCAAATGTATCAAAAGCGAGAGTTGTAAACACTTGGCAAAATATATAAAGCAACCACCCATATGGACCCGCTTGAAGACTATCAACTCATATGCTTCTCCCCCTTTTGTCAGTAAGGACCAAAAAGGTTTGAAGACATAAAGTCTCTACTCGTTCCCATGAGGAGTAGGTGAAGCAGCAGGGTCGTCGTTGAGGTTTGGTGGTGCAGAAGAACTTGGTGCAGTGTCGATACGCGCCGACGTTGGAGGTGGTGAAGTAGCATCATCTTGGTCATCAATGACTCTTGCATTCACCGTTGCAGCGGAGGAGGAATAGTCAGAGTCTTCAAGAGAGGGAGTGCGACGCAAGACAACATTCCTTGGAGGAGTGGAGTCAAACTTGAATCTTTCAATGAAGCCATCGTCTTGAAGATCAGCTTCCGCACTGAGCAAAGTCAAACTCTTCCATGACCTCCGATAGGTTTCATGAGTGACAAATGCATTCTTGGTGGCAAGGTTGTGAATGCGATTGACGTCCACCAAGAGGCTTTGCATCTGCCGCTTCAGCCAGTAGTGATGCTTATCCTGCTTCTGATGCAGGGCGACGAGAAGCTTTCGGTCATTGAGAACACGAGATCTCTTCCGAGGCCTTTGAGCAATAGTGCTTTCAATGGCTTCAGTATGGGCACGGTGAGGGAAGCGTGTATTGCCAGCCAAAGGATAAACACGAGTGACGGCTTGAACTCCTTCAATGGGCTGTGTGAAGCTTTGGTGATCAGCATTGTGAAGACAAACAGGCTCCTTGGCAGGCTCTGGGTATATGGTGTCAACTGACATATCAACCTCTGGCAAAAATATCAGATGGTTGCATATAGAAGGCTGATAGTTGACGACAGAGTGAAGCTTGATGAGTCGCATAACCCATGGAGCGTAGAATTTCAGACCAAAGAGATCCGAGCCTGATGCAGCCAATTGCCTGATAAAGAAGTCTTGAGCATTGAAGCTGATGCCATTGAAGATATAAAACACCAATGTCTTCATTGCTCCTTCAAGCTTCGCTGCAGAAGAATGTCCTTTGACAGGCCATAGAGTTTGCGTGATGATATGATAAATAGTGCGGGGCAGATACTCTAGGTCTTCAACATAGAATTCTCTTGGGTATTCAGCGTCGCGTGGCAGAGGCTTCATCATGCTCAGCATTTGGCTCATGTTGGGCTCTGGCTTTTGAAAGATGCTCTCCAATGCATTGCGGTGAAGCTGACAACCAGGTTCATACAATTCACCTGGAGTGGGCAGACCAGTGAGCTCAATAATGTCAAGAGCTTTAGCTTCATGGTGTACGTTGCCTGTCATCCACTCAAGGATCCATGTCTTCGGATGCCTGTTGTAGCCGCGAATGTGGAGGGTAGCATAGAATTGTAGCAGAAGCTCTTCATTCCAATGCTCTTTATCTGTCACAAAGTTCAGAAGACCAGCATCACAGAAGCAGTCAAGGGCTTCTTCTAAGCACGGCAGTCCGGCAATGGCTTCACAGTCTAGGCGCATATGTGAAAAAATGCGCCCTTGATCATAGAGAACACAAGAGTAGTAATTGTGCTGCTGATAGCTCCAGAACCGATCAGATGAAATTCTTGGCTTGGAGTAGGGGTTCCTGGCACTATCAAAGAAAGTGTTGTGCGCAATGAAGCCATTTGCATTGAAGAACCCTGGTGAAGTTGCAGTATCTGGAAACCTTGGCAACCTTGGCTTAGGCTTCTGGACCTGACGCCTGTGCTCGACATGATAGTCAAATTGAGGACCAGCAGCAGGTGCAGGAACCAGAATGGGCCATCTGACAGTAACCAGCTGACCACGATCATATGCTTGCTCGATGGTGTGTGGCCTTGGAGGCGGTACAGGAGCAGTGGCAGTGGCATTGACTTCAGGCTGCTGATCTGCATCAGGTGCAACATTGGCTTCAGGTGCATGAACTTCTGGCACCACATTAGCTTTAGGCGCCACATTAGCTTCAGCCATGACAATGTCGTTGGCTTCGGTATTGGTATTGGTGGTCGCCTCAATGTTATCAGCCTCCACTCGAGTAGCTGGAGGGTCGGACACATTCTCCTCGAGAACAACTTCAGGGTTGGTTGGGGGTGTAGCAACACGTTCTTCTTCATCTCTTGGCTCTTCTTGTTCATCGGCTGATGCAGCCGGAATGTCTTCAGCTGCTTTGGCTTCAGACTCGGAGATGTTCGTAGTAGGAGAGGCTTCAGGAAATACTTGGCGAGATACCGATTGGTGCTCTACTCCTTCTGGAACACTCGAAAGAGTGACTTGTGGCCCTGGACCTTTGCAAAGCCTGCGAAATGCTGGCGACACTTGTGGAGATGGAGTTGTCTGGGCCACAAAGTCTTCATCTTCAAGTACCGGCTTGGTGATTTGAGTTGTGGGAGTAGTTGGTGTTTCTTCTTCACCGGGGGGGGGGGGTCTTGAGGGTGATCAGCCCATGAATCATCCTGAGCAATTGGCGTCAAGGGACGACCAATGCTGATGAGTTCGATGTTCGTGAGAACAGGCGATGATACCACATTGTGCTCGATTTGAGGAAGGACTTCATCATCTTCTACATTGTATTGGTGACCGATGTCTTCAGCTGCGGTGGGGTCAACACCTGGAGTCTCTTCAGTACCAGGAGCCTCTGTGGTAGCAGGCTCATGAATTATCAACCGACGCTCTTGGTGTGCAGACGCAGGACGAGCAACAGAAATTGGCTCGACGACAAGGGGCTCTGTGGGAGCAGCCCGATCTTTCTTCTTGGTTTTTCTTTTCTTGGCTGGTGGAGCTTCATCAGTGGTGTTCTTGGATTTGCGCTTTCTGGCTTCGGCTTCAGTTGTCCTGGTTTTCTTGAGCTCCGAAGCCACTGTGGGGACCTTTGGCTTCACGCCTGTCATACTGGCGGGGAAGACAATGCGAGGTTCTTCCCGCCTGGATGCTTCAGCTGGGGTCACAGTAGGCTTCTTCTGCTTGGCAACCATCTTGGGGTCGATGCCAGGACGCCCAAGTGCCTTACGCTTCTCAGCTTCATTGTAGGCTTGAACACATTCGGCAGCCAGGAGCTTCATGCGCTCTCGAAAACCTTTAGCTTCGTCACGTTTCTTGTGAAACGCCTGCTTGAGCTCATGCATCATTTGCTTGAAATTCTGAACATCAGTCACACTGAGCTTGGCCACATGCTTCTTGAACTGAGCCTTTCCATAGTCAATCTTGTGCTTCAGTTAACAATTTTCTGAGCTAGAGCCAGCTCGGGAGCAATGGCTCCATGGAAGGAGACGCTGAGGCCAATGGGGAGCTGAAGATCATCAAAACTGAGGTTTGGGCTATCAAACCACTCGTCAATGAACTTGTTCAGAATGTCCACATCGAAGAGGGGAAGATCATTGAAGATTTCCTCCTCTTGCTTGATCTTTATTAGCATCTCAAGAGCGTCATCGCCAAGATCGTCGTCACTAGACAGATCAATGGCTTCATTCTCATTCCTTAGAACAGCAGCAGCGGTCAGTGCTTGACCAGTAGTCTGTACGGGCTTCTTCTTCTTCTTAGACTTGGAGATGCGTGAGAGATCTTCAGAATGCACACTTGGTGCAGGAGGAGCAGTGGCCAGAGGCTTCGCTCGCGAAGCTCTCGGTGCAGTGGAGGGCTTCAAAGCCTTGGGTTTCTTCAGCTTCTTAGGCTTCGGTGGTGCAGGCGCTTCGTCAGAATCAGCGTCTTCGGCAGAGTGAGCCACGGCAGTGAAGGAAATATGCCCTAGAGGCAATAATAAAGTTATTATTTATTTCCTTATATCATGATAAATGTTTATTATTCATGCTAGAATTGTATTAACCGAAAACATAATACATGTGTGAATACATAGACAAACAGAGTGTCACTAGTATGCCTCTACTTGACTAGCTCGTTGAATCAAAGATGGTTATGTTTCCTAGCCATAGACATGAGTTGTCATTTGATTAACGGGATCACATCATTAGGAGAATGATGTGATTGACTTGACCCATTCCGTTAGCTTAGCACTCGATCGTTTAGTATGTTGCTATTGCTTTCTTCATGACTTATACATGTTCCTATGACTATGAGATTATGCAACTCCCGTTTACCGGAGGAACACTTTGTGTGCTACCAAACGTCACAACGTAACTGGGTGATATAAAGGTGCTCTACAGGTGTCTCCAAAGGTACTTGTTGGGTTGGCGTATTTCGAGATTAGGATTTGTCACTCCGATTGTCGAAGAGGTATCTCTGGGCCCACTCGGTAATACACATCATTATAAGCCTTGCAAGCATTGTGACTAAAGAGTTAGTTGCGGGATGGTGTATTACGGAACGAGTAAAGAGACTTGCCGGTAACGAGATTGAACTAGGTATAGAGATACCGACGATCGAATCTCGGGCAAGTAACATACCGATGACAAAGGGAACAACGTATGTTGTTATGCGGTCTGACCGATAAAGATCTTCGTAGAATATGTGGGAACCAATATGAGCATCCAGGTTCCGCTATTGGTTATTGACCGGAGAGGTGTCTCAGTCATGTCTACATAGTTCTCGAACCCATAGGGTCCGCACGCTTAACGTTACGATGACAGTTATATTATGAGTTTATATGTTTTGATGTACCGAAGGTTGTTCGGAGTCCCGGATGTGATCACGGACATGACGAGGAGTCTTGAAATGGTCGAGACATAAAGATTGATATATTGGAAGCCTATGTTTGGACATCGGAAGTGTTCCGGGTGAAATCAGGATTTTTCCGGAGTACCGGGAGGTTACCGGAACCCCCCGGTAACTTAATGGGCCTTAGTTGGCCTAGGTGGAAGAGAGGAGAGGAGGCTAGGGCAGGGCCGCGCCCCCCTTCCCCCCCAGTCCGAATAGGACAAGGAGAGGGGGGCGGCGCCCCCTTCCTTCCTCCCCTCCACCTCTTCCACCTTCCACTCCTAGTCTAACATGGAAAGGGGGGAGTCCTACTCCCGATAGGAGTAGGACTCCTCCTGGCGCGCCTCTACCTCCTAGGCCGGCGGCCTCCCCCTTGCTCCTTTATATACGGGGGCAGGGGGGCACCTCTAGACACACAATTGATCAACGATCTTTTAGCCGTGTGCGGTGCCCCCCTCCACCATATTACACCTCGATAATATCGTAACGGAGCTGAGGCGAAGCCCTGCGTCGGTAGAACATCATCATCGTCACCACGCCGTCGTGCTGACGAAACTATCCCTCAACACTCGGCTGGATCGGAGTTCGAGGGACGTCATCGAGCTGAACGTGTGCTAAACTCGGAGGTGCCGTGCGTTCGGTACTTGATCGGTCGGATCGTGAAGACGTACGACTACATCAACCGCGTTGTGTTAACGCTTCCGCTTTCGGTCTACGAGGGTACGTGGACAACACTCTCCCCTCTCGTTGCTATGGATCACCATGATCTTGCGTGTGCGTAGGAATTTTTTTGAAATTACTATGTTCCCCAACAGGCAGCCCCTTGAACCATAATGTGAGTGATGAGACCTTCAAGGTTGTATAAGGGCCCAACAATATTGGGTTCAGCATTGCGTGTGCCATCGGCACGAGGAGCAGAGGGACCGGGGTTGAAGTCTATTCCCCGTGACTTCTTGTTCTCTTTTGACGAGTTCTTGGCAAACTGATAGTTGCATTTGAACAGATTGTCGTCACGACACCATAGCAGAGAAGATGGGTCGGCATCAGCAGGCTGTGGTCCACGGACCATGCAAGGGTAGAAGCCTTGTTCAATGGCTTCAGTTCTGGACCTGGGTGGAAGATTTTTTTACAAGATGTCTCCCCAGGGTCGCTTGATGGCATTCTTTTCTGCATGTTCCTGGGTCACGAACCTGTACTTGAACCATTGCTCTGCCCAATATCTTCGAATCCATTGGATTCGTGTTTTGCGCTGATTGTAGTCCTCCTCTGGATCTGTCTTGTATAGCTCATAGAGGTCAGGTGGCAAATCTCTTGATGTTCCCCCACGGCGTTGTCTGCCTCCCTTCCTTGCTGACTTATCTGTGGCCATGTAGTTCAGACTGAATGACTTCAAAATTGTCAATGGCTTCCGTCTGCTGGTCAGACAGGAACTAGCTTCGGGAGAGTTGATATGATGCTGTAAGAATTCTGCAAATGAATGCAGACTATGAGAACCAAGGGATTCTCCCACGGACTTGTACCTGTGACAACATTAGAGATGCGAGGGAAGGGGAAGAGGTCATATGCATTCTCAGAAGGTTTTGAAGATAAATCAGTTTAGAAGACATTGACCTCATAGCGCGAAGACATTCACTTATATGTTGAGAGTTGGTTCCAGATTTGCACGTATCCAAGAATAGGTACAAGTGAGGAATCTAACTATGTGTGAAGCATAAGTGAATATACTAGGCATAATATGAGATGCAGAACAGGATAGATCCAAATTTCTGGAGGCAGAAACCACTTTTGGTAGGAAGGATGAATCTATCGGATCAAAAAGATAGTAAAAAGAGAGTTTTAATTTACCACACGATGAACTGCTAGACGGAGCAGAAGAGGAGGCCGAGCAGTTCGATCTTTCGTGCCCTAACTTGGCGACGGAGGACACCTACGACAGCGGCGGAGAAGACGATGTCCGCGGCCGGCGTGAGGACGGCGTCGGTGAGGTCGCGGTAGCTAAGCGCTTCATCGTCGGCGTCGTCAAGAGCTAGCGGTGGTGCTAGGGTTTGTCAAGGTGGAGAGGTGGAAGAAAGATTTTGACCGCGATGGGATGTGCATTTATAGGGAGAGGGACGACACAGCGCAATTACGCAGGTGCCCCTGGCGGTTCACATCGGAGGGACACATGGCGAACATGCAACACATTGGAAGTTGTTCCATGTTCCCACGCACGCCTGGACTGTCGGGTGGTCGTTTCGGCTTCTCCGGGTTTCAGGCAATAAGGATTGAGCATTTAAAACAGATTTAATGTTTGTCTCTGTATCTTCTGATGACAAGGACGCAGAGAAGACATTCGATAGTTTCAACAGAATGCATATGATTTGGATATGTCGGCATTCTAGGAACGGGGGTCCCCAGACTTGCCTGCCTGCGGCCCACAGCGTGGCCAAGCAGCAGGCCGTCCAGCTCATCTTCGTCAACAAGGCACCCAAGACCCTCGCGAGGGTCCAAGCTTCACGAGGCGGACAACGCAAGACCTCCTCTGGAGTGGCATAGCCAGGCAGGCTCACGAGGAGCGAAGATATCAAGGCAAGGCAAACCTCATGAGGCTCTCGTGACGTGAGCCATGACGAACGGTACCAGGCGGGTGCCAGGCAGGCGCCAGTGCGGGCAGCATCCCTATTTCCTCTTTGGTGCTAAGGAGGCCAGCGCAGGCGAAGAGTATCGAGGCATCAGGCAAAGGTTGCCATATTGGTGCAACGAGACCAAGACCAGGAGGACGGCAAGGCAGAGGTCATCGTGGAGCCCAAGACGGCGTCACCCCAGAGCTTTTCGCAGGCGAAGACCGCTTTTGTCAGGATGGCTTTTACTAGCTGTCCCCCTTCAAATTTGCCCGCCGTTGTTGGCTCCCTTCCCGCTCAATATTTGGGAAGAGGACCAGGGCCTATATAAGTAGAGCTAGCCACCACAGTAGAGGCATGGAATCCTCACGCCACAAGTTCATACGCACAAGAACACCTCAACCTCAGGAGGCTGTTCTTCCCTTGTACTGTTCATCATCAGCCCAAGAGGCAATCCACCAACACCACACTGGAGAAGGGTATTACACCGCAACGGTGGCCCGAACCAGTATAAACCTCATGTCTTTCTGTGTTGCGAGTTCGTCCGCGAGATCTTAGCGAGCTAGAGCGTAGATCGCTAGAAGGGAAAGACTTCGCGCGCACCCTAGTGTTCGAACCTTAAGGGTTTGCCGGAACCCCACATCCGACATTTTGCGCGCCAGGTAGGGGTGCGCCGGAGCTCCTCTCCACCAACCTGCGCCCCGTGCCCCTGCGCTTCGCTCCCTTGGCAGGTGCGCCGACACCCGCCTCTGCGACCGACACCAGCAGCAGGGAGTCTGGGTACCGTGCCCTGGCCCCCGCCCTGCGGGGAGTGCAGTGGCCAGCCAAGTTCAAGCCGGAGATGCCGCCGCACTACGACGGCGCGGCAAACCCGGCGCCGGTCCTGCATGCGTACGAGGAGGCCGTCCTCGATGCCGGAGGCGACGACAAGATCATGGCCAAATGGTTCCCCATGGCCCTCGCCGGCGAGCCACGCGCCTGGCTGCTCAACCTCCCGGGGTCCACGGTGCCGTCCTGGGAGGAACTCCGCAACCTCTTCACCGGGCTACGCGGTGCCGGCGCACCACGTAGTCGCGGTGCTGCTGGGTGGCTCCCAAGTACCGCCTTTAGATCGCCATGTCAAGCCTTTCTTCCGTCAGATTGGGGCAGCCTCCAAGCGCCCGGGCGCTCCGCCGGGTTGGGCTGCGCCGGAGGCCGACCTCACCTTCGACTCAGAAGACCACCCCGGCTCCACCGCCGACTCTGGCATACTCCCAATGCTCTGCACGCCTACCATCTACAACGTGGCCGTCACCAAGACCCTCATCGAAGGCGGTGCCGGCCTCAACTTGCTCTCCGTAGAAGCCTTCAGCCTCCTCCACGTGCCGCCCGAGCGGCTCAACCTCAGCAAGCCTTTTTCGGGAGTGGGTGGTGGAGCTGCCCACCCTCTGGGGCAGATCCGTCTCCCCGTCACCTTCGGCACGCGCAACAACTACTGCACTGAGCTGGTGGACTTTGACATCGCCCGCATCGATCTCCCGTACAATGCCATACTCGGGTACCCGGCTCTTGCTCAGTTCATGGTGGCGACTCACCCGACCTACAACCTCATGAAGATGCCAGGGAGCAAGGGCGTCCTCACCATCAAGGGGGACACTAAGGAGGCAGTGACGGCGCTCAGGCTCGCCTTGAAGACCGCGGCAGCAGCGCAGCCAGCCGGCGCCAGTACACGCCCGAGGCCAAGGAGACCGCGCCCGCCAAGAAGAAGCAGTTGTTCACCCAAGACAAGGCGGAGAACAAGCAGGTGCCGGTGGACGAGGATGGGTCTTCAGGAGCCACCTTTACCATAGGAACCAGCCTTGACCCAGGACAAGAAGATGCTTTGGTGAGGTTTTTGTGCGCAAACAAGGAGATATTCGCGTGGGAGCCCAATCAGCTGGTAGGGGTCCCGAGAGAGGTGATCCAGCATCATCTAAGGGTGTGCCCCAACATGCGCCCCGTGAAGCAGCGGGCGAGACGACAGTCCACTGAGAAGCAGGCCTTCATCATCCAAGAAACACGCGAGCTGGAGGCGGCTGGTACCATTCGAGAAGTTTGATACCCTGATTGGCTGGCGAACCCCTTCGTAGTACCGAAGAAAGGTGGGAAGGAACGGATGTGCGTCAACTTCACCAACCTTAACAAAGCTTGCCCCCAAGATCCGTTCCCCCTTCCACGCATCGATCAAATCGTTGACTCCACCGCCAAGTGCGACTTGCTATGTTTCCTGGATGCGTTCTCTGGATACCATCAAATCAAGATGGCGGTGGAGGATGTGGAGAAGACGGCCTTCCTGAGACCATGTGGGGTGTACTGCTACACCTGCATGCCCTTCGGCCTACACAATGCGGGCACAACCTTTCAGCGGCTGATGCACATCGCCTTGGGGTGGCAGCTCGGCAGGAACACAGAGGCCTACGTTGATGACATAGTGGTCAAATCTCGCGAGGCGAGGACGTTGATTCAAGACTTGGAGGGGAGCTTTGAGAGCTTGCGCCGGGTGAACTTGAGGCTTAACCCGGAGAAGTGCGTGTTTGGCGTCCCCTCCGGCAAGCTACTAGGGTTACTCGTATCCCACAGAGGGATCGAGGCGAACCCGGAGAAGATCAAGGCCATCGAAGACATGAGCCCACCACAGACCCTCAAGGAGATGCAAAAGCTAGCAGGGCGGGTGACCGCGTTAGGGCGTTTCATCTCCAAGCTAGGCGAGCGCGCTTGCCCTTCTTTAAGCTCATGAAGAAGAAGGGCCCCTTCGAGTGGACCCCGGAGGCCGACCGGGCCTTCCAAGACCTCAAGAAATACCTCACCAGCCCCCCGGTGATGGTGGCACCACGGCCTCTCGAGCCTCTGGTACTTTACCATGCCGCCACCCCGTACTCCGCCAGCGCGGCACTAGTGGCGGTTCGGGAGGAGCGCCAAGACAAGGGTGTGCCGCGCCAAGCCAGAGCTGATGCAGCGCAGGGTTAGGAAGGCGCAGCAGAGCCATCAACGGCGGAAGCTCCTGTGGACGTTCAGGTCTTAGGAAACCCTCCACCTCAGGATATGCCACAATCTCCGCAGGACCCGAGCCTCAACAGCGTGCCAGCCCTCGTCGAGCACCCGGTGTACTTCGTCAGCACCGTACTGCTGGACATGAGGGCACGCTACCCCATGCCGCAAAAGCTCCTGCTCGCGCTCTTGGTGGCCTCGCGCAAGCTGGGACACTACTTCCAGGGCCACCCCATCAAGGTCGTCTCATCTTACCCATTGGAGAGGGTACTCAGGAGCCCAAACTCAGCCGGAAGGGTCGCTGAATGGAACATCAAGCTGCAAGCATTTCAATTGGAGTTCAGCACTACCAGGGTCATCAAGGGAGCTGCGCTCGCCGATTTTGTGGCGGAATGGACAGATGCCCTGGCTCTTGAGGAAGGAGAAGACCGATCCACCTCCCCAGGAAGTGAGGCACCAGACGGCTGGGTCATGTATTTCGATGGCGCCTTCGCGCACGAGGGCGCGGGGGCTGGAGCAGTGCTCATCTCGCCCACTCAGGACAAGCTTTACTACACCGTGCAACTCTGCTTCCAGCACGGCGAGAAGGTCTCCAACAATATCGCAGAATACGAAGGCCTCATAGCTGGCCTGACGGCTGCGGTGGCTCTGGGGGTGAGGCGCCTTACCGTCAAAGGCGACTCGCAGCTCCTCGTCAACTTTTCAACAAAGTGTACGAGCCGAAGGACGAGCACATGGAGGCATACCTTGCGGAGGTGCGCAAGATGGAAAAGCAGTTCTCGGGCCTGGAGCTGCAGCATGTGCCCCGGGGCACCAACGAGGAAGCCGACGACATCGCCAAGAGAGCATCCAAGCAGCAACCGCAAGAGCCCGGCATCTTCGAAGAGCGGCTCTTCAAGCCATCAGCTACGCCACCTCTTTCAAGCACGACTCAGCCTCGGGAGGAGCTCCCACAGCCCCTAGCCACGGGATCCCCAGCCAGCGGCTCAACCTCTGGAGCTCGGCTGCTCTTGGCGCTCGAGCCCCAGGAGGAGTGCTGGACAAAGGAATTCAAGGAGTACCTGATGCACGGGACACTGCCGGAGAAGGAAGAAGACGTGGAGCACGTGGCCTGACAGGCCACGGCATACTGCATTCAAGACGGCGAGTTGTACAGGAAACGGCCGAACGACGTCACGCTGTACTGCATCTCCAATGATCAAGGAAGCGAGCCGCTAATTGACATACATGGCGGGGACTGTGGACATCACTCATCGTCAAGGACCCTCGTCGGCAAGGCCTTCCGCAGCGGATTCTATTGGCCTACAGCACTCAATGATGCAGCCGAGCTGGTGAAGTCCTGCGAAGCTTGCCAATTCCACGCCAAGCAAATCCATCAGCCCGCTCAGGGCCTCCAAACCATTCCGCTCACATGGCCGTTCGCGGTCTGGGGGCTGGACATCTTCGGCCCATTCCCACGAGCGCCAGGGGGCTACCGCTATCTCTACGTCGCCATCGACAAGTTCACCAAGTGGGCGGAAGTTGAAGCCGTCCGTACCATTCCAGCCGGCTCTGCTGTCAAGTTCATCAAGGGCCTCGTGAGCCGCTTCGGGGTCCCCAACCGCATCATCACAGATAACGGCTCGTAGTTTACTAGTAACCTCTTCAAAACCTACTCTGCTAACCTTGGAACGCAGATCTGCTACGCTTCGGTGGCCCACCCCAGGAGCAATGGTCAGGCCGAACGCGCCAACGCTGAGGTCCTGAGGGGTCTCAAGACCAGGACCTTCAAGAAGAAGCTGGAGGCCTATGGCAGGGGCTGGCACGACGAACTCCAGTCCGTGCTGTGGTCCATCCGTACCACCGCTACCAAGCCAACGGGCGGGACTCCGTTCTTCCTCATCTACGGAGCCGAAGCAGTCCTCCCTCACGAGGTCAAGCATCGCTCCGCGCGGGTCCTGGCGTTCGACGAAACGCAGCAGGACGCCATGCGGGGGACGGATCTCGTACTGGGGGAGGAACGCCGACGCGAAGCCGCATTGAGGGCGGCAAGGTACCAACAAGCTCTGTGGCGGTACCACTGCCGCAACATCCGCTCCAGGACGCTCGAGGTGGGTGACCTCGTCCTGAGGCGGGTCCTCTCCAGGGAAGGCCTGCACAAGCTTTCGCCCATGTGGGAGGGCCCGTTCAGGGTCGTCCATGTATCCAGGCCGGGTGCAGCGCGCCTGGAGACGTGGTACGGGATACCCATCCAGAACGCCTGGAACATCCAGCACCTCTGGAAGTTCTACCCATGAAGCAAGGCCCAGAGCCTGAGAAGAAAGGCCCAGAGCCTGTGAAGAAGGCCCGGTGCCTGTGAAGAATCGCCGCCCGTGACACTCTCACGTAATAATGAGTGGGGCTGTACATGCCCCGGAGTCTCAGGAGCGCCGGCCTCAGGCCCTGGGGCTCCCTCCCATGCCTAGTGGACATCACTTAGCTCCGCGCTGGTGAGAAGACTTGAAGACTAGATTAGGTGCCGGACGCGGCTTTTCATTTGCTTTCCGTAGTTGGCTCGCTTTTCCTTAATCAGAGTTGCTTCTTGTGTTGGATGCTGATTTGGTTCCCCAGCCTTTTACCGCTTTTTTGGCTCTAGTTTGCTCATGTTCTCTCTCTCGCATACCTCGCGAGGGGGCTAGGCAGGTGCCTCGTGAGCATTTCTCTTCTCTTTGCCTTCTCGCGAGCCACCCTCGTTCGAGCCAAGCTGGCACATCTCTCCTAAATCCGTGCCCCTCGGGTACCGCAATACAAGGCGCCAAGTCAAGGCTTGGGTGGACGACAAATCCTTTGGTGCACCCCCTAACGAATTTTTTGCAGTTTCCGAGCAACGCGGACACCACGTGAGGGAAAGGGCGTCACAAACACACCAGGTTAAGTTATCTTTGCGCAAAATAACAACACGACATGGGAATGACTCGCACAGTGCATTAACCAAAGAACCACAGGTCGATACACACCTCTCTGGGCCCATACTGGTTTCGTTTTCTGATGCAGGAAAGAAAGAAAATGCTAAGCAAAGCAGTGTTGCAGTAATCCGCGGAGGCAGGCCCTTGGCGACGCCCCGAGCCTAGCCAGACCCCTCCTCGCGCTTCACGGAGGCACGACGACGAGATGACCCGCTGCCTCCTTTGAAGCGGGCGCGGCGGCTGGTCGTAGCCACCGCTGCTGGAGCTGTCACCGGAGGAAGAGCCGCCGTAGCTAGAGGAGACACGGTCGCCGCCGAGGGCAGGCTCGCCCTCGTCCTCATCGCGACCATCACCAAGGCCGAGCACCTCCTCATCGTCGTTCGTCTCGGGGCAGCACCCGGCGCGGCGACCATCTTCCCCGAACACCCTCACATAGAGGGTCGATTCACCATCGTACCTGAAGTGTAGGGTGCACCGCCTGCCCAGGCCACGCGCGCGGGCGAACGTCTGCCAGCCGCGGGCCAGGGCGATGTTGCCCGCGGCGGAAGTCTCGACCGCAACCCAAGAGGCCCTGGTGCTGCAGCCGTCCGCCTGCAGCCAGAGCCCGCCCGGACCAGAGGCCGGCAGTTCGCCGGTGAAGAAGCGCGGAAGTTGTAGCCAGTTGCCGGCTGGGCTCTCCGACCAGACAACGAACTCCGGCGACACCTCAGCCGAATGGAAGCGCGGGCGGGGAGGCCGCGCCACCATCACGCGCCTCCCCTCATCGGCTGAACCACCATGGATGGGACGATCCCCTCCACGTACCACGGCGCCACCTCGACGGTGGGCCACGGCGGGGGTCGCGGTGTGCTTGCGCGGACGGCTGCGGCCGCGCTTGGGCGCCGGGGAGCCGGGGCCCTCGCGAGGGGCCTTTCCTTTCTCGGCGGCTGAGAACTTCTTTCGTGGCGCCATCGATGGCACTGCAAGCAATGGAGCAGAGAAGCAAGCAAGCGAGGAAGAGATGGGCAACGGGGGCTCCGCCCCCTCCCCATTTATAGCAAGAGAAGGCCAACCGAGGTCTCCCACGATCGCAGGTAATGATGGTTTTCCTTGCATGTCGCAAGGACTTGTCAAGTCGTGCAGTTGCCGAGGCAGTGTGGGGAAGCGGAGACGCCCACGTCCAATCAACCGCCACGCGTCGACCGAGGCCGCAGGCCTGTTGGGGCCCGCGGTGCTCCGAACTTCACCCTTGGCTTCGCCATGAAGCCAAGCCCGAGCGCACCTTGGGCCCGGGGGCTACTGTGGCGTTCTGGGAACGGGGGTCTCCAGACTTGCCTGCCTGCGGCCCACCGCGTGGCCAAGCAGTAGGCCGTATGGCCCATCTTCGTCAACAAGGCACCCAAGACCGTTGCGAGGGTCCAAGCCTCGCGAGGCGGATAACGCAAGACCTCCTCTGGAGTGGCCGTGCCAGGCAAGCTCAAGAGGAGCGGAGATATCAAGGCAAGGCAAACCTCACGAGGCTCTCGTGACGTGAACCATGACGAACGGTACCAGGCGGGTGCCAGGCGGGCGCTAGTGCGCTCTTTGGTGCTAAGGAGGCCAGCGCAGGCGAAGAGTACCGAGGCATCAGGCAAAGGTTGCCATATTGGTGCAACGAGACCAAGACCAGGAGGACGGCAAGGCGGAGTTCATCGTGGAGCCTAAGACGGCGTCACCCCAGAGATTTTCGCAGGCGAAGACCGCTTTTGTCAGGAGAGCTTGTACTAGCCGTCCCCCTTCAAATTTTCCCGCCATTGTTGGCTCCCTTCCCGCTCAATATTTGGGAAGAGGACTAGGGCCTATATAAGTAGAGCTAGCCACGACAGTAGAGGCATGGAATCCTAATGCCACAAGTTCATACGCACAAGAGCACCTCAACCTCAGGAGGCTGTTCTTCCCTTGTACTGTTCATCATCAGCCCAAGAGGCAATCCACCACCACCACACTGGAGTAGGGTATTACACCACAACGGTGGCCCGAACCAGTATAAACCTCGTGTCTTTCTGTGTTGCGCGTTCGTCCGAGAGATCTTAGCGAGCTAGAGCGTAGATCGGTAGAAGGGAAAGACTTCGCGCGCAACCAAGTGTTCGAACCTTAAGGGTTTGCCGGAACCCCACATCCGACAGGATAGATAGAGTTTGAGGCAGAAGCATAGAGCGGGTAGGGTCCGATCACATTCACTTAGTTTAAAAGATTCAAATGAGAAGACATAGCTATAAGTGAATGTTGTAGAGGACAGAACACTAAAATATGTATATATCAGAACAAGACCAAATCAACATTGTGAAGATAAACATGAAGACAACTCAATGTTGAAGATAAATCAAATGCGAAGACTTAGCAAATGTAACGCCAAGAGAAAACATTCCAAACAAAAGTTTGGTGGTGGCGTTACCCACCGTATAGGAAGTATTAGACCCAGACACGGCGCACAATTATCGTGGCGCTCCGAAGTCAATTTCCGCATTAATGTATTCACACTCAGAGTGTAAGTCTTCATTGATTGAATATATACATTACTTCGTGTGTTGCACACCTAAGTCATCAACATGCATAAGTGTTAGGATGTGTGCCTGATCACAGGACATTCGAGGATTCCAAGATATTTAGCTCACACCGCAACTTGCAAAACCTTTTCCCATCAAAGGGCTTTGTGAAGATATCTGCCAATTGCTCTTCAGTGTTGACGTGAATGATATCAATATCTTCCTTCATAACATGATCTCTGAGAAAGTGATGACGAATTGCAATGTGCTTTGTCTTCGAGTGCTGAACTGGGTTGTTGGCAATCTTGATGGTGCTTTCATTGTCGCAGTAGACTGGTACTTGCTTCAGATGGATGCCATAGTCCTTGAGTGTTTGCTTCATCCATAGAAGCTGAGCGCAACAAGATCCAGCAACAATGTATTCAGATTCAGAAGTGGAGAGTGATACACAGCTCTGCTTCTTTGAAGACCAACAGACAAGTGATCGTCCCAGAAAGTGACATGTGCCTGATGTAGACTTGCGATCCACCTTGTCACCAGCATAATCAGCATCCGAGAATCCGACTAGATCAAATTCTGAGCCCTTTGGATACCGTAATCCTAGTGTTGGGGTGTAAGCCAAGTATTGAAGAATTTGCTTCACAGCTAAGTGATGTGATTCCTTTGGTGCCGCTTGGAATCGTGCACACATGCAAACATTAAGCATTATATCTGGCCTAGATGCACATAAATAAAATAAAGAACCAATCATGGAGCGGTATACCTTTTGATCAAACTCTTTACCATTGGCGTCAGGACCCAGATGACTCTTGGTTGGCATTGGCTTCGCTTAACCTTTGCAGTCTTGCATTCCAAACTTCTTTAGGCAATCTTTGAGATATTACTCTTGAGATATGAAGATGCCATTGCTTTGCTGACGAATTTGAAGACCAAGGAAGAACTTCAGCTCACCCATCATGGACATCTGATATTGCTCTTGCATCATGTGTCCAAACTCATCACTGTATTTCTGGTTGGTGCAGCCGAAGATAATGTCATCCACATATATTTGGCACACAAACAGTTCACCATCATATGTCTTCATGAAGAGTGTGGGATCCAGGGAACCAGGTTTGAAGCCTTTGCTCTTCAGGAAGTCTTTGAGTGTGTCATACCAAGCGCGAGGGGCTTGTTTGAGGCCATACAGTGCCTTGTTAAGCTTGTATACCATATCAGGATGTTTTGGATCTTCAAAGCCAGGAGGTTGTGCAACATACACTTCTTCAATCTTGCCGTTGAGAAAGGCACTCTTCACATCCATTTGATACAGAAGGATGTTGTGATGATTTGCGTATGCTAGCAATATGCGAATGGCTTCAAGCCTAGCCACAGGAGCAATTGTTTCATCGAAGTCAATCCCTTCAACTTGAGTGTATCCTTGAGCAACAAGACGAGCCTTGTTTCTCATGACTTGACCATGCTCATCTTGCTTGTTGCGATATATCCATTTGGTGCCTATTATGTTGTGCTTGCGAGGGTCAGGACGCTTGACAAGTTCCCAGACATTGTTCAGCTTGAACTGTTGAAGCTCTTCTTGCATAGCTTGAATCCACTCAGGTTCCATGAAGGCTTCAACAACTTTCTTGGGTTCTGATATTGAGACAAATGCAAAGTGCCCACAAAAATTTGCTAGCTATGTTGCTCTTGAATGAGTGCGTGGACCAGGCGCATTGATGCTATCAATTATCTTCTCAATCTGTACTTCATTTGCAACACGAGGATAGACTGGACGAAGATTTTGCTCTTGCTGATCATTGTCATCGTTAGGAGGATTGTCTTCAGGCTGAGTATTGTCTTCAGGTTGATTAGGTGCAGAAATGATAAGTTCTTCTTCAGGCTGTGCTTCAGACGGTATGATTTCTCCAGTTCCCATAAGCTTGATGGATTCACTAGGTGGAACTTCATCTATCACATTTGGCAGGTGCTCTCTTTGTGATCCGTTAGTCTCATCGAACCGCACATCCACAGTTTCAACCACCTTATAGTGAAAGAGGTTGAAGACTCTGTAGGAGTGCGAGTCCTTTCCGTAACCAAGCATAAAACCTTCATGTGCTTTCGGTGCAAATTTTGAAGTGTGATGCGGATCCTTGATCCAGCACCTAGCACCAAATACTCTGAAGTAACTTACATTTGGCTTTTTACCAGTTAGGAGCTCATAGGATGTCCTCTTCAGAAGCTTGTGAAGATAAACACGGTTGATGATGTGACATGCAGTATCAATGGCTTCAGGCCAATCTTGGAGTCTTGTATTCATCAAGCATCGTCCGAGCCATCTCAATGAGTGTTCTGTTCTTGCGCTCCACGATGCCATTTTGCTGAGGTGAGTATGGAGCTGAGAACTCATGAGTGATTCCCAATGTATCCAAGTAAAGGTCGAGGCCGGTGTTCTTGAACTCTGTGCCATTGTCACTTCTGATATGCTTGATCTTGACGCCATAGTTGTTCATGGCACGGTTGTCGAAGCGTATGAATACATCCGGCACTTCAGTCTTGTAGAGAATTATGTGCACCCAAGTATATCTTGAATAATCATCAACAATGACGAAACCATAGAGACAAGCAGTAGTAGTGAGAGTATAGTAGTGAGTAGGGCCAAATAAGTCCATGTGTAGCAGCTCGAAGGGTTGACACATCGTCATGATTGTCTTCGAGGGATGCTTGGCCCTTGTCATCTTTCCAGCTTCGCGGGCACCACATAAGTGATCCTTCTTGAACTTGACACCCTCGATGCCTATGACGTGTTTCTTCTTTGCAAGCGTATGCAAGTTCCTCATGCCAGCATGCCCTAGCCTTCGATGCCAGAGCCAGCACTCTGAAGCTTTTGCTAGAAGACATACGACAAGCTGTGGTCCTGCTGAGAAATCTACCATGTACAAATCATCTTTCCGACACCCTTCAAGGACTAGAGACTTGTCAGATTCCATTAGTACAAGACAACGATATTTTCCAAATATCACAATCATGTTCAAATCGCAAAGCATTGAGACAGACATTAAGTTGAAGCCAAGGGATTCAACAAGCATCACTTTATCCATGTGCTGATCCTTTGAGATTGCAACTCTACCTAGACCCAATACCTTGCTTTTACCAGTGTCAGCAAATGTGATGTGACTTTTGTCAGATGGAAGTAAAGTTGAGTCCATGAGAAGACTTCGATCACCAGTCATATGATTAGTGCATCCGCTGTCCATAATCCATTTTGAAGCATGAGATGTCATACCCTACAGTATAGTTAGGGGGATAGGCTTCACCAAGAGTATTGTGAAGCATAAACATTTGACGCACAAGAGGATTATCAAAGCTCAGATCAAGGTTAGGACTGATAGGATGATTGGCAAGCGATTCAGGAACGAAATACATAGTAAGACCATTTGGGCATTTTATCTTGCACCCTACAAGATGTTTTAGGTCCCCAGCATTAGCATCAGACGCCTTTGATTTCCGGCTGGAGACCTTTCCCTGCAAAAGAAAGTTAATTCTTCTTAACCACCCACATCTTCAGGGGTGGCTTAGAAGCAATGAGTCTAAGTGCAGCATCTGAGAACTTCAGCTTTGGAGCCCTAGCAAATAGCCTTGCAGGAGATGTATGATACTCATATGAATAAGCAGATGTATGGGCATACTTATCCCTAAGATATTTTGGTGATTGATGACAATGCTTTTGCGGACTAATCGTGTGCATTGAGTGTTTTCAGAGATTCATCCTTTGGCACGAGACGATTCCCTCCCCTCAGAGTTTGAAGCGAAGACGGTGTAGTCCTTTCGAATTAGTTTGGTAGACTAGTTTCATAGGGATCACCGTACTATCAAGAGGGGGTCCGCTTTGGCAAGGCTAGGGTGGAATCAACACGTACACATCCTCTTTACACCCTCTGCGCCTTTCCGCTTCATTGGAGCTTTGCTTCCTCTCTCCTTGGGCTGAGTCTGGTCCTAATGGTAGTACCGCGGTACCCAGCGGTAGTACCGCTTGGGGGTCACAAGCGGCAGTACCGCTCTGCAGCGGTAGTACCGCTGGTGGGTCCTCAGCAGTAGTACCGCTACAGTACCAGGCCCCTACCGCCTCGATACGAGGGGTCTTTTTTCGTGTCGGATAATGCGGTACTTCGCAGCAGTAGTAGGGCGGCAGTACCGCTCACGAGCGGTAGTACCGCCCAACCGCCGCAGCAGTACCGCTCGGATCTGTCCTCTCCTGCCCTCCAGGCTCCACGGTAGTACCGCCCTGGGGAGCGGTTGTACCGCTGTAACCAGCGGTAGTACCGCTGCCTCCTGCGGTAGTACCGCCCTCTGCGGGGCTGTTGTGGGAGGTAACGGTTGGATTGTTGCCCCCACTATATAAGGAGGTCTTCTTCCCCAAAGTTGACCTACCTCTTCCCCCAAAAGCTCCATTGTTGCTCCAAGCTCCATTTTTGCCCGATCTCTCTCCCTAGCCAATCAAACTTGTTGATTTGCTCGGGATTGGTTGAGAAGGCCCCGATCTACACTTCCACCAAGAGAAATTTGATTCCCCCACTTATCCCTAGCGGATCTTGTTACTCTTGGGTGTTTGAGCACCCTAGACGATTGAGGTCACCGCGGAGCCATAGTCCATTGTGGTGAAGCTTTGTGGTGTCGTTGGGAGCCTCCAATTAAGTTGTGGAGATTTCCCCAACCTTGTTTGTAAAGGTCCGGTCGCCGCCTTCAAGGGCACCAATAGTGGAATCACGGCATCTCGCATTGTGTGAGGGCGTGAGGATAATACGGTGGCCCTAGTGGCTTCTTGGGGAGCATTGTGCCTCCACACCGCTCCAACGGAGACGTACTTCCCCTCAAAAGGAAGGAACTTTGGTAACACATCCTCGTCTTCACCGGCTCCACTCTTGGTTATCTCGTCCCTTTACTTTCGCAAGTTTACTTGTGTTATATCTCTTACTTGCTTGCGTGCTTGTTGTCATTGCATCATATAGGTTGCTCACTTAGTTGCATATCTAGACAACCTATTTTGATGCAAAGTTTAATTTGGTAAATAAAAGCTAAAAATTGTTAGTTGCCTATTCACCCCCCCTCTAGTCAACTATATCGATCCTTTCAGCAGAGAAGTTCTTAGTTTTATGAACATAGCGGTTTGATGAAACACGCTCATATTCATAAGTTTGAGTATGATTTCCCTGCAAAACATTGGCGTTAGGGTGACTGAGGTGAGTCCTGTATCTGTATGAAGCCTTTGGACCATATGAAGCTTTTGGTCTGGGATTTGTCTTCTTCCCAGGCGGTGTCATGATGACATTCACAGGAAGATTCTCAAGACAACTTTTGGGAACCCATATCTTCTTCATAGGTGGCCCATTCCTGCAGTTAGTACCAATATACCTGGCGAACACTTCACCATTCTGATTCTTAAACAGTTTATAGTTTGCATCAAAGGATTCATCAATGATAACTGAGTTAGCACAAGTGAAGCCAGATAAAGTGGATGGATCCACTGAAGGTCCCTTTGCAGCAACCCATGTGGGTTTGGGGTACTGCACAGGCTTCCAGTAGGAACCATCAACATTCATTTTCCTCTCGAACCCAACACCCTCTTTCCTAGGGTTTCGGTTCAGAATATGCTTTTTGAGGACATCGCATAGTGTCTCATGCCCTTTGAGACTTTTGTACATCCCTGTTTCAAGCAATGTCTTCAAGCTAGCATTTTCATCAGCAATAGTAGTGGTATCCTCAGCAGAGGGGTTAGTTACCACATCAACAGTTGAAGATATTGCAACAGTAGCAGCAGTAGAACATTCAGCAACAGAAGTAGCGTTATCACGCTCAAGGCATTTTAGACATGGTGGTTCAAATCCTTCCTGAGCGGGACTGGTCTGTTGAGCGCAAAGTGACTCATTCTCCTTTTGAAGATCTTCATGATCCGCTCTCAATTTCTCAAGTTCTTGCTTCCTTTGAAGATAATCATAGGAAAGCTTTTCATGAGTCGTTGAGAGCGTTTCATGACGACTTTCAAGTTCCTGGTACTTAACATGAAGATTTTTTATGTCTTGAATTAAGGACTGAGATCGGGTCATTTCCGCATCCAACAGGTCATCGCTTTTGTCTAACAGTTTTCTAGTATGTTCCATAGCTTTCTGTTGTTCAGTAGCAATTTTAGCAAGTGTTTTGTAGCTGGGTTTGGATTCACAATCAGAGTCATCTTCACTTGATGTTTGAAAGTAAGCATCATGTGATTTTACCTTGGCACCATGTGCCATGAAGAAGTAGGTGGGAGCAGAGTCGTCCTTGTCATTAGCATCAGCGTTGGTGACGGGGCCATTGTCTTCAGTGTTGAAGATGGACTTGGCAACGTAGGCTGTAGCTAGAGCCAGACTTGCAACGCCAGAGTCGGACTCCTCCTTAGACTCCACCTCCGCCTTCTCAGAAGCAGACTCCTCCTCTGAATCCATCTCCTTACCAACAAAAGCACGAGCCTTGCCAGATGAGCTCTTCTTGTGTGATGAAGACTTGGACGAAGACTTGGAAGAAGACTTTGAAGATTTCTTCTTATTCTTGTCATCAGAATCATATTCCTTGCTCTTCTTCTTGTTGTTGTTCTCATTGTCCCACTGTGGACCCTCAGAGATGTAGTGTCCTGGTTTCTTGCACTTGTGACATGTCTCTTCTTGTAATCATGAGTGGAAGCTTCATCATTTCTTGAGCTGGATCGTGAAGACTTTCTGAAGCCCTTCTTCTTACTGAACTTCTGGAACTTCTTCACAAGCATAGCAAGCTCCTTTCCAATGTCTTCAGGATCACCAGAACTGCAGTCAGATTCTTCTTCAGATGAGGAAACAGCTTTTGCCTTCAAATCGCGAGTTCGGCCATAGTTGGGACCATAGATATCTCTTTTCTCAGATAGCTGGAACTCATGTGTGTTGAGCCTCTCTAGTATGTCAGACGGATCGAGTGTCTTGAAGTCAGGGCGTTCATGTATCATCAGGGCAAGGGTGTCGAACGAGCTGTCAAGTGATCTCAAGAGTGTCTTGACGATTTCATGCTTGGTGATCTCAGTGGCGCCGAGAGCACGAAGCTCATTTGTGATGTCAGTGAGGCGATCAAACGTGAGCTGGACATTCTCATTGTCGTTTCTCTTGAAGCGGTTGAAGAGGTTGTGAAGAACACTGATCCTTTGATCTCTCTGGGTTGAGACGCCTTCATTGACCTTGGAGAGCCAGTCCCAGACTAGCTTCGACGTTTCCAGAGCACTCACACGGCCATACTGTCCTTTGGTCAGATGACCACAGATGATGTTCTTGGCAGTAGAATCCAGTTGAACGGTGGCATGCGGTGGTTCGACGAAGCACCGGCCCGAAGGCCCCGCCGGTCGCGGATCATCTTTATTGCTGACGGCGACGAGGCTCCGGATGGTGGCTCTCCACTCGTCGAGCTTCTCCGCAGCAGGAGGGAAGTCGAGGAGCAGCTGCGCGCGCCAAAGCTTCCGCTGGCGTGGGTGGTGGTGACAGCTGCGTGGACCGTGGCGCGCTTCGACTTCTAACTACGTTAGAAGGAGCTCTACCACGGCCCAGCGGCTGCGTGCCATTTTCGCCAGCACTTCGGCGAGCATGCTGGACTCCTTCGTCCCACAGACGATGCACATGGCTCTTCCAACGGCGGTGTCCGGGGTCTCCGGCGTGGTGGCGCTGCTCGTCGCGCGCACCCTGGGAGGAGCGCGCTGTGGGCGCCGGCATGGGCGTCTTGGAGGTTGCTGCGCCGCCCGTGGGTGGCACAACGACACTCCTGGAGGGCCCCGCGCCGCCTGCGGGGGGCCCAACTCCGTCTTTGGATTTGGCGGCGTGCGGCCCGTCTCCTGGCGCACGAACGATGCCGCTCGCCAGGCTCTGGCTGCCAGAGCGATGCTGGTGCTCGCGAACTGCGGCCAAGGTCCTGTCCGCGACCGGCCCGCTGTTCGCCCGCACTAGCACGGGCCGTTCGGCTCCCGACGAGCCAACCGCCGTGAACGTCTTCTTCTTGGGAGCCATAGCGATGAAGAACTGCTAGGCTGCTAACTAGACCAGATTCTCACAATTGCGCCCCCTACCTGGCGCGCCAAAGATGTTGGTGGGAAACGACACCTATGGGATCACAAGAATCCCTACTACGGTTGCCGGGGCGCGGGGTTGTGAGAAGAGCAGGATTAACAGTCAGCACAACGATTGTTTACCCAGGTTCGGGGCGCGAGGATGCGTAAAACCCTAGTCCTGCTTTGGTGGATGTATTGAGCGTTCTTGAGCTCTCGAACTAGCTATGGTGGTTGTGTAGTTCAAAAGAGCCGAATCCCTCTCCAGTACGCCAAGAGACTCCTTTTATAGTCGAAAGGGGCTGCCACAGTGGCACACAGGAGGTGGAGAGGCCTACAGTACTATGAGCTTATCGCCCGTATTACAGGACAAGACGCATTTAATGCGCAGCTTAGGTGTCCCTTAGCTTTATTGGGGACGGGAACGAGGCCCATCCCGTCCGTTGCCGCCTCGCCTTGCTTCGACATGCGCCCAGGCCAGCGGTGCGTGCGGTGCCATGTAGGCAGGCAGGCAGCTGAGGTGGCGCGGTGGTAGGATCTTCACGAAGATCTACATGCCACCACGCAGGTGCGTGCTGAGTTGGCGTAGAGGCCGCCCGTCGCCACGCAGGTGTGAAAGTGCTAGTTATCGACTAGAGGGGGGTGAATAGGCGATTTTTATGAAAGTTTTCAAAAATGAGAGTTTCGAAGACAAACGATAGAAATGAACCGATTAACATGCAGCGGAAGGTAGACTACACTATGCAAGCCATAGTCAATTATTCAATGAAGTGAAAGCACGAAGACTAATAGCATCTAGGTAGTAATGATCAGGATGGAAGATAGTATTAAGCCAAACAACAATAGAAGTCACACAGTGAAGTCAAACAGTTATCACAGGCAGGCAATGACTTCACGATGACAAACGGTAAATAAAGAGAGGGAAAAGATAGAACCAGTCGCTTGGTGAGGACAAGGATTTGTTGGACCAGTTCCAGTTGCTGTGCCAACTGTACGTCTGGTTAGGGAGGCTGAGATTTAACTCAGAAGACTGTATCTTCACCTTATTCCCCTTGAGCTAAGGACACCCAGTCCTCGCCCAATCACCCTGGTAAGTCTTCAAGGTAGACTTCCAAACCTTCACAGACTTCATTTACCGGCGATCCACAATGACTCTTGGATGCTCAGAACGCGACGCCTAACCGGCTGGAGGATTCACAGTCCTCAAGTGTAACAAGTCTTCAGGTCACGCGGACAGAAAGACTTCAGTGATGCCTAACACTCTTTGGCTCTGGGTGTTTGGGCTTTGTCCTCGCAAGGATTTCTCTCTCTCAAAAGCTTCGGAGGTGGGTTACTCTCAAACGACAAAAGCCGGGCACTAACTCTAAGCAGCCACCAATTTATGGTGTAGGGGGTGGGCTATTTATAGCCACTAGGCAACCTGACCTGATTTGTCCGAAATGACCCTGGGTCACTAAGGAACTGACACGTGTTCCAACGGTCAGATTTCAAACACACGCGGCAGCTTGACTTGGGCTACAAGTAAAGCTGCCTCATCCAGCTCTGGATAAGATTTTCTCTCATTATGTTCGCTCGAAGACATAGGATTTTGGTTGAGCATCACTTCAATCACTCTGACTTTGTTCACTGGGACCCCACTTAACAGTACGGTGGTTCCTATGACTCAACAAAGAAGAAAAGGAAACAAAGAAACAACTAAGTCTTCGCGCTCCATAGTCTTCAGGCGATGTCTTCTCATGCCATAGTCTTCAATGTGAATATCTTCACATACCACCTTTGTCTTCATACATTTTTAGGAGTCATCTCCGGTAGGTAAACCGAATCAATGAGGGACTACTACCTGTGTTATCCTGCAATTCTCACAACCACATTAGTCCCTCAACCAGGTTTGTCGTCAATGCTCCAAAACCAACTAGGGGTGGCACTAGATGCACTTACAAGGTGCCTGCCCAGCTGGTTGAGCTAGCAGGTGCTTGGGGACGGCGGTGGAGTCTTGGTCGACGCGGGCCTGGTTGTGGCCCCACTGGCCCCCTCGGCAAGGGCCTTGTCGGGGCCCGGCAAGGGTCTTGCCGTGGCGTTGCAGTCATCCCCGGCAAGGCGCTTGCCGGGGGTTTTGTGGATTTCCTCGGCAAGGATCCCGCCGAGGGTCGCCGTCTTCTGGTTCTCATCTGATCTCGTATCTTTATGGTCTTGACAAAGATTTGCATTCCACCATAGAGGTGCCTCCCGAGCCCTGGTCCAATCGTAGTTGGTTGGGTTGGAACCCATGGGCTCAAGGGCGGCTCGCTCTGTTGGTGTTTGGGCAAGTTGCCCCGGCAAGGTTCTTGCCGGCGCCACGGAGGCCTGCACCGGCAAGGATCTTGCCGGGGGAGTCCACCTCGCCCTCTCGCTCTTTGGTATCTTTGGTCTTGGCGTTGCCTTGGCCATCTTGTGCTTCGGCTTCTCTCCGGCTTCCCTCCTCTGCCTTGCTTAGTGTGGCCGTGGACGACTGCCCGTGCACAAGTAAAGGGGTACAAAGGTGTGCCCCTACTTTTGTACACCGAGATGTTTGACTTCACAATGCAAAATCAATACAGCTGAAGGAGATTAGTATGGTAGTGGATGATGGTGGTCCTTTGGAGCAACTCAAACAGAAGTTCTCTACAGATTCTACTCCGCCATCCTACCAACAAGATTCGCAAGACAACAGAAGGCTGGACAGCCAACGTAGCTGTGTAGATGATGAGCACATCTCCCCTACCCCACCATCACAGGTGCTTGCTCTAACTTGGCACTATTATATGTGGTTGCATGTTGCGTATGATGTCTAGATTGTATTGCTTCTAACTTTGTTGAATTGCATCTGCTTACTTTACACATAATGCCCGTGAATATGACAAATGTTCCTGTTTCTAGAACATACGTGTAGATGATGAGCACATCTCCCCTACACCACCATCACAGGTGCTTGCTCTAACTTGGAACTGTTATGTGTGGTTGCGTGTTCCGTATGATGTCTACTTTGTATTGCTTCTGATTTTGTTGAATTGCATCTGCATAGCTTACAACTTATACCTGCAACGATCACTTACCCATAAGACACATTTAACTTGGGAGTGTGATGTAGGTTGCATCTTGCACTGTCTTCTAGCTTGTACCGCTACTAATTTCTTGAAATGGCACTTATGACGAGACACTTTTTACCTGATAGATTGATATTGGTTGCATGTTCATATGGTGCCTAGCTTTCATTTCTTCTAATTTTGTTGAAATGCCTTCTACTTACTGTTTTTCATACATATTCCATCCTCCTATCATATGTCTGAATATGCAATGCTGACTTTTTTTTGTATATATTCCATCCTCCTATCCTGCGCTTGCCTTACATCAAAGTAGTGTTCTTCTGTATCATGCATCAACCAGTTACTTAGAGCTAATTTTATTCATCTTCTTTTGGTTTTGACTTCATAAGGCAATATCAGAAAATAGGAAGGAAAAGAGTAAGTTAGGGGATGTTGGCGGTCCTCCGGACCGACGCAAACAGAGACTCTCTAGATTTGCCACTGCTACTGCTAATGAAGTTGAAGTCCCAAGTCTATATGATGAGTTCATCTCTCGTACTCCCCCGTCGTAGGTGCTTGCTCTAAGTTGACAGTGTGATAATTGGTTTCATGTTGCATATGTTGTCTGGCCTGTATTTCTTCTATTTTGATTAAATTGCATCTGCTGAGTTTATATGTTATACATGTGCATATGACATGCCTTTCTGTGTCTAGAATACACTGCATCTATCAATCATACCATGTTCTTACATCAAAGTACTGTTGTTGTGTATCCCGCATCAATCACTCATAATTGGACGCTTTTAACATGGCAGTTTGATAGTGGTTGCATCTTACATTGATTTCTACGTTGTACTGCTTCTAATATTTTGAAATGCCACTTATGAAAAGACACTTTTAACTAGGCAGAGTGATATTGGTTGCATCTTTCATATGGTGTCTAGTTTGCATTACTTCTATTTTCTTGAAAATCCTTCTGCTTAGTTTACACATCGTAGCTGTGAATATGTCACGCTGTCATGTTTTTCTTACATATTCCATCCTCATACGGTTGCCTTATATCAAAGTATTGCTTGTCTGTATCATGCATCAATGAGTTTTGAAGAGCGATTTTATTCTTTTGTGTTGTTGGTACGGCTTGACATGGCAAAGTCAAAAAAGAGCAAGGAAAAGAATATAGTAGGGAATGGTGTTACTCGTCGGGTAAAACGGAAAAGGATCTGCCCTCGAGATTCTGCTGGTACTTATAGTGCAGTATAAGGTCCAAGTCCACCGGCTAAATCTACAAACACAGTATCACCTGCTCCACCAGCTGCAGCATCTGCTTCAATTTTACCAGCATCTCAACGAGTTACTCGTTCGTTTGCTCCGGAACTGGCCAGTTCCCAAGGTGCCTTGACACCTAACACTACTTCCGAAGCACTGCTGACACAACAGGACTTGGCAAGATTAGATGAACCTCATGAGCATCAACACCAAGACGGTACCTGACCGAGTCAAGTTGCAGTTGCATACTCCTTTATATGTACTCTCACAGTTTGATGTGCACTAACACTTTCCATATTCGTTATTGAACTAGCACCACGGCGCAAGCGGAAACAAACATGAGGGATAATGCTTGACAGATTAACAAAATCTAAAGGAGGGAGAATGGAGATTCATTTTGAGGCAGGTTTAAAAATGCCACGTGATGCTACAGAGTTAGCCAAGTTAGTATCAGAGGCAGCCATTGCCGTTAGGTGCCATGCACGTATCCTCCCAACATGGATCCAGTACAGGAATGAGAAAGACAATACCCGATTTAACACCTTACTTGATCATTTATCTGTAAGTAATGTTATTCATCGCAATTTGTAATATTGCCTTGCTCTGTGCCATACTTTCTAGCTTCCTCCTAATAAGACTCACATTCTTTTTTCAACAGATGAGGTTCAAGTTGGATCCGAAAGATGATGCAACTAAACAAGCATGCACTCATGTTTTTCAGTCTACTCTGCGACAGTATCGGTACCACCTTAGAAAATCTCACTTTGAAGGCAAGGCTAACAATGAAATCGCGCAAACATCTCCAGTGGAATATATTACAGATGAAGACTGGACAACCCTTGTTAAACACTGGTCTGATCCAAAGTATCAGGTAGGGTATATGTATTTGATCAGACCACATATTGAACTTGTATTTATGTATGTGCCTTACAAGTGTATCTTCTTCTAGGCTAGCTGTTTGAAGAACAAAACCAACCGTTTTAAAGTGAAATTCCAACAGACAACACGATCTCGTAGCTATATTGCACACTGCGAGGCTCTTGTAAATAGCTGCTAGTTCCTTCTTTTTTCTGTGCCATATTATCATATCTATATTGACTTGTTCCAAATACAGAGGAAAACCCGTGCGGACCAAAAAGAACCTGAACTGAATGCAGTGCAAATCTTTAAGGATTGCCACACCAGCAAGATGAAGGGCATGACCACACCAGTTCAGGCCGCTGTTGTAAGTCCTTACTCCTCCTGCCTTTGAACTGATTGGTAATATGATGTGTTCATTTAACTGCTTGGTTTGCAACCAATGTCAGTTACTCTTTTCACTTTTATACACAGTTGTCTTAACGTATCAATTCACCTTACATGGTTTAAAAGAGATGAAGGATATTCTTTTGGTATTGATCTGTAATCTAGTTGTGATGTTTGTTTTATGTCTGTTTGCCCATGATATGAATGATGTCATACTATGTTCATCCTACTTTAAACCATGTCTCTTTATCCTTAGATGTCAACGAATGTGAGGAAATAGACAATACAGTAGGCATGCTACATGGACATATGTTCCGAAAGTGATTTTATTATGTAGTTGGCACTACAATACATGCTAATGTATTACAGTAGTTCACCAAAATAAGTTATGTATAAACGTGAAACCTACTTTGTTTGTTTTTGTTTCATTAGTAACTTATCTGGTACACTAATCTACAAGTTCAAACTTTCAGCAAGCTATGGAACAAATGATTGAACAGCCACAACCACCTGAAGGTGACAAGGCTACCAAAGGCACAATGTCGCCTCTTGCTGCAGTGCGTCAGTATCTCTCCACTAACAGTGCAAAAAGTACCTTCCTGCGTAATTCTGGGTTGGTTGTCAAGGTAACCTCATCCAAATCGCCTACTGAACAAAATCTTCCGGCTAGACAGAGTGATATATCTGTGCTCCAGACACAAGTCCAATCCCTAATGGATGTTGTGTCAGAAACAAGAATAGTGGTTGACAAATGTCGTGAAGATATGAATGGTTTTGAAACCAGACTATCAGACATTTTCTTCGTTGTTGAAGAGCAATGGCGGAAAAAAGGGGAAGATCGTGCTGCTCCATCAGATTCTACAGCCTGAAACGTTAGCACTCAGGTCAAATGATCTATGCTTCTATACATCTGATGGTGCTTTTATCTGCAAGGACTGTAAACTTTATGCAACAGGCCTTTTGTTGTATGGTTGGAATTTATTTTGTTGTGATACATCATTTACGATGTTGCCAAAGGCTGCAGTAATTACGACGCTATTTTTGTATAGTGTAGGTTTATCTTAGTAATGTATTCGGCCGAAAGCTTCATAGGAGCCCAACATGCCAACATTTGTCGGGCCCATTCCAATTGGGCTAAAAACGATTCTGGGCAGAAATTTGCATGTAGCCCACTAAAAATATCTAGGCCTAAATCAGCATAAGCTTTCATATTTTTCTGGTAGGCCTGTGCCCATAGTGGGTCTTTAACAGGCCTAAACATAAGGGCCCTCGGTAATAATAGGCCGTTTACAGGTGTAAATATCTCGAGCCCATAAAAAACATGGGTCTTTAATAGGCCGAAAGTAAGATTGGGCCCTGATTGTGCCAAATAACCCACTGGTTTTAGCGGGCCGAAATGGTGGCCCATTTACAATCCGGATCGTCCACAGGCCGAAATTCAGACGGGTGGTAAATGCACCGACCTACTACACGGGCCTTTAACAGGCCGGAAGTTCAGTCGGGCTTGATTAGTGTCATTTTTATATGGGTCGTTAGTAGGCCCATTGTGGCGTTGGGCCACATATGGCCCATGGATTTCGTCCGACGTTAACAGGCCGAAAGTCACAACAGGCTGAAAGTGGCCAAAATCTATAGTGGGCCTTTAACAGGGCGAATGTCAGACATGGCCGAATATGACCAATATCCTTCACGGTCGTTTATGGGCCGAAAGTTTCAATGGCCTATAAATGGGCCCAAGTGAAGGACCTTTAACCGGCCGGAAACACACCGGTCCGTAATTCGGCCCAAATACTTAGCGGACTGTTAACGGGCCAAAAGTGACCATGGGCCGCGATGATGACAAGTTTAGAACGGGTCGTTGACAGGCCGATTTGACACTAGCCGTATGGGCCTCAACTGAGAATGTTGGGCCTTTAGCTGGGCCGGCCCATTATGGTCTGCAAAATATTATAGGCCTTTAGCTGGGCCGGCCCGTTATGGTCCGCTAAATCTTGTGGGCTTTTAGTTGGGTCGGCCCATTTAATCTTTGTGGGCCACTTTTGGGCCGGTCCACGTGTCAATGTTGAAGGAAATATGCCCTAGAGGCAATAATAAAGTTGTTATTTATATTTCCTTATATCATGATAAATGTTTATTATTCGTGCTAGAATTGTATTAACCAGAAACTTAGTACATGTGTCAATACATAGACAAACAGAGTGTCACTAGTATGCCTCTACTTGACTAGCTCGTTGAATCAAATATGGTTAAGTTTCCTAGCCATAGACATGAGTTTTCATTTGATTAACGGGATCACATCATTAGAGAATGATGTGATTGACTTGACCCATTCCGTTAGCTTAGCACTTGATCGTTTAGTATATTGCTATTGCTTTCTTCATGACTTATACATGTTCCTATGACTATGAGATTATGCAACCCCCGAATACCGGAGGAACGCTTTGTGTGCTACCAAACGTCACAACGTAACTGTGTGATTATAAAGGTGCTCTACATGTGTCTCCGATGGTACTTGTTGAGTTGGCATAGATCAAGATTAGGATTTGTCACTCCGACTGTCGGAGAGGTATCTCTGGGCCCTCTCGGTAATGCACATCACTATAAGCCTTGCAAGCAATGTGAATGAGTTAGTTGCGGGATGATGCATTACGGAACGAGTAAAGAGCCTTGCCGGAAGGAGATTTAACTAGGTATTGAGATACTGACGATCGAATCTCGGGAAAGTAACATACCGATGATAAAGGGAAGAACGTATGTTGTTATGCGGTTTTGACCGATAAAGATCTTCGTAGAGTATGTGGGAGCCAATATGAGCATCCAGGTTCCGCTATTGGTTATTGACCAGAGACGTGTCTCGGTCATGTCTACATAGTTCTCGAACCCGTAGGGTTTGCACGCTTAATGTTCGGTGACGATCAGTATTATGACTTTCTGTGTTTTGATGTACTGAAGGTAGTTCGGAGTCCCGAATATGATCACAGATATGACAAGGAGTCTCGAAATGGTCGAGACATAAAGATCGATATATTGGATGGCTATGTTTGGACATCGGAATGGTTCTGGGTGAGTTCGGGCATTTACCGGAGTATCGGGAGGTTACCGGAACCCCCCGGGGAGTCAATGGGCCTTAATGGGCCTTAGTGGAATAGAGGAGAGGAAGGCCAAGCTGGAGGGCGCCCCCCTAGCCCAATCCGAATTGGGTGCCCCCCCCCTTTCCTTCCCTCTCTCTCCCCCTTCCTTCTCTCCTACTCCAACAAGGGAAATGGGGAATCCTACTCCCACCGGGAGTAGGACTCCCCCCTTGGGCGCCCCTAGGCGGCCGGCCCTCTCCCCCTCCTCCACTCCTTTATATACGGGGGAGGGGGCACCCCATAGACACACAAGTTGATCATTGATATCTTAGCCGTGCGCGGTGCCCCCCTCCACCATGATCCACCTCGGTCATATCGTTGCAGTGCTTAGGCGAAGCCCTGCGCTGGTAGCTTCATCATCACCATCATCATGCCGTCGCTCTGCTGGATCGTGAGTTCGTGCGGCGTCACCGAGCCGAACGTCTGCAGATCACGGAGGTGTCGTACTTTCGGTACTAGGATCGGTCGATCGTGAAGACGTACGACTACATCAACCGCGTTGTCATAATGCTTCCGCTTACGGTCTACAAGTGTACGTGGACAACACTCTCCCCTCTCATTGATATGCATCACCATGATATTGCGTGTGCGTAGGAATTTTTTTGAAATTACTACTTTCCCCAACAGTGGTATCAGAGCCAGGTTTATGCGTAGATGTTATATGCACGAGTAGAACACAAGTGAGTTGTGGGCGATAATAGTCATACTACTTACCAGCATGTCATACTTTGATTCGGCGGTATTGTTGGATGAAGCAGCCCGGACCGACATTATGCGTATGCTTACGCGAGACTGGTTCTACCGACGTGCTTCGCACACAGGTGGCTGGCGGGTGTCAGTTTCTCCAACTTTAGTTGAATCGAGTGTGACTACGCCCGGCCCTTGTTAAAGGTTAAAACAGCACATACTTGACGAAAAATCATTGTGGTTTTGATGCGTAGGTAAGAACGGTTCTTGCTCAGCCTGTAGCAGCCACGTAAAACTTGCAACAACAAAGTAGAGGACGTCTAACTTGTTTTTGCAGGGCATGTTGTGATGTGATATGGTCAAGACATGATGCTAAATTTTATTATATGAGATGATCATGTTTTGTAACAAAGTTATCGGCAACTGGCAGGAGCCATATGGTTGTCGCTTTATTGTATGAAATGAAATCGACATGTAATTCCTTTACTTTATCACTAAGCAGTAGCGATAGTCGTAGAAGCAATAGTTGGCGAGACGACAACGATGCTACGATGGAGATCAAGGTGTTGCGCCGGTGACGATGGTGATCATGACGGTGCTTTGGAGATGGAGATCAAAGGCACAAGATGATGATGGCCATATCATATCACTTATATTGATTGCATGTGATGTTTATCCTTTATGCATCTTATTTTGCTTAGTTCGACGGTAGCATTATAAGATGATCTCTCACCAAATTTCAAGGTACAAGTGTTCTCCCTGAGTATGCACCATTGCGAAAGTTCGTCGTGCCGAGACACCACGTGATGATTGGGTGTGATAAGCTCTTCGCTCAGATACAACGGGTGCAAGCCAGTTTTGCACACGCAGAATACTCTAGTTAAACTTGACGAGCCTAGCATATGCAGATAAGGCCTCGGAACAATGAGACCGAAAGGTCGAGCGTGAATCATATAGTAGATATGATCAACATAGTGATGTTCACCATTGAAAACTACTCCATCCCACGTGATGATCGGACATGGTTTAGTTGATATGGATCACGTGATCACTGAGATGATTAGAGGGTTGTCTATCTAAGTGGGAGTTCTTTAGTAATATGATTAATTAAACTTTAATTTATCATGAACTTAGTAATTGATAGTATTTTGCATGTCTATGTTGTTGTAGATAGATGGCCCGTGCTGTTGTTCCGTTGAATTTTAATGCGTTCCTAGAGAAAGCTAAGTTGAAAGATGATGGTAGCAACTACACGGACTGGATCCGTAACTTGAGGATTATACTCATTGCTGCACAAAAGAATTACATCCTGGAAGCACCGCTAGGTGCCAAACCCGCTGCAGGAGCAACGCCAGATGTTATGAACGTCTGGCAGAGCAAAGCTGATGACTACTCGATAGTTCAGTGTGGCATGCTTTACGGCTTAGAATCGGGACATCAACGACGTTTTTAACGTCATGGAGCATATGAGATGTTCCAGGAGTTGAAGTTAATATTTCAAGCAAATGCCCGGATTGAGAGATATGAAGTCTCCAATAAGTTCTACAGCTGCAAGATGGAGGAGAATAGTTCTGTCAGTGAGCATATACTCAAAATGTCTGGGTATAACAATCACTTGATTCAACTGGGAGTTAATCTTCCTGATGATAGTGTCATTGACAAAATTCTTCAATCACTGCCACCAAGCTACAAGAGCTTCGTTATGAACAATAACATACAAGGGATGGATAAGGCAATTCCCGAGCTCTTCGCAATGCTAAAGTCTGCGGAGGTAGAAATCAAGAAGGAGCATCAAGTGTTGATGGTCAACAAGACCACCAGTTTCAAGAAAAAGCGTAAAGGGAAGAAGGGGAACTTCAAGAAGAACGGCAAGCAAGTTGCTGCTCACGTGAAGAGTGGTCTATTTTTGATGAATCTCGATAGTAGTGATACACATATTCATAATGTTGAAGCCAAAAGATGCAGAGTTGATAATGATAGTGCAACTTATTTGCGGCACTGCCGTTTGGGTCATATTGATGTAAAGCGCATGAAGAAACTCCGTACTGATGGACTTTTGGAATCACTTGATTATGAATCACTTGGTACTTGCGAACCATGCCTCATGGGCAAGATGACTAAAACGCCGTTCTCCGGAACTATGGAGCGAGCAACTGATTTGTTGGAGATCATACATACTGATGTATGTGGTCCAATGAATGTTGAGGCTCGCGGCGGGTATCGTTATTTTCTCACCTTGAAAGATGATTTAAGCGGATATGGGTATATCTACTTAATGAAACATAAGTCTGAAACATTTGAAAAGTTCAAAGAATTTCAGAGTGAAGTTGAAAATCATCGTAAAAAGAAAATAAAATTTTTGCGATCTGATCGTGGAGGAGAATATTTGAGTTACGAGTTTGGTCTACATTTGAAACAATGCGGAATAGTTTCGCAACTCACGCCACCCGGAACACCACAGCGTAATGGTGTGTCCGAACGTCGTAATCGTACTTTACTAGATATGGTGCGATCTATGATGTCTCTTACTGATTTACCGCTATCGTTTTGGGGTTATGCTTTAGAGACGGCCGCATTCACGCTAAATAGGGCACCATCAAAATCCGTTGAGACGACGCCTAATGAACTGTGGCTTGGCAAGAAACCAAAGTTGTCGTTTCTTAAAGTTTGGGGCTGCGATGCTTATGTGAAAATGCTTCAACCTCATAAGCTCGAACCCAAATCAGAGAAATGTCTCTTCATAGGATACCCAAAGGAAACTGTTAGGTACACCTTCTATCACAGATCCGAAGGAAAGACATTCGTTGCCAAGAATGGATCCTTTCTAGAGAAGGAGTTTCTCTCGAAAGAAGTGAGTGGGAGGAAAGTAGAACTTGATGAGGTAACAGTACCTGCTCCCTTATTGGAAAATAGTTCATCACAGAAACCGGTTCCTGTGACATCTACACCAATTAGTGAGGAAGTTAATGATGATGATCATGAAACTTCAGATCAAGTTGTTACTGAACCTCGTAGGTCAACCAGAGTAAGATCCGCGCCAGAGTGCTATGGTAATCCTATTCTGGAGGTTATGTTACTAGACCATGACGAAGCGATGGTGAGCCCAGATTCCGTTAAATGGCTTGAGGCCATGAAATCTGAGATGGGATCCATGTATGAGAACAAAGTGTGGACTTTGGTTGAATGGATCTTCAAGAAGAAGGCTGACGCTGATGGTAATGTTACTGTCTATAAAGCTCGACTTGTTGCAAAAGGTTTTCGACAAGTTCAAGGGATTGACTACGATGAGACCTTCTCACCCGTAGCGATGCTTAAGTCTGTCCGAATCATGTTAGCAATTGCCGCATTTTATGATTATGAAATTTGGCAAATGGATGTCAAAACTGCATTCCTGAATGAATTTCTGGAAGAAGAGTTGTATATGATGCAACCGGAAGGTTTTGTCGATCCAAAGGGAGCTAACAAAGTGTGCAAGCTCCAGCGATCCATTTATGGACTGGTGCAAGCCTCTCGGAGTTGGAATAAACATTTTGATAGTGTGATCAAAGCATATGGTTTTATACAGACTTTTGGAGAAGCCTTTATTTACAAGAAAGTGAGTGGGAGCTCTGTAGCATTTCTGATATTACATGTGGATGACATATTGTTGATTAGAAATGATATAGAATTTCTGGATAGCATAAAAGGATATTTGAATAAGAGTTTTTCAATGAAGGACCTCGGTGAAGCTGCTTATATATTGAGCATCAAGATCTATAGAGATAGATCAAGACGCTTAATAGGACTTTCACAAAGCACATACCTTGACAAAGTTCTTAAGAAGTTCAAAATGGATCAAGCAAAGAAAGGGTTCTTGCCTGTGTTACAAGGTGTGAAGTTGAGTAAGACTCAATGCTCGACCACTGCAGAAGATAGAGAGAAAATGAAAGATGTTCCCTATGCTTCAGCCATAGGCTCTATCATGTATGCAATGCTGTGTACCAGACCTGATGTGTGCCTTGATATTAGTTTAGCAGGGAGGTACCAAAGTAATCCAGGAGTGGATCACTGGACAGCGGTCAAGAACATCCTGAAATACTTGAGAAGGACTAAGGATATGTTTCTCGTTTATGGAGGTGACAAAGAGCTCGTCGTAAATGATTACGTCGATGCAAGCTTTGACACTGATCCGGACGATTCTAAATCGCAAACCGGATACGTGTTTATATTGAACGGTGGAGCTGCGAGTTGGTGCAGTTCTAAACAAAGCGTCGTAGCGGGATCTAGATGTGAAGCGGAGTACATAGCTGCTTCGGAAGCAGCAAATGAAGGAGTCTGGATGAAGGAGTTCATATCCGATCTAGGTGTCATACCTAGTGCATCGGGTCCAATGAAAATATTTTCTGACCGTACTGGTAAAATTGCTTTGGCAAAGGAATCCAGATTTCACAAGAGAACCACGCACATCAAGAGACGCTTCAACTCCATCCGGGATCAAGTCCAGGTGGGAGACATAGAGATTTGAAAGATACATACGGATCTGAATGTTGCAGACCCGTTGACTAAACCTCTTCCACGAGCAAAACATGATCAGCACCAAGACTCCATGGGTGTTAGAATCATTACTGTGTAATCTAGATTACTAACTCTAGTGCAAGTGGGAGACTGAAGGAAATATTCCCTAGAGGCAATAATAAAGTTATTATTTATTTCCTTATATCATGATAAATGTTTATTATTCATGCTAGAATTGTATTAATCGGAAACATAATACATGTGTGAATACATAGACAAACAGAGTGTCACTAGTATGCCTCTACTTGACTAGCTCGTTAATCAAAGATGGTTATGTTTCCTAACCATAGACATGAGTTGTCATTTGATTAACAGGATCACATCATTAGGAGAATGATGTGATTGGCTTGACCCATTCTGTTAGCTTAGCACTTGATCGTTTAGTATGTTGTTATTGCTTTCTTCATGACTTATACATGTTCCTATAACTATGAGATTATGCAACTCCTGTTTACCGGAGGAACACTTTGTGTGCTACCAAATGTTACAACGTAACTGGGTGATTATAAAGGTGCTCTACAGGTGTCTCCGAAGGTACTTGTTGGCTTGGCGTATTTCGAGATTAGGATTTGTCACACCAATTGTCGGAGAGGTATCTCTGGGCCCACTCGGTAATGCACATCACTTAAGCCTTGCAAGCATTGCAACTAATGAGTTAGTTGTGGGATGATGTATTACGGAACGAGTAAAGAGACTTGCCGGGAACGAGATTGAACTAGGTATTGAGATACCGACGATCGAATCTCGGGCAAGTAACATACCGATGACAAAGGGAACAACGTATGTTGTTATGCGGTTTGACCGATAAAGATCTTCGTAGAATATGTGGGAGCAAATATGAGCATCCAGGTTCCGCTATTGGTTATTGACCGGAGACGTGCCTCGGTCATGTCTACATAGTTCTCGAACCCGTAGGGTCCGCACGCTTAAAGTTCGATGACGGTTATATTATGAGTGTATGTCTACATACCGGATGCGGATTTTCGTGCTGAACATTTTGATATATTATACGGGTTTTTTTCTGACATCGTATGCAAAAGTTATAGCCGTTTTACATTTTCCCTACACTTTTTGCAAAACATGTCCAAATTTAAGTTTTTAAATTTTCCTAACTAGTAGATGTGGTAACATAACTACATCTCGAAGGATTTTAACTTTTGAAGTTTTTATCATTTTCTTTTGCTTTTTACAAAACTGAAAAGGCCATACCCGGGGGGGTAGGATTTGAAAATTGCACCATTAGTACCGGTTCGTGGCACGAACCTTTACTAAAGGTCTCAACCCTATTAGTACCGGTTCGTGGTATGAACCGGTACTAAAGGTTAGACCTTTAGTACCGGTTCGTGCCACGAACTGGTACTAATGGGCATCGCACCCTTTAGTACCGGTTCGTGGCACCAACCGGGACTAAAGTTCCCATTTGAACCGGGAGTAATGCATGTACGGTGCCCTCGCCGCTCGAACCGGGACTAATGCTCACATTAGTCCCGGTTCATAATGCAACCGGTATTAATGCTCTTTTCTGGCTGAACCAAAGCCCCTTTTTCTACTAGTGTACTGATGTATGTGGTCCGATGAATATTGAGGCTCGCGGCGGGTATCGTTATTTTCTCACCTTCACAGATGATTTGAGTAGATATGGGTATATCTACTTGATGAAACATAAGTCTGAAACATTTGAAAAGTTCAAAGAGTTTCAGAGTGAAGTGGAAAATCATCGTAACAAGAAAATAAAGTTTCTATGATCTGATCGTGGACGAGAATATTTGAGTTACGAGTTTGGTCTTCATTTGAAACATTGCGGAATAGTTTCGCAACTCACGCCACCCGGAACACCATAACGTAATGGTGTGTCCGAACATCGTAATCGTACTTTACTGGATATGGTGCGATCTATGATGTCTCTTACTGATTTACCGCTATCGTTTTTGGGTTATGCTTTAGAGACGGTTGCATTCACGTTAAATAGGGCACCATCTAAATCCGTTGAGACGACACCTTATGAACTATGGTTTGCCAAGAAACCCAAGTTGTCGTTTCTTAAAGTTTGGGGCTGCGATGCTTATGTGAAAAATCTTCAACCTGATAAGCTCGAACCCAAATCGGAGAAATGTGTCTTCATAGGATACCCAAAGGAGACTGTTGGGTACACCTTCTATCACAGATCCGAAGGCAAGACATTCGTTGCTAAGAATGGATCCTTTCTAGAGAAGGAGTTTCTCTCGAAAGAAGTGAGTGGGAGGAAAGTAGAACTTGATGAGGTAATTGTACCTGCTCCCTTATTAGAAAGTGGTTCATCACAGAAATCTGTTCCTGTGACTCCTACACCAATTAGTGAGGAAGCTAATGATGATGATCATGTAACTTCAGATCAAGTTATTACCGAACCTCGTAGGTCAACTAGAGTGAGATCCGCACCAGAGTGGTACGGTAATCCTGTTCTGGAGGTCATGTTACTTGACCATGACGAACCTACGAACTATGAGGAAGCGATGATGAGCCCAGATTCCGCGAAATGGCTTGAGGCCATGAAATCTGAGATGGGATCCATGTATGAGAACAAAGTGTGGACTTTGGTTGACTTGCCCGATGATCGGCAAGCCAACGAGAATAAATGGATCTTCAAGAAGAAGACTGACGCTGAAGGTAATGTTACTGTCTACAAAGCTCGACTTGTTGCGAAAGGTTTTCGACAAGTTCAAGGAGTTGACTACGATGAGACCTTCTCACCCATAGCGATGCTTAAGTCCGTCCGAATCATGTTAGTAATTGTTGCATTTTATGATTATGAAATTTGGCAAATGGATGTAAAGACTGCATTCCTGAATGGGTTTCTGGAAGAAGAGTTGTATATGATGCAACCTGAAGGTTTTGTCGATCCAAAGGAATCCAGATTTCACAAGAGAACCAAGCACATCAAGAGACGCTTCAACTCCATCGGGGATCAAGTCCAGGTGGGAGACATGGAGATTTGCAAGATACATACGGATCTGAATGTTGCAGACCCGTTGACTAAACCTCTTCCGCGAGCAAAACATGATCAGCACGAAGACTCCGTGGGTGTTAGAATCATTACTATGTATCTAGATTATTGACTCTAGTGCAAGTGGGAGACTGAAGGAAATATGCCCTAGAGGCAATAATAAAGTTATTATTTATTTCCTTATATCATGATAAATGTTTATTATTCATGCTAGAATTGTATTAACCGGAAACATAATACATGTGTGAATACATAGACAAACAGAGTGTCACTAGTATGCCTCTACTTGACTAGCTCGTTAATCAAAGATGGTTATGTTTCCTAACCATAGACATGAGTTGTCATTTGATTAACGGGATCACATCATTAGGAGAATGATGTGATTGACTTGACCCATTCCGTTAGCTTAGCACTTGATCGTTTAGTATGTTGCTATTGCTTTCTTCATGACTTATACCTGTTCCTATGACTATGAGATTATGCAACTCCCGTTTACCAGAGGAACACTTTGTGTGCTACCAAACGCCACAACATAACTGGGTGATTATAAAGGTGCTCTACAGGTGTCTCCGAAGGTACTTGTTGGGTTGGCGTATTTCGAGATTAGGATTTGTCACTCCGATTGTCGGAGAGGTATGTCTGGGCCCACTCGGTAATGCACATCACTTAAGCCTTGCAAGCATTGCAACTAATGAGTTAGTTGTGGGATGCTGTATTACGGAACGAGTAAAGAGACTTGCCGGTAACGAGATTGAACTAGGTATTTGTCGGTGTTCTGGAACGGGGGTCCCCAGACTTGCCTGCGTGCGGCCCACAATGTGGCTAAGCCAGCAGGCCGTATGGCCCATCTTCATCAACAAGGCATCCAAGATCCTCGCGAGGGTCCAAGCCTCACGAGGCGGACAATGCAAGACCTCCTATGGAGTGGCCGAGCCAGGCAGGCTCACGAGGAGCGAAGATATCAACGCGGGGCAAACCTCACGAGGCTCTCGTGACGTGAGCCATGACGAACGGCACCAGGCGGGCGCCAGCGCGCGCAACGTCCTTATTTCCTCTTTGGTGCTAAGGAGGCCAGTGCAGGCGAAGAGTACCGAGGCATCAGGCAAAGGTTGCTATATTGGTGCAACGACACCAAGTCCAGGAAGACGGCAAGACAAAAGTCATCGTGGAGCCCAAGACGGCGTCACCACCAGAGCTTTTCGCAGGCGAAGACCGCTTTTGTCAGGATAGCTTGTACTAGCTGTCCCCCTTCAAATTTGCCCGCCGTTGTTGGCTCCCTTCCCGCTCGATATTTGGGAAGAGGACCAGGGCCTCTATAAATAGGTCTAGCCACCATAGTAGAGGCATCTGATCTTAGCTTGATCCAACCCGATCGAGAGCCTAGCCACAAGAACACCTCAACCTGAGGAGGCTGTTCTTCCCTTGTACTGTTCATCATCGGCCCTAGAGGCAATCCACCACCACACTAGAGTAGTGTATTACACCACAACGGTGGCCCGAACCAGTATAAACCTCGTGTCTTTCTGTGTTGCGAGCTCGTCGAGTTCGTCCGCGAGATCTTAGCGAACTAGGGCGTAGATCGGTAGGAGGGTAAAGACTTCGCGTGCACCCCAGTGTTCGAACCTTAAGGGTTTGCCGGAACCCCACATCCGACATTTGGCGTGCCAGGTAGGGGTGCGCCGGAGCTCCTCTCCACCAACCCGCGCCCCGTGCCGCCGCACTTCGCTCCCATGGCGGGTGCCCCGCCATCCACCTCCGCAACCCAGGTCGACAGCGGGGAGTCTGGGTACCGAGCCCTGGCCCCCACCCTGCGGCGAGTGCAGTGGCCAACCAAGTTCAAGCCGGAGATGCCGCCGTGTTATGGCGGCGCGGCAGACCCGACGCCGTTCCTGCTGGCGTACGAGGAGGCCGTCCTCGAAGCCGGAGGCGACGACAAGATCATGGCCAACTGGTTCCCCATGGCCCTCGCCTGCGAGCCGCGCGCCTGGCTGCTCAACCTCCCGGGATCCACGGTGGCATCCTGGGGGGAACTCCGCAATCTCTTCACCATGCGCTACGCGGTGCCGGCACACCACGCAGTCGCGACACTGCTGGGTGGCTCTCAAGCACCGCCTTCAGATCGCCACGTCAAACCTTTCTTTTGTCAGATTGGGGCAGCCTCCAAGTGCCCGGGGGCTCCGCCGGGTTGGGCTACGCCGGAGGCCGACCTCACCTTCGGCTCGGAGGACCACCCCGACTCCTCCACCGGCTCCGGAATGCCCCCGATGCTCTGCACGCCGACCATCTGCAACGTGGCCGTTACCAAGACCCTCGTCGACGGCGGCGCTGGCCTCAACTTGCTCTCCGTAGAAGCCTTCAGCCTTCTTCACGTGCCACCTGAGCGGCTCGGTCTCAGCAAGCCCTTCTCGGGAGTGGGCGGTGGAGCCGCTCACTCTCTGGGGCAGATCCGCCTCCCTGTCACCTTCGGCGCACGCGACAACTACCGCACCGAGCTGGTGGACTTCGACATCGCCCGCATCGGTCTCCCGTACAATGCCATCCTCGGGTACCCGACTCTCGCTCAGTTCATGGCGCCGACTCACCCGGCCTACAACCTCATGAAGATGCCGGGGAGCAAGGGCGTCCTCACCATCAAGGGAGACACTAAGGAGGCCGTGACGGCGCTCAGGCTTGCCTTGAAGACCGCGGCAGCAGCACGGCCAGCCGGCGCCAGTACGCCCGAGGCCAAGGAGACCGCGCCCACCAAGAAGAAAAAGCTATTCACCCAAGACAAGGCGGAGACCAAGCAGGTGCCGATCAACGAGGATGGGTCTTCAGGAGCCACCTTCACCATAGGAACCGGCCTTGACCCGGGACAAGAAGAAGCTTTAGTGAGGTCTTTGCGCGCGAACAAGGAGATATTCGCGTGGGAGCCCAATCAGCTGGTAGGGGTCCCGAGAGAGGTGATCCAGCATCATCTAAGGGTGTGCCCCAACGTACGCCCCGTGAAGCAGCGAGCAAGACGGCAGTCCACAGAGAAGCAGGCCTTCATCGTCCAAGAGACACGCAAGCTGGAGGCGGCAGGTACCATCCGAGAAGTTCGATACCCCGAATGGCTGGCGAACCCCATCATAGTACCGAAGAAAGGCGGGAAGGAATGGATGTGCATCGACTTCACCAACCTTAACAAAGCTTGCCCCCAAGATCCGTTCCCACTTCCATGCATCGATCAAATAGTCGACTCCACCGCCGAATGCGACTTGCTATGTTTCCGGGACGCATTCTCAGGATACCACCAAATCAAGATGGCGGTGGAGGATGTGGAGAAGACAGCCTTCCTGACACCATGCGGGGTGTATTGCTACACCTGCATGCCCTTCGGGCTGCGCAACGCGGGCGCAACCTTTCAGCGGTTGATGCACATCGCTTTGGGGCAGCAGCTCGGCAGAAACACGGAGGCTTACGTTGATGACATAGTGGTCAAATCTCGCGAGGCGAGGACGCTGATTCAAGACTTGGAGGAGACCTTCGAGAGCTTGCGCCAAGTGAACTTGAGGCTTAACCCGGAGAAGTGCGTGTTTGGCGTCCCCTCCGGCAAGCTGCTGGGGTTCCTCGTATCCCACAGAGGGATCGAGGCGAACCTGGAGAAGATCAAGGCCATCGAAGACATGAGCCCTCCGCAGACCCTCAAGGAGATGCAGAAGCTGGCGGGGCTGGTGACCGCGTTAGGGCGTTTCATCTCCATGCTAGGCGAGCGCGCCTTACCCTTCTTTAAGCTCATGAAGAAGAAGGGCCCGTTCGAGTGGACCCTGGAGGCCGACCGGGCCTTCCAAGACCTCAAGAAATACCTCACCAGCCCCCCGGTGATGGTGGCACCGCGGCCTCTCGAGCCTCTGGTACTCTACCTTGCCGCCACCCCATACTCCGCCAGCGCGGCGCTGGTGGCGGTTCGGGAGGAGCGCCAAGGCAAGGGTGTGCCGCGTCAAGCCAGGGCTGATGCAGCGCAGGGTCAGGAAGGCGCAGCAAAGCCATCAGCGGCGGAAGACCAAGCTCAGCAGGGCAACATCGCAGAAGCTCCTGAGGACGGTCAGGTCTCAGGAAACCCACCACCTCAGGACATGCCCCAATCTCCGCAGGACCCGAGCCTCGACAGTGTGCCAGCCCTCGTCGAGCACCCGGTGTACTTCGTCAGCACCGTGCTGCGGGACGCGAGGGCGCGGTACCCCATGCCGCAAAAGCTCCTGCTCGCACTCTTGGTGGCCTCGCGCAAGCTGCGGCACTACTTCCAGGGCCACCCCATCAAGGTCGTCTCAGCCTACCCATTGGAGAGGGTACTCAGGAGCCCTAACTCAGCCGGAAGGGTCGCTGAGTGGAACATCGAGTTGCAAGCATTCCAATTGGAGTTCAGCACTACCAGGTGAAGGAAATATGCCCTAGAGGCAATAATAAAGTATTATATATTTCCTTATATCATGATAAATGTTTATTATTCATGTTAGAATTGTATTAACAGGAAACATAATACATGTGTGAATACATAGACAAACAGAGTGTCACTAGTATGCCTCTACTTGACTAGCTCGTTAATCAAAGATGGTTATGTATCCTAGCCATAGACATGAGTTGTCATTTGATTAACGGGATCACCTCATTAGGAGAATGACGTGATTGACTTGACCCATTCCGTTAGCTTAGCACCCGATCGTTTAGTATGTTGTTATTGCTTTCTTCATGACTTATACATGTTCCTATGACTATGAGATTATGCAACTCCCGTTTACCGGAGGAACACTTTGTGTGCTACCAAACGTCACAACGTAAATGGGTGATTATAAAGGTGCTCTACAGGTGTCTCCAAAGGTACTTGTTGGGTTGGCGTATTTTGAGATTAGGATTTGTCACTCCGATTGTCGGAGAGGTATCTCTGGGCCCACTCGGTAATGCACATCACTATAAAGCCTTGCAAGCATTGTGACTAATGAGTTAGTTGCGGGATGATGTATTACGGAATGAGTAAAGAGACTTGCCGGTAACGAGATTGAACTAGGTATCGAGATACCGACGATCGAATCTCGGGCAAGTAACATACCGATGACAAAGGGAACAACGTATGTTGTTATGCGGTTTGACCGATAAAGATCTTCGTAGAATATGTGGGAACCAATATGAGCATCCAGGTTCCGCTATTGGTTATTGACCGGAGAGGTGTCTCGGTCATGTCTACATAGTTCTCGAACCCGAAGGGTCCGCACGCTTAACGTTACGATGACAGTTATATTATGAGTTTATATGTTTTGATGTACCGAAGGTTGTTCGGAGTCCCGGATATGATCATGGACATGACGAGGAGTCTCGAAATGGTCGAGACATGAAGATTGATATATTGGACGACTATATTCGGACACCGGAAGTGTTCCGGAGAAGTTTCGGATTAAACCGGAGTGCCGGAGGGTTACCGGAACCCCCCGGGGAAGTATTGGGCCTTAGTGGGCCTTCAGGGGAGAGAGAGGGCAGCAGCCAGGAGGTGGTGCGCCCCCTCCCAGGAGGAATCCTAGTTGGACTGGGAGAGGGGGGCGCAGCCCCCTTTCCCTCTCCCTCTCCCTCTCCCTCTCTTTCCTTCCCCCCTTCTTTTCCTAGTTGGACTAGGAAAGGGGAGTCCTACTCCTACTAGGAGTAGGACTCCCCCCCTCTCCTTGGCGCGCCTAGGGCAGCCGGCCTCCCCCTTGCACCTTTATATACGGGGGCAGGGGGGCACCTCTAAACACACTTGATATACGATATTTTAGCCGTGTGCGGTGCCCCCTCCACCATATTACACCTCGATAATACCGTTGCGGAGCTTAGGCGAAGCCCTGCGTCGGTGGAACATCATCATCGTCACCACGCCGTCGTGCTGACGAAACTCTCCCTCAACACTCGGCTGGACCGGAGTTCGAGGGACGTCATCGAGCTGAACGTGTGTAGAACTCGGAGGTGCCGTGCGTTCGGTACTTGATCGGTCGGATCGTGAAGAAGTACGACTACATCAACCTCGTTGTGATAACGCTTCCGCTGTCGGTCTATGAGGGTACGTGGACAACACTTTCCCCTCTCATAGCTATGCATCACCATGATCTTGCGTGTGCGTAGGAATTTTTTGAAATTACTACGTTCCCCAACACCAGGGTCATCAAGGGAGCCGCGCTCGCCGATTTTGTGGCAGAATGGACAGATGCCCCGGCTCTTGAGGAAGGAGAAGACCGGTCCACCTCCCCAGGAAGCGAGGCACCAGACGGCTGGGTCATGTATTTCGATGGCGCCTTCGCGCACCAGGGCGCGGGGGCTGGAGCAGTGCTCATCTCGCCCACTCAGGACAAGCGCTACTACGTCGTGCAACTCTGTTTTCAGCACGGCGAGAAGGTCTCCAAAAACATCGCAGAATACGAAGGCCTCATAGCCGGCCTGAAGGCTGCGGTGGCTCTAGGGGTGAAGCGCCTCACTGTCAAAGGAGACTTGCAGCTCCTCGTCAACTTCTCCAACAAGGTGTACGAGCCGAAGGACAAGCACATGGAGGCCTACCTCGCGGAGGTGCGCAAGATGGAAAAGCAGTTCTCGGGCCTGGAGCTGCAGCACGTGCCCCGGGGCACCAACAAGGAAGCCGACGACATCGCCAGGAGAGCATCCAAGCGGCAACCGCAAGAGCCCGGCATCATTGAAGAGCGGCTCTTCAAGCCATTAGCTACGCCACCTCTTCAAGCATGACTCAGCCTCGGGAGGAGCTCCCACAGCCCCCGGACACGGGAGCCCCAGCCTATGGCCCGACCTCAGGAGCTCGGCTGCTCTTGGCGCTCGAGCCCCAGGAGGAGTGCTGGACCAAGGAATTCAAAGAGTACCTGATGCACTGGACGCTGCCGGAGAAGGAAGAGGACGCGGAGCGCGTGGCCCGGCAAGCCACGACATACTGTATCCAAGACGGCGAGTTATACAGGAAACGACCGGACGATGTCACGCTGCGCTGCATCTCCAGCGATCGAGGAAGGGAGTTGCTGATTGACATACACGGCGGTGACTGCGGACACCACTCGTCGTCATGGACCCTTGTCGGCAAGGTGTTCCGCAGTGGGTTCTATTGGCCTACAGCACTCAACGACGCGGCCGAGCTGGTGAAGTCATGTGAAGCTTGCCAATTCCACGCCAAGAAGATCCATCAGCCTGCACAGGGCCTCCAAACCATCCCGCTCACGTGGCCGTTTGCGGTCTGGGGGCTGGATATCTTAGGCCCGTTCCCTCGAGCGCCAGGGGGCTACCGCTATCTCTACGTCGCCGTCGACAAGTTTACCAAGTGGGCGGAAGTGGAAGCCGTCCGTACCATTCCAGCCGGCTCTATTGTCAAGTTCATCAAGGGCCTCGTGAGCCGCTTCGGGGTCCCCAACCGCATCATCACAGATAACGGTTCGCAGTTTACTAGCAACCTCTTCAAAACCTACTGTGCTAACCTTGGAACGCAGATCTGCTACGCTTCGGTGGCCCACCCCAGGAGTAACGGTCAGGCCAAACGCGCTAACGCGAAGGTCCTGAGGGGCCTCAAGACCAGAACCTTCAAGAAGAAGCTGGAGGCCTGCGGCAGGGGCTGGCACGACGATCTCCAGTCCATGCCGTGGTCCATCCGAACCACCGCCACCAAGCCAACGGGCGAGACTCCATTCTTCCTCGTTTACGGAGCTGAAGCAGTCCTCCCTCACGAGGTCAAGCATCGCTCTGCCCAGGTCCTGGCATTCGATGAGACGCGGCAGGACGCCATGCGGGGGATGGACCTCGTGCTGGGGGAGGAGCGCCGTCGCGAAGCTGCATTGAGGGTGACAAGGTACCAACAAGCGCTGCGACGATACCACTGCCGCAACATCCGCTCCAGGACGCTCGAGGTGGGCGACCTTGTCTTGAGGCGGGTCCTTTCCAGAGAAGGGCTGCACAAGCTTTCGCCCATGTGGGAGAGCCCATTCAGGGTCATCCATGTCTCCAGGCCGGGTGCGGCGCGCCTGGAGACGCAGGACGGGATACCCATCCAGAACGCCTGGAACATCCAGCACCTCTGGAAGTTCTATCCATGAAGCAAGGCCCAGAGCCTAAGAAGCAAGGCCTAGATCCTGAGAAGAAAGGCCCAGAGCCTGTGAAGAAGGCCCGGTGCCTGTGAAGAATCGCCGCCCGTGAAACTCTCACGTAATAATGTGTTGGGGCTATACACGCCCCGGAGTCTCAGGAGCGCCGGCCTCAGGCCCTGGGGCTCCCTCCCACGCCTAGTGGACAACACTTAGCTCCGCGCTGGTGAGAAGACATGATGACTAGATTAGGTGCCGGACGCGGCTTTTCATTTGCTTTCCCTAGTTGGCTCGCTTTTCCTTAATCAAAGTTTGCCTTTGGCGTTCGTTGCTGATTTGGTTCCCTCGCCTCTCATCGCATTTTTTCCGGCTCGAACTTGCTCGTGTTCTCTCTCTCGCATGCCTCACGAGGGGGCTAGGCAGGCGCCCTCGCGAGCATTTTTTCTCCTTCTTGCCTTCTCGGGAGCCACCCTCGTTCGAGCCCAAAGCTGGCGCACCTCTCGTCCATGCCCCTCCGGTACCGCGATACAAGGCACCGGGTCAGGGCCAGGATGAACGGCAAATCTTTCGGCGCATTTCCTAACGAGTTTTTTCGCAATTCCTGAGCGAATGCAGGCCACCAAGGCAAGATGGATGCGAGGAAATATACGCTTCGTGAGGAAGAGGGTGTCCTGAGTATACCAGGTTAAGTTATCTTTGCGCAAAATAACAACATGGCACGGGAACAACACGCATACTGTTATAACCGAGGAACCATAGTTCGATACACGCCCCCCTGGGCCCATACTGGTTTCATTCTTGATGCAGGAAAGAGTAAAACAAAAGCAGCATTGCAGCGATCCGCGAAGGCAGGCCCCTAGCGCTACCCCGAGCCTAGCCGGATCCTTCCTCATGCTTCACGGAGGTGCGGCGACGAGACGACCCACTGCCGCCTTCGAAACGGGCGCGGCGGCGCGGCAGCTAATCGTAGCCGCCACAGCTGGGGCTGTCGCCGGAGGAAGAGCCGCCATAGCTGGACGAGACACGGTCGCCGCCGAGGGCGGGCTCGCCCTCGTCCGCATCGCGACCGTCCCCAAGGCCGAGCACCTCCTCACCGTCGTTCGCCTCGGGGCAACACCTGGCGCGGCGACCATCTTCCCCAAACACCCTCACATAGAGGGTCGATCCACCATCGTACCTGAAGTGAAGGGTGCACCTCCTGCCCAGGCCGCGCGCGCGGGCGAATGTCTGCCAGCCATGGGCCAGGGCTATGTTGCCCGCGGCGGAAGTCTCAACCGCAACCCAAGAGGCCTTGCTGCAGCAGCCATCCGCCTGCAGCCAGAGTCTGCCTGGACCAGAGGTCGGTGGTTCGCCAGCAAAAAAACCCCGGAAGTTGGAGCCAGTTGCCGGCCGGGTTCTCCGACCAGACGACAAACTCCGGCGACCCCTCCGCCGTGTGGAAGCGCGGACGAGGAGGCCGCGCCACCATAGCCCGCCTCTCCTCATCAACTGGACCGCCATGGCTGGGATGACCCACTCCGCGTGTCGTGGCGCGGTCTCGACGGTGGGCCACAGCGGGGGTCGCAGCATGCTTGCGCGGGCGGCCACGGCCGCACTTGGGTGCCGGGGAGCCGGGTCCCTCGCGAGGGGCCTTCCCCTTCTCGGCGGCGGAGAACTTCCTTCGTGGGGCCATGGGTGTCGCTGCAAGCGATGGAGCAAGGAGGAAGGAATAAGCAAGCAAGGAAGAGATGGGCGAGGGGGGCTTCGCCCCCTCCCCATTTATAGCAAGAGAAGGCCAACCGGCGTCTCCCACGATCGCAGGTAATGATGGTTTTCCTTGCATGTCGCAGGGACTTGGCAAGTCGTGCAGTTGCTGAGGCAGCGTGGGGAAGTGGGGATGCCCACGTCCAATCAACCACCACGCGTCAACCGAGGCCACAGGTTTTTGGGGCCCGCGGTGCTCCGAACTTGACCCTTGGCTTCGCCGTGAAGCCAAGCCCAAGCACACCTTGGGCCCGGGGGCTACTGTCGGCGTTCTGGGAATGGGGGTCCCCAGACTTGCCTGCCTGCGGCCCACAGCGTGGCTAAGCCAGCAGGCCGTACGACCCATCTTCATCAACAAGGCATCCAAGATCGTCACGAGGGTCCAAGCCTCGCAAGGCGGACGACACAAGACCTCCTCTGGAGTGGCCGAGCCAGGCAGGCTCACGAGGAGCGGAGATATCAAGGCGGGGCAGACCTCACGAGGCTCTCGTGCCGTGAGCCATGACGAATGGCCCCAGGCGGGCGCCAGGCGGGCGCCAGCGCGCGCAGCATCCTTATTTCCTCTTTGGTGCTAAGGAGGCCAGCGCAGGCGAAGAGTACCGAGGCATCAGGCAAAGGTTGCTATATTGGTGCAACGAGACCAAGTCCAGGAAGGTGGCAAGACGGAGGTCATCGTGGAGCCCAAGACGGCGTCACCACCAGAGCTTTTCGCAGGCGAAGACCGCTTTTGTCAGGATAGCTTGTACTAGCTGTCCCCCTTCAAATTTGCCCGCCGTTGTTGGCTCCCTTCCCGCTCGATATTTGGGAAGAGGACCATTGCCTCTATAAATAGGTCTAGCCACCATAGTAGAGGCATCTGATCTTAGCTTGATCCAACCCGATCGAGAGCCTAGCCACAAGAACACCTCCACCTCAGGAGGCTGTTCTTCCCTTGTACTATTCATCATCGGCCCTAGAGGCAATCCACCACCACCACACTGGAGTAGGGTATTACACCACAACGGTGGCCCGAACCAGTATAAACCTCGTGTCTTTCTGTGTTGCGAGCTCGTCGAGTTCGTCCGCGAGATCTTAGCGAGCTAGGCGTAGATCGGTAGGAGGGAAAAGACTTCGCGCGCACCCCAGTGTTCAAACCTTAAGGGTTTTCCGGAACCCGACATCCGACAGTATTGAGATACCGACGATCGAATCTCGGGCAAGTAACATACCGATGACAAAGGGAACAACATATGTTGTTATGCGGTTTGACCGATAAAGATCTTCGTAGAATATGTGGGAGCCAATATGAGCATCCAGGTTCCGCTATTGGTTATTGACCGGAGACGTGTCTCGGTCATGTCTACATAGTTCTCGAACCCGTTGGGTCCGCACGCTTAAAGTTCGATGATGGTTATATTATGAGTTTTTGTGTTTTGATGTACCGAAGGTTGTTCGGAGTCCCGGATGTGATCACGGACATGACGAGGAGTCTTGAAATGGACGAGACATAAAGATCGATATATTGGACGAATATATTTGGATACCGGAATGGTTCCGGGTGAGATCGGGATAATACCGGAGCTCCGGGAGGTTATCGGAACCGCCCGGGAGGTATATGGGCCTTAATGGGCTTTAGTGGAAAGGAGGGGAAAGGAGCAAGGGAGGGGGCGCGCCCCCCCAAGCCCAATCCGAATTGGGAAGGGGGCCGCCCCCCCCCCCTTCCCTTCCTCCCTCCTTCCTCTTCCTTCCCTCTCCCTCTCCAAATAGGAAAAGGAGGTGTCCTACTCCCAGTGGGAGTAGGACTCCCCGCTTGGGCGCGCCTCCTCCCCTTGGCCGGCCCTCCCCCCCCCATTTATATACGGAGGAGAGGGGCACCCCATAGACAACAATTGATCTCTTGGATCTTTTAGCCGTGTGCGGTGCCCCTCTCCACCATAGTCCACCTCGATAATATCGTAGCGGTGCTTAGGCGAAGCCCTGCGTCGGTAGAACATCATCATCATCACCACGCCGTCGTGCTGACGGAACTCTCCATCAAAGCTCGGCTGGATCGGAGTTCGAGGGACGTCATCGAGTTGAACATGTGCAGAACTCGGAGGTGTCGTGCGTTCGGTACTTGATCGGTCGGATCGTGAAGGCGTACGACTACATCAACCGCGTTGTGCTAATGCTTCCGCTTTCGGTCTACGAGGGTACGTGGACACACTCTCCCCTCTCGTTGCTATGCATCACCATGATCTTGCGTGTGCGTAGGAATTTTTTTGAAATTACTACGTTCCCCAACAGTGGCATCCGAGCCAGGTTTTATGCGTAGATGTTATATGCACGAGTAGAACACAAGTGAGTTGTGGGCGATACAAGTCATACTGCTTACCAGCATGTCATAATTTGGTTCGGCGGTATTGTTGGATGAAGCGGCCCGGACCGACATTACGCGTACGCTTACGCGAGACTAGTTCTACCGACGTGCTTTGCACATAGGTGGCTGGCGGGTGTCAGTTTCTCCAACTTTAGTTGAACCGAGTGTGGCTACGCCCAGTCCTTGAGAAGGTTAAAACAACACTAACTTGACGAACTATCGTTGTGGTTTTGATGCGTAGGTAAGAAAGGTTCTTGCTCAGCCCGTAGCAGCCACGTAAAACTTGCAACAACAAAGTAGAGGACGTCTAACTTGTTTTTGCAGGGCATGTTGTGGTGTGATATGGTCAAGGCATGATGCTATATTTTATTGTATTAGATGATCATGTTTTGTAACCGAGTTATCGGAACCTGGCAAGAGCCATATGGTTGTCTCTTTATTGTATGCAATGCAATCGCCCTGTAATTGCTTTACTTTATCACTAAGCGGTAGAGATAGTCGTAGAAGCAATAGTTGGCGAGACGACAACGATGCTACGATGGAGATCAAGGTGTCGCGCCGGTGACGATGGTGATCATGACGGTGCTTCGGAAATGGAGATCACAAGCACAAGATGATGATGGCCATATCATATCACTTATATTGATTGCATGTGATGTTTATCTTTTATGCATCTTATCTTGCTTTGATTGACGGTAGCATTATAAGATGATCTCTCACTAAATTTCAAGATAAAAGTGTTCTCCTTGAGTATGCACCGTTGCCAAAGTTCGTCGTGCCCAGGCACCACGTGATGATCGGGTGTGATAAGCTCTACGTCCATCTACAACGGGTGCAAGCCAGTTTTGCACACGCAGAATACTCAGGTTAAACTTGACGAGCCTAGCATATGCAGATATGGTCTCGGAACACTGAGACCGAAAGGTCGAGCGTGAATCATATAGTAGATATGATCAACATAGTGATGTTCACCATTGAAAACTACTCCATTTCACGTGATGATCGGTTATGGTTTAGTTGATTTGGATCACGTGATCACTTAGATGATTAGAGGGATGTCTATCTAAGTGGGAGTTCTTAAGTAATATGATTAATTGAACTTAAATTTATCATGAACTTAGTACCTGACAGTATTTTGCATGTCTATGTTTGTTGTAGATAGATGGCTCGTGCTGTTGTTCCGTCGAATTTTAATGCGTTCCTTGAGAAAGCAAAGTTGAAAGATGATGGTAGCAATTACACGGACTGGGTCCGTAACTTGAGGATTATCCTCATTGCTGCACAGAAGAATTACGTCCTGGAAGCACCGCTAGGTGCCAAACCTGCTGCAGGAGCAACGCCAGATGTTATGAACGTCTGGCAGAGCAAAGCTGATGACTACTCGATAGTTCAGTGTGCCATGCTTTACGGCTTAGAACCGGGACTTCAACGATGTTATGAACGTCATGGAGCATATGAGATGTTCCAGGAGTTGAAGTTAATATTTCAAGCAAATGCCCGGATTGAGAGATATGAAGTCTCCAATAAGTTCTACAGCTGCAAGATGGAGGAGAATAGTTCTGTCAGTGAGCATATACTCAGAATGTCTGGGTATAACAATCACTTGATTCAACTGGGAGTTAATCTTCCGGATAATAGCGTCATTGACAGAATTCTTCAATCACTGGCACCAAGCTACAAGAGCTTCGTGATGAACTATAACATGCAAGGGATGGATAAGACGATTCCTGAGCTCTTCTCAATGCTAAAGGCTGCGGAGGTAGAAATCAAGAAGGAGCATCAAGTGTTGATGGTCAATAAGACAACCAATTTCAAGAAAAAGGGCAAAGGAAGAAGAAGGGGAACTTCAAGAAGAACAGCAAACAAGTTGCTGCTCAAGAGAAGAAACCCAAGTCTGGACCTAAGCCTGAGACTGAGTGCTTCTACTGCAAGCAGACTGGTCACTTGAAGCGGAACTGCCCCAAATATTTGGCGGATAAGAAGGATGGCAAGGTGAACAAAGGTATATGAGATATACATGTTATTGATGTGTACCTTACCAGAGCTCGCAGTAGCACCTGGGTATTTGATACTGGTTCTGTTGCTAATATTTGCAACTCGAAACAGGGACTACAGATTAAGCGGACACTGGCTAAGGACGAGGCGACGATGCGCGTGGGAAACGGTTCCAAAGTCGATGTGATCGCCGTCGGCACACTACCTCTACATCTACCTTCGGTATTAGTATTAGACCTAAATAATTGTTATTTGGTGCCAGCGTTGAGCATGAACATTATATCTGGATCTTGTTTGATGCAAGACGGTTATTCATTTAAATCAGAGAATAATGGTTGTTCTATTTATATGAGTAATATCTTTTATGGTCATGCACCCTTGAAGAGTGGTCTATTTTTGATGAATCTCGATAGTAGTGATACACATATTCATAATGTTGAAGCCAAAAGATGCAGAGTTGATAATGATAGTGCAGCTTATTTGTGGCACTGCCGTTTGGGTCATATTGGTGTAAAGCACATGAAGAAACTCCATACTGATGGACTTTTGGAATCACTTGATTATGAATCACTTGGTACTTGCGAACATGCCTCATGGGCAAGATGACTAAAACGTCGTTCTCCGGAACTATGGAGCGAGCAACTGATTTGTTGGAGATCATACATACTGATGTATGTGGTCCAATGCATGTTGAGGCTCGCAGCGGGTATCGTTATTTTCTCACCTTCATAGATGATTTAAGCGGATATGGGTGTATCTACTTAATGAAACATAAGTCTGAAACATTTGAAAAGTTCAAAGAATTTCAGAGTGAAGTTGAAAATCATCATCACATGAAAATAAAATTTCTGCGATCTGATCGTGGAGAAGAATATTTGAGTTACGAGTTTGGCCTACATTTGAAACAATGCGGAATAGTTTCGCAACTCACGCCACCCGGAACACCACAGCGTAATGGTGTGTCTGAACGTCATAATCGTACTTTACTCGATATGGTGCGATCTATGATGTCTCTTACTGATTTACCGCTATCGTTTTGGGGTTATGCTTTAGAGACGGCCGCATTCACGTTAAATAGGGCACCATCAAAATCTGTTGAGACGACGCCTTATGAACTGTGGTTTGGCAAGAAACCAAAGTTGTCATTTCTTAAAGTTTGGGGCTGCGATGCTTATGTGAAAAAGCTTCAACCTGATAAGCTCGAACCCAAATCGGAGAAATGTGTCTTCATAGGATACCCAAAGGAAACTGTTGGGTACACCTTCTATCACAGATCCGAAGGCAAGACATTCGTTGCCAAGAATGGTTCCTTTCTAGAGAAGGAGTTTCTCTCGAAAGAAGTGAGTGGGAGGAAGTAGAACTTGATGAGGTAACAGTACCTGCTCCCTTATTGGAAAATAGTTCATCACAGAAACCAGTTCCTGTGACGTCCACACCAATTAGTGAGGAAGTTAATGATGATGATCATGAAACTTCAGATCAAGTTGTTACTGAACCTCGTAGGTAAACCAGAGTAAGATCCGCGCCAGAGTGGTACGGTAATCCTGTTCTGGAGGTTATGTTACTAGACCATGACAAACCTACGAACTATGAAGAAGCGATGGTGAGCCCAGATTCTGCTAACTGGCTTGAGGCCATGAAATCTGAGATGGGATCCATGTATGAGAACAAAGTGTGGACTTTGGTTGACTTGCCCGATGATCGGCAGGCCATCAAGAATAAATGGATCTTCAAGAAGAAGACTGACGTTCATGGTAATGTTACTGTCTATAAAGCTCGACTTGTTGCAAAAGGTTTTTGACAAGTTCAAGGGATTGACTATGATGAGACCTTCTCACCCGTAGCGATGCTTAAGTCTGTCCGAATCATCTTAGCAATTGCCGCATTTTATGATTATGAAATTTGGCAAATGGATGTCAAAACTGCATTCCTGAATGAATTTCTGGAAGAAGAGTTGTATATGATGCAACCGGAAGGTTTTGTCGATCCATAGGGAGCTAACAAAGTGTGCAAGCTCCAGCGATCCATTTATGGACTGGTACAAGCCTCTCGGAGTTGGAATAAACGTTTTGATAGTGTGATCAAAGCATATGGTTTTATACAGACTTTTGGAGAAGCCTGTATTTACAAGTGAGTGGGAGCTCTGTAGCATTTCTGATATTATATGTGGATGACATATTGTTGATTGGAAATGATATAGAATTTCTGGATAGCATAAAAGGATATTTGAATAAGAGTTTTTCAATGAAGGACCGCGGTGAAGCTGCTTATATATTGGGCATCAAGATCTATAGAGATAGATCAAGACGCTTAATAGGACTTTCACAAAGCACATACCTTGACAAAGTTTTGAAGAAGTTCAGAATGGATCAAGCAAAGAGAGGGTTCTTGAATGTGTTACAAGGTGTGAAGTTGAGTAAGACTCAATGCCCGACCACTGCAGAAGATAGAGAGAAAATGAAAGACGTTCCCTATGCTTCAGCCATAGGCTCTATCATGTATGCAGTGCTATGTACCAGACCTGATGTGTGCCTTGCTATTAGTTTAGCTGGGAGGTACCAAAGTAATCCAGGAGTGGAACACTGGACAGCGGTCAAGAACATCCTGAAATACTTGAGAAGGACTAAGGATATGTTTCTCGTTTATCGAGGTGACAAAGAGCTCGTCATAAATGGTTACGTCGATGCAAGCTTTGACACTGATCCGGACGATTCTAAATCGCAAGCCGGATACGTGTTTATATTGAACGGTGGAGCTGCCAGTTGGTGCAGTTCTAAACAAAGCGTCGTAGCAGGATCTCCATGTGAAGCGAAGTACGTAGCTGCTTCGGAAGCAGCAAATGAAGGAGTCTGGATGAAGGAGTTCATATCCGATCTAGGTGTCATACCTAGTGCATCGGGTCCAATGAAAATCTTTTGTGACAGTACTGGTGCAATTGCTTTGGCAAAGGAATCCATATTTCACAAGAGAACCAAGCACATCAAGAGACGCTTCAACTCCATCCGGGATCAAGTCCAGGTGGGAGACATAGAGACTTGCAAGATACATACGGATCTGAATGTTGCAGACCCATTGACTAAACCTCTTCCACGAGCAAAACATGATCAGCACCAAGACTCCATGGGTGTTAGAATCATTATTGTGTAATCTAGATTATTGACTCTAGTGCAAGTGGGAGACTGCAGGAAATATGCCCTAGAGGCAATAATAAAGTTATTATTTATTTCCTTATATCATGATAAATGTTTATTATTCATGCTAGAATTGTATTAACCGGAAACATAATACATGTGTGAATACATAGACAAACAGAGTGTCACTAGTATGCCTCTACTTGACTAGCTCGTTAATCAAAGATGGTTATGTTTCCTAACCATAGACATGAGTTGTCATTTGATTAACAGGATCACATCATTAGGAGAATGATGTGATTGACTTGACCCATTCCGTTAGCTTAGCACTTGATCGTTTAGTATGTTGTTATTGCTTTCTTCATGACTTATACATGTTCCTATGACTATGAGATTATGCAACTCCCGTTTACCGGAGGAACACTTTCTGTGCTACCAAACATCACAACGTAACTGGGTGATTATAAAGGTGCTCTACAGGTGTCTCCGAAGGTACTTGTTGGGTTGGCGTATTTCGAGATTAGGATTTGTCACTCCGATTGTCGGAGAGGTATCTCTGGGCCCACTCGGTAATGCACATCACTTAAGCCTTGCAAGCATTGCAACTCATGAGTTAGTTGTGGGATGATGTATTACGGAATGAGTAAAGAGACTTGCCGGTAACGAGATTGAACTAGGTATGGAGATACCGACGATCGAATCTCGGGCAAGTAACATACCGATGACAAAGGGAACAACGTATGTTGTTATGCGGTTTGACCGATAAAGATCTCCGTAGAATATGTGGGAGCCAATATGAGCATCTAGGTTCCGCTATTGGTTATTGACCGGAGACGTGTCTCGGTCATGTCTACATAGTTCTCGAACCCGTAGGGTCCGCACGCTTAAAGCTCGATGACCGTTACATTATGAGTTTATGTCTACATATCGGATGCGGATTGTCGTGCTGAACATTTTGATATATTATATGCTTTTTCTGACATCGTATGCAAAAGTTATAGCCGTTTTACATTTTCCCTACACTTTTTGCAAAACATGTCCAAATTGAAGTTTTTAAATTTTCCTAACTAGTAGATGTGGTAACATAACTACATCTCGAAGGATTTTAACTTTTGAAGTTTTTATCATTTTCTTTTGCTTTTTACAAAACTGAAAAGACGATACACAGGGGGGGTAGGATTTGAAAATTGCACCATTAGTACCGGTTCGTGGCATGAACCGGTACTAAAGGTCTCAACACCATTAGTACCGGTTCGTGGCACGAACCGGTACTAAAGGTTAGACCTTTAGTACCGGTTCGTGCCACAAACTGGTACTAATGGGCATCGCACCCTTTAGTACCGGTTCGTGGCACCAACCGGGACTAAAGGTCCCATTTGAACCGGGAGTAATGCCTGTACGGTGCCCTCGCCGCTCGAACCGGGACTAGTGCTCACATTAGTCCCGGTTCGTAATGCAACCGGTATTAATGCTCTTTTCTGGCTGAACCAAAGCCCCTTTTTCTACTAGTGTACTGATGTATGTGGTCCGATGAATATTGAGGCTCGCGGTGGGTATCGTTATTTTCTCACCTTCACAGATGATTTGAGTAGATATGGGTATATCTACTTGATGAAACATAAGTCTGAAACATTTGAAAAGTTCAAAGAATTTCAGAGTGAAGTGGAAAATCATCGTAACAAGAAAATAAAGTTTCTATGATCTGATCGTGGACGAGAATATTTGAGTTACGAGTTTGGTCTTCATTTGAAACAATGCGGAATAGTTTCGCAACTCACGCCACCTGGAACACCACAATGTAATGGTGTGTCCGAACATCGTAATCGTACTTTACTGGATATGGTGTGATCTATGATGTCTCTTACTGATTTACCGCTATCGTTTTGGGGTTATGCTTTAGAGACGGCTGCATTCACGTTAAATAGGGCACCATCTAAATCCGTTGAGACGACACCTTATGAACTATGGTTTGCCAAGAAACCCAAGTTGTCGTTTCTTAAAGTTTGGGGCTGCGATGCTTATGTGAAAAATCTTCAACCTGATAAGCTCGAACCCAAATCGGAGAAATGTGTTTTCATAGGATACCCAAAGGAGACTGTTGGGTACACCTTCTATCACAGATCCGAAGGCAAGACATTCGTTGCTAAGAATGGATCCTTTCTAGAGAAGGAGTTTCTCTCGAAAGAAGTGAGTGGGAGGAAAGTAGAACTTGATGAGGTAATTGTACCTGCTCCCTTATTAGAAAGTAGTTCATCACAGAAATCTGTTCCTGTGACTCCTACACCAATTAGTGAGGAAGCTAATGATGATGATCATGTAACTTCAGATAAGTTACTACCGAACCTCGTAGGTCAACCAAAGTAAGAACCACACCAGAGTGGTACGGTAATCCTGTTCTGGAGGTCATGTTACTTGACCATGACGAACCTACAAACTATGAGGAAGCGATGATGAGCCCAGATTCCATGAAATGGCTTGAGGCCATGAAATCTGACATGGGATCCATGTATGAGAACAAACTGTGGACTTTGGTTGACTTGCCCGATGATCGGCAAGCCAACGAGGATAAATGGATCTTCAAGAAGAAGACTGATGCTGACGGTAATGTTACTGTCTACAAAGCTCGACTTGTTGCGAAAGGTTTTCGACAAGTTCAAGGACTTGACTACGATGAGGCCTTCTCACCCGTAGCGATGCTTAAGTCCGTCCGAATCATGTTAGCAATTGCTGCATTTTATGATTATGAAATTTGGAAGATGGATGTAAAGACTGCATTCCTGAATGGGTTTCTGGAAGAAGAGTTGTATATGATGCAACCTGAACGTTTTATCGATCCAAAGGAATCCAGATTTCACAAGAGAACCAAGCACATCAAGAGACGCTTCAACTCCATCCGGGATCAAGTCCAGGTCGGAGACATGGAGATTTGCAAGACACATACGGATCTGAATGTTGCAGACCCGTTGACTAAACCTCTTCCACGAGCAAAACATGATCAGCACCAAGACTCCATGGGTGTTAGAATCATTACTGTGTAATCTAGATTATTGACTCTAGTGCAAGTGGGAGACTGAAGGAAATATGCCCTAGAGGCAATAATAAAGTTATTATTTATTTCCTTATATCATGATAAATGTTTATTATTCATGCTAGAATTGTATTAACCGGAAACATAATACATGTGTGAATACATAGACAAACAGAGTGTCACTGGTATGCCTCTACTTGACTAGCTCGTTAATCAAAGATGGTTATGTTTCTAACCATAGACATGAGTTGTCATTTGATTAATGGGATCACATCATTAGGAGAATGATGTGATTGACTTGACCCATTCCGTTAGCTTAGCACTTGATCGTTTAGTATGTTGCTATTGCTTTCTTCATGACTTATGCATGTTCCTATGACTATGAGATTATGCAACTCCCGTTTACCAGAGGAACACTTTGTGTGCTACCAAACGTCACAACGTAACTAGGTGATTATAAAGGTGCTCTACAGGTGTCTCCGAAGGTCATTGTTGGGTTGGCATATTTCGAGATTAGGATTTGTCACTCCGATGTCGGAGAGGTATCTTTGGGCCCACTCGGTAATGCACATCACTTAAGCCTTGCAAGCATTGCAACTAATGAGTTAGTTGTGGGATGATGTATTATGGAACGAGTAAAGAGACTTGCCGGTAACGAGATTGAACTAGGTATTTGTCGGCGTTCTCGGAATGGGGGTCCCCAGACTTGCCTGCCTGCGGCCCACAGCGTGGCTAAGCCAGCAGGCCGTACGGCCCATCTTCATCAACAAGGCATCCAAGATACTCGCGAGGGTCGAAGCCTCGTGAGGCGGACGACGCAAGACCTCCTCTGCAGTGGCCGAGCCAGGCAGGCTCACGAGGAGCGGAGATATCAAAGCGGGGCAAACCTCACGATTCTCTCGTGACGTGAGCCATGACGAACGGCACCAGGCGGGTGCCAGCGCGCGCATCGTCCTTATTTCCTCTTTGGTGCTAAGGAGGCCAGCGCAGGCGAAGAGTACCGAGGCATCAGGCAAAGGTTGCTATATTGGTGCAACGAGACCAAGTCCAGGAAGACGACAAGATGGAGGTCATCGTGGAGCCCAAGACAACGTCACCACCAGAGCTTTTCGCAGGGAAGACCGCTTTTCTCAGGATAGCTTGTACTAGCTGTCCCCCTTCAAATTTGCCCGCCGTTGTTGGCTCCCTTCCCGCTCGATATTTGGAAGAGGACCAGGGCCTCTATAAATAGGTCTCGCCACCATAGTAGAGGCATCTGATCTTAGCTTGATCCAACCCGGTCGAGAGCCTAGCCACAAGAACACCTCAACCTCAGGAGGCTGTTCTTCCCTTGTACTGTTCATCATCGGCCCTAGAGGCAATCCACCACCACACTGGAATAGGGTATTACACCACAACGGTGGCCCGAACTAGTATAAACCTCGTGTCTTTCTGTGTTGCGAGCTCGTCGAGTTCGTCCGCGAGATCTTAGCGAGCTAGGGCGTAGATCAGTAGGAGGGAAAAGACTTCGCGCGCACCCCAGTGTTCGAACCTTAAGGGTTTGCCGGAACCCCACATCCGACATTTGGCACGCCGGGTAGGGGTGCGCCGGAGCTCCTCTCCACCAACCCGCGCCCCATGCCGCCGCACTTCGCTCCCATGGCGGGTGCCCCGCCATCCACCTCCGCGACCCACGTCAATAGCGGGGAGTCTGGCTACCGAGCCCTGGCCCCTGCCCTGCGGCGAGTGCAGTGGCCAACCAAGTTCAAGCCGGAGATGCCGCCGTGTTATGACGGCGCGGCAGACCCGGCGCCATTCCTGCTGGCGTACGAGGAGGCCGTCCTCGAAGCCGGAGGCGACGACAAGATCATGGCCAACTGGTTCCCCGTGGCCCTCGCCGGCGAGCCGCGTGCCTGGCTGCTCAACCTCCCGGGATCCACGGTGGCATCCTCGGGGAAACTCCGCAATCTCTTCACCACGCGCTACGTGGTGCCGGCGCACCACGCAGTCGCGGCACTGCTGGGTGGCTCTCAAGCACCGCCTTCAGATCGCCACGTCAAACCTTTCTTCCGTCAGATTGGGGCAGCCTCCAAGCGCCCGGGGGCTCCACCGGGTTGGGCTGCGCCGGAGGCCGACCTCACCTTCGGCTCGGAAGACCACCCCAACTCCACCACCGGCTCCGGAATGCTCGCGATGCTCTGCACGCCCACCATCTGCAACGTGGCCGTTACCAAGACCCTCGTCGACGGCGGCGCTGGCCTCAACTTGCTCTCCGTAGAAGCCTTCAGCCTTCTTCATGTGCCGCCTGAGTGGCTCGGTCTCAGAAAGCCCTTCTCGGGAGTGGGTGGTGGAGCCCCTCACTCTCTGGGGCAGATCCGCCTCCCTGTCACCTTCGGTGCACGCGGCAACTACCGCACCGATCTGGTGGACTTCGACATCGCCCGCATCGGTCTCCCGTACAATGCCATCCTCGGGTACCCGGCTCTCGCTCAGTTCATGGCGGCGACTCACCCGGCCTACAACCTCATGAAGATGCCGGGGAGAGAGGGCGTCCTCACCGTCAAGGGAGACACTAAGGAGGCCGTGATGGCGCTTAGGCTTGCCTTCAAGACCGCGGCAGCAGCACGGCCAGCCGGCGCCAGTACGCCCAAGGCCAAGGAGACCGCGCCCACGAAGAAGAAGAAGCTATTCACCCAAGACAAGGCGGAGACCAAGCAGGTGCCGATCAACGAGGATGGGTCTTCAGGAGCCACCTTCACCATAGGAACCGGCCTTGACCCGGGACAAGAAGAAGCTTTAGTGAGGTTTTTGCGCGCGAACAAGGAGATATTCGCGTGGGAGCCCAATCAGCTGGTAGGGGTCCCGAGAGAGGTGATCCAGCATCATCTAAGGGTGTGCCCCAACGTACGCCCCGTGAAGCAGCGAGCAAGATGGCAGTCCACAGAGAAGCAGGCCTTCATCGTCCAAGAGACACGCAAGCTGGAGGCGGCAGGTACCATCCGAGAAGTTCGATACCCCGAATGGCTGGCGAACCCCGTCGTAGTACCGAAGAAAGGCGGGAAGGAATGGATGTGCGTCAACTTCACCAACCTTAACAAAGCTTGCCCCCAAGATCCGTTCCCACTTCCACGCATCGATCAAATAGTCGACTCCACCGCCGAATGCGACTTGCTATGTTTCCTGGACGCATTCTCAGGATACCACCAAATCAAGATGGCGGTGGAGGATGTGGAGAAGACAGCTTTCCTGACACCATGCGGGCTGTATTGCTACACCTGCATGCCCTTCGGGCTGCGCAACGCGGGCGCAACCTTTCAGCGGTTGATGCACATCGCTTTGGGGCGGCAGCTCGGCATAAACACGGAGGCTTACGTTGATGACATAGTGGTCAAATCTCGCGAGGCGAGGACGCTGATTCAAGACTTGGAGGAGACCTTCGAGAGCTTGCGCCAAGTGAACTTGAAGCTTAACCCGGAGAAGTGCGTGTTTGGCGTCCCCTCCGGCAAGCTGCTGGGGTTCCTAGTATCCCATAGAGGGATCGAGGCGAACCCGGAGAAGATCAAGGCCATCGAAGACATGAGCCCTCCGCAGACCCTCAAGGAGATGCAGAAGCTGGCGGGGCTGGTGACCGCGTTAGGGCGTTTCATCTCCAAGCTAGGCGAGCGTGCCTTACCCTTCTTTAAGCTCATGAAGAAGAAGGGCCCGTTCGAGTGGACCCCGGAGGCCGACCGGGCCTTCCAAGACCTCAAGAAATACCTCACCAGCCCCCCGGTGATGGTGGCACCGCGGCCTCTCGAGCCTCTGGTACTCTACCTTGCCGCCACCCCGTACTCCGCCAGCGCGGCGCTGGTGGCGGTTTGGGAGGAGCGCCAAGGCAAGGGTGTGCCGCGTCAAGCCAGGGCTGATGCAGCGCAGGGTCAGGAAGGCGCAGCAAAGCCATCAGCGGCGGAAGACCAAGCTCAGCAGGGCAACATCGCAGAAGCTCCTGAGGACGGTCAGGTCTCAGGAAACCCACCACCTCAGGACATTCCCCAATCTCCGCAGGACCCGAGCCTCGACAGTGTGCCAGCCCTCGTCGAGCACCCGGTGTACTTCGTCAGCACCGTGCTGCGGGACGCGAGGGCGCGCTACCCCATGCTGCAAAAGCTCCTGCTCGCACTCTTGGTGGCCTCGCGCAAGCTGCGGTACTACTTCCAGGGCCACCCCATCAAGGTCTTCTCAGCCTACCCATTGGAGAGGGTACTCAGGAGCCCTAACTCAGCCGGAAGGGTCGCTGAGTGGAACATCGAGTTGCAAGCATTCCAGTTGGAGTTCAGCACTACCAGGGTCATCAAGGGAGCCGCGCTCGCCAATTTTGTGGCAGAATGGACAGATGCCCCGGCTCTTGAGGAAGGAGAAGACCGGTCCACCTCCCCAGGAAGTGAGGCACCAGACGGCTGGGTCATGTATTTTGATGGCGCCGTCGCACACCAGGGCGTGGGGGCTGGAGCAGTGCTCATCTCGCCCACTCAGGACAAGCTCTACTACGCCGTGCAACTCTGTTTTCAGCACGGCGAGAAGGTCTCCAACAACATCGCAGAATACGAAGGCCTCATAGCCGGCCTGAAGGCTGCGGCGGCTCTAGGGGTGAAGCGCCTCACTGTCAAAGGCGACTCGCAGCTCCTCGTCAACTTCTCCAACAAGGTGTACGAGCCGAAGGACAAGCACATGGAGGCCTACCTCGCGGAGGTGCGCAAGATGGAAAAGCAGTTCTCGGGCCTGGAGCTGCAGCACGTGCCCCGGGGCACCAACAAGGAAGCCGACGACATCGCCAGGAGAGCATCCAAGCGGCAACCGCAAGAGCCCGGCATCATTGAAGAGTGGCTCTTCAAGCCATTAGCTACGCCACCTCTTCAAGCATGACTCAGCCTCGGGAGGAGCTCCCACAGCCCCCGGACACAGGAGCCCCAGTCTATGGCCCGACCTCAGGAGCTCGGCTGCTCTTGGCGCTCGAGCCCCAGGAGGAGTGCTGGACCAAGGAATTCAAAGAGTACCTGATGCACTGGACGCTGCCGGAGAAGGAAGAGGACGCGGAGCACGTGGCCCGGCAAGCCACGGCATACTGTATCCAAGACAGCGAGTTATACAGGAAACGACCGAATGATGTCATGCTGCGCTGCATCTCGAGCGATCAAGGAAGGGAGTTGCTGATTGACATACACGGCGGTGACTGCGGACACCACTCGTCGTCACGTACCCTTGTCGGCAAGGTGTTCCGCAGTGTGTTCTATTGGCCTACAGCACTCAACGACGCGGCCGAGCTGGTGAAGTCCTGTGAAGCTTGCCAATTCCACGCCAAGCAGATCCATCAGCCTGCACAGGGCCTCCAAACCATCCCGCTCACGTGGCCATTTGCGATCTGGGGGCTGGATATCTTAGGCCCGTTCCCTCGAGCGCCAGGGGGCTACCGCTATCTCTACGTCGTCGTCGAAAAGTTTACCAAGTGGGTGGAAGTGGAAGCCGTCTGTACCATTCCAGCCGGCTCTGTTGTCAAGTTCATCAAGGGCCTCGTGAGCCGCTTCGGGGTCCCCAATCGCATATCACAGATAACGGTTCGCAGTTTACTAGCAACCTCTTCAAAACCTACTGTGCTAACCTTGGAACGCAGATCTGCTACGCTTCGGTGGCCCACCCCAGGAGTAACGGTCAGGCCGAACGCGCTAACGTGGAGGTCCTGAGGGGCCTCAAGACCAGGACCTTCAAGAAGAAGCTGGAGGCCTGCGGCAGGGGCTGGCACGACGAGCTCCAGTCCGTGCTGTGGTCCATCCGAACCACCGCCACCAAGCCAACGGGCGAGACTCCATTCTTCCTCGTTTACGGAGCTGAAGCAGTCCTCCCTCACGAGGTCAAGCATCGCTCCGCGCGGGTCCTGGCGTTCGATGAGACGCGGCAGGACGCCATGCGGGGGATGGACCTCGTGCTGGGGGAGGAGCGCCATCGCGAAGCTGCATTGAGGGCGACAAGGTACCAACAAGCGCCGCGACGATACCACTGCCGCAACATCCGCTCCAGGACGCTCAAGGTGGGCGACCTCGTCTTGAGGCGGGTCCTTTCCAGAGAAGGGCTGCACAAGCTTTCGCCCATGTGGGAGGGCCCGTTCAGGGTCGTCCATGTCTCCAGGCCGGGTGCGGCGCGCCTGGAGACGCAGGACGGGATACCCATCCAGAACGCCTAGAACATCCAGCACCTCCGGAAGTTCTATCCATGAAGCAAGGCCCAGAGCCTGAGAAGCAAGGCCCGGAGCCTGTGAAGAAGGCCCGGTGCCTGTGAAGAATCGCTGCCCGTGACACTCTCACGTAATAATGAGTTGGGGCTGTACACGCCCCGGAGTCTCAGGAGCGCCGGCCTCAGGCCCTGGGGCTCCCTCCCACGCCTAGTGGACAGCACTTAGCTCCGCGCTAGTGAGAAGACTTGAAGACTAGATTAGGTGCCGGACGCGACTTTTCATTTGCTTTCCGTAGTTGGCTCGCTTTTCCTTAATCAAAGTTTGCCTTTGGCGTTCCTTGCTGATTTGGTTCCCTCGCCTCTCACCGCATTTTTTCCGGCTCGAACTTGCTCGTGTTCTCTCTCTCGCATGCCTCACGAGGGGGCTAGGCAGGCGCCCTCGCGAGCATTTTTTTCTCCTTCCTGCCTTCTCGCGAGCCACCCTCGTTCGAGCCCAAAGCTGGCGCACCTCTCCTAGTCCGTGCCCCTCGGGTACCGTGATATAAGGCGCCGGGTCAGGGCCAGGATGAACTGCAAATCTTTCGGCGCATTTCCTAACGAGTTTTTTCGCAATTCCTGAGCAAATGCAGGCCACCAAGGCAAGATGGATGCGAGGAAATATACGCCTCGCGAGGAAGAGGGCGTCCTGAGTATACCAGGTTAAGTTATCTTTGCGCAAAATAACGACACGGCACGGGAACAACACGCATACTGTTATAACCGAGGAACCATAGTTCGATACACGCCCCCTGGGCCCATACTGGTTTCATTCTTGATGCAGGAAAGAGTAAAACAAAAGCAGCGTTGCAGCGATCCGCGAAGACAGGCCCCTAGCGCTAGCCCGAGCCTATCCGGATCCTTCCTCACGCTTCACGGAGGTGCGTCGATGAGACGACCCACTGCCGCCTTCGAAACGGGCGCGGCGGCGCGGCGGCTGGTCGTAGCCGCCACTGCTGGGGCTGTCACCGGAGGAAGAGCCGCCGTAGCTGGACGAGACACGGTTGCCGCCGAGGGCGGGCTCGCCCTCGTCCTCGTCATGACCGTCCCCAAGGCTGAGCACCTCCTCACCGTCGTTCGCATCGGGGCAGCACCCGGTGCGGCGACCATCTTCCCCAAACACCCTCACATAGAGGGTCGATCCAACATCGTACCTGAAGTGAAGGGTGCACCGCCTGCCCAGGCCGCGCGCGTGGGCGAATGTCTGCCAGCCATGGGCCAGGGCTATGTTGCCCGTGGCGGAAGTCTCAACCACAACCCAAGAGGCCTTGCTGCAGCAGCCATCCGCCTGCAGCCAGAGTCTTCCTGGACCAGAGGTCGGCAGTTCGCCGGCAAAGAAGCGCGGAAGTTGTAGCCAGTTGCCGGCCAGGTTCTCCAACCAGACGACAAACTCCGGTGACACCTTCGCCTTGTGGAAGCGCGGATGAGGAGGCCGCGCCACCATAGCCTGCCTCCCCTCATCAACTGGACCGCCATGGCTGGGATGACCCACTCCGCGTGCCGTGGCGCCGTCTCGACGGTGGGCCACGGCGGGGGTCGCGGCATGCTTGCGCGGGCGGCCACGGCCGCGCTTGGGCGCCGGGGAGCCGGGTCCCTCGCGAGGGGCCTTCCCCTTCTTGGTGGCGGAGAACTTCCTTCGTGGTGCCATGGGTGTCGCTGCAAGCGATGGAGCAAGGAGGAAGGAACAAGCAAGGAAGGAAGAGATGGGCGACGGGGGCTCCGCCCCCCTCCCCATTTATAGCAAGAGAAGGCCAACCGGCGTCACCCACGATCACTGGTAATGATGGTTTTCCTTGCATGTCGCAGGGACTTGTCAAGTCGTGCAGTTGCTGAGGCAGCGTGGGGAAGCGGGGACGCCCACGTCCAATCAACCGCCACGCGTCAACCGAGGCCGCAGGTTTTTGGGGCCCGCGGTGCTCCGAACTTGACCCTTGGCTTCGCCGCGAAGCCAAGCCCGGGCGCACCTTGGGCCCGAGGGCTACTGTCGGCGTTATGGGAAAGGGGGTCCCCAGATTTGCCTGCCTGCGGCCCACAGCATGGCTAAGCCAGCAGGCCGTACGACCCATCTTCATCAACAAGGCATCCAAGATCCTCGCGAGGGTCCAAGCCTCGCAAGGCGGACGACGTAAGACCTCCTCTGGAGTGGCCGAGCCAGGCAGGCTCACGAGGAGCGGAGATATCAAGGCGGGGCAAACCTCACGAGGCTCTCGTGAAGTGAGCCATGACGAACGGCACCAGGCGGGCGCCAGCGCGCGCAACGTCCTTATTTTCTCTTTGGTGCTAAGGAGGCCAGCGCAGGCGAAGAGTACCGAGGCATCAGGCAAAGGTTGCTATATTGGTGCAACGAGACCAAGTCCAGGAAGGTGGCAAGACGGAGGTCATCATGGAGCCCAAGACGGCGTCACCACCAGAGCTTTTCGTAGGCGAAGACCGCTTTTGTCAGGATAGCTTGTACTAGCTGTCCCCCTTCAAATTTGCCCGCCGTTGTTGGCTCCCTTCCTGCTCGATATTTGGGAAGAGGACCAGGGCCTCTATAAATAGGTCTAGCCACCATAGTAGAGGCATCTGATCTTAGCTTGATCCAATCCGATCGAGAGCCTAGCCACAAGAACACCTCAACCTCAGGAGGCTGTTCTTCCCTTGTATTGTTCATCATCGGCCCTAGAGGCAATCCACCACCACCACACTGGAGTAGGGTATTACACCACAATGGTGGCCCGAACCAGTATAAACCTCGTGTCTTTTTGTGTTGCGAGCTCGTCGAGTTCATCCGCGAGATCTTAGCGAGCTAGGGCGTAGATCGGTAGGAGGGAAAAGACTTCGCGCGCACCCCAGTGTTTGAACCTTAAGGGTTTGCCGGAACCCCACATCCGACAGTATTGAGATACCGACGATCGAATCTCGGGCAAGTAACATACCGATGACAAAGGGAACAACGTATGTTGTTATGCGGTTTGACCGATAAAGATCTTCGTAGAATATGTGGGAGCCAATATGAGCATCCAGGTTCCGCTATTGGTTATTGACCGGAGACGTGTCTCGGTCATGTCTACATAGTTCTCGAACCCGTTGGGTCCGCACGCTTAAAGTACGATGACAGTTATATTATGAGTTTATGTGTTTTGATGTACCAAAGGTTGTTCGGAGTCCCGGATGTGATCACGGACATGGCGAGGAGTCTCGAAATGGTCGAGACGTAAAGATCGATATATTGGACGAATATATTTGGATACCGGAATGGTTCCGGGTGAGATCGGGATAATACCAGAGCTCCGGGAGGTTATCGGAACCCCCCGGGAGGTATATGGGCCTTAATGGGCTTTAGTGGAAAGGAGGGGAAAGGAGCAAGGGAGGGGGGCGCCCCCTCCCAAGCCCAATCCGAATTGGGAAGGGGGTCGCCCCCCCCCCCCCTTTCCTTCCTCCCTCCTTCCTCTTCCTTCCCTCTCCCTCTCCAAATAGGAAAAGGAGGAGTCCTACTCCCGGTGGGAGTAGGACTCCCCCCTTGGGCGCGCCTCCTCCCCTTGGCCGCCCCCCCCCCTTATATACGGAGGAGAGGGGCACCCCATAGACAACAATTGATCTCTTGGATCTTTTAGCCGTGTGCGGTGCCCCTCTCCACCATAGTCCACCTCGATAATATCGTAGCGGTGCTTAGGCGAAGCCCTGCGTCGGTAGAACATCATCATCGTCACCACGCCGTCGTGCTGATGGAACTCTCCCTCAAAGCTCGGCTGGATCGGAGTTCGAGGGACGTCATCGAGTTGAACGTGTGCAGAACTCGGAGGTGTCATGCGTTCGGTACTTGATCGGTCAGATTGTGAAGACGTACGACTACATCAACCGCGTTGTGCTAACGCTTCCGCTTTCGGTCTACGAGGGTACGTGGACACACTCTCCCCTCTCGTTGCTATGCATCACCATGATCTTGCGTGTGCGTAGGATTTTTTTTTGAAATTACTACGTTCCCCAACAATGGCATCCGAGCCAGGTTTTATGCGTAGATGTTAATGCACGAGTAGAACACAAGTGAGTTGTGGGCGATACAAGTCATACTGCTTACCTGCATGTCATACTTTTGTTCGGCGGTATTGTTGGGTGAAGCGGCCCGGACCGACATTACGCGTACGCTTACGCGAGACTGGTTCCACCGACGTGCTTTGCCAATAGGTGGATGGCGGGTGTCAGTTTCTCCAACTTTAGTTGAACCGAGTGTGGCTACGCCCAGTCCTTGAGAAGGTTAAAACAACACTAACTTGACGAACTATCATTGTAGTTTTGATGCGTAGGTAAGAACGGTTCTTGCTCAGCCCGTAGCAGCCACGTAAAACTTGCAACAACAAAGTAGAGGACGTCTAACTTGTTTTTGCAGGGCATGTTGTGATGTGATATGGTCAAGGCATGATGCTATATTTTATTGTATGAGATGATCATGTTTTGTAACCGAGTTATCGGCAACTGGCAGGAGCCATATGGTTGTCGCTTTATTGTATGCAATGCAATCGCCCTGTAATTGCTTTACTTTATCACTAAGCGGTAGCGATAGTCGTAGAAGCCATAGTTGGCGAGACGACAACGATGCTACTATGGAGATCAAGGTGTCGCGCTGGTGACGATGGTGATCATGACGGTGCGTCGGAGATGGAGATCACAAGCACAAGATGATGATGGCCATATCATATCACTTATATTGATTGCATGTGATGTTTATCTTTTATGCATCTTATCTTGCTTTGATTGAAGGTAGCATTATAAGATGATCTCTCACTAAATTTCAAGATAAAAGTGTTCTCCCTGAGTATGCACCGTTGCCAAAGTTCGTCGTGCCCAGACACCACGTGATGATCGGGTGCGATAAGCTCTACGTCCATCTACAACGGGTGCAAGCCAGTTTTGCACACGCAGAATACTCAGGTTAAACTTGACGAGCCTAGCATATGCAGATATGGCCTCGGAACACTGAGACCGAAAGGTTGAGCGTGAATCATATAGTAGATATGATCAACATAGTGATGTTCACCATTGAAAACTACTCCATTTCACGTGATGATCGGTTATGGTTTAGTTGATTTGGATCACGTGATCACTTAGATGATTAGAGGGATGTCTATCTAAGTGGGAATTCTTAAGTAATATGATTAATTGAACTTAAATTTATCATGAACTTAGTACCTGGCAGTATTTTGCATGTCTATGTTTGTTGTAGATAGATGGCTCGTGTTGTTGTTCCGTTGAATTTTAATGCTTTCCTTGAGAAAGCAAAGTTGAAAGATGATGGTAGCAATTACACGGACTGGGTCCTCAACTCGAGGATTATCCTCATTGCTGCACAGAAGAATTACGTCCTGGAAGCACCGCTAGGTGCCAAACCTGCTGCAGGAGCAACACCAGATGTTATGAACGTCTGGCAGAGCAAAGCTGATGACTACTCGATAGTTCAGTGTGCCATGCTTTACAGCTTAGAACCGGGACTTCAACGACGTTTTGAACGTCATGGAGCATATGAGATGTTCCAGGAGTTGAAGTTAATATTTCAAGCAAATGCCCGGATTGAGAAATATGAAGTCTCCAATAAGTTCTACAGCTGCAAGATGGAGGAGAATAGTTCTGTCAGTGAGCATATACTCAGAATGTCTGGGTATAACAACCACTTGATTCAACTGGGAGTTAATCTTCCGGATGATAGCGTCATTGACAGAATTCTTCAATCACTGCCACCAAGCTACAAGAGCTTCGTGATGAACTATAACATGCAAGGGGTGGATAAGACGATTCCCGAGCTCTTCGCAATGCTAAAGGCTACGGAGGTAGAAATCAAGAAGGAGCATCAAGTGTTGATGGTCAATAAGACCACCAATTTCAAGAAAAAGGGCAAAGGGAAGAAGAAGGGGAACTTCAAGAAGAACAGCAAACAAGTTGCTGCTCAAGAGAAGAAACCCAAGTCTGGACCTAAGCCTGAGACTGGGTGCTTCTACTGCAAGCAGACTGGCCACTGGAAGTGGTACTGCCCCAAGTATTTGGCGGATAAGAAGGATGGCAAGGTGAACAAAGGTATATGTGATATACATGTTATTGATGTGTACCTTACCAGAGCTCGCAGTAGCACCTGGGTATTTGATACTGGTTCTATTGCTAATATTTGCAACTCGAAACAGGGACTACGGATTAAGCGAACACTGGCTAAGGACGAGGTGACGATGCGCGTGGGAAATGGTTCCAAAGTCGATGTGATCGCCGTCGGCACGCTACCTCTACATCTACCTTCGGGATTAGTATTAGACCTAAATAATTGTTATTTGGTGCCAGCGTTGAGCATGAACATTATATCTGGATCTTGTTTGATGCGAGACGGTTATTCATTTAAATCAGAGAATAATGGTTGTTCTATTTATATGAGTAATATCTTTTATGGTCATGCACCCTTGAAGAGTGGTCTATTTTTGATGAATCTCGATAGTAGTGATACACATATTCATAATGTTGAAGCCAAAAGATGCAGAGTTGATAATGATAGTGCAACTTATTTGTGGCACTGCCGTTTGGGTCATATTGGTGTAAAGCGCATGAAGAAACTCCATACTGATGGACTTTTGGAATCACTTGATTATGAATCACTTGGTACTTGCGAACCATGCCTCATGGGCAAGATGACTAAAACGCCGTTCTCCGGAACTATGGAGCGAGCAACTGATTTGTTGGAGATCATACATACTGATGTATGTGGTCCAATGAATGTTGAGGCTCGCGGCGGGTATCGTTATTTTCTCACCTTCACAGATGATTTAAGCAGATATGGGTATATCTACTTAATGAAACATAAGTCTGAAACATTTGAAAAGTTCAAAGAATTTCAGAGTGAAGTTGAAAATCATCGTAACAAGAAAATAAAGTTTCTACGATCTGATCGTGGAGGAGAATATTTGAGTTACGAGTTTGGTCTACATTTGAAACAATGCGGAATAGTTTCGCAACTCACGCCACCCGGAACACCACAGCGTAATGGTGTGTCCGAACGTCGTAATCGTACTTTACTAGATATGGTGCGATCTATGATGTCTTTTACTGATTTACCGCTATCGTTTTGGGGTTATGCTTTAGAGACGGCCGCATTCACGTTAAATAGGGCACCATCGAAATCCGTTGAGACGACGCCTTATGAACTGTGGTTTGGCAAGAAACCAAAGTTGTCGTTTCTTAAAGTTTGGGGCTGCGATGCTTATGTGAAAAAGCTTCAACATGATAAGCTCGAACCCAAATCGGAGAAATGTGTCTTCATAGGATACCCAAAGGAAACTGTTGGGTACACCTTCTATCACAGATCCGAAGGCAAGACATTCGTTGCCAAGAATGGATCCATTCTAGAGAAGGAGTTTCTCTCGAAAGAAGTGAGTGGGAGGAAAGTAGAACTTGATGAGGTAACAGTACCTGCTCCCTTATTGGAAAATAGTTCATCACAGAAACCGGTTCCTATGACGTGTACACCAATTAGTGAGGAAGTTAATGATGATGATCATGAAACTTCAGATCAAGTTATTACTGAACCTCGTAGGTCAACCAGAGTAAGATCCGCGCCAGAGTGGTACGGTAATCCTGTTCTGGAAGTTATGTTAGTAGACCATGACGAACCTACGAACTATGAAGAAGCGATGGTGAGCCCAGATTCCGCTAAATGGCTTGAGGCTATGAAATCTGAGATGGGATCCATGTATGAGAACAAAGTGTGGACTTTGGTTGACTTGCGCGATGATCGACAGGCCATCAAGAATAAATGGATCTTCAAGAAGAAGACTGACGCTGATGGTAATGTTACTGTCTATAATGCTCGACTTGTTACAAAAGGTTTTCGACAAGTTCAAGGGATTGACTACGATGAGACCTTCTCACCCGTAGCGATGCTTAAGTCTGTCCGAATCATGTTAGCAATTGCCGCATTTTATGATTATGAAATTTGGCAAATGGATGTCAAAACTGCATTCCTGAATGGATTTCTGGAAGAAGAGTTGTATATGATGCAACCGGAAGGTTTTGTCGATCCAAAGGGAGCTAACAAAGTGTGCAAGCTCCAGTGATCCATTTATGGACTGGTGCAAGCCTCTCGGAGTTGGAATAAACGTTTTGATAGTGTGATCAAAGCATATGGTTTTATACAGACTTTTGGAGAAGCCTGTATTTACAAGAAAGTGAGTGGGAGCTCTGTAGCATTTGTGATATTATATGTGGATGACATATTGTTGATTGGAAATGATATAGAATTTCTGGATAGCATAAAAGGATATTTGAATAAGAGTTTTTCAATGAAGGACCTCGGTGAAGCTGCATATATATTGGGCATCAAGATCTATAGAGATAGATCAAGACGCTTAATTGGACTTTCACAAAGCACATACCTTGACAAAGTTTTGAAGAAGTTCAAAATGGATCAAGCAAAGAAAGGGTTCTTGCCTGTGTTACAAGGTGTGAAGTTGAGTAAGACTCAATGCCCGACCACTGCAGAAGATAGAGAGAAAATGAAAGATGTTCCCTATGCTTCAGCCATAGGCTCTATCATGTATGCAATGTTGTGTACCAGACCTGATGTGTGCCTTGCTATTAGTTTAGCAGGGAGGTACCAAAGTAATCCAGGAGTGGATCACTGGACAGCGGTCAAGAACATCCTGAAATACTGAAAAGGACTAAGGATATGTTTCTCGTTTATGGAGGTGACAAAGAGCTCGTCGTAAATGGTTACGTCGATGCAAGCTTTGACACTGATCCGGACGATTCTAAATCGCAAACCGGATACGTGTTTATATTGAACGGTGGAGCTGTCAGTTGGTGCAGTTCTAAACAAAGCGTCGTAGCGGGATCTACATGTGAAGCGGAGTACATAGCTGCTTCGGAAGCAGCAAATGAAGGAGTCTGGATGAAGGAGTTCATATCCGATCTAGGTGTCATACCTAGTGCATCGGGTCCAATGAAAATCTTTTGTGACAATACTGGTGCAATTGCTTTGGCAAAGGAATCCAGATTTCACAAGAGAACCAAGCACATCAAGAGACGCTTCAACTCCATCCGGGATCAAGTCCAGGTGGGAGACATAGAGATTTGCAAGATACATACGGATCTGAATGTTGCAGACCCGTTGACTAAGCCTCTTCCACGAGCAAAACATGATCAGCACCAAGACTCCATGGGTGTTAGAATCATTACTGTGTAATCTAGATTATTGACTCTAGTGCAAGTGGGAGACTGAAGGAAATATGCCCTAGAGGCAATAATAAAGTTATTATTTATTTCCTTATATCATGATAAATGTTTATTATTCATGCTAGAATTGTATTAACCGGAAACATAATACATGTGTGAATACATAGACAAACAGAGTGTCACTAGTATGCCTCTACTTGACTAGCTCGTTAATCAAAGATGGTTATGTTTCCTAGCCATAGACATGAGTTGTCATTTGATTAACGGGATCACATCATTAGGAGAATGATGTGATTGACTTGACCCATTCCGTTAGCTTAGCACTTGATCGTTTAGTATGTTGCTATTGCTTTCTTCATGACTTATACATGTTCCTATGACTATGAGATTATGCAACTCCCGTTTACCGGAGGAACACTTTGTGTGCTACCAAACATCACAACGTAACTGGGTGATTATAAAGGTGCTCTACAGGTGTCTCCGAAGGTACTTGTTGGGTTGGCGTATTTAGAGATTAGGATTTGTCACTCCGATTGTCGGAGAGGTATCTCTGGCCCACTCGGTAATGCACATCACTTAAGCCTTGCAAGCATTGCAACTAATGAGTTAGTTGTGGGATGATGTATTACGGAACGAGTAAAGAGACTTGCCGGTAATGAGATTGAACTAGGTATTGAGATATCGACGATCGAATCTCGGGCAAGTAACATGCCGATGACAAAGGGAACAACGTATGTTGTTATGTGGTTTGACCGATAAAGATCTTCGTAGAATATGTGGGAGCCAATATGAGCATCCAGGTTCCGCTATTGGTTATTGACCGGAGACGTGTCTTGGTCATGTCTACATAGTTTTCGAACCCGTAGGGTCCGCACATTTAAAGTTCGATGACGGTTATATTATGAGTTTATGTGTTTTGATGTATCGAAGGTTGTTCGGAGTCCCGGATGTGATCACGGACATGACGAGGAGTCTTGAAATGGTCGAGACATAAAGATCGATATGTTGGACGACTATATTTGGATACCGGAATGGTTCCGGGTGAGATCAGGATAATACCGGAGCTCCGGGAGGTTATCGGAACCCCCCGGGAGGTACATGGGCCTTAATGGGCTTTAGTGGAAAGGAGGGGAAAGGAGGAAGGGAGGGGGCGCCCCCCCCCAAGCCCAATCCGAATTGGGAAGGGGGCCGGCCCCCCTTTCCTTCCTCCCTCCTTCCTCTTCCTTCCCTCTCCCTCTCCAAATAGGAAAAGGAGGAGTCCTACTCCCAGTGGGAGTAGGGCTCCCCCTTGGGCGCGCCTCCTCCCCTTGGCCGGCCCTCTCCTCCCCCCCTTTATATACGGAGGAGAGGGGCACCCCATAGACAACAATTGATCTCTTGGATCTTTTGGCCGTGTGCAGTGCCCCTCTCCACCATAGTCCACCTCGGTAATATCGTAGCGGTGCTTAGGCGAAGCCCTGCGTCGGTAGAACATCATCATCATCACCACGCTGTCGTGCTGACGGAACTCTCCCTCAAAGCTCGGCTGGATCGTAGTTCGAGGGACGTCATCGAGTTGAACGTGTGCAGAACTCGGAGGTGCCGTGCGTTCGGTACTTGATCGGTCGGATCATGAAGACGTAAGACTACATCAACCGCGTTGTGCTAACGCTTCCACTTTCGATCTATGAGGGTACGTGGACACACTCTCCCCTCTCGTTGCTATGCATCACCATGATCTTGCGTGTGCGTAGGAATTTTTTTGAAATTACTACGTTCCCCAACACCAGCCACCTGTGTGCGAAGCACGTCGGTAGAACCAGCCTCGCGTAAGCGTACGCGTAATGTCGGTCCGGCCGCTTCATCCAACAATACCGCCGAATCAAAGTATGACATGCTGGTAAGCAGTATGAATATTATCGTCCACAACTCACTTGTGTTCTACTCGTGCATATAACATCTACGCATAGACCTGGCTCTGATATCACTGTTGGGGAACGCGGTAATTTCAAAAAATTCCTACGCACACGCAAGATCTATCATGGTGATGCATAGCAACGAGAGGGGAGAGTGTTGTCCACGTACCCTCGTAGACCGAAAGTGGAAGCGTTATGAAAATGCGGTTGATGTAGTCGTACATCTTCACGATCCGACCGATCCTAGTACCGAAAGTACGGCACCTCCGCGATCTGCACACGTTCAGCTCGGTGATGTCCGACGAACTCTTGATCCAGGTGAGTGTCGAGGGAGAGCTTCGTCGGCACGACGGCGTGATGACGGTGATGATAAAGCTACCGGCGCAGGGCTTCGCCTAAGCGTGCATCGATATGACCGAGGTGGATTATGGTTGAGGGGGCACCGCACACGGCTAAAACTATGTCTGTTGTTGTGTTCTAGGGTGCCCCCTGCCCCCGTATATAAAGGAGCGAGGGTGAGGCCGGCCGGCCCTTCGGGCGCGCCAAGGAGGGGAGAAGTCCTCCTCCTAGTAGGAGTAGGACTCCCCCTTTCCTAGTCCAACTGCGAGGAGGAAGGGAGAAGGAAGGAGAGGGAGAGAGGGAGGGAAAGAGGGGGCGCCGCCCCCCTCCTTGTCCAATTCGGACTCCTCAAGGGGGGCACGGCCAGCCCTAAGGCCCCCTCCTCTCTCTCTCATAAGGCCCATGTTGGCTCATTAGTTCCCCTGGGGGTTCCGATAACCCTAGGCACTCCGATAATTATCCGGTGACCCCGGAACTCATCCGTTGTCCGAATATAGCCATCCAATATATCAATCTTTATGTCTCGACCATTTCGAGACTCCTCGTCATGTACGTGATCACATCCGGGACTCCAAACTATCTTCGGTACATCAAAACGCTAAACTCATAATACCGATCGTCACCGAACGTTAAGCGTGCGGACCCTACGGGTTCGAGAACTATGTAGACATGACCGAGACTCGTCTCCGGTCAATAACCATAGCGGAACCTGGATGTTCATATTGTCTCCCACATATTCTACGAAGATCTTTATCGGTCAAACCGCATAACGATATACGCTGTTCCCTTTGTCAACGGTATGTTACTTGCCCGAGATTCGATCGTCGGTATCTCAATATCTAGTTCAATCTCGTTACCGGCAAGTCTCTTTACTCGTTCCGTAATGCATCATCCCGCAACTAACTCATTAGTCACATTGCTTGCAAGGCTTATAGTGATGTGCATTACCGAGAGGGCCCAGAGATACCTCTCCGACAATCGGAGTGACAAATCCTAATCTCGATCTATGCCAACTCAACAAGTACCATCGGAGACACCTGTAGAGCACCTTTATAATCACCCAGTTACGTTGTGACGTTTGGTAGCACACTAAGTGTTCCTCCGGTATTCGGGAGTTGCATAATATCATAGTCATAGGAACATGTATAAGTCATGAAGAAAGCAATAGCAATATACTAAACGATCAAGTGCTAAGCTAACGGAATGGGTCAAGTCAATCACATCATTCTCTAATGATGTGATTCCGTTAATCAAATGACAACTCATGTCTATGGCTAGGAAACTTAACCATCTTTGATTCAACGAGCTAGTCAAGTAGAGGCATACTAGTGACACTCTGTTTGTCTATGTATTCAAGTTTCCGGTTAATACAATTCTAGCATGAATAATAAACATTTATCATGATATAAGGAAATATAAATAACAACTTTATTATTGGCTCTAGGGCATATTTCCTTCATGATTTGCCTCATCGCCAATGGCGCGACGTTGGTTTAGGTTGAGTTAATCTGTTGGATCTGCAATTTGTCTATTTTTCATTAACATATTCTACTGATAGTATGCCAACTCTCATATAACCTGATCAAGATGTGCCTTATATGTGCCGCAGAGAAACAATGGGAGGCAATGAGGTTTACCATCGAGGTTTGCACATGCATGATCCTTTAGCTAATAGCACATTATTGTGCAGTTGCAGAAATCATTCTAATAGTTAGTTTTTTTTAGCAATTTGGTCTTGCACATGTAGGTCATGCTGTCAGAGGTTTAGACCCACTGTTCGACCCATTTTGCATATGGGGAATGAGATGTCCATGAATATCAGTCAAGTCAAGAAGCTCAGAAAGATTGTTAGGATAAAGAAACTTGCGACGAATAACGGCAAGATCTTTGTTTGCACAATGAAGAAGACATCATTCAACTATAGGATGGTACTAACTCGTTTACCTTGTTTTTTACCCTTGTGCCATTTCAAATTTTAGAACAGCTATTTATGCATATCTTTGTTTTCAGTACTTTTCAAAGCAGTTCACCGATGATTACCTCTCAAACCACCTGCACGGCCAAAAGGTGAGGAAGGTTTTCATTCAACACCCACGGTACAATATTGAAGTCTTCCTCAAAAGGATGAAGGTTGGGCGGACAATTATCCGTAGCCACTGGCTTTAAGTTGCAAAGACATTCAACATCACTAAAGGCTCAATATTCACCTTCCGCTTCAGCAGTTTCCCAGATGATATTCATTTGTCTATTTACCGTGTATGATGCTAGTTTCCAAATGCTTTCGATGTTGCATGTGAAACTTGGTGCTGTTGTGTAATGGTGTAGCTAGCTATATGCCTATATGGTGTAACTGAGTGCTGAAGCTATCTGATGTAATTCAATTATGAAATCCTGGTTGCTGTAATACAAATATGAAATACACGGTGTGTTTTATAAGAAATATCAATTTGATTACTAAATGAATTATCAATAGTAGGCCAATTAGCCTGCTTATTGGGGTTTTCTATTGCAGACAGTTTTTCAAACAACAACGTGGGCGACGAACTCAAACAACCCACACGGTTTCTGGAAAGTAGGCGTGTTTGATCAATGAATAATCACACACGACTTCGGCCAGAGAACTGTTTGCGTTAGGCCACCTTGCACAAACGTTTCCACATAAAAAATCGTGTGTGATATTCCGGGATTCACTGTGTGGGATGTACATACGAACGGAAACGATTGGGCCTGCATAATTGTCTCCGTTGCCTCACCCGATCCCACACGAGCTCATTTTGCCCTGCGTGGGTGACCGGAGTACCTATCGCCGATGGTTTCTGGGCCGTGTGGAAAGGACCCCCCTATCGCCCACACCTACCAGACGATGGTTTAAAACTGCATCGCGGAAAGGGGTTAAAAACCGTTTGTATAGGACGTCTTTGCACCAGTGAGTGGAGTCCCACATGCCTCGACAATTGGATCCATCATGTATGCTATGATATGTACTAGACCAAATGTTTCTTATGCACTAAGTGTTAGTAGCAGGTAACAAAGTGATCCCGGATTAGCTCACTGGGCAGCTGTTAAAAATATTCTTAAGTACCTCAGGAGGACAAAGGATATGCTCCTAGTCTATGGAGGAGATGAAGAACTCGTTGTAAATAGTTACACCAATGCAAGATTCATGATTGATATAGATGACTATAAATCTCAATCTCGTTATGTTTTCGCCATTAATGGTGGCGCGGTGGTTTGGAAGAGTTTCAAACAAAACACTATTGTGGATTCTATGACAGAAGCATAATACATTGTGGCTTCACAAGCTTCGAAGGAGGCAGTCTCTATCAAGAAATTTCTTGAAGAACTTGGTGTGGTCCCAAGTGCGATACTTTTGCCATCCAACGAAGACCTGTATATGTCCGCTTAGCAGTCTGTATGTCCGGATTCTTATATCCTAGAAACAAATGTAAAAGCTTCATGTCGTCGTCTTCTATTTTTTCTTTCTTCACATGCATGGTCTCCCTCTCATCTCTCTCCTCCCAACGAGACACCATACAATAAATCCCACCACATGCATAGTTCCCCTCTACTCTCTCTTCTTCCAACCAGATTAATTTGTGTATAGTTTTGGATGGCTCACTCCGGCATCATGTCCGCGGACCACGTCCGGACATAAAAATGATTATATACCGAAGACATTTGTGGGTCAGCTCTAGAGATGCCCCTGAGGCTGCAAAATAGCCTTTCTTCAGTCAAGCACAGACTCAGTTTTTATTTTAATTTTAGGGGTTTTTCTTTTGCGGGGGAGCACGAACTCAGTTCAATCCTCTTAGCATCATGCGTATATGCGGTTACCAGTGACCGGGAGGAAAAGGCTAGAACTGTTTGCAGCATGTTGTAACAAAACAAAACATTACCTGTTTCGGAAAGTTAATTAAGAACCCATGCCCATATGCTTGATTTAGTTCGCTTGGAGGAATCTTTATGCTCTTGGATGAAAAGCATGCCCCGGTCAGCATCAAGACAGTGATAGGACATATACATCTACAGGGTTCTCTTTCGCTTCTTCAAGAAAGGGATCTCCGAGATGTCTGTTTCGATCAGTTATGCGCCGGCCTATCTGAAAATAATGCCACAACAGGTAGAAAAGCCACTACACTGCATCCCCTAGTGCAGTGTAGACGTGGACTCCGTGCGCTTTAAGACGTGGACTCAACTATGAGATTAATAGACATCGACGGGATGCAGAAGACGGAAGTATTTTTTGTGTCCCGTGCAAGTCATGCCATAAAATGAGTGTTCAAATGGAACAGACTTCATCCAGCTGACAAATATCATTTGGTAATTGGAAATGAAAATTCGCAGGGCTAGATTAGACGAACTCTGGAGAATTTATTTATGTTCGGAGGAGGCCCATGCTTGCAGTACCGCAGCTGCTGTATCCACTGCTTTTCAGCGGATTATATCGCAACTCAAACGCCCACATCAGCCGGGGCATAATTCTGCATTCGGGAGGCAGCTACATATATATCCTAAGTCGAAATGAAAGCTAAGAATCTGGAGTATATCGCGGATGTTCCTTCCAATATTTTACCCTTCGAGTTCCCCAATGGCAAATGCTTCAGGGAGCCAAGCCATGCCACACTGACACTGCCACGTAAAAAGTGCAGCAGAATTCCGTCCAAAGCTACGGAGAAGCGAGGAGAGGCCTACAACATGTCGTCGACCCTTGCTCCACGGCACGGCAGTGCACGGCCGCCAGCGTAGCTCAGCCCAGCACCGGCGACTGCTTGAACGCGACGGTGGGCGCGATCCGGGAGCCCCTGCCGCGGTGCTCGGCGACGAGCTCGGCGGCGAACCACTCCAGCTTCTCCGCGTTGGTCTGCTCCCCGATCCGCCTCCCCTCGAAGAGCACCGACTCCACGTTGCGCTGCTTCATCGTCTCGTCCGCCGCCGCGAGCAGCGCCTGCACGTTCGCCTGCGTCGGGTCGTACTCCCCGTCCGGCCCGCACGGCGGCATGCTCTCCCGCTTCGCCTGATCACACCAGAGTTAATTAACATCCAAGGAAACAGCCGTGCAGGCGGAACATGCCATAAATGGCGGGCGGGCCGAGAATTTGCCGTGCTTGCTCACCTGAATGCGCAGGTAATTGGACGAGTGGCATTGCCCGAAGGCGCGTGCAACGGCGTGGTCCACGAGGTCGGCGGCGCCATCGGCCGCGATGCGGGCGATGGGGCGGGCCCACTCCTTGGGGCCCCACCGGCGCATGCGCATGATGTCGGCGTCCGCGGTGGCCCCGGAGCCGCCCGCGCCGGAGCAGCCGCCGATGGAGAGAACGAGGAGGTCCTCGACGCCGCGCACGAACGGGAACTCGTGCTTGTTGTGCAGCACGTGCGTGATGGCGGCGGCGGCCGGGCTGCCCATGGTCGGCCCGCCGTCCACCGCGGCGCAGGAGGTCACGCCGTCCACCGACGCCACCTCGGCCGGCTCGAAGCGGCCGGGCTCCGACCAGGCCGCGCGGCCGACGTCGGAGAGGCGGAAGTCATAGCTCCCGCTCTCCAGGGCGTCGGCGCGCGAGAACAAGAGCGGCGCGGACGACTTCAGGTCATAGCAGGAGATGAGCACGGGCTTGATGGTGTCCCGCAGGGTGAGCTCCTCGCCGAACGCAGCCTTCATGGCCGCGCTCAGCGCCGCCGTGGGCGCGGCCAGCGGGCGCTTCTTGGCGCGGCAGAAGAGGGAGGTGGACCCGGCGGGCCTGCGGAAGAGCCTGGGCGCGTGGTCCGCCACCAGGCGCCAGGTGTCCTCGGCGCGGAACAGCGGGGCGCCGCGCGAGTGGGTCGAGAAGAGCATCGCGGCGAAGACGCCGCCCGCGCCCGTGCCAGCGGCGAGGTCGAAGAAGTCGGCGACGCGCGCGTCGGGGCTCCCGGACGCGCGCTGGAGCGCGGCCTCGAGGTGCGCGAGCGCGCGGCCGGCGAGCAGCGCCCTCAGCCCGCCGCCGCCGCCATCGACGCAGAGCACGCACACCTTCCCCCGCTGCGCCGCCTTCCCAGGGACCGCCATGGCCGCCGACGCCTGCTCCGGCGGCGGCGGCTTGGGCAGCCAGAGCTGGTGCGGGTCCGTGTAGCCGAAGAGGAACTTGCTCTCGAGGATGGAGAAAATCTCGTAGTTGAGCTTGTCGGCGTCGGCGCCCCCGTGCTCCGCGTCCTCGTGCACCCGCTCCACCTGCATCTCCTCGGCCTCCTCCATGCCGGTCAACAAATTCTCGGCGGAATCCCTCCCCTACGCGGAAAGGCGACGAGAGGGGAAACAAAAACAGGATCTCACGAGGATTCGCAAGGATTGCGCCAAGACCAGCCCGGCTGCTCGCTTTAATTCTTGTCTCTCGCTCTCTCTTTTGGTGTCGCCGCGGCTTGCTTACGGCGCCACGCTCGCTCGGCAGTGGCGCCTTTTGATTCTTGCGCGCTGCAGAGCACGCGAAGAAAGGAAGGAGCCCAAAGAGAAAGGTGCGCGAGTTATAGAGAGACCAAGCTAAGCTAATGGAGGCGAGAATAGGAGGCAGAGGTCGTCGTCTTGTCTCTCTTCACCCTCTGCTGCACCGTAACCGATGGACAGAACGCTCCTGCCGGGCCGTCGGCTGGACGCCCCTCACCTGGTCCACCGACGAGGGACCGTCTGCGCCGTCCATTCCACGTCTAGATTGGCGATACGGGCTGGGGCATGTGGACCGGGCGCGCTCATGCTGGTGCGGGAGCGCGGTCGTCAAACTGGCTGTGGCTGGGTTCCAGGGTTGAATAAACAAACGGACAAATAAGTACAGACGTGCTGCTACTACTAGTCCTACTCAGTAATTAACCAGCGAACGAGGGGCGGAAAAAGCGAAGAAGTGATTAGTATATTATACTAAATAAAACATTCATAAAAAAGAATGGTTTCGGGGGCCGCGTAATGGGGAACTAATCATGATTGCGGCCGTTCCAGGGGCTGGGTTAACTTCGCGCCACTGACGCTAGACCCGGTCCATGGCTGCGTGACATGCAACGGGAGTGGAGCGCGACCAGGCAGGGGCACAGCACTCGACCGCGCCCGCACTTTGCTGTGTCGTGCAGGCCGCGGTAGTACTACGTACGCATTTCTTTTCCCTTTCCCTTTTAATTTCTTTGCTGAGAACTGTCGGAGGCGGCAGCAGCAGCAGTACTAGTAGCATTCTGCAAAGGCATGGCAGTCAGTCAGCGTGTATGCTTTGCTCCAGTGCAATACTCCTACTGCTAGCTGTAGTTTTTTTCCTTTTTACTGCGTCCTGGAAAGGCTGCTGCGAGGTGGGAAATAGACCTGCATGCCTACATGTCGGGCATTGTTGTTAATTTGCGTGCAAGTTGAGGTGCTTACTGCAAGAAAACCGCGTGTGTCGCGTACGGTCCATGGGTGAGGAGGTGGAGAAAACGAACTGCATGCACGTGACGGTGTACAAGACTGGGTCTACCCGGCGCCGTGCAGCCAGACAAATAAGAAAAGGTGCTAGGATGGTGTCGTCGAACTACAGGGTAGAGTTGAGGGCGCACGGCCCGTGACCGTGAGCTCGAAAACCTTTGATTAGGGCAGGCAACGGGCTTCTATCCTATGCGCCGGGTCCACTGGGCGGCGGTCAAAGGCAAGAGAGCACTGCTGGTAGGGGTACAAGCCTAGGCAGGAGGAGAATGGCGTGGCCGGTGGCCTCGACCGCACGGACGGACATTCTAGCCCGAGCGCAGCAGGTGGATGAACAGAACAGAACAGTAACAGAGCATCGGTAAGAGCAACCAAACGGGCCGACCCAAACGCCCAAACGGACAGCGACTTCGTCCATTTTTATCCGTTTGGGTCGGCCAGACGGACACGGATGCCCGCATCCGTATTTGGGTCGGCGCGTGCGTCCAACGCTGGTCTGAACCCATTTTGAGGGCGAAAATAAAATAAACGCATGCATATAAAAAAAAGAAAAACAGCATTAATTAAACATTAAAGCCGACCACGAAGGCCGGCGAGAGTCCATGCGTCCATATTTGCATTTAAAACAAAACAAAAACAGCCTAAATTACGAGGCGGCGCGCTGCCCTAGGCGTCGTCGTCGTCGTCCTCGGGGTCCGTGAGGTCGATGAGCGTCGGCGCCGGCCCGGCCCGGGCGAACGCCGTGTTGCAGAGCGCCGTCATGTTGGCTTGTGCCGGCGCAGGCACTGCCGGGGCGGGGGGTGTGCGGCCGCTTGTGCAGTCGCGGCCTGGCGCGCCTCCTCCTCGGCCTCGCGTTGCTCCTCCTCGAGGTCGCGCTCGAGCATCTCGAGGTACTCGCCGTCGCGGCGCTCCTCGGCCACCCTGATCTTGCGCCAGTGCTCGAGATACGCCTGCTCCTGCGCCGGCGTCGCTCCCATCCAGACCGGCGGCGCGCGTACCTACTCGCGCACTACTCCCGTCTAGGAGTAGCGCTCGATGGGGGACGGCTCCCGCTCCGGCTCCGGCTCCGGCTTGATGGGGGACGGCGGGGCCACCGGCGGCACCACGCTGTCGCCCGCCGCGGAGAGGGCAAGGGTCTGCGTCATTGTCGTCTCGTACCGAGCCTCCTCTTCCGCCTCCGCTCTGCGCCGCTCGTCCTCCTCGCTCTCCTGGTAGACGGTTGCAAGGGCCGCCTGGTAGGCGTCCTCCGCCGCCTGGTCCTCCTCGCGGACGACGAGCGCCGGTGGCGGCGACCTCCGGTCGACCTCGCGCACGCCCCGTCGCCTCGCCTCCTTGTGCTCGAAGGCGAACCACCTCGCCCAGTTAGGCGAGTCGGTTGCGTAGGCCTGGTCGCAGCGCTGCTCCGGCGTCGGCAGCGCCCGCCGGCGCCGCACCTCCTCCGCGTGAGCACGAGCCGTCCGCGGCGCCGCTGGCATTGGGATCCTATCTGGATCCAGATGCCAGTCGTGCGGCAGCGTCACGTCGGGATACGGCAGAGGCTGGCGGTGCTGCCAGTGCCACTCCGCCTGGTGCACTGGCACGTTCACGCGCTGCCTCTGCCGGCGAGACGCCGGCGTCGGCGGAGGCGGGAGGAACTCTAAGGGGAAAGAGGTGGCGGGGGACTTTGCCCTTGGCCTTGCTGCCGCTGGCGCCGGAGAAGAGGCCCATCTCGCTGTGGTTGTGGTGGCTAGGGTTTGCCGGTGACGAGGGAGCAAAGGATGGCAGATGTGGACGGCCCCGCCGCATGGTCGGCTTAAAAAAGGACGAGCGCCGTCGCTGACGCGTAGGCCTGTCGTCATAAATTAAGCTAACCGCGTGGGCAGCGGGTAGTTGGACGGCCGCCATGTGAGGACGCGGCGGATAGCGAGAAGGCGCGCGAAGCGTCCGTTCGGCGTCCGCGCCGACGGGGCGCAAATTTGGACCGTAAATGCGTCGGCGCAGACGTGATTTGGGTTTGGGTCGGCGCGTTGGGCCGCCACTTTTGTCCACGCTGATTCAAACGGACGCAGGCGGACGAAATGAATCGGCCCTTTGGAGTTGCTCTACCATTGTTTTCCTACTCTGTTCGAGGACGAGAGAATGGGTCGTGCGAGCCGTCTCGGCCACGCCTCCTTCGGTCGTCAGCGCTGTGCTGGTGGCGTGCGTGTCTCCTGAGTCCTGACTGCACCGGCTCGGCTCACGTGTGCCACGACCGACCATTGGGAACGGGAGACTCCACACGCTCCCAGTGCCGTTGGTCGTTGGTCATCTTCGTTGCCGCCGCCTCCTTGGCTCCTCTCCTCTCCGTCCGGTCAATGGGCTATGGACAAAATCATCACGATTCTCTGGCTGGAAAACATCAGTAATTACTGCCACTTGGCTGAGTTTAGGGGACGTGCTGGACGCCGCGATAGTCACGATTAGTAGTATATACGGATTTGTTGATTTCAGACAACTTAAAAAAAAAAAGTTAGACTGAAAGACACTGGCATCCACCCGCAAAAAAAAAAGACACTTGCGTTGGGCGACTCCTGTATTTTGCTATTTCAGATGATTTTCTTTTTCCTCTACAGATTACTTTTCGCAGAAGTTTTAATCGTTGTTTTTGCAGAAATCAGTTGTTTCTCTTTCTTCTCTACAGTAGCACTTTTAATGCAACCATTTGTGATGTGCAACTACATTGATTGCTTGTTTCTAGCTTGATGTTAAGAGCATGATTAATAATATAGCCGATTGGTGACTATAACATGGTGTCATGTCATCTATAGTCAATGTAATAGCCAACATGTATAGTAGTAGGCTATAAGGAAGTATTATTTTTTATCACATGGCCCACCATACACTCTCACATACTCTCTCCGTCCCAAAATATAGTGTAAAAAACGTTCTTATATTTTGAGACAGAGGGAGTAGTTTCTTGGAGCCCGTGCTACGGCCGGTTGTAAATCTACAGCCCGCTTCTCTTCTCTCTCCTATTCTCTCTCATCCAACTCAGCAAGGATATAATATTTTAAGTCTTACAGCCCGCCTACGTCATCTTATTATACTTGCTCTAAAGAAACCTTATAACCATGTATGTCCAGACAGATATATGCAGTATACTAATTTAGCCTTTGCAATGTTCAAATTCACATTCAGAATCGTGCATGGCATAATATCCACATCTGCTCCAGCAACATGTGTAAGACTTTTCTTAGGAAAGATGATCTTTTTTTTTTGTAGGACTTTAGTGATAAACTGTGTGTTTTCTTAAGTAAAAACAGATATTCCCTTAAAAAATGGACTGTTACTTGTAAGTCACTAGAAATTAGTTTTTCCTAACTCAATCAGGTTATATTGTATATAGTTTTTGATATGTGCAATTACTAAATTGTCGCCAGACACAAAAGAATGAACGCTAAAGATAATCGGCCCGATACTTCCTCTTGCAAACTCCTAAACTCGTTGGGAAGCTTGCTGAAACAATCTCCTGACTTTGGCGGCCATAAATTCATTGTTTGCTCCCTGCTATATAATCCAACTATAGCTGCTTTGACCCGCGCATCCGTTTCATGCCCGGGTACTTATTTATTTTTCTTTTCTTTTTTGAATCTTCAATGTCCGGGTACTTGAACTTACATCCGACTGTTATTACATACTACCATAGACGAAATCTAAGTGTTGCATCGTAGAGTGATAGTAGCTCGCTCGATAGGTGATCAAGTTCAACCGGTGCGTGCCGAGGGCCGGCAGTAGACGTATAATTTTCTAAATCCTGATCTCTTCGCGTTCTTTTTTGAACAGAGCACTACTAAAATTCCAAATTTCCGGTCCCAGTGGGATGTGACATAGAAAAATCTTGACAAGCGATTACCTCTAAATATTATACTCAAAGGCATGCTTATTAAACCAATTAAGCGATGCGTGAAGGGCGACCAACCAGCTATGCCATGTGGTGCAAGCTGGTTGGCCGTGGTGTGAAATCTTTTGAAATTTTTTTAGATGAAGGCGTGGATTATTTTTTAAATGTATTTTTTTCTAGATGGAGGTGAGGACCTCCGGTATCTAATCTAATATATTTAAATAGGAGCTCCCACTACATGATTTCTCTCAACATGCAGCCTATCCACATCATCAATCAACATGCAGCCTTCCACCTAAGCTAATCTGCCACCTCAGCAATTTAGTTTTTGTACAACGAAACGAAGCGTCTGATTTTCCCCGTCGCACTAATTCCTGCCCTTGCCTCTTGGTCTGGTAGTTCCTTTAATCTCCACACCACCGATAGATCTCCAACGTGGTCTTCACATCCTTCTCATCCCCTCTTTATTTGTGCGACACTTCCCCAATCGCGTTGCTTCCGATCAAACCTTCTCTGGTCGTCGACACTCCGGGAGCCCCATGATCGCCGCGAGCCAGGCTATGCCGCTCTAAGCCACACGTTGTGGCGTCCAACTAACCCCCCGGCAAACCATGCATGTCAACGTCAGCGTCCTTTAACCCCACATGCATCAGAGGTCTGAGCTCTCCATCTCCTCAGATCTGAATGACGTTTTCTATTTAGCTTTGTAGAAACCCTGATTTCCACTTGGAGTAGTTGTTACTGGGAAGGGCGAGGGAGCCGGACCCCAAGCGTTCGTTCGACGGCGTGATGGATCCAGACCGATCCCAACCATGGACATGTCTGCCGGGTCTTTAACCCTGTGTTGTTGCCCTGAACGCATATGTGATTTTTAGTGGAAGAGATGCATACTTAACCTGCAGAGTGACGAAACAGAAGCCCATGAGCCTGCCAGCGAGTACATACCTGTTATAAATCAGGTATAAAATATAACAAACTATAATAATCCGCATATCTATTATTCAAACTTTAAAACTGCAACACCGATTATGTGGGGGATGGGGGGCAATGGCCCCCTCAGCTATATATGGTTATCTCTTGGAACAATATCAATTCTTCAAGGCTCCAAACAGTGAGTTGCGTAATTGATTATAATGACACAATATCTTACTCTGGTCAAAGGAGTGGTTCCTTCTGGTGGCTAGATGTTATCAAGCTTTACAACAACTATTTTTCTGCTTCCTACTGTTCTGTCCATAAGTGAAACTCAGTTCTGCCTAACCCTTGCCTTAGTCAACTCTTCCCCATGCTCCATTCTTTTGCCAACGATGATACTATCTCTAATGTTTGCTTTATTGCAGGCTAAACGTCCTTTTGCTATCGATTCCTTTCACGAAATCACAACCAACTGGCAAGGCAAGACGATAGCCCTCTTCTTGGACTACGACGGAACACTATCGCCAATAGTAGATAATTCTGACGAGGCACACATGTCCAGCGAAGTAAGTATAATGGAAAGAAAAATTCTTGCATGTTACATGATATTTGTAGATCTTTCTTATCCCTGATCCATATAATCCTTGTGCCCCACTTCAGTCGTCAGTGGAAAGGCCCGCGATAAGGTACTACCGACTAATGGGTATCTAGTAGCCTTTTAATTTAGATGTTCTATACATTTGTAATTAGCGACTCACTTGTTTTGCTATTCATCTGTTGGCAAAAAATTTCATAATGATCGAAAACGTGCACTATGCAGGGAGCCACAGAGCAGAAATCAAACTCGTAAGCCATTATTAAATTTAGCAATGCCTATATGTAGTTTATCCTTTCTCTTTGACGCGCTCAGAATTTACGTAAATATTTAACATGCAGAGTGACGAAACAGAAACCCACGAGCCTCCCAGCGAGTACGTACCTGTTACAAATCAGGTATAAAATATAACAAACTATAATAATCCGCATAACTATTATTCAATTTTTAAAACTGCAACACTGATTATGCCGGGGGGGGGGCAATGGCCCCCTCAGCTATATACGATTATCTATTGGAACAATATCAATTCTTCAAGGCTTCAAACGGTGAGTTAAGCATGAGACCCACAATTGATTAAAATGACACCATATATCACTCTGATCGAAGGGATGGTTCCTTCTGGCGGCTAGATGTTATCAAGCTTTACAACAACTATTTTTCTGCTTCCTACTATTCTGTCCGTAAGTAAAACTCTGTTCTGCCTAGCCCTTGCCTTAGTCAACTCTTCCCCATGCTCCATTCATTTGCAAAAAACTACTTGCAAACCACATGTTGCGGTTTGCAAAGAAACCCTTCTTAAATGCATGTCCTCAAATAATTACAAAAAAATTAGGCGAGGTTTTGTGCGGTTTGCAAAGAAACCCTTAAGGTGCGATGAACTTGTGTTTCAAATAATTACAAAAAGTGTAGTTACACAGGTTCTCGAAGACATCTGCTGGATGGAAATGTTGCGTGAGAAGCGATCGTATTCCAAGAGCTATCAACGCACTGGTGCGCGTCGGTCCTAAACAAACGGTTTAAAACCCCTTTCCGCGACGGCATTTGGAACCGTCATCAAGTGAGTGTGGGCGATAGGGGGTCCTTCCCACACGACCCAGAAACCGTCGGGGATAGGGAGCCTTGATGCATACAGTTGTCCCTATATAACCGTTTTCGATATCTCGAATATCCCAAACGCTTCATCCTTGTTACTCGTTTGTGCTCGCATTTCCATCGCAGTCGGAGTTTTGTGGTTCTGCCTAAAACCAGGCAGATTCTAGGCACGGGAGCTTTTCAGGCAGATTCCAGGCACGGGAGATTTACGATGCCTGGCACATCACAAACAGTCCATGATTATAAACCGTGTACGATAGGTAGACAATCACACACATTTAGTTTTCCCGCACCGAATGTGATAGTGTCTGACATCACACATGCTTTGCGAACGACAACTGTGTGCATGCTTGCACACGTTTCCTCTCTGTGAACCATCTCGGGTTATGGTGTATATCACAAACGTTTGTGTTTTACCAACCGTGTGTGCCGTAATTGTTGGGGAACGTAGTAATTTCAAAAAAAAATCCTACACACACGCAAGATCATGGTGATGCATAGCAACGAGAGGGGAGAGTGTTGTCCACGTACCCTCGTAGACCGACAGCGGAAGCGTTATCACAACGCGGTTGATGTAGTCGTACGTCTTCACGATCCGACCGATCAAGTACCGAACGTACGGCACCTCCGAGTTCTACACACGTTCAGCTCGATGACGTCCCTCGAACTCCGATCCAGCCGAGTGTTGAGGGAGAGTTTCGTCAGCACGACGGCGTGGTGATGATGATGATGTTCCACCGACGTAGGGCTTCGCCTAAGCTCCGCAACGGTATTATCGAGGTGTAATATGGTGGAGGGGGGCACCGCACACGGCTAAGAGATCTCAAGGATCAATTGTTGTGTCTCTGGGGTGCCCCCCTGCCCCCATATATAAAGGAGCAAGGGGGAGGCAGCCGGCCAAGGGGAGAGGCGCGCCATAGGGGGGAGTCCTACTCCCACCGGGAGTAGGACTCCTCCTTTCCTTGTGGGAGTAGGAGAAGGGAAGGGGGAAGGAGAAAGAAGGAAGGGTGCGCCCCCCTTCCCTAGTCCAATTCGGACCAGACCATGGGGAGGGGTGCGGCCACCTTTTGAGGCCTTTCTCTCCTTTCCCGTATGGCCCATTAAGGCCCAATACGAATTCCCGTAACTCTCCGGTACTCCGAAAAATACCCGAATCACTCTGAACCTTTCCGAAGTCCGAACATAGTCGTCCAATATATCGATTTTTACGTCTCGACCATTTCGAGACTCCTCGTCATATCCCCGATCTCATCCGGGACTCCGAACTCATTCGGTACATCAAAACTCAATAAAACTGTCATCGTAACGTTAAGCGTGCGGACCCTACGGGTTCGAGAACTATGTAGACATGACCGAGACACGTCTCCGGTCAATAACCAATAGCGGGACCTGAATGCCCATATTGGCTCCCACATATTCTACGAAGATCTTTATCGGTCAGACCGCATAACAACATACGTTGTTTCCTTTGTCACCGGTATGTTACTTGCCCGAGATTTGATCGTCGGTATCTCGATACCTAGTTCAATCTCGTTACCGGCAAGTCTCTTTATTCGTTCTGTAACACATCATCCCGCAACTAACTCATTAGTCACAATGCTTGCAAAGCTTATAGTGATGTGCATTACCGAGTGGGCCCAGAGATACCTCTCCGACAATTGGAGTGACAAATCCTAATCTCGAAATACGCCAACCCAACAAGTACCTTTGGAGACACCTGTAGAGCACCTTTATAATCACCCATTTACGTTGTGACGTTTGGTAGCACACAAAGTGTTCCTCCGGTAAACGGGAGTTGCATAATCTCATAGTCATAGGAACATGTATAAGTCATGAAGAAAGCAATAGCAACATACTAAACGATCGAGTGCTAAGCTAACGGAATGGGTCAAGTCAATCACGTCATTCTCCTAATGAGGTGATCTCGTTAATCAAATGACAACTTATGTCTATGGCTAGGAAACATAACCATCTTTGATTAACGAGCTAGTCAAGTAGAGGCATACTAGTGACACTCTGTTTGTCTATATATTCACACATGTATTATGTTTCCGGTTAATACAATTCTAGCATGAATAATAAACATTTATCATGATATAAGGAAATAAATAATAACTTTATTATTGCCTCTAGGGCATATTTCCTTCAGTAATGACCTGCACAACGTAATTTCTCCCTAATTTAATTTCTGCTATTTAAAATTGTACCTAATTTAAACTTAAAAGTAGGCTATAGCTTTATTCATATCCATCAAGTTCAAACACCCAATGCATTATTCGATTCACAGGTACATATGTTTAAGAATTACAGAAGCACCAAATAAAGAATGATGTATCAGGGTTCTATACTTGTACTATTACATATGGTAAAGAAAGAGGCGACATACATTCCAGTTGCTGAACAAGGTGAAGCGGAATGGCCCTATTGTGCTCTCCTGGATGCAGAAGGCATGCGGGACTCTAGTCCAACCCCTTGTGATGGCCGGCCGCCAATCATGTAGTTTGAGAGGTAATCTTGAGTAAACTGCTACAGGATCCACTTCAAAAGAAAAAAGATTCAGATATTGTCATCTAACACAACTCATTACGGGCAGTAAAAAGAAGGCTACCGGGTTTACTTACTATCCTGCAGTTCACTGTTGTCTTGCATAAAGTGTAAACAAATAGTTCGATTGACATCTTTTGACCCGTTTTAGTAACAATCTTTATCAGTTTTCTCACTTGATGCTGGTTCATGAATATCTCATTGCCCCATACGCAGAAAGGTTCGAAGTGTGGATCTTTGGCAATAATATATGTACCTAAAAGCACCAAGTTAATATTAGAATATAAACAACAATTGAAAAATGATATAGTACAACACTCCATCCATCCCATTATATAAGATTTTATTACATGTATATCTAGACATCATCAGAACATTAAGGTAACACTCTTCCTTATTGCTATGTAGCCTGGGATTGCATATTTAGTCATTCAGTACAATGCATGTTGCTAAACAACAATTAAAAAACGAAAAGGCATGTTAACTGCAATATCCTTAACAGCAACCAAATATCGTAATTCATAGTGGTATTGTTGAAACTGTTATTGATGAAATTGAACTGCACAGTGAATAGTTGCACATATAGAGCATCACATTGTGAAGAACTGAAATAAACAAGTCATAAGGACATCTCTAGGCGATCCTTAAAAAGTTAAAGGACTAAAACCCTTAATGGATATATATATACTCCAGCAATTTTTGGCCTTTTCTAGTCGATCCCCTAAACATAAGGTTGTAAACTTCAATTTGATCAAGTTCAAAGCAGGTTCAACCGAAAGTAGCATGCATTCAAACATAAACATAGATAGTTTTGCATAACCGAACATAAAACATAAATTTAAACTAAGCTAAACTACTTTCGGTCGAAGTAGAGGTCGAGCCAATCCTTCCTCGTCATGTACGGTGTGTCGCGAGCCCGGTCCGGGCCAGTACCATTGTCGGGGTCGTTGGGGAAGGCACTCCTCCACTCGTCGACGTCGATCTCCTCGTCCTTGGGCCCCACCTCAACGCCCTCCGCGTCGCCGTCCTTGCCGCCTTCGACCTCGTCATCGGAGGAGAGCGCGATAACCTCGCCGCCCTCCGCGCCGGCAAAGATCGCCCGCTCCGCCTCCACGAGCTCCGGGTGCTGCCGGCGGAGCTCTTGCATGTAGGCCTCGTCGGCGGCCACGACCTCGAGACGCTCCCATGCCTCGCGGTCCTCCCGAGCCATAGCCGACCTCACCACCCCTGGCTCCGGCGGAACGAGGTGGACCGGACGATTGCCGAAGGGGAAACTGAGCCTAGCCGCCGCGCCGTGGTAGCGGACCTGCCAGCGGTCGTACTCCATGGCCGCGAGCTCAACCGTGTGGAAGCTACCGAGCCACCGGCGGGTGTGGGTCTCTCGATCTATAATCTCGGCGACCCACGTCCCCCACCGCCGCTGCCGGACCCCGAGGTAGGACTTTGTCGGCTGTCGGGTCCAAGGGAGGACGGGGAAGTCCTCAAACCGGCATAGGGGCGCAGCGGCGGGCGGATCGGGGGACCGGCGACGGCGGATCGGGCCCGCGGAGGACGACGGGGACACCTCGGCGGCCATCTCGCCGGCATCGGGCGAAAAGGTCGCGATAAACCTCTTTTTGGCCATTGGCTACTCGAGCTCTGCTACCTTTTGAGCATGTGTTGGTTTTCCCTTGAAGAGGAAAGGGTGATGCAGCAAAGTAGCGTAAGTATTTCCCTCAGTTTTTGAGAACCAAGGTATCAATCCAGTAGGAGGCCACACGCAAGTCCCTCGTACCTACACAAACAAATAAGAACCTTGCAACCAACGCGATAAAGGGGTTGTCAATCCCTTCACGGCCACTTGCAAAAGTGAGATCTGATAGAGATGATAATATTTTTGGTATTTTTATGATAAGGATTGAAAGTAAAGATTGCAAAGTAAAAGTAGATTGGAAACTTATATGATGGAAAATAGACCCAGGGGCCATAGGTTTCACTAGTGGCTTCTCTCAAGATAGCATAAGTATTACGGTGGGTGAACAAATTACTGTCGAGCAATTGATAGAAAAGTGAGAATATCTAGGCATGATCATGTATATAGGCATCACGTCCGTGACAAGTAGACCGACTCCTGCCTGCATCTACTACTATTACTTCACACATCGACCGCTATCCAGCATGCATCTAGAGTATTAAGTTCATAAGAACAGAGTAACACATTAGGCAAGATGACATGATGTAGAGGGATAAACTCAAGCAATATGATATAAACCCCATCTTTTTATCCTTGATGGCAAGTGGCAACAATACAATACGTGTCGTTTCCCCTTCTGTCACTAGGATCGAGCAACGCAAGATTGAACCCAAAGCTAAGCACTTCTCCCATTGCAAGAAAGATCAATCTAGTAGGCCAAACCAAACTGATAATTCGAAGATACTTGCAAAGATAACCAATCATACATAAAAGAATTTAGAGAAGATTCAAATATTGTTCATAGATAATCTTGATCATAAACCCACAATTCATCGGATCTCGACAAACACACCGCAAAAAGAGTTACATCGAATAGATCTCCAAGAAGATCGAGGAGAACTTTGTATTGAGATCCAAAGAGAGAGAAGAAGCCATCTAGCTAATAACTATGGACCCGAAGGTCTGTGGTAAACTACTCACACATCATCGGAGAGGCTATGATGTTGATGTAGAAGCCCTCCGTGATCGATTCCCCCTCCGGCGGAGCGCCGGAAAAGGCCCCAAGATGGGATCTCACGGGTACAGAAGGTTGCGGCAGTGGAAATAGGGTTTCGTGGTGCTCCTGGTTGGTTTCGGGGTATATGGGTATATATAGGAGGAAGAAGTAGGTCCGTGGAGCTGCAAGGGGCCCACGAGGGTGGGGGGCGCGCCCAGGGGGCAGGCGCGCCTCCCTGCCTCGTGGCCTCCTCGTTGATTTCTTGACGTCCACTCCAAGTCCTCCGGATCACGTTTGTTCCAAAAATCACGCTCCCGAAGGTTTCATTCCGTTTGGACTCCGTTTGATATTCCTTTTCTGCGAAACATTGAAATAGGCAAAAAAATAGCAATTTGCACTGTGCCTTGGGTTAATAGGTTAGTCCCAAAAATAATATAAAAGTGTATAGTAAAGCCCATTAAACATCCAAAACGGATAATATAATAGCATGGAACAATCAAAAATTATAGATACGTTGGAGACGTATCAAGCATCCCCAAGCTTAATTCCTGCTCGTCCTCGAGTAGGTAAATGATAAAAACAGAATTTTTGATGTGGAATGCTACCTAGCATATTCTTCAATTTAATTTTCTTTATTGTGGCATGAATGTTCAGATCTAAAAGATTCAAGACAAAAGTTTAATATTGACATAAAAATAATAATACTTCAAGCATACTAACCAAGCAATTATGTCTTCTCAAAATAACATAGCCAAAGAAATCTCATCCCTACAAAATCATATAGTTTGGCCATGCTTCATTTCCGTCACACAAGATGCCCTCATCTTGCACAACCCCGATGACAAGACAAGCAATTGTTTCATACTTTACTAATCTCAAACTTTTTTCAACTTTCATGCAATACATGAGCGTGAGCTATGGATATAGCACTATGGGTGGAATAGAATATGATGATGGGGGTTGTGTGGAGAAGACAGAAAAAGAGAAAGTCTCACATTGACGCGGCTAATCAACGGGCTAGGGAGATGCCCATCAATTGATGTCAATGCAAGGAGTAGGGATTGCCATGCAACAGATGCACTAGAGCTATAAATGTATGAAAGCTCAACAAAAGAAACTAAGTGGGTGTGCATCCAATTTGCTTGCTCACGAAGACCTAGGGCATTTGAGGAAGCCCATTGTTGGAATATACAAGCCAAGTTCTATAATGAAAAATTCCCACTAGTATATGGAAGTGACAAAACAAGAGACTCTCTATCATAAAGATCATGGTGCTACTTCGAAGCACAAGTGTGGAAAAAAGATAGTAGCATTGTCCCTTTTTATTTCTCTTTATTTCCCTTTTTTTTTTACTTTTTCCCCTTTTTTTGGGCCTTCTCTCTTTTTTTGGCCTTTCTCTTTTTTATTTTTATTTTTTGGGACAATGCTCTATTAATGATTATCATCACACTTCTATTTATTTACAACTCGATGATTACAACTCGATACTAGAACAAAATATGGCTCTATATGAATGCCTCCGGCGTTGTACCGGGATGGGCAATGAATCAAGAGTGACATGTATGAAATAATATGCATGGTGGATTTGCCACAAATACGATGTCAACTACATGATCATGCAAGGCAATATGACAATGATGAAGCGTGTCATAATAAATGGAACGGTGGAAAGTTTCATGGCAATGTATCTCGGAATGGCTATGAAAATGCCATAATAGGTAGGTATGGTGGCTGTTTGAGGAAGATATAAGGAGGTTTATGTGTGATAGAGCGTATCGTATCACGGGGTTTGGATGCACCGGAGAAGTTTGCACCAACTCTCAAGGTGAGAAAGGGCAATGCACGGTACCGAAGAGGCTAGCAATGATGGAAGGTTGAGAGTGCGTATGATCCATGGACTCAACATTAGTCATAAAGAACTCACATACTTATTGCAAAAATCTACAAGTCATCAAAAACCAAGCACTACGCGCATGCTCCTAGGGGGATAGATTGGTAGGAAAAGACCATTGCTCGTCCACGACCGCCACTCATAAGGATGACAATCAAAGAACACCTCATGTTTCAAATTTGTTACACAACGTTTACCATACGTGCATGCTACGGGACTTGCAACCTTCAACACAAGTATTTCTCAAATTCACAACTACTCAACTAGCACAACTTTAATATCACTATCTCCATATCTCAAAACAATCATCAAGTATCAAACTTCTTTTAGTATTCAATGCACTTATATGCAAGTTTTTATTATATCCATCTTTGGATGCCTATCATATTAGGACTAAATTTATAGCCAAAGAAAATTACCATGCTGTTCTAAATGACTCTCAAAATAATATAAGTGAAGCATGAGAGATCAATAATTTCTATAAAATAAAACCACCACCATGCTCTAAAATATATAAGTGAAGTGCTAGAGCAAAATTGTTTAGCTCAAAAGATATAAGTGAAGCACATAGAGTATTCTAATAAATTCCGATTAATGTGTGTCTCTCTCAAAAGGTGTGTACATCAAGGATGATTGTGGGTAACTAAGAAGCAAAGACTCAAATCATGCAAGACGCTCCAAGCAAAACATATATCATGTGGTGAATAAAAATATAGCTCCAAGTAAATTTACCGATGGACGAAGACAAAAGAGGGGATGCCTTCCGGGGCATCCCCAAGCTTAGGCTTTTTAGTTGTCCTTGGATTTTACCTTGGGGTGCCTTGGGAATCCCCAAGCTTAGGCTCTTGCCACTCCTTTTTCCATAATCCATCAAATCTTTACCCAAAACTTGAAAACTTCACCACACAAAACTTAACAGAAAATCTCGTGAGCTCCGTTAGCGAAAGAAAACAAAACACCACTTCAAGGTACTGTAATAAAATCATTCTTTATTTATATTGGTGTTAAACCTACTGTATTCAAACTTCTCTTTGGTTCATAACCTCCGATACTAGCCATAGATTCATCAAAATAAGTAAACAACACACGAAAAAACAGAATCTGTCAAAAACAGAACAGTCTGTAGTAATCTGTATTAAACGCATACTTATGGAACTCCAAAAATTCTAAAATAAATTTCTGTACGTGAGGAATTTATCTATTAATCATATGCAAAAAGAATCAACTAAATAGCACTCTCCAGTAAAAAGTTGTAGCCAATATCGTGAGCGCTAAAGTTTCTGTTTTTTACAGCAAGATCAAAAAGACTTCACCCAAGTCTTCCCAAAGGTTCTACTTGGCACAATCACTAATTAAAACATAAAAACACATCTAACTAGAGGCTAGATCAAAGATTTATTACTAAACAGAACCAAGAGCAAAAAACAAAAATAAAATTGGGTTGCCCCCAACAAGCGCTATCGTTTAACGCCCCTAGCTAGGCATAAAGGCAAGGATAGATCTAGGTATTGTCATCTTTGGCATGCAATCCATAAGTGGCTCTTATAATAGATTCATAAGGTAATTTAATTTTCTTTCTAGGAAAGTGTTCCATGCCTTTCCTTAACGGAAATTGGAATCTAATATTCCCTTCTTTCATATCAACAATTGCACCAATCATTCTAAGGAAAGGTCTACCAAGAATAATAGAACATGAAGAATTGCAATCTATATCAAGGACAATGAAATCTACGGGCACATAATTCCTATTTGAAACAATAAGAACATCATTAATTCTTCCCATAGGTTTCTAAATGGTGTAATCCGCAAGGTGCAAGTTTAAAGAACAATCATCAAATTCGCGGAAACCTAACATATCACACAAAGTTTTTGGAATCGTGGAAACACTAGCACCCAATCACACAAAGCATAGCATTCATGATCTTTAATTTTAATTTTAATAGTAGGTTCCCACTCATCATAAAGTTTTCTAGGGATAGAAACTTCCAATTCAAGCTTTTCTTCATAAGATTGCATTAAAGCATCAACGATATGTTTGGTAAAAGCCTTATTTTGGCTATAAGCATGCGGAGAATTTAGCACGGATTGCAACAAGGAAATACAATCTATTAAAGAACAATTATCATAATTAAATTCCTTAAAATCCAAAATAGTGGGTTCATTGCTATGTAAGTTTTGACCTCTTCAATCCCACTTTTACCAATTTTTGCATCAAGATCTAAAAACTCTGAATCATTGGGACGCCTTTTAACTAAAGTTGACTCATCTCCAGCTCCATCATTATCAAGATTCATATTGCAAAACAAAGATTTAATAGGAGACACATCAATCACTTTTAGATCTTCATCCTTATTATCATGAAAACTAGAAGAACACGCTTTCACAAAGCAATCTTTTTTAGCACGCATCCTAGCGGTTCTTTCTTTGCACTCATCAATGGAAATTCTCATAGCCTTGAGAGACTCATTGATATCATGCTTAGGTGGAATAGATCTAAGTTTCAAAGAATCAACATCAAGAGAAATTCTATCCACGTTCCTAGCCAACTCATCAATCTTAGGCAATTTTTCTTCAAGCAAAGCATTGAAATTCTTTTGAGAAATCATAAATTCTTTAACACTAGTCTCAAAATCAGAGGGCATCTTATTAAAATTTCCATAAGAGTTGTTGTAGGAATTACCATAATTATTAGAGGAATTACTAGGATACGGCCTAGGATTAAAGTTTCCTCTATAAGCGTTGTTACCAAAATTATTCCTACCAACAAAATTCACATCCATAGATTCATTATTATTCTCAATCAAAGTAGACAAAGGCATATCATTGGGATCAGAAGAAACACTCTTATTAGCAAATAATTTCATAAGTTCATCCATCTTTCCACTCAAAACATTAATTTCTTCAATTGCATGCACCTTTTTACTAGTAGATCTTTCAGTGTGCCATTGAGAATAATTAACCATAATATTATCTAGGAGTTTAGTAGCCTTCTAAAGTGATTTCCATAAAAGTGCCTCCCGCAGCCGAATCTAAAAGATTTCTAGAAGCAAAATTCAATCCGGCATAGATTTTTTGTATAATCATCGATAAGTTCAAACCATGTGTAGGGCAATTACGTATCATTAATTTAATTCTCTCCTAAGCTTGTGCAACATGTTCATGATCAAGTTTCTTAAAATTCATAATATCATTTCTAAGAGAGATGATCTTAGCGGGAGGAAAATACTTAGAGATAAAAGCATCTTTGCACTTATTCCAAGAATCAATACTATTTTTAGGCAAAGACGAAAACCAAGTTTTTGCACGATCTCTAAGAGAAAAAGGAAATAGCTTCAATTTGACAATATCATTGTCCACATCTTTCTTATTTTGCATATCACACAAATCAACAAAGCTGTTTAGATGGGTAGCGGCATCTTCACTAGGAAGGCCGGCAAATTATCTTTCATGACAAGATTCAGCAAAGCAGCATTAATTTCACAAGATTTAGCATCGGTAAGAGGAGCAATCGGAGTGCTAAGAAAATCATTGTTGTTGGTATTGGCAAAGTCACACAATTTAGTATTATCTTGAGCCATCGTGACAAGCAAGCAATCCAAAACACGAGCAAACAAGAAGCAAGCGAAAAAGAGGCGGACGGAAAGAGAGGGCGAATAAAACGGCAAGGGTGAAGTGGGGGAGAGGAAAACAAGAAGCAAATGGAAAATAATGTAATGCGAGGGATAAGAGTTTGTGATGGGTACTTGGTATGTCTTGACTTGTTCGTAGACTCCCCGGCAACGGCGCCAGAAATCCTTCTTGCGACCTCTTGAGCATGCGTTGGTTTTCCCTTGAAGAGGAAAGGGTGATGCAGCAAAGTAGCGTAAGTATTTCCCTCAGTTTTTGAGAACCAAGGTATCAATCCAGTAGGAGGCCACACGCAAGTCCCTCGTACCTACACAAACAAATAAGAACCTTGCAACCAACGCGATAAAGGGGTTGTCAATCCCTTCACAGCCACTTGCAAAAGTGAGATCTGATAGAGATGATAATATTTTTGGTATTTTTATGATAAGGATTGAAAGTAAAGATTGCAAAGTAAAAGTAGATTGGAAACTTATATGATGGAAAATAGACCTGGGGGCCATAGGTTTCACTAGTGGCTTCTCTCAAGATAGCATAAGTATTACGGTGGGTGAACAAATTACTGTCGAGCAATTGATAGAAAAGTGCATAATTATGAGAATATCTAGGCATGATCATGTATATAGGCATCACGTCCGCGACAAGTAGACCGACTCCTGTCTGCATCTACTACTATTACTCCACACATCGACCGCTATCTAGCATGCATCTTGAGTATTAAGTTCATAAGAATAGAGTAACGCATTAGGCAAGATGACATGATGTAGAGGGATAAACTCAAGCAATATGATATAAACCCCATCATTTTATCCTCGATGGCAACAATACAATACGTGTCGTTTCCCCTACTATCACTGGGATCGAGCAACGCAAGATTGAACCCAAAGCTAAGCACTTCCCCCATTGCAAGAAAGATCAATCTAGTAGGCCAAACCAAACTGATAATTCGAAGATACTTGAAAAGATAACCAATCATACATAAAAGAATTCAGAGAAGATTCAAATATTTTTCATAGATAATCTTGATCATAAACCCACAATTCATCGGATCTCGACAAACACACCGCAAAAAGAGTTACATCGAATAGATCTCCAAGAAGATCGAGGAGAACTTTGTATTGAGATCCAAAGAGAGAGAAGAAGCCATCTAGCTAATAACTATGGATCCGAAGGTCTGTGGTAAACTACTCACACATCATCAGAGAGGCTATGGTGTTGAGTTAGAAGCCCTCCATGATCGATTCCCCCTCCGGCAGAGCGCCGGAAAAGGCCCCAAGATGGGATCTCACGGGTACAGAAGGTTGCGGCGGTGGAAATAGGGTTTCGTGGTGCTCCTGGTTGGTTTTGGAGTATATGGGTATATATAGGAGGAAGAAGTAGGTCAGTGGAGCTGCGAGGGGCCCACGAGGGTGGGGGGCGCGCCCAGGGGGCAGGCGCGCCTCCTTGCCTCATGGCCTCCTCGTTGATTTCTTGACGTCCACTCCAAGTCCTCTGGATCACGTTTGTTCCAAAAATCACGCTCCCGAAGGTTTCATTTCGTTTGGACTCCGTTTGATATTCATTTTCTGCGAAACACTAAAATAGGCAAAAAAAGCAACAATTTGCACTGGGCCTTGGGTTAATAGGTTAGTCCCAAAAATAATATAAAAGTGTATAGTAAAGCCCATTAAACATCCAAAATGGGTAATATAATAGCATGGAACAATAAAAAATTATAGATACGTTGGAGACGTATCAAGCTCGCCGGCACACAGGCAGAGGTTGAGGATGGAGGCACCGGCGATGGCGGCGACCTACCAATGGTTTCGAGGGTTGTGTTTGTGTGTGTGTGTGTGTGTGAGCGGAGGTTGTGTTTGAGGAAATACTGCAGCAACTGAAAATTTTACTAGGCGGGAGTAACAAGGCGGGGCTACTGAAAATTTGGATCATGGCGAGCAGATATTTTTGAGATTGCGAGGGATGCAGAGGCGGGAGTAAAATGCCGGGGCTACTAAAAATTTGAATCAAGGGACTGAAGCAGAGAGGGATGCAGAGGCGGGAGTTTTGGGGGAGCGAGCTAGTGTGCTTGACACGCCGGCTGTGGACTGTAGCGGACGCACCTTCTTGCGTAAGCCATAGGCGTACTATACTCCGACGGTGCTCGTAATACATCTCACACGGTTGGTGAGAATAAACTGTGTGGGATCTACTTGATTTGAATTGCAAAATGGGGTCACATCGGCAATGGACGGTGTTTGAATTGCTAGACCTTTTATCTGCAGTGAACATGCAACTGTATGTGTGTCGTAAAAGAATTATAATTATTCAGGGTTCGTTTGGACATTTCATACATTAAACTGGTTTTCTAGCCATTTCGGGTGCACAATTCAAAATTAAACTACATGCACATGCTCCGGTGCATACAAATTGGTTGAAAAATCAAATCTGTGTCCTTTAGTGCATGCTTAGGTCCCATGGAAGAAATGGGAATGAATTTTTCGGGGTTTGTTTGGCCTTTTTTATACATTAACTGGGTTTTCTAGGCATTTTATGTGCATAATTCAAATTTTAACTACGAGCACATGCTCCAATGCACTAAAGTTGGTTGAAAAATCACATGTCTGTCCTTGGGTGAATTTCTAGGTCCCATGCAAGAGATGGGAATGAATTTCAAACACCAGGGCATTGTTGATTGGCGGCAAAACGTTGAGATACCTGATTTTTAAATTCTAGTAAATCCAAAACTCGTCTGAAATTCATGAAACTTGGCATGCTATCATGGAGCGGCATCAACATGCCGTGGAGAAAATTTTGTCCCATTTGGGGCAGGTTTGGGTATAAACTTCTCACAAACCAGAGCTTCTCACAACAAGCATGATGGTTTCGATAGGGAACGTACCACCTTTGGGGACGAGACGATATCCGTTGCCTCTTATTGCTTTCAAAAAAATTCTAGTGTCAACATAGAACAACAGGAGTGTTGTGTTCAATCTTGGAATTTTTCGACGTTCGTTTGGCCTTTTTTATACATTAACTGGGTTTTCTAGGCATTTTATGTGCATAATTCAAATTTGAACTACAAGCACATGCTCCAATGCACCAAAGTTGGTTGATAATTCACATGTGTGTTCTTGGGTGAATTTCTAGGTCCCATGCAAGAGATGGGAATGAAATTCAAACACCATGGCACTGTTGATTGCTGGCAAAACGTTGAGATGCCTGGTTTTTAAATTCTAGTAAATCCAAAACTCGTCTGAAATTCATGAAACTTGGCATGCTATCATGAAGCGGCATCAACATGCCGTGGTGAAAATTTTGTCCCATTTGGGGCAGGTTTGGGTATAAGATTCTCACAAACCAAAGCTTCTCACAACAAGCATGATGGTTTCGATAGGGAACGTACCACCTTTGGTGACGGGACGATATCCATTGCCTCTTATTGCTTTCAAAAAATTTCTAGTGTCAACATATAACAACAAGAGTGTTGTGTTCAATCTTGGAATTTTCCGGGGTTCGTTTGGCCTTTTATACATTAACTGGGTTTTCTAGGCATTTTATGTGCATAATTCAAATTTGAACTACAAGCACATGCTCCAATGCACTAAAGTTGGTTGAAAAATCACATGTGTGTCCTTGGGTGAATTTCTAGGTCCCATGCAAGAGATGGGAATGAAATTCAAACACCAGGGCACTGTTGATTGCCGGAAAAACGTCGAGATGCCTGGTTTTTAAATTCTAGTAAATCCAAAACTCGTATGAAATTCATGAAACTTGGCATGCTATCATGGAGCGGCATCAACATGCCATGTTAAAAAATTTGTCCCATTTGGGGCAGGTTCGGGTATAAGCTTCTCTCAAACCACAGCTTCTCACGACAAGCATGATGGTTTCGATAGGGAACGTCCCACCTTTGGGGACGAAACGATATCCATTGCCTCTTATTGCTTTCAAATATTTTCTAGTGTCAACATAGAACAACAGGAGTGTTGTGTCAATTTTTGTGATTTTTCGGGGTTCGTTTGGACATTTTTATGCATTAACTGGGTTTTCTAGGCATTTTATGTGCATAATTCAAATTTTAACTACAAGCACATGTTCCAATGCACTAAGGTTGGTTGAAAAATCTAATATGTGTCCCTGGGTGAATTTCTAGGTCCCATGCAAGAGGTGGGAATGAAATTCAAACACCAGGGCACCGTTGATTGCCGGCAAAACATTGAGATGCCTCGTTTTTAAATTCTAGTAAATCCAAAACTCGTCTGAAATTCATGAAACTTGGCATGCTTTCATGAAGCGGCATCAACATGCCGTGGTAAATTTTTTGTCCCGTTTGGGGCAGGTATGGGTATATACTTCTCACAAACCAGAGCTTCTCACAACAAGCATCATGGTTTCGGTAGGGAACGTCCCACCTTTGGGTACGAAACGATATCCATTGCCTCTTATTGCTTTCAAAAAATTTCTCGTGTCAACATAGAACAACAGGAGTGTTGTGTCAATTTTTGGGATTTTTTGGGGTTCATTTGGACATTTTTATGCATCAACTGAGTTTTCAATGCATTTATGTGCATAATTGAAATTTGAACTACATGCACATGCTCTGGTGCATACAAATTGGTTGAAAAATCAAATTTGTGTCCTTGGGTGCATGACTAGGTCCCATGCAAGAAATGGGAATGAATTTCAAACACCAGGGCACCGTTGATTGCCGGCAAAACATTGAGATGCCTCGTTTTTAAATTCTAGTAAATCCAAAACTCGTCTGAATTTCATGAAACTTGGCATGCTTTCATGAAGTGGCATCAACATGCCGTGGTAAAATTTTTGTCCCGTTTGGGGCAGGTATGGGTATATACTTCTCACAAACCAGAGCTTCTCACAACAAGCATCATGGTTTCAGTAGGGAACGTCCCACCTTTGGGGACGAAACGATATCCATTGCCTCTTATTGCTTCCAAAAAATTTCTTGTGTCAACATAGAACAACATGAGTGTTGTGTCAATTTTTGTGATTTTCTGTGGTTCTTTTGGACATTTTTATGCATTAACTGAGTTTTTAATGCATTTATATGCATAATTCAAATTTGAACTACATGCACATGCTCCAGTGCATATAAATTGGTTGAAAAATTAAATCCGTGTCCTTGGGTGCATGCTTAGGTCCCATGCAATAAATGGGAAATTTCAAACACCAGGGCACTGTTGATTGCCGACAAAACATTGAGATGCCTGGTTTTTAAATTCTAGTAATTCCAAAACTCGTTTGAAATTCATGAAACTTGGCATACTATCATGGAATGACACCCGACATGATGTGGTATTTTTCGTGCCCATTTTGAGAGAAGGCGCACTCGAATAATGACAGCCAACAAAGGCATTTTGAAAAAATAGCTGCCACTTTAATATCTCAAACGTTTGTATAATTCAAAACGTGTGCGTTCTATTAACCATTCACGTGACACCACGTGTCTTGGTTTTAATGGATGTAGGAGGTGTCGTGCGGACAGCTGCTTGACCTTGACAGAACGGGAGGCGTGCGAGCGTAGTCCGGTGCGCAGGCTGACCGAGAGGCGTGCAAGCTATCCTCCAATGCGCAGGCTCACTGGGGAGCGTGCGAGCTTTACGCTGCGCAGGCTCACTGGGAAGCGAGCCCTTTGACTTCCATGGTCGCCCGCCTTCCTCTCCATTAATGGCGCCCGAGCCGCTGTTTAATATAGGTGGCCTTACTGTTCGCGTCCCATTCCCCTCCCCCCCGCAGACCTCCACCACTATGGCGCAGAATGATCATCTGTCGCTGATACGTCTCCAACGTATCTATAATTTATGAAGTATTCATGCCATTATATTATCCTTCTAGGATGTTTTATATGCATTTGTATGCTATTTTATATGATTTTTGGGGCTAACCTATTAACTTAGAGCCCAGTGCCAGTTTCTGTTTTTTCCTTGTTTTTGAGTTTTACAGAAAAGGAATACCAAACGGAGTCCAATTGACGTGCCAATTTTTGATGATTTTTTTATGTACCAAAAGAAGCCTCCGGAGTAAAAGAGTTGGGCCAGAAGAGTCCCGAGCTGTCCACGAGGGTGGAGGGTGCGCCCACCCCCTGGGCGTGGGCCCCTACCTCGTAGATGACTCGGGAACCTCCTTGACGTGAGACCTACGCCAAAAATTCCTATAAATACTGAAACCTCCAGAAAATAAACTAGATCGGGAGTTCCGCCGCCGCAAGCATCTGTAGCCACCAAAAACCAATCGGGACCATGTTCCGGCACCCTGCCGTAGGGGGGATCCCTCACCGGTGGCCATCTTCATCATCCCGGCGCTCTCCATGACGAGGAGGGAGTAGTTCACCCTTGGGGCTGAGGGTATGTACCAGTAGCTATGTGTTTGATCTCTCTCTCTCTCTCGTGTTCTTGATTTGGCACGATCTTGATGTATCGCGAGCTTTGCTATTGTAGTTGGATCTTATGATGTTTCTCCCCCTCTACTCTCTTGTAATGGATTGAGTTTTCCCTTTGAAGTAATCTTATCGGATTGAGTCTATAATGATTTGAGAACACTTGATGTATGTCTTGCCGTGCGTATCTGTGGTGACAATGGGATATCACGTGATTCACTTGATGTATGTTTTGGTGATCAACTTGCGGCTTCCACCCATGAACCTATGCATAGGGATTGGCACACGTTTTCGTCTTGATTCTCCGGTAGAAACTCGGGGCACTCTTTGAGGTTCTATGTGTTGGTTGAATAGATGAATCTGAGATTGTGTGATGCATATCGTATAATCATACCCACGGATACTTGAGGTGACATTGGAGTATCTAGGTGACATTAGGGTTTTGGTTGATTTGTGTCTTAAGGTGTTATTCTAGTACGAACTCTAGGGCTGTTTGTGACACTTATAGGAATAGCCCAACGGATTGATTGGAAAGAATAACTTTGAGGTGGTTTCGTACCCTACCATAATCTCTTCGTTTGTTCTCTACTATTAGTGACTTTGGAGTGACTCTTTGTTGCATGTTGAGGGATAGTTATATGATCCAATTATGTTATTATTGTTGAGAGAACTTGCACTAGTGAAAGTATGAAACCTAGGCCTTGTTTCCTATCATTGCAATACCGTTTACGCTCACTTTTATCACTTGCTACCTTGCTGTTTTTATATTTTCAGATTACAAAAAACCTATATCTACCATCCATTTTGCACTTGCATCACCATCTCTTCGCCGAACTAGTGCACCTATACAATTTACCATTGTATTGGGTGTGTTGGGGACACAAGAGAGTCTTTGTTATTTGGTTGCAGGGTTGCTTGCGAGAGACCATCTTCATCCTACGCCTCCCACGGATTGATAAACCTTAGGTCATCCACTTGAGGGAAATTTGCTACTGTCCTACAAACCTCTGCACTTGGAGGCCCAACAACGTCTACAAGAAGAAGGTTGTGTAGTAGACATCAAGCTCAGTTTCTGGCGCCGTTGCCGGGGAGGTGAGTGCTTGAAGGTATATCTTTAGATCTTGCAATTGAATCTTTTAATTTCTTGTTTTATCACTAGTTTAGTTTATAAAAGAAAACTACAAAAAAATGGAATTAAGGGTGCCTCATATGCTTCATCTTTTTAATGTCTTTCGTGAAAATGATGGGAAGGAAAATTGTGCTCAAGTACTAGAAGAAGAATTACATAGAATGCTTGGCATAAAATATGTGAATGATGAGCATGATTGCAATGTTGTTAGTATGAATTATTTGAATACCCATGATGCTAATGATATGCAAAGCCACAAGCTTGGGGATGCTATGTTTGATGAAGATGATATGTTTAGTCCCCCAAGTTTTGATGAGCAAATTTATTATGATGAAAGCATGCCTCCTATTTATGATGATTATTGTGATGACACGTATGCTATAAAGAATAAAGATAACCATGAAACTTGTCATCATGATTTTGATTTTCAATTGGATTATGCTTCACATGATAGTGTTGAGTTTCCTCCCACTACTATTGATGAGAATAAATTTGCTTATGTGGAGAGTAGTAAAATTTCTATGCAAGTAGATCATGAAAAGAATGCTTTATGTGATAGTTATATTGTTGAATTCATTCATGATGCTACTGAAAATTATTATGAGGGAGGAACATATGCTTGTAGGAATTGCAATAATATCAAGTTTCCTCTCTATGTGTTGAAAATCTTAAAGTTATGCTTGTTTTGCCTTCCTACGCTAGTTGATTATTGTTCCAATAAGTTGTTTGCTCACAAAAACCTACGCATAGGAAGTGGGTTAGACTTAAATGTGCTAGTCATATTCTTCATGATGCTCTCTTTGTGTTTCAATTCTTATCTTTTATGTGAGCATCATTGAAATCATCATGCCTAGCTAGGGGCGTTAAACGTTAGCGCTTGTTGGGAGACAACCCAATTTTATTTTTGTTTCTTGCTTTTTGGTTATGTTTAGTAATAAATATTTCATCTAGCCTCTGGTTAGATGTGGTTTTATGTTTTTATTAGTGTTTGTGCCAAGTAAGACCTATAGGATCTTCTTGGATGATAGTTATTTGATCTTGCTGAAAAAGTCAGAAACTTTCTGCTCACGAAAACAATTGTTAAAAATCACCAGAAATTGATAAAATAATGATTCCAATTAAAGTAGATCAATAATCAAATTATCTAGGTCTTCCTATTTTGGCATATTTTTCTGAGTTCCAGAAGTTTGCGTTTCATGCAGATTACTACAGACTGTTCTGTTTTTGACAGATTCTGTTTTCTATGTGTTGTTTGCTTATTTTGATGAGTCTACGGCTAGTATCGGAGGTCATGAACCATAGAGAAGTTGGAATACAGTAGGTTTAACACCAATATAAATAAATAATGAGTTCATTACAGTACCTTGAAGCGGTGGTTTGTTTTCTTTCGCTAACGGAGCTCATGAGATTTTCTGTTAAGTTTTGTGTTGTGAAGTTTTCAAGTTTTGGGTAAAAGATTCGATGGAGTATGGAATAAGGAGTGCCAAGAGCCTAAGCTTGGGGATGCCCAAGGCACCCCAAGGTAATATTCAAGTACAACCAAGAGCCTAAGCTTGGGGATGCCCCGGATGGCATCCCCTCTTTCGTCTTCGTTCATCGGTAACTTTACTTGGAGCTATATTTTTATTCACCACATGATATGTGTTTTGCTTGGAGCGTCATTTTATTTTGTTAGTATTTGCTTGCTGTTATTTAGAATAATGTTTTGCATCTCTATTTTCAATAAAAATGTCAAGGATAGCCTTTACCATGCTTATTTTGCAAGTATACATGTTGCTGTTTCAAAACAGAAAGTTTACCGTTGTTGCAAAAATTCTCTAGAAAAGTCAGAATATGATAAAATGTTGAAACTTTTTGCATATTTAGCTCTGATAAATTTTCTACAGTATGGTTGAATTTCATAATGTTTGGAGTTAGGGAAGTATGATGAATCTTGCACTCTTTACAGACTGTACTGTTTTGGCAGATTGCTGTTATGTTTGCATTGTTTGCATATGTTTGCTTATTTAATGATTCTATTTGAGGATAGGAGCATTAAATATGCAGAGGTATTAAGTATGCAATGTTGAATAATAATTTTTGTGATTTGCTACAGTAGAGAATGATAAGGTTTTTGCATTGGTTTATACTAACTTATCTCACGAGTTCTTGTTGAGTTTGGTGTGGATGAAGCTTTTGAGATTTAGGAATCCGTGATATAAAAGGAATTAAGGAGACGCAAAATTTCAAGCTTGGGGATGCCCAAGGCACCCCAAGATAATATTTCAAGAAGCCTCAAGCATCTAAGCTTGGGGATGCCCCGGTAGGCATCCCACCTTTCTTCTTCAACAATTATCGGTTAGTATCGGTTGAGCCTAAGTTTTTGCTTCTTCACATGATGAGTGCTATCCTTGAAATGTCGTTTTATTTTGTTTTGCTTGCTGTTTGAATAATATCCCAAGATCTGAAATTCTTAAATGAGAGAGAGTCTTCACATAGCTACATAATTATTTAACTACTCATTGATCTTCACTTGTATCTTTTTGGAGTAGTTTGTCATTTACTCGTGTGCTTCACTTATATCCTATGAGTAAATGGTTGAATGATTTGAATGTCATAAATCTGAAATTATATATGTTTCATATGCCTTTCCCATGGGGAGTAATGCCTTCACATATAAGAAGTAGAGGTGGTAAATTTTTTGAAGGTTAGCAAACATTGTATTGGTCACTTGAACAATTCATGAAAGAATATTGAAGAAAGAGAGATTTCACATATAAATATACTATCTTGGACATCTTCTATGATTGTGAGCCCCATTAATTATTTTCAAACCTGAGCAAATTAGTTGAAGTTGGACAAAGAAGACAACATAATGAGTTATGCTTGGGTATATTTGTATAAAAGTTATATTGTTATGGATCCTTTAACATGTGGTGCTTGCTATTTAGAATCCTTTGCTTGCCAAAATATCTGTACTAAGCGGGAATACTGCTTGTGCATCCAAAATCCTTGAACCAAGTTCCTTCCATGAGTGTCCACCATATCTACCTATATGTGGTATTTACTTGCCGTTCCAAGTAAATTTGCATGTGCCAAACTCTAAACCTTCAAATAATAATCTGTTTTGTATGCCCGAATCGCTCATGTAGCGACTAGGGGCTGTCATTATCTTCCATGCTAGGTGGGTTATTCTCATGATGAGTGGACTCTGCTCATCATTCATGAGAAAATGACTGGTAACTGGGATGCCCAGTCCTATGATCAAAAGATCAAAAACAAATTCGCAAATAATTTAAACAAACTCCCCCAGGATTGTTGAAAGTTGGACGGCACCCGTTGTTTCAGACAAGTCGTGGAGTGTGATTGTTGGTGGAGGGGGAATAAAATCTTTACCTTTCTGTTTGGGAACCGCCTATAATGTATCTAGTATGGAAGATATTGGGAACTCTTGGTCGTTATGTTGACAATGAAAGCATACCTCTCAAAATTATTTTCATCTCTGTTTTAGCTTCGAGCTCTGGCACCTTTGAAAATCCCTGCTTCCCTCTGCGAAGGGCCTATCTTTTACTTTTATGCAAGAGTCAATAGTATTCCTTCTCATTCCAACCTACTTTTTAGTTGGCAAGCATCATGTGGTGGAGAAAGATCTAAGCATATATGGCCATTCAAATATATTTGATCATGAATTATTATTGTTGACAATTATCTATATGATAAATAAGTTGGGAGGCGAAACATTAAGCCCCTATCTTTCTCTGTGTTCGATGGATGCTATTTGTTCTAAAAATATGCTTTGAGTGGTAGCAATCATGGAAGACTATATGATAGTTGAGTATGTGGGATTTGCTAAATCAAAGCTCTTACATAGACCCTTCCTCAAAACAAGATGAATTGCAATTGTTTGATGACTGAGAACGCGGTTTGTTAGTTTTCAAGAAAGTTTATGAGCTATACTTTAACATGTGAATAGCTTGTTGCTTGATCATGAGAAGCTTTATGATATGAGCTACTGTTATGACATATAATGATGCTAGAGAAGGTGATTGAAATTATAATTGATAAAACTTGTGCACCTGCTAGCATTCACACTTCATAAATTATTTCTTTTATCATTTACCTACTCGAGGACGAGCATGAATTAAGCTTGGGGATGCTGATACGTCTCCAACGTATCTATAATTTATGAAGTATTCATGCTATTATATTATCCTTCTAGGATGTTTTATATGCATTTATATGCTATTTTATATGATTTTTGGGACTAACCTATTAACCTAGAGCCCAGTGCCAGTTTCTGTTTTTTTCCTTGTTTTTGAGTTTTGCAGAAAAGGAATACCAAACAGAGTCCAATTGACGTGCCAATTTTTGATGATTTTTTTATGTACCAAAAGAAGCCTCCGGAGCAAAAGAGTTGGGCCAGAAGAGTCCCGAGCTGTCCACGAGGGTGGAGGGCGCGCCCACCCCCTGGACGTGGGCCCCTACCTCGTGGATGACTCGGGAACCTCCTTGACGTGAGACCTACGCCAAAAATTCCTATAAATACTGAAACCTCTAGAAAATAACCTAGATCGGGAGTTCCGCCGCCGCAAGCCTCTATAGCCACCAAAAACCAATCGGGACCCTGTTCCGGCACCCTGCCGGAGGGGGTATCCCTCACCGGTGGCCATCTTCATCATCCCGGCGCTCTCCATGACGAGGAGGGAGTAGTTCACCCTTGGGGCTGAGGGTATGTACCAGTAGCTATGTGTTTGATCTCTCTCTCTCTCTCGTGTTCTTGATTTGGCACGATCTTGATGTATCGCGAGCTTTGTTATTGTTGTTGGATCTTATGATGTTTCTCGCCCTCTACTCTCTTGTAATGGATTGAGTTTTCCCTTTGAAGTAATCTTATCGGATTGAGTCTATAATGATTTGAGAAACTTGATGTATGTCTTGCCGTGCGTATCTGCGGTGACAATGGGATATCACATGATTCACTTGATGTATGTTTCGGTGATCAACTTGCGGGTTCCGCCCATGAAACTATGCATAGGGGTTGGCACACGTTTTCGTCTTGATTCTCCGGTAGAAACTTGGGGCACTCTTTGAGGTTCTATGTGTTGGTTGAATAGATGAATCTGAGATTGTGTGATGCATATCGTATAATTATACCCACGGATACTTGAGGTGACATTGGAGTATCTAGGTGACATTAGGGTTTTGGTTGATTTGTGTCTTAAGGTGTTATTCTAGTACGAACTCTAGGGCTGTTTGTGACACTTATAGGAATAACCCAACGGATTGATTGGAAAGAATAACTTTGAGGTGGTTTCGTACCCTACCATAATCTCTTCGTTTGTTCTCCGCTATTAGTGACTTTGGAGTGACTCTTTGTTGCATGTTGAGGGATAGTTATATGACCCAATTATGTTATTATTGTTGAGAGAACTTGCACTAGTGAAAGTATGAACCCTAGGCCTTGTTTCCTATCATTGCAATACCGTTTACGCTCACTTTTATCGCTTGCTACCTTGCTGTTTTTATATTTTCAGATTACAAAAAACCTATATATACCATCCATTTTGCACTTGTATCACCATCTCTTCGCCGAACTAGTGCACCTATACAATTTACCATTGTATTGGGTGTGTTGGGGACACAAGAGAGTCTTTGTTATTTGGTTGCAGGGTTGCTTGCGAGAGACCATCTTCATCCTACGCCTCCCACGGATTGATAAACCTTAGGTCATCCACTTGAGGGAAATTTGCTACTGTCCTACAAACCTCTGCACTTGGAGGCCCAACAACGTCTACAAGAAGTAGGTTGCGTAGTAGACATCAAGCTTAGTTTCTGGCGCCGTTGCCGGGGAGGTGAGTGCTCGAAGGTATATCTTTAGATCTTGCAATTGAATCTTTTAATTTCTTGTTTTATCACTAGTTTAGTTTATAAAAGAAAACTACAAAAAAATGGAATTAAGGGTGCCTCATATGCTTCATCTTTTTAATATCTTTCGTGAAAATGATGGGAAGGAAAATTGTGCTCAAGTACTAGAAGAAGAATTACATAGAATGCTTGACATAAAATATGTGAATGATGAATGTTGTTAGTATGAATTATTTGAATACTCATGATGTTAATGATATGCAAAGCCACAAGCTTGGGGATGCTATGTTTGATGAAGATGATATGTTTGGCCCCCCAAGTTTTGATGAGAAAATCTATTATGATGAAAGCATGCCTCCTATTTATGATGATTATTGTGATGACACGTATGCTATAAAGAATAAAGATAACCACGAAACTTGTCATCATGATTTTGATTTTCAATTGGATTATGCTTCACATGATAGTGTTGAGTTTCCTCCCACTACTATTGATCAGAATAAATTTGCTTATGTGAAGAGTAGTAAAATTTCTATGCAAGTAGATCATGAAAAGAATGCTTTATGTGATAGTTATATTGTTGAATTCATTCATGATGCTACTGAAAATTTGGCTGCACCCGCTGCGCCCGTGCGTATGCTCGTGTACATGCCAGCGCCCATGCCCGTGCGCGCCCCTCCACCCACCGTGGCGCCGGCCCCCGTGCGTTTGGCTGCACCCGCCGCGCCCGTGCGCGCCCCTCCACCCACCGCGGTGCCGATTCCCGTGCGTTTGGCTGCACCCACCGCGCGCGTGCCCGTGCCCCCCCTCAGTGGCATGCGATGCTGCCGTTGACCGCTACCTCTCAGCGGCGCCAGTTGCCGTCCTCTCGCGCCCCGCCCGTCGATCGCGCGACGACATGATGTTTGATTTACAAGTGAAGAACATTTTGTGCTGCCTTGAAGACTTCAACAACGGCGTCCCGGAGGACGACAATGACAACGACGGCGCGGCACGCCGCCTCCGTCGCTGCCGGAAATAGTTTTTTTGGGGTTTAATACTGTATCTCGAATTCTCGATCATATGAATATAAATTCGCAGTGTGACTGAATGAAAGATATGGTTTGAACGAACTTGCGTTTTTCTTTCTTAATGTACAGACTTATCAAACGATTTTATTTTGAAAAAAACATCAACGGTTTTTAAATATAAAACACTCATCGCAAACGTTTTAGTTAGAACACATGTATGCATACCGACAGCTTCCCCAGGAAGCCAAGGGAAAATGTGCCGAGCAGGATTTCTGCATCCCTTCAACGCAAACAGTTGTTTTGCATGACCCATGTGCAACCACGTACAAACAATTGGATAAGATTTGCATATCTGTCATTTTGGGTATGTTGCCATTTCTCAAACTGGAAAGATTGACATTTGTTTATCTAGTAACATTGCCATTTGTCAACCTTGTAACACTGCGATTTGTGAAAATATGCAGCTACAAATCACAAACACTATCTAATTTTTGCAACTAAAATCACTAGCACTGTTCATATGGACACCACTAGCAGGCGTGAGTTCATGGACGCATATGCAAATGTACCATTGATTACATACAACAAGTCATAAACCCAGAACGACAACGAGGATACACGTTGGATTATAGATCATTTCCAACAAAACATTCTAGTGAAGTTTTTCTCACACAACAAATAACAAAGCGATGAAATGAACTTCAACTCAACCACTCGTCGGCGTTGGAAACGCTTGCTTTGAACCAGAAGTGATTCTCTGGGAAGGGCCAGCTACTGTCAATCTCGAGACCAACGCAGGACTGATCATCCAGGCTGAAGCGGCCTATTTCAATACCCATATTGGGACGGTAGGGAAGCATAGTAATGTTCGAGGTATAGATACAGTTGCTTCTCATAAATGGTAGTAACGTTGTGTCAACAGCAGCTGGATCGTCTTCCACCATCATTGGATAGTTTTGTCCAAGGAAGAGCGAGTTTCCTCCAAGACTTTCAATATTGAACCAGGGAGAAGGTGTTGGCGCTAGTACACCAGTATCCATCCCGAATACCCTGCAACGGATGTTGGAATAGGTCCGAAGAGTGCGACCATACTAGACAACACCTGCTTCCTTAGTAACATCAGCAGTGCCCCGTATACAGACAAGAAGATGTGATCCATCGGAATAAGTTGCCAGGCGCCACTGTGTATATGGGTCCTGCTCGTCCTTATGCTCGTGAATAATTTTTTTAAGTATAGGTGGTGGAATGTTCACAGGACCTTGGAAACACAAGAAGGTTAATTAGTAAAGGGAAACTAGCTAACCCCATGCATGTGGATGAAACAATTACAATTACGGTGGAAGACAAACGTACCGAAATCATGAGGATTCCATGCAAAAACAGTGCCACGAGTGGTGGCAGCAAACACAAGACCCTCGTATTGAATTGCATCACAATACTCATCCGTGTATAGAAACTGATTTTTGAGCAATATCCATCGAGTCGAACCATGAAGGACGACAACAAGCTTATCAAAGATAGCGACAACATAAGCATTCCTATAACCCCAAGAGCGGTTGGGAACTCGACAAATTGCTATCTTCCGTAGACGACAGTCAGCATGATCGTATTTGAACTCACGTAGAATACCGGTGTACTCAACCTCTGGGCAGTCGTCTGAGATTTTTCGAAGTGGAACCCGGTGACGAGTGTACACATTCACAAGTTCCCACTCGCAGTTGTACCCAATATAAACAACCCAATCTCCATTTGCGCCTGCCCAAGCCTTGCCCTCAAGCGATGGCATCTTAACATCATACGTATCATTATCAAGCGGCATCAACTTACACAAGGCGAGGCCTCCCTCGTCCCCGCGCCAGTCAGCAGGGTCACGGCGAAGAAGATAGGGGAGATCAAACCGCTCCCGAACCCTTGGGTTCCTTGTAATGGTGTTATTAGTTGAGTCGAGAATGGTCTTGAACGAACCTGCCATGCTAGTCGAGGTGATGATGTCGCACCGATCAATGAGTTCCTCCATCGCGTCATCATTCAGATCGGGGTAAGAATAACGGGGTCATTTCCAGCTTGTTCCCTCCATGGAGAAGATGATCAAACAATGGCAGAAGGAAGGATGAAGGCAAATGTAGGAGGGAGGAAGAGCTAGCGTGCGACAACAGTTCCAAATCGATAGGGAAAGGCGAAGAGTCGGTGGACAGTTGCCACGGTACACGAAGAGGAGCCTGGGGAGCGAACGGTTGCCACAGAGGTCACACACTGACGACAAGGGCCGCGTGAACCGCATGCAATCCCATCGCACAACACACACGTCTTGTAAGTTGATCCGTTTCTGTTCTCTTGTGTCAACGCAAACAGTTCATTCGAGTGAACCACATGCCGTATATCCCACACACCTTGATCTGGCTGACCATTTCTTTTGTGTTGCCTAATCACAAATAGTTCATCCGAGTGAACCATATGTTGTATATCGCACACACCTTCATCTGGCTGCCCGTTTCTTTTGTGTTGCCTAATCAGAAACAGTTCATCCGAGTGAATCGTATGTTGTGTATCGCACACGCCTTCATTTGGCTGCCCGTTTCTTTTGTTCCTCCTCATCGCAAACAGTTAATTGAACTGAACCGTATGCCCTTCATCGCACATGCAACTAAAACCTGAACTGTGTTTGATGCATCCGCCATCGCAAACGTTTTATACATTTCTGACGGTTTTCATACTGCACCGTTTGCGATTATGGCATCGCACACAGTTTCTCGAAGGGTCTCTGATTGTAGTGTCGCGTTAGTAGCATCCTGCAGTAGTGACATTCAAGAGATCTGCCACCCATTTTAGTCTGCATCGACGCTTTTGTGTGATTGGCCTAAAGGAGGGTTCCCTTAGGATCCAAGGGCCCTGCCATATGCTTATGTTTTCTTCGGTACCAACACGCCAGACGCACCCCTGCTTAGCTAGCTCTAACCCATATTCAATGGCTGCCGATGTCGACGAACCATTCCCTCTGAAGACTGTGTCAATAATGGATCCAGACAGATAGTACTTGGCTCATAGGTCCTGTGCACATAGGCTCTCCGAAAACTACGTGCAAGCAAGGCCCTGATTGAACAACCTCAAATTTTTGCACAAGCTCCTACACATTTTGCATCCAGCTCATGTATGTACTCGCTCAAGTCCCTTTTACTAAGTGTATAAGATTTGTCTTAAGTCAAACTCCGTAAAGTTTGACCATGTTTGTATGAAAAAATGTTGACATCTATAATACTAAAGTTATACATTATGAAAATTAAATTCATGACGCATCTAATTATATTGGTTTCGTACTATGAATGTTGTTATTTTTGCAATAAAGTTGGTCAAACTTTACTAACATTGACTTTAGACAAAACTTATATGCAGAGTAAAATGGACCGGAGGGAGTATATATACTCCAATAAATTTCCCTCAGTTAACCAAAATTAAAAATTACTATTTTGGCCGATTTAACTTATTACACCAAATCAACTCGTAGATCCTAGCACTAAAAAACAAGGATTTGATGAAAGCATTAAAATTACATTCAAGACACGAATATTTGAGGCAGTATTAAAGCCATGCAATAAACTAAATGGAAATTTTGTTGCATTACTAACTTATCATGTATGTGTACATATTCCCATTCTCTATAGTAGTATATCCTAGCCATTCACCGCACAAAACATACAAGCTTTAATTAAGCTTAGGAGGTTTGGTGGGGGAGCACTCCTGTGATGGAAGATGCAGACAATTTTCAAAACGATAAGTACTTATGTTAATTAATATTTTTTGCGGGGGAAAAGCAATTCATTACTTAAGTAATAATGTTCTTATAATCATTCATGATGATAGTGCTAATCTCCTAAGGACTATTTGCTAACCAACATGTCGTTTTTTGTTGTTGACGTCCAATGGCTGCCATGGCAGGCTCAGCCCGGTTCTCTATTCTCTTGATTTTTCTTATTTTAGCTTGCCTCTTCTTCAACGGTTCTGCTATTATAGCCATCTGATACATATTCCTCGAACGATCAAGTGACCCTGCATTCAAGTATATTACCGCGGGATGCTCTATGCAAGCTTTAACTAAAAATAAAATGCTATTTGTATCACATAAATCAATATATTTAGCTTCCAAAGAGACAACTTTGATGAATTCAGTAATAAGGTTGCTTGAGATTAGACCCCAAACTCTTCCACAACCAAGGTTAATGGTACTAGTGGAGGTCAATATTGGTTAACCGATTATCCCAGTCACGCATTCAATCAACCATCATTGTGTTTTGGCACCGTGAACTATCAGCTGAGCATGACGGGAGCATGTATTACATATATTTCAGACCAATGATGCTGCGATTACCTCAGGCCCAAATATTTGTTGCCTAGAATTCATGTACTTTTAACAGGAAAACTTCGCCGAAGTTGGTCAATCTCTCCTAATCAATCCTTTCAAAAAAAATTGTATATACCCCTGCACTTCGATCATAACAACCTCTTGCATCCGTACTTCGCATAATCCACTTGAAGCAAGAAGAAAAAACATGAACGCATTTACAAAAAAAAGGATCACTCGCCAATATTCCCTGGCATCCACTCTTTGAGATCCATGGATGCAAAAGGAGAATAGATTAGAACAAACTCAATCCGTCAGGGACGATAACTCACACAAGTGAAATAATCCGGAATGAGATCCGAAGGAATATATATGTACGGAATTACAATGCGCAACACGATGCTGTACATGAGGAAGAGCTCCCCGTTGTTGCGCACTGTGAGACATGTGAATATACCATCGGATCAATAAGACTGTACAATACTAGTGGGTTTTAGAGCTTATCCAGGTCCCAATGAACATGGCAATAATTTGGGGATTTGGGGGCTTTGATCTGAACGCATATTTCTTTGGACAATGCTAACTTCTAAACGTTCTGATTTTAGTGAAAGATCTGAACGGCTCGTTCCTCACGTGATCGCTATCGTCCCACTCTCAATTCCACCGATTTTTTTGCTTCTCTCAAAATCAATTCAATAGCTATCGAGCCCAATAACCAACTAAGCCACATTTAGTTGTTGTCTATTATACGTAAACAAGGGTATTTGAACCTTTCTTTTTTCTTTCATATCAGCAACAATAATAATTTTTGGCTTGGTAGCTTTGGCATGACCGGCGCGATAACTATGAGATGAGCAACATGATAACTATACCATGATAAGCCTCTTAACTACAGTATGAGAAGGTTAATGACTATATCATGAGAAGCTTGATAACTTTAGCATGGGGCAGTATGGTAACTTTACACTGGGGTATGTTTCAACAACTTTTTTCCCTGGATGAAAGTTACCATGGTGTTTAAACTTAAGACATTAGGTCTGTGGTGTGTAAAATTACCATAATTTTACATGGAAATAGCAAGAGAAATTATGTTTCAACGTTTTTTCCTCGAAGTCAAAGTTACCATGATAGTTGAACCTAAGTTATGAGGTCCCCGGTGCATAAATGACCATGCTATTTACATAGTAGTTATTGGGGCATGTTTCAAAAAAAAATCCCATGGGTAAAAAGCATGTAAGTTATCGGGTGTTTTTTGTGTAAATTACCATGCTATTTACACTTAAGTTGTCAGTGTATATTTATACAATTTTTTCCGCCTATGATGAAAAGTTATCAATGTGTTTATATGTAAGTTATCAGGTCTGTGGTGCATAAATTTCCATCTTATTTACACAAAAGTTACTGGGGGTATGTTTCAACCACTTGAGGGGACGTGCCAGATGACGCGATAGTCACGATTAGGATATACGGATTTCTTGATTTCATTTAGAGTGAAAAACACTGGCGTTAGGCGACGGCTGTATTTTGCGATTTTAGATTATTTCCCTTTTTCCTCTATAGATTACTTTTAGCGGAAGTTTTAATCATTGTTTTTGTAGAAATCAGTTGTTTCTCATTCTTCTCTGCAGTAGCACTTTTAATGCAACCATTTGTAATGTGCAACTACATTGATTGTTTGTTCCTAGCTTGATATTAAAGAAACCCACCATGGATCTACAGACAGATACATGCAGTATACTAATTCTAGCCTTTGCAATGTTCGAATTCACATTCAGAATCGTGCATGGCATAATATTCACATATGCTCAGGCAACATTTGTAAGACTTTTCTTGGGAAAGACTTCATTTCCCCGAACAAAAAGGATTTTTTTTGTAAGACTTCAGTGATAAACCGTGTGTTTTCTTAAGTAAAAACAGTTCTTCTCTTTAAAAAATGGATTGTTACTTGTGAGTTGCTGGAAATTAGTTTTTCCTAACTCAATCAGGTTATATTGTATATAGTTTTTTATATGTGCAATTAGTAAATTGTTGTCAGACACAAAAAATGAACGCTAAAGATAACCGGTAATACTTCCTTTTGCAAACTCCTAAACTCGCTGGGAAGCTTGCTGAAACTATCTCCTAACTTTGGCGGCCATAAATTCGGCGTTTGCTCCCTTCTGTATAATCCAACTATAGTTACTTTGACGCGCGCATCCTTTTCATGTCCGGGTATTTGAACTCACGTCGGATTGTTGTTTCGTACCACAGACGAAATCTAAGTGTTGCATCGTAGAGTGATAGTAGCTCGCTCGATCGGTGATCAAGTTCAACCGGTGCGCGCCGAGGCCTGGCAGAAGACGTCAGTGGCATGGAAGATGTATAATTTTCCGAATCCTGATTTCTTCGTGTTCTTCTTTGCTGAACAGAGCACTACTAAAATTTCAGATTTCCCAGTAGGCAAATTTGACAAATTTGACCTATAGACGAAATCAAATCACAGAATGAACTGTCCGTGAAACTATTTCACGCGGCTGACCCGTGGCGCCTAGCTCTCAGGCGCTGCACTAGTGCAACGCCTGGGAGGTAGGCGCTGCACTAGTGCAACGCCTAGGAGCTAGGCGCTACACTGTATAGTGTGGCGCCTACCTCTCAGACGCTGGACACTGACTTAGTAATTTTCTGATCACACGGGTGCGACGCTGGCCGTGTAGCGCCTATTTGTGAGGCGTTGCACAGTGTAGTGTGGCGCCTTCGTGTCGGGTGTCACACAAAAAGGTCAGCCGCGTGAAATAGTTTCACGGATAGTTCATTCTGTGATTTGATTTCGTCTATAGGACAAATTTGTCAAATTTGCCTTCCGAGTCCCGGTGAGATGTGACATCAGAACAATCTTGACAAGCGATAGCCTCTAAGTATTATACTCGAAGTCACACTTATCACTTATATTTCTTTTCAGTGACGAAACCATGATTATTATTATTATTATTATATTATTTTTGCATGAAAACCAAGATTATTGTATCGCCTTTCTTATTCATGTACAAATTTATCTTTGCTAGCCCTGGACGAATGCAGCCAATGGATATGTTTTCATATTTGTTGTACATTCGAGAGCGGCATTAGAAAGGACGTGCTCCATGGAGCCACTTTTTTGAAAAATAATAATCAAAACACATTTAAAAGTTTTAATAAGTAATTCTACAAATACATATGCATGTTCTTCAAGTATGTAGTCAATAATTTGCATGCTACACCAAAAAGACAAATATTTGGCCCAAATACAACAAAGGAAAGCCCATTTTAATCTATGTATTTGTATTTTCTTTCTACATCACATATGAGCATTTGTTTTATAAAAAATGGGGCTCATATGTGTTCATGACAAATACTATATGTCTATGTGTACTTCTCTTTCAGATTTTTTGAAGGTGTGAAATAGTATTTTTCGTCAAAAATAAATAAATAAAGAGCTCCATGTAGCTCGGCCGCTGCATGCACTTTTCGTTGTACATACTCCTTGTACACCAGTGGTAGTACATACAACGGTACGCAACTCAACCAACGCCTTTTGCAACTACACTGTTCACGTGCTACATCATTATGCTTGGAAACCAAGCAAAAAAGTAAACAAATACGAACGCGTACAGGGATGAGCAGTGATCGTATCTTGTATAATGGTGTCAGGTCACCGTCGGTACGCGGCGTATCACTCGAGTCGTCGACGGGTAGGCCGTACATGTCAATCCTTGCATATGCACAGGCGCGTCTCCATATATGGTCCTGCTTCTTTCCAGGAGCGACCAACTAATTAACATGCCTGCACAGTGCATATCGTGATTTATCTATATTTCGGTGTATGGTAGAATGCCAAAAAGGCAGAAGCGTGAGCGCGTGTTGTGTCAATTAATCATGCGAAGACGCTTTTACACGTATTTTTTCTCTTAGATTAACTCAAATGATAAGTGCCACACGACAATCACGTTCGGCCACTTTGCAAGAAATGATCTCCTCTTGGAGTATACAGAGACCACACGACGTGTTCCCTTGTAGGTTTACCATGTGATTCCGGGCTTTGAACAGTATTGCTCCCTAGCTAGCTAGGATAAACCGTTATTGCGCACATACGTCCATCTGCACCGACGATACACATGGACAGGAGACGACTCACAAGACAAAGGCATGGTCGATCAGCGGTCACGTCCGGACGTGGCGCTAGCTGCCTCTTCCCTGCCCCGCTCCCGCTCCACGACGAGCGGGCCGGCGAGCGACGACGAAAACGTCAATGAGCTCGCTCGCTCGGCGGTCGGTCGGAGTACGCTGTGTCGACGCACTCGAGTGCATGCGCGCGCGTTTCATCCTGTGCACGCGCGCGCCCGGTCTCGGCGGCGAACTGGCGGTGATGATGACGGCGCGGCACGGGGCCGCTCCCTGCGAGAAGTGGTGTTGGTCAGTAGGGGGCAGCGGAGCCTGTTCATCCCTGATTGCCGCTTTGCCTGGTGAGTGAGGTGCTATACATTATGGATACCCACTCGTTCCCAAGTGTTGTTAGCGTGTACCGATCAGATTCAGGTGGGTGACCGAAAGCAGAGGCTGGGAATAAGCGCGCGTTCCCGTCGCTGCGCTTGATCATTGCTTTTTTTCTTTTTCTTTTTTCTCTCTATGACTCTATCCTCTCAGCAATCGCTTTGTTAACTGCAATAGACGTTTGTACCTGTGCTCTAGTCTCATGATAATCGGTGGACAGCGGGAAAATATCCAGTGCTACGGGAGCACCTCACATTATGTGCTTCCGCGCGTTCTCGGCCGTCGATCTGAGATCCAATGGACATCATCACGGGATGTGGACTAAAGTGTCATTTTGAGAATGTTTGAGGGATTTTCTGCAAAACATTCATGTTGGATTTATCTTTTTTGTTTCTCAATGTGCATTTCGAATTTTGATTTAAATTTTCTAGGGATTGTACATTGATGTGATGCTAACATCCATTTTTTTTTAATTTGTTGAAACATTTATATATGCGTTTTGAAAACTGGGAGCACCTAATGTGAGATGCTCCCGTAGCACCAGATATTCACCCGGTGGACGGTGATAGAACTGTGACCTGTTTTGCCGGGCCACCAGGACCTAGATGAAATCCGGTGCAGCCCCCAAAGAGTCGCGAATTCCAGGACCAGGTGACCCAATCCAGCAGCCCGAATAGCCAGCCACGCGTCCACAAAACGAGGAACACCACGGCCTCGGCCAACAAAACTCGAAATCACTAATTAAGAGATACCCTTTGCAAAGGTCATTTCCACCTCTATGGTGTTGACAAGTGACGTACCATATGTACGACATTTATCACAAGTTGAGAGGAGTATATATTTTTCTTGAGCATTCATTTTTTTTTATAATGTTCTCTTGAACGTAGGTAAAAAAACATGAAAATGAATCACAAACGACTAACAAAAACATTGCAACCTCCGAAAACTAAAAGAAAAACAACCAAAATGGGTGCATGGAAATACCGCATTCCCGTGAGGCACGCCCAGTGTGCGACATGTGGTAGCGCTGGGGCACATCCACGAGCGTCCGCCTGAGTAGCCCCTGAAGTGGTATGTGCTGATTACTGATAAGGATGGCAATTTTTCCATGGGTACGGGTACCTGCGGATACAGTATCCGCATGGGCAGGATATAGGCACAATTTTATACCCATGGGTAGTACCCGTACCCTACCCGTTAAGTCATGGGTAGGATACGGGTATAGCCTTGTACCCATGGGTATGCCCATATCCTACCCATTTATACTGACATGTGGACACTTCACATATGCGCAAGGGTCGGTACCGTCAAAGGAGCTGAGCGACCCAACTACTCCCACAATTAAGCCACGCATCATCACACAAAATCTTCTCATCTCTGTCGAATGTTTTTTTTGTCAAATTAGCTATCGATAAATGTAAAATTGTGAATAAGTTGTGTACTGTTTGATCTACCCGTTGGGTACCCAATGGGTATGGGTACCCGTCGGGTATGGATACGGGTAAAGTTTCATACCCATGGGTACGGGTATGAATAGAAATTTGTATCCATTGACAACACGGGTACGAGTATGGTATTACTCTACCCGCTTCATACCCTACCCATTGCCATCCTTAATTACTGACTCCATTGAGAGCTAGCAAATCCTATTTTCACACTCGTGGTGTTAAAAAAAGGGCAAATCATGCATAGCAATTTGGGCCGCTATAGTACGCACTAAATCTAAATGGACTGCGTCGGGGTCCTATTTGACACAAAACGCGTCATATAGGAGCTCCCTTTTTTTTTGGTTTATGCCACGGGCTAGTGGTTCCATGCGGCTTCCTTTTCTGTTTGTCTGTGTTTTTTGTTCTTTTCCCTTTTCATGTGTTTTTTGTGGTTTCAATATGTCTTTTCAATTTTAGTCTTTATTCCTTTTTAATCCAATAACATTCTTTAAAATACGTTTTTTAAATTCCTGAACAGCAAATTTCAAGTATATTTTTTTAATCCAAGAATATTTTCTGAAAGCATTTATATTATTTTTACTCAAGAGTATTTTCTGGAAACATGGATCTTTTTTAAAAATTAAACAATTTCAAAATTCAAGATATTTGTATGAAAATAGTTTTCTTATTTGAAGATTTTTTAGGAAACTTGTAAGTTTTTTATTATTATTATTTTATTATGAGTTAAGAAAATTACAATATTTTTTAAAATTTTAAGGAATTTTTAACCTTTGTACTCAAGGCAGTGTTTTCCAAAATCGGCTAGAAAACCAAACACACGTAAAGAGAATTATTGTGACTCACTACTGTGTGAAACGCCAAATATGGGCGGCCTAGTCGCTGGCCCTCTGTGTGTCTGCTCGACATTTGTACTCATAGAGTGTCGAAGAGGGATACTCTCGAGCGCAGATGTTCTATCTCGCTTATAGCGAGACTAACATAGATCTCACTAAAGGTTTTACCCCCGCGTTGTAGCTACTGGACCAGCCGATTTTCATCTCTTTTTCCCTTCGCTAGGTTTCGATTTATTTTTCGCTGACTTCGTTAGTTCTTGCTCAAGTTTTTTCTTTTCCTTTTTTTCTTTGTTTTCTTTGTTCTTCGCCTTTTTTGATTTCTTTTTTTTCATCGGTTTCCTCATTTCTTCCATCGTTTCTCACCCGTTTTCCTTTTTTTTTGTTCTTTCTCGGTGTTATAATTTTTCTTTTTTGTTTGTTTGTTTCTTTAGTTTTCTTTTATTGTTTTTTTGGGTTTTCATCTGTTTTCCTTTATTTATTTATTGGTATTCATAATCTTGCTTTTTGTTTCTTTCTCGGTTTCCATTCTTTCGAATTGGTGTTGTCAGTTTTTTTAATTTTGTGTATTTCTTTTTGTTTTTGGTCTTACTTTTTTTTGTTTCTTGTCCTTTTTCATCGTTTTCTTTTTCTTTCAACACATGTTAACATTTTCAGTACACATTCAATATTTTTCTATACATCTGAAACATTTTTTATATACATGATTAACATTTTTTGAGAACTTATAGTTTCTTATGTCTACTTTTTCACATACTCATTGTATGGATATATCTAATGCATTTTATTAAAACATGCTTAATATTATTCAAATACAAGTTTAACATTTTTGAATACGTGGTTAATATTTTTATACACAGATGTAACACTTTTTCAAATGATTAATTAACATTTTTCAAATACAAGATTTTTTTAATACGTGGTCAATATTTTATCTATGAACATTTGTTTTTCAAATGCTTGATTAACATTTTTGAAATACAATATTACCTACATTGTCAACTGTTTTTTATACACATTTAATATTTCCAAATGCTTATTAACATTTTTCAAACACTTTATTAACATTTTGTAAAATGTTTGATTAATATTTTCTAAATACATGATCAACTTTTTCACACACGTTGTATATTTTTTCATATACGTGTGAAACATTTTTTATATACACATTTAACATTTTTCAATTGCTTGGTTAACATTTTTTTCAAATGTTTTATGTAATAAATTTTATTTATAATATTTGCAAGTATAAGCAATAGTAAAAAGGAAAGCAAAAAACAAAAAACAAAAAAAGAGACTGTGGCCTCCAGCGCACCTGGGCCGGCCTATCTCGCGCTGTCCTTGACGCGAGGGTTCCCTACGTCTCGCAATAAGCGAGACATAGGGTCGCCCGTGACTTTCCTCTGCCACCTCCTCTCTCCCTTTTCTCAGCGGCGGACCAGGGTTTCCCTCCCCTCTCTCGGCGCGCGCGCTATCCCCTCGTGGCCTCGATGGGGGCGGGGCGGGGCGGGGCGGCTACAGGATTCCTTCTTCTTCGGTTGGCGGTTGGCGTGGCGTTGTAGGTGAGTCTTGAACTGATCTCCGACGAAAACCTAACTGTCGGTTGCATAGATCTGTGGCTGTCTGCTGTCTGCAACTCTATCTAAATAGTAGCTGTGGTAAGTGAACCCCCTGTGATGTGCTTGAGGCAGCTCCGTAGCTGCTTGCTTAGTAATTCACCTCAATCATTGTTATGCCTATACTGTTCCCTTGGTCGGAAAATTGGAAACCTTGTTTGCAGCTATTAGCAGCGCATACATAGATAGCCGATTTTGAGTTCTCAAATGAATTCATAGGAAATTTATAATTTTATTTTGCTGTTTGCCTGATTTGAAGAACATTTGGACCACATGTTATCTGTCTCACTCGTTTTTGTAGGTCACAACCCTTCCTTCACTGCACTATGGATACACATGCATATACTTCTTCCGTGTTGGAGGTACTTGCTCTTCTTACATGCATGTGACTATGTGAGATACTAAGAAGGGCGATAATGAGTAGGGCGTTTCGGTGCCCAGGCTCATCTGCACCCGGTTAGAAAAAAATTCAAACAAAATTCAAAAAATTCCAAACAAATTTGTGCGGTAGACAATTTGATGCGTGAGGCCCGCTCCAAATTTCAAGTCATTTGGACATCTGAGGAGCTCTCAGCAAAAAAGACAAATCAGGCCAAAACAGTACATGAACAGTAAAAAAATTACAGACCCCCAATTTGTCTTTTTTGCTGAGAGCTCCTCAGATGTCTAAATGATGTGAAAATTGGAGCGGACCTCGCGCATCGAATTGTCTACCGCACAATTTTTTTTGGAATTTTTTGATTTTTTCTAGTATTTGTTTTGATTTGTTTCGTCAGCGTGGGTGCAGATGAGCTCGGGTGCAGAGATGGATTTTCGGATAATTTACTACTAGAACTTGTTATCATGCGTGTTAACGACTGTCTGAGCTTTGTTTTTTCCGCAATGATTCCGTTACTCTCACTGCTGCTTTTATAGTCTTATTTACGCTGCTAGTTTATTCTTTCCGTATGCATACAATTGATGGTCCCATCCTCACGTAATAAGCACTGCAGTTTTTTCTCTGTCTAATATTCTTATTAATGTTTGTGCATCCTATTATGGGCCAAAATATTGGTGTGAGTCCAATTTACAAAATATCACATTCTTCTCTGTTTAATGATGGCTGTGTAACAACAAAGAAGTTTTTTTTATTGAGCCTTGTTTGGAAATTCTGCATGTAACAGCAGTTGATTTCTTTAATACCAGTTATACGCAAAAAATGTTGTATGGAGAAAATAATGTCATTCGGTCTTAACTGGCTTGCTCCGATTCACATATGCGCAACGGACCGTTGGAATGGTTGTGAACATTTGTTTACCATGAACCTGTTCAGTATTGTCAATTCTGGCTATCCACAAACTATATGGCATGCCAAACTATATCACCCAATCATCAGCCCTTGTAAGTGGAAACTTGTTGGCAGGACTAGTGTCGATAGGTCAGCAGTTTTCAGCATAATGTTATTTGTAGTGGAACAGACTTGTCGTGCACTTGGTGCTTTGTTGTTCCGGAGTAAATGCCACCTTTCTGCGGCACGGTAGCCTTATTTTCATTGATATATTGGTTCAATTCCTGCTGCAAGGCTTTGGTAGTCTTTTAGTTTCTTAACTGCTCCATGTGATCATTGGAAGATTTTGATTTACTGTACAACATGCAGTTGCTAAATGATAACTGATATTTGCAATTGTTGTGTTACAGGAAGAACAGGAGGCTTCTCGGAAGTTAAGGTTGCATTTTAGTGAGATAGAAGCAGTGCAAAAACAAAATCAAACTGTATGTTACCCATCCGTTCCACCTCTCTTTTTTCCCTATCTGCTTTAAAAGTAATGGAACCGTGTTATTTGCAATCCAATGCGCAATGAGGAATGAGAGAACAGCCAAAATATCACTAGTGAAAACGAAAAGTTCCAAAATACCACTAGTGAAAACCAAAGTGCCAAAACCCATATCAGTTTTTTCATGGCAAAATACCACTGGTTACTAATTGAAACTATCATGCTCAAAGAAAGACATATATGCCCTTGCACAATGTTTTGTTCATCAATACAAAGTATCTATCTCATACCAAATATGTAGGTGCTGCTGATTTTAATTTATCTAGCTGCCATGATGGAGTTCAAAGAATGAGTATCTGCATACACGTATGCAACTTCTATCATGGCAACCTCCAATCCCACTTCATTTTCTGTTAGGCTTGAGTTTTGTCAGCTTCGTGGTCATGGCATGCGTTGTAGTTGTGGTCTGCTTGTTGCTCCTCTTGTCCCCGTCAACTCCGGGCTACCACTATCCACACCCAGTCCGATAGGGGTGTTGCGGCGGCGTCTCGGACGGCCGGCCCTTGGGCGCGGCGGTGCGTGGATGCTGCAGCGGCTGCGTGGCGAAGGTGGCGGGGCGGGCCGGTGCGGCGTGATGGCGGGGCGGCTGGTGTCGGTTCCGTCAGATCTGGCGCTTGGAGTCGCGGGCTGTGAGCAGCGAGGACCGGTGTCCTCCGTCGTGGCGGCGATGGCGTCGGCGTGATTGAGGCAGCGGTGTGGCGGCGGTCCTTTTTCTCTTGTCGCATCACGGCAAAGATCTGCATGATCGGTCCTCCTCGATCTGCATGCTTCCTGTGGGCGTAGACTTATCTAAATTTAGGACCCAAATGTGCATTTTCGTACTTATAGGACCCAGCTGACACACTTCAAATACTTTTAGGATCTCCGATGCATTTTGCGCTTTTTATTAGATAAGGCCTCTAATACACCGAATATTTGAGTTCTCAAAGGTTCGCTTTCTCAATGTCCCAAGGGCTTAAGTGGCTAAATCTTGCCTTTTGCAGTTGGAGATAATAGCATACTACACTGAAAATTTTGTTAATTGGTCCTTTATAATCTTATTACTGCTCTAACTTTGTTCTTCCGTTGACTGTATTACAGCAAAATGAGCCAACGTTATTTCTCGACTGTCTTGTGTATGGAGAAACATCATCACTGGGCACTGATAACAAAATATGGATAGGTGCAGAGACGAGTGACGGTATAAACTTTAAAATCTCATTATGCACTGAAGCACCGCCTGGTTTTTCTCATCTCTTTCTTAAGACGGATGATGCAGTGGCTGTTACCCCCACCAGCACCGTGTTTCGTGACGGTGTGAAAAAGAAGTTGCGTGCTGAAGCCCTGGCATCTTGTTACAATGCTATTCTGATGCAGACTATTGTTGATACTCAGACCTATCCTTATTTCTATCACGATTATTTTTTGCTTAAGAATGATGTGCCATCTCCAGTTATATCTCGTCTTCCTGAGATTCCTGGTGGTCCTGACCTTAATTTTGGCCTCCTGCATCAGAGTGGTCATTACACAGTGGCTGTGTTGAAGGAAGGCATGCCATTGACAACTGCAAGGTCTTCTTCCGTATATGAAAGGAGTATGGCAACTGAAGGTCCGCCATGTGTATGCATCTTATCTACGTCAACAGGAGAATGGAAAACTAAGAGTGTCTCTCTCCCTGATTATCTTACTTCCTGGATGGGACATTCATACAGTGCTTGCAAATGAAAATAGTTTTTGGTGGGTGGATTTGTGCTGTGGAATCCTCTCTTATGATCTTGACCAGCACCAATCTGCTCTTGGGTTCATCCCAGTTCCAACAGCATGTTTAGAGGATGGGTACAGACAAGATCGTTTTGTCAGCATCAGCACAGGAGAACTTAGGTTTGTCCATATCTTTAGGAAAGACGATCTTTTCTGTGATTATGGTATCAAGTCACAGCAGTGCGAAGATTATGTCAAGACTTGGAGTTGGAGAGATGGGCAGCGGGTTGAAGAGTGCGAGATGAAATTTGCAGATTTTTGGGAAGGCACAAGCTATTCTTCAAGTCGTCTACCGAAGTTTGTACCATCATATCCTACTGTTGATCCTTGCAATCATAATCTGGTAAACTTTTACTTACCAACTGGCCAACGTTTTGATGGTCATGTAATTTGTGTCGATTTGCCCTCTATGGAGATCAAATACTGTGGCAAAGTACGCGAGGGCTTACTTCACGGGCTACGCCTAGAAATATTTGAGTTTTCAGGTGTTTGGAATGTGTATGAACTTTTTTTCCCACCCACATGATTTACTTGCCTTTGCCATGATGCACTTTTGATCTCAAATTTTTGTAAGTTGTATAACGCTGCTGCTCATTATTGCAGAAGAAGGAGCAAAGGAGGATCAGCAGCAGCAGGAGTCCTGGGAGAGGTAAAGAGACTGCACTGAAAACAAAGCATCGTCGGCTGGAGGCCTAATTGGACCATTCTTATCCTGCTTTGAGTTGGCCCAAACAGCACACGGGAAAACGGGCTAGGCCCATTGAATAATGTCTTCTAAAAAAAAGTGATAAACAAAAAAAATTATATAGTACAGAAAAATACAGGGAAACAAAAATTTGCAACGTGCCATGCTCTATTATATAAAAGTTTCCATGTTATACAATTTGAAACTGGGAAAAAGTTATGAATTTTTAAACATGCCACGCGGCAAAATTTACACATGTTTTGTAATGTACATACGACAATAAATTTCATGTTTTAAGATGGAAAATTTCTTGCATTTTGGTGTATATGACAAGGCAATTTTCGGAATTTTTTCTAATAGTCAGTTGGCAAATTTTAGATTTTTTATTTTTAATAATTTTTTCTACACATGGCAAATTTAGAATTTTTCTCCTGGTCACAAGGAAATTTAATGGCAAATTTAGTTCTTGTAATTTTCCTATGGCAAGCTTGCGTTCTTTTTCCCCCAGAACCATGACAATTTTGGAAAATGTTTCTACTTTGTCACATGGCAATTTTACATTCTTTTTTGCTTTTTGCTAAATTTGTAATGAAGTTAACACGAGGGAATTTCTTTTAAGTAAATTACCAAAAACTGAATTTGCCAAGGCGGTGAAATTAAATTTGCCATGGTCCAGAGAAAAACTAAATTGCAATGGCTCTTGAAATAAATTTGCCATGGTCTGTCAATGCAAATTGCCATGATCTAGCAATGCAATTTTCATAAAATTTTGACTTTTTTTACCATGGATGTAAAACTTGCCATGGTCTAGCAAGGCAATTTGCCATGGCCCTGAAAAGTTTGAATGTAAAATTTGTTTAATTCTTTATCAGATCATAAAAACCTACTTTTCAAAGATTAACTAATCTAAAGAAAAAACAAACAAGGAATTATCCCCTCTTCTTATATTACTGCTTTTCACTTTGTTCATTGGATTCATAGGCCGTGGTGAAGGAAAAAGTCAATCATGGCAAGATTTTGAAAAAATTGTAACAAGTCACACAATTAAGCGAAAATTGCTCCTTAGAATTATTTTTTTGTCTTTCTGGCATTTCTTACAAAGACGAGAGGGAAAAGAAAGAAATTGCAATAAGAAACACAAATGGAAGGAAAATAAATACCTTGTGCCCTGAGAAATGAAAGAAAACATAAAGAAATGATACAAATGGGTAGGCCAAGTGTAAATAATCAGGTACTTGGCTTATATTATTTGCACCTAAAATAAAGGAAACCCTATACTGGAAGCCAAGTCGTCGTTACAAAACACTCGGCAAATACGCCCAGCCGTCACGGAGCGTGCTGTCCATGCCGAGTGCTTTTTAGTCTGCGCTCAGCAAAGTCCGCTCGGTCAATTTACACCGAGTGTTCTCTGTATGATACTCGGTATATAGCCTGTATGCCGAGTGCCCGAGAAATTACACTTGGCATGTCCACATACTAGGCGAAGTGTGTTTTTCCCGTAGTGTCCGTTGCTGTATTGCAGATTGCAATCGCCAAATGAGACGCAGTTCAGAAATCAGAAGCTACTTTTTCCTTGCTCTCATTTCTGAAGCTCCTTTCTCCTGCAACTTGGTTTAATCACATTGTTCCAGGCGACACTCAAGTGTGAATATTCGTCTTCTAAAAGAACAGTGTGAGTATGTGCGGCTAGTTTTTCTTTTTTCAGAAGAAAGATAAGAAGCCAGGAGCAGCTCCACTCAACTTATTCAGCACTGGCTTCTCCGGTTTCTGCTGAAAAAAAAGAGAAGTTATGTACACTGATACAGATGGCCGAATCTAAGGATTTTCTCTTGACTGTCTCCCGAATCAGCAAACCATGACTAGAAACAATCTCGACTTATTCAGTGCTTGCTTCTTCTTTCTACTCTAGCTAGTCCATGACAGGAGATAAGTGTTAAAACTGACAAGGTCTTGCAAGATTTGCTGGAAGACCATGAGCACAGAGAACACCCCCATCCCCACCAGCACAGGCTTTGCAGTTGCACCGGTGAAGTTCACTCTTTCTTTGCCAGCCGTGGATGCTGCTTCTACTTGTCCAAGCCCAACTTTTTGATCGGATAATTTGGAGCCAATAGACCAGGCCATCAATGGGGGGAGAACACCGTACAAGATGGTCATGCAGTAGCCCCCCTGAACATGTGGAAATCAGACGAGCAAGCTGTCAATCAATCAATCAATAATTCATGACTAGAAATTTTGCTTATGTGTTACTCCTCCGCCAAGCCGCGGCTCAGGAGCTGAAGGGTGCGTGCATGCTTTGATGTAAACTTACGGCGATGTCAGTGGCTATGGAGAATGAATCTGGAACAGCAGCTGCTATGAGCATGGTTGGGACAACCACCACCCCTGTGGCAACGAAGCTGAGCCTGTTGCTTTCCAGCAATGTTGGCCAGCCAAGCTGGCTAGATCCTTCTTCCTCAGAAGCGTCCTCGTCAATCTGTGCCTGCACTTTGTCAGAGCACTTTTAACAGATGGTTCTCCATGTAATTTGATTAGTGGTAAAAAATGCTAGTAGGTCGAAGCATACATCTCCCTCGGCTGAGGATAGACTGGTGGTCATCTGCTCGATGAAGAACTGCGACGCTGCAAGCAGGGTCCCGATGAGAGACGTCCCGACAGCCAGGAGCGAGAAGGTCTCGACCACCGCGTAGCTCCACCTACACAAAAGAAGTGCATGATTCGCCGACGGGGTTGGATTCATTGCCTCCAGCGAGACGGCATGCATGCAGATCGCTGAACGCTGACAGATGGAGGATGTACGCGCCCGTCCTTGGGTACGGCGGCGGTGCTTACTCTGTCTCCAGCATGTCGAGGATGCCGAGGCCGTTGGGGTCCGTGGAGGAGGCGGAGAGGGTGAGCGCGACGTCGTCCCACACGAGCAGGGAGACGAGCGGCACCAGGCTCCCGACGAGGATGGAGAGCCGGATCCTCGCGAGGTCCCCCTCCAGGTACGCGCAGATCACTGCATGCGCCAACCGCAATGCATTATGTTCAGTACTGGCTTGGTTTGGTACTACTGTCTGGTGGCAGCTGGAGCATGTGTGGAAGTCAATGCGCACAGTGCATGTGGTTTCTCTTGGGTACGTACGTACCTGGCGCGATGTCGTGGTAGACCAGCGTGAAGATGATCACCGGCAGCGTCGCTGGAACCTGCTCCCAGTGGGCGTTCGCTGGCAGGCTCAGGCCGCCGCCGAACGCCACCGCAGAGACTTCAATCGTCAGCAGTAGCCCTGCATCAGCAGGCAGATCAGGGCGATGATGGTGATGGTGATACACACCAGTACCCAAGACTTGTTGCCATTTTGTAAGGTGTATCTGCTATTCTAGTCTGGGTTGGGACGCTACGATATGAATTCCATGTGCAATGCTAGATGGAAATGTTGAGACGGCAGAGAAAGCAACGGGCTGGCCGGCTCAGAGCCAAGATTTGTCCTCCGCTCCTAGGTGTTAATGCAGATCTCAGTAGTGATATATCCGCTCTTAGTACTACAGTGCTACCACTACTCTACTAGGGTACTGGCCGTTCATCCAAGTGACAACTCACATACACTATACGTAGTACTACACTGGCACTGGTAGCTGTTGCGTACGTGCGAGCGAACAGTACCTATCATGAAGAAGGTGAGCACTTGGTTCACTTTGGCCGTGACGCCCGTGCCACCGGCGGCGATGAGGAGCGCGAGGGCGGCGGTGAAGGCGGCGCCAGAGACGGGCTCGGGCACGCCGATCGCGCGGGAGAGCACCTCGCCGGACTTGGACGTGTAGGCGACCATGGAAGTGTAGGACAGGAACAGGTAGGCGGTGGCGGCCAGGTTCCCTCCCCACTCGCCAAGCGTCGCCTGCGCCATGCTCTTCATGGATATCACCTCCAGGCCTGCGCCATCGCCGCCGTCTTTCTTGCTCTTCCGACGCAGGTGGACGTTGATCTCGGCGATGAGGAGCGCTTCGGCCACCAGGAAGGCCCAGCAGACCACCATGCACACGGCGCTTGGAACGAAACCCTGTGAATTGCCGCAGTAGTAGCATTATTAAGGACAATTCTGTTCTGTCATACTGATACTGCCTTCATTCACAACATATACACTTGCTTCACTGCTTATTACTCGATGAAAGGAAGAAAAAATGCGAGTGAAATTATGTGGCAGCATTGCAGTTCGTACTAGGTCAAATACTTGACGCGGCTCGTTGTTCTGTTGCTGGGTATCGTATTTTCAGATCGCGAAAGCTCAAGTTGGAACAATTTAAGCAGACAGAGATTGATCCCGCCAGCCAACAATGACGAATGAGACACCGATTGAATGCACACAGCAACGCCAGTTGGCGGTCATGGCGAGCAGGTACATGTGGCTGTTCTCAGATGTGTTCAATGAAAACTTCCATATGGGGGCCTCCGCGCTGCGGCAATTCGCTGTGCTGATATGGGTGGTAGATGCGCCATTACTCCATAAAATGCTGCCCTTCAGGGATCGTTGTAGGTGGGACTGTGCATGTGTGGGCGAGCCTCAGAGGACAGTATAATAATTTCGACATTTCATTCAGTACACAATTTACTGGCCTCCATCGTTGGCTGACTAATTCTGTTGTGCCGCTGTAGATCTCACGCTTGACCATTCACCGGTGAAATTCTCTACGCGGCGGAATAAAGGGAAGAGAAACTCACCGCGGGCGCGGTGCTCTGCGGCACGGCAAGGATGCCTGACCCGATGCTTGTCCCCACTATGAGCGCAGCGGCACCAGCCACGCTCCCTCTCTTCGCCCCGCCACCTCGTGGTGGCGGTGACGCTCCGACGGCATCCTGCAGCGGCGGCGCTCGGTCGCCATCTCCTGCCACCGGGCCGCCGCGAGCTCTCACCGCGACGGCCCGCGGCCTCTTGCCCGCAGCGGCGCCGCACCGTGTGTCGCTGCCGCCGCGGAAGCAAAGGCCTCTGGATAGGCTGGACGGGACGTGGCGGTGGAGCTTGGCCGGGCAGAGCGCGCGCCTGATGACGATGCCCTGCATTCGGCCGAGCTATGGCTGGCTTGATGGCGGGCTCGGAGTGGGATTCCGGATTCGATCTGGTGGTGGTATATTCATCTCATCACTGGAGTGGCATACAGAATCTTGAGCTCGAGTGGCTGCGGTCGTCGTCCGCGGAAAAGCTGAAGCTGTGGTGCACAGGGCGAGGGCCGAGCGGACGCTAGTCGGAGAGATTCTGGACCGTGCATGTCTCAACCTTTGCACCGTACGGCAAATTTGACAATTTTGACCTATAATCGAAAGCAAATCACAGAATGAACTGGTTGCGAAACTATTTCACACCCCTGACCCTTTTGTGTAGCGCCCGCCACGCCAGCGCCACACCCTACGGTGCAGCGCCTAGCTCCGGGGCGTTGCACCACTGTCCACCGTGGCAGCCCACGGGCCCGCACCCAGCAGTGCAACGCCTCCGAGCTAGGCGCTGCACCTGTACAGTGCAGCGCCTGCGGGCTAGGCGTTGCACGTGTAATGTGCAGCGCCTAGCGGCTAGGCGCTGCACTATGACTTATATGCAAACGCGCCAGCCCTCTCCTCCCCCACCCTCCCCATTGGTAGTTACAGAAAAAAGGGCGGCGGCCATCTGCACTCCCCCTCTCAATCCCCTCTCCCAAATCCTTCCGATCCGACGATTTGGTCCGTGCATTTGTTCACCAATCCATCGTGGAAGGTACTCTCCTCCGATCCCCTTCGTTCTATCCATAGAAAATATTATATTTTGAAGAATTGGGGAACCCTTGTTTGAATCTTGCATGTATTAGATTTGGGCAACTTTTGTTTGAATCTTGCATATATTAGATTTGGGGAACCCTTGTTAGATTAGAATGTGGTTTGGATAGATAGGTTGACATGTTATTTATATAGTTTGGATACATAGATTGACATGTTTTTTGTATGGAGAAGTAGATTGACATGTTATTTGTATGGAGAAGTAGATTGACATGTTATAGTTTGGATACATAGATTGACATGTTATTTGTATGAAGTAGGCCCAAGTAGGGGGAAGCACCATATGCTTTGGATCTTGCATGTAGTAGGCCTACTTTAGTTTTTTTGAATTGAAAAGATAATCGTGTTGACAAGAATGCTTTGTTGAAATTGTTAGGATGGTTTGGCTTCTCGATGATCACTGGGACCATCAACACCGGTCGTACGCTATGTCGGTGCAGCAGCGGGTAATACTGAAAGTGGCCGGTGTTATGAATTTCGTATGTTTGTTCAAACACAAATGCCCCATATGTAATGTTATGATTTGTTTGTTTGTAGGAGCTTGCACCTCTGAAGCTTCGGTCTCACGGGATCAGCCTTGGAGGGATGAGCTATGATGAGCGGTACACACCTTATGTTAGGGAGGCAGGACTTCTCCCTTTCATTGAGTTGGTCCGCCGGTCGACGCCACCCAACAATGCTGCAGCACTCACCGCGCTTATTGATCATTGGAGGCCGGAGACACACACTTTCCATCTTCGGACCGGGGAGATGACCGTGACGCTGCAGGATATCGCTATGATCACGGGTCTTCCTATCGATGGCAATCCTTTATGTATGAACACCGATTCTGAAGGGTGGCACGCGCAGATGCAAGCCCTTATCGGTATGGTTCCTCCGGAGCCTCGGGAGCCAGAAAGGGAAGATAAGAAGAAGGAAAGAGTCGCAGTGGGCGCTACTTTCACGTGGATATCATCGCACTTTGCTCATTGCCCCGATGATGCTAATGAGGACATGGTGAAGACTTATGCTCGTGTCTACATGTGGTACGTGGTATCGAGGACAATGTTTGCTGATGGCACAGGCAAGAATGCTCCATGGATGTGGCTGAAGGCGTTGACCGTCTTCGATAGCAAATGGAGTTGGGGTTCGGCGACACTAGCTTACTTGTATCGACAGGTATGAAGTTGTTTCCTTTTCACTTCATTGATACATTATCAATGCGCTCTTGCGGCAAATTTGACCATGTTCTTTTTTGTGTGCAGTTGGACGATGCCAGTTGTAGGCACACTGGAGGTATTGGTGGTTGTCTGCTCGCACTTTCCATATGGAGCTGGGAGCGTCTGCCGGTTGGACGACCTAAGACCGTGAAGTACAAGGATTGGGACGATAAAGACGACCCACTACGGCTCCCCACTAGGGGGGGAGAGTGGGAGAGGGGGCAAAGCTCGGGGAGAGAGTGAGAGAGTGTGTGGTGGGGGGGTGGGGGAGGGGGCCCCAGCCAAGTGGCTGGATAAGTCACAGTGCAGCGCCTAGCCGCTCGGCGCTGCACATTACACGTGCAACGCCTAGCGGCTAGGCGCTGCACATTACAGATGCAGCGCCTAGCTCGGAGGCGTTGCATGGCTGGGTGCGGGCCCGTGGGCTGCCACGGTGGACAGAGGTGCAACGCCGCGGAGCTAGGCGCTGCACCGTAGGGTGTGGCGTCGGCGTGGCGGGCGCTACACAAAAGGGTTAGGGGTGTGAAATAGTTTCGAACCCAGTTCATTCTGTGAATTTATTTCGTTTCGAGGTCAAAATTGTCAAATTTGCCGCACCGTACGGGAAAAGGATGTGATGTCTGCTACCCGACAGACCGGGAAGAAGATTTTATTGTGCGTGTCCAGCAGTAGGGAATTTTATTCAAGCGAAACAGCCCCAGCAGTATCGGGAAGGAGCCCACCAAGTTGTGGGTCGAGAGTGGGAACCCGTGAGATGAGGAGGACCTCAACTTTTTCTACGCCTGTACCACCATCACGGTTGAGAATGGTGCGAAGACTCCATTTTGGGACTCCCTTTGGCTCCTTGGTCGCAAGCCCAAAGACATTGCTCTACTCATTTACGAGACTTCCTCCCGGAAGCGTTGGAAGGTACAGGAGGCCCTCAAGGACAACGCGTGGATCCTCAAAATCAGACCGCCCGCATCGGTTTTCATCGAGCATGTTGCGCAATTCTTCACCCTTTGGATGCTACTGCACGAGGTGCACCTGGATGAGCTCACTGAGGATGACATCCTATGGAAGCACACGAAATCTGGGCACTACTCCACGGCCTCCGCTTACATGGCACAATATTTGGGCTTGGTCCTCTCCCCAATGGACCAAATGGTTTGGAAGGCTTGGGCCCCATCGAAAGTCAAGTTCTTTGCTTGGCTTGCGCTTCAGGATAGGATCTGGACTGCCGACAGATTGGAGAAGCGAGGATGGCCTAACTGTGGCCCTTGCCCCTTGTGCCGACCGGTGCAGGAATGTGGCCCTCATCTTTTTTTTCAGATGCCGCTTCACTCTCAGGCTTTGGAACATGGCTATTCAGAAATTTCGCATCCACGACATGGACACGTCCACATGGCACTTGTTCGACTCCATTCAGGCCTAGTGGGCGAGCACATGCACCACGGGCACCACCGACAGAAAAGCAAAGGCATCGATCACCATGCTAGTGTCATGGGTCATCTGGAATGAGCGCAACGCAAGAGTGTTCAGGCAAAAGAGCGCACCTCCACAAATCTTGCTCAACATCATTGTAGACGAGGCAAACCTTTGGATCAAAGCTGGGGCAAAGACACTAGGGTTTTTTATTGCGAGAATAATTGTCATGCGGTAACTTGGGTGTGTGTTGTAACAAACTCTCTCTCCTCCTTATTTAATATATGAGACAAATCTTTTGCCTCCTTTTTAAAAAAAAGTCTAGTCGCAAGAAAGTTAGGAGTAAGCTCCAACCAGCAGCTCGTCAATTACATACTGAATAGTAAAAGAACTAAAACGATGGGAGAATATCCAGTGCCACCATCCATCACATACTCCCATGATACCACATTTCAAAACTTTTATTTATTTATTTTTTCTGAAAAAATCTGAATTTTTGTGTGGATGTTCATGAGATGTGTCTACCACCTTAAAAATTCAGATCTAAATTCGAATCATACATCGAGAAACAAAAAAAGACAAATCTAGGTGTGAATAGTTTTTTTGGCTTTTATCTTTTTGTGACACTATTCATGGTGGATTAGTCTTTTTTATTCCTCCATGTGTATTTGGAATTTGGAACTGAAATTTTTATGAGTTGTAGACTCATGTCTCATAAACATCCATAAAAAGAATCAGATTTTTTGAAACATTTTAATTGTAGTTTTGGAATGTGGTATCACATGAGCATGTAATGTACACACTGGATATTTACCCACATTTCATTCAATTGATATATTGAGGTGGTACGATAACATTGAAGAAATATTTGGTCTCTGCATAGCACGATACACACATCCAACGTGTCCAATACAACCAGAAAATAAAAGAGCGTTTTACAGCAACCAGCCTAACATGGGGTAGATCCTATTCAGAGATTACACCGTCATCTATGAAGGAAAAAAACCTCCCTTACCATATGCCCCAGCTGGGTAAACGCCATCATAAAAAGGTCTCTGTCCTCCGGCCTCTACAGGATAGACGAAGTACCGGGCCATCGCGTACATGCATGAATAATCCTACACATGTGATGAAACACAATTATTATTAAAAACCACATCATTCCTAATAAGTCATAGCACCCAACATAAGTCAGCCGCCCCTACAATAATATGCGTAGAAACTTTTTTTGTTAATACCCCGCAACCAATTGCTGAACATATTACGTACACCACGTGGGGGGGGGGGTAAAGATTTGAAGCTACTTGAACTATGACCCACATTACACGAGCAAACTTACACTAAAAAAATAACTCGTCATATTGGCAGAAGATACATGTCTTTCTACCTTGCCAATTGCGGCATGCTAGGTTATCTCTAGTTAAGATCAAACCCCTGTTTATTAACCAGGGGAATATCTTCACTTGAAGAGGAATTTTGAACTTCCACGGTTTGTTGTTATCAACCAGAACGCTATGGGCAGTCACATCATACAAGGACTTGGTAGAAAACCCGTTGTTGTACTGCAAGTTCCACCGAAACTCGTCCGGTTCGTTTGATAGGTGAATGGGCTCCAGACGCGTGAGCATTTGATATCCCTCAAGTGCACAGGGTTTATGAAAGAGCACGGTGCCCCCATGTTTGGTTTGGTAATTGATGACAATCCCTATGGACTAATGGTTGCCTTGAGTTACATTTGAAGGGTTTGTCCATAGGCTTTGCTTTAAGATCATTCGTTGGTTGCAAGGCTATAAGTAGAAGATTATGTGTTGACCAAGGTGGTATTCAAGGATTTATCCAAAGATTGGTCATGTGAGAGTTGAGCTTATTGCAAGCATGTCTTGAAGAAGAAGTTTGTGTGAACATTCATGTTTACCTTCAAGACATCTTCTTTATGAAGAGAGATGATATCACACAAAGCATAGAAGATGTACCGAGTGGGATCAAGTGATCCCATGGTATGGTAAGCATTGTCCATTACGCTTTGTGTACTAACCCATGATCCATGTGAGTTTTCCTCGTGGGGTTAGGTATGTTTCCATGGGCGTGCATCAAAACGAAGATATCATATAACCCATGGAGGATGACATCAAGTGGTGATCATCATCAAGATTGCGGTGAGCAGGTTCAAGTGGAGCATCACAAAGAGAGCATGCTTGAAGCTTGCGGCCCATTGTGGTGACAATGGACTTGTGAAGATGTGCTGAAGAGTGGCTCACCCATAGTGGAGTATGAGGGAGCGATCTACTAATCTTCATCGAACATGCGCAATCAAGAAAGGTGGTCCAACTTGAGGAGCACAAGATCATCATCATCGAGCTCAAGTGGACTATGTGCAAGACAAAGGTTTGTCCTTGATAGGTGATACGTCTCCAACGTACCTATAATTTATGAAGTATTCATGTTGTTATTTTATCATTCTTGGATGTTTTACAATCATTTTATAGCAACTTTATATCATTTTTTGAGACTAACCTATTGACCCAGTTCCCAGTGGCCAGTGCCAGTTGCTGTTTTTGCTTATTTTTTACATCGCAGGAAATCAATATCGAACGGAGTCCAAACACCGCGAAAGTTTTGGAGATTTTTTATGGACTAGAACACCCAGGATGAGCCAGAGCAGCACCTTGGGATTGCGGGGGGGGGGGGGGGGGGCACAACCCACCAGGGCGCGCCTCGGGGCCCAGGCGCGCCCAGGTGGGTTGTGCCCACCTGGGTGGCCTCCCGCACCCCCTCTTTGCCCTATAAATTCACAAATATTCCAAAACCCTTCGGGGTTAACCTAGATCAGAAGTTCCGCCGCTGCAAGGCTCTGTAGCCACGAGAAACCAATCTAGACCCTTTCCGGCACCCTGCCGGAGGGGGGAATCATCACCGGTGGCCATCTTCATCATCCCGGCGGCCACCACGATGAGGAGGGAGTAGTCCACCCTCGGGGCTGAAGGTTTGTACTAGTAGCCATGTGTTTAATCTCTCTCTCTCGTGTTCTTGAGATGTCACGATCTTGATGTATCGCAGACTTTTTTAATATAGTCGGATCATATGGTGTTTTCCTCTCTCTATCTTGTTGTGATGAATTGAGTTTTTCCCTTTGAGATTTCGTTGTTATCAGATTGAATACTTTTATGGATTTGATAACACTTGATACATGTCTTGCAATTGAATACTCGTGGTGACAATGGGGTATCATATTGGTTCACTTGATATATGTTTTGGCACTCAACTCGCGGATCTGAGGTGACATTGGGGTAATCTATGCATAGGGGTTGATGCATGTTCTTGTCTTTGTTTCTCCGGTAGAAATCTTGGGGCACTCTTTGAAGTTCTTTGTGTTGGATTGAGTATTATGAATATGAATTTGCGTTGGTGTTATTTTAGTACGAACTCTAGGATAGATCGAATGGAAAGAATAGCTTTATGTTATTTTAGTACGAACTCTTGAATAGATCGAACGGAAAGAATAGCTTTGAGGTGGTTTCGTACCCTACAAACAATTTATTCTTATGTTCTCCGGTAGATAGGAACTTTGGAGTGATTCTTCATCGCACTTTGAGGGATGGTTATATGATCCATTATATTAGCATTGTTGAGAGATTTCACTAGCGAAAGTACGGACCCTAGGCTTCATTTTAAAGCATTGCAATACCGTTTTTGTGCCCGTTTACTATTTGCTACCTTGCTGTTTTTATTTATTCAGATTATAAAAATATATTTCTACCATCAATATTACACTTTTATCACCATCTCTTCGCCGAACTAGTGCACCTATACAATTTGCCATTGTATTGGATGGGGACACAAGAGATTTCTTGTATTTGGTTGCAGGGTCGTTTGAGAGAGACTATCTTCATCCTACGCCTCCGACGGATTGATAAACCTTAGGTCATCCACTTGAAGGAAAATTGCTACTGTCCCAAAAAACTCTGCGCTTGGAGGCCCAACACGTATCTACAAGAATAAAGTTGCGTAGTAGACATCAAGCTCTTTTCTGGCGCCATTGCTGAGGAGGTGAGTGCATGAAGGTATATCTTTAGATCATGCAATTGAATCTGTTAGTTTCTTGTTTTATCACTAGTTTGGTTTATAAAATAAAACTACATAAAAAATGGAATTGAGGTTGCATCATATTATTGATCATCTTTATAATATCTTTCTTGAAAATGATGGAAAGGAAAATTGTGCTCAATTGATAGAAGAAGAATTCTATAAAATGTTTGACAAAAAATCTTTGAATGATGAGCATGATTGCAATGTTGTTAGTATGAATTCTTTGAATATTCATGATGCTAATGATATTGAAAGTTACAAGCTTGGGGATGCTATATTTGATGAAGATGATATTTTTACTCCCCCAAGTTTTGATGAGAAAAATTATTATGATGAAAGCATGCCTCCTATTTATGATGATTATATTGATGAAAGTGGGTTTGGAAGAGTGCCAACTCTAGGTACTAATGATCCCACTATTTTGGAGGGTGTTGAATCTTATTGTAATAATTATGAAAGTGGATTTGGAGAGGTCATGACTTTATTTAGTGATGAATCCACTATTTCGGAAGAGGTTTCAATTGATTATTATGAGAACAAAGTTGCAATCTATGATGATTATGGTGATGATATGTATGCTATAAAGAATAATGATAACCATGAAACTTGTCATCATGATTTTAATTTTCAATCCCATGATAGTTATTTTGTTGAGTTTGCTCCCACTACTATTCATGAGAATAAATTTGCTTATGTGGAGAGTAAGAAAATTTCTATGCTTATGTATCATGAAAAGAATGCTTTATGTGATGGTTATATTGTTGAATTCATTCATGATGCCACTGAAAATTATTGTGAGGGAGGTACATATGCTTCTACATATTGCAATAATATCAAGTTTCCTCTCTATGTGTTGAAATTTTTGAAGTTATGCTTGTTTTGCCTTCCCATCCTAGTTGATTCTTGTTCCTATAAGTTGTTTGCTCACAAAATCCCTATGCGTAGGAAGTGGGTTAGACTTAAATGTGCTAGTCATATGCTTCATGATGCTCTCTTTGTGTTTCAATTCTTATCTTTTATGTGAGCATCATTGAAATCATCATGCCTAGCTAAAAGGCATTAAAGAAAGGCGCTTGTTGGGAGACAACCCGACACTTTTACCTACTGTTTTTGTGTGTTCACATGATTATGCTACTGTATTGATCATGTTTTATTGCTTTTGTTTCAATAAAGTGCCAAGTAAAGCCTTTGGGATCATGTTGGGTGATAGTTGATTTGATCTTGCTGAAAAACTGAAACTTTTGCGCTCACGAAAATAAGTCTCATTATTAACAGAAAGGTGCTTTTGAGTTGAATATTTTTGCAGAAGTTTAATATACAAATTGCTCACGTGGTCCTAATTGTTTCATAATTTTTGGAGTAGCAGAAGTATGGTAGTTATCTAGATCATTACAGACTGTTCTGTTTTTGACAGATTCTGTTTTCAATGTATAGTTTGCTTGCTTTCTAGTTTCTGTGGCTTATATTGCTCAATATAAATTGTGGAAATGATATGATACAGTAGGCATTGTGTGGAAACAGTTATGAATCTTGTCTTTGATAGTACCAAAGTGAAATGGTTTGCTCTTTATCATACTAACCTATCTCACGAAGTTTTGTTAAGTTTTTGTAATTGAAGTTTTCAAGTTTTGGGTGAGATATCGATATGAGGAGAATAAGGAGTGACAAGACCCTAATATTGGGGATGCCCAAGGCACCCCAAGTTAATATCCAAGAAATATCCAAGCAACTAAGCTTGGGGATGCCCCGGAAGGCATCCCCTCTTTCGTCTTCAACATTATCGGTAACCTCACTTGGAGCTATGTTTTCATTCGTCACATGATATGAGTTTTACTTGGAGCGTGAAAGGATCGAGAAGAGGTGTCTAGAGGGGGGGTGAATAGACACTTAGTAGGAAAAGTTGCAGTTTTTAATTTCTTTAAGTTGAAGTGGAGTTTTAGCACAAGTTTAAACATTCACAATACATATCAAGCAAGCATGACAAGAGTATATGAGCAGCGGAAAGTAAATCATGCAAGTTGCAAGAATGTAAAGGGATGGGATTTGAGTGTGCAAACGCAATTGGAGACATGGAGATTTTTATCCGTGGTTCCGATAGGTGGTGCTATTGTACATCCACGTTGATGGAGACTTCAACCCACGAAGGGTAACGGTTGCGCGAGTCCACGGAAGGCTCCACCCATGAAGGGTCCACGAAGAAGCAACCTTGTCTATCCCACCATGGCCATCGCCCACGAAGGACTTGCCTAACTAGGGTAGATCTTCATGAAGTAGGCGATCTCCTTGCCCGTACAAACTCCTTGGTTCAACTCCACAATCTTGACGGAGGCTCCCAAGTAACACCTAACCAATCTAGGAGACACCACTCTCCAAGGCGTGGTTGTTCAGTATGCACATTCCAGTCTCTGAAGATTCTTGGCTGGGGATTTTAACTACTGTCGCGCGCCTGATAACAGAAGTAGGCCGGGTGGCAATGCCAACGATATGTTGATCTTCAATGATTTTATCCGCACCCAGTCGCTAGTTGAACTACCCATCAAGGGTAGGACGTACACGTGGAGTAACATGCAGGATGACCCTTTGCTGGTGCAATTAGATTGGTTTTTTTCCTCAGTGCACTGGTCTTCTTCCTACCCTAATACCACTGTATCGCCCTTGGGCAAGCCTGCTTCAGATCACGTCCCCTGCGTCATTGGCATTGATTTGTGCATCCCAAAAAGCAAGGTGTTTCATTTTGAAAACTACTGGATACAACATTCAGGGTTTCACGAGATAGTGCAATGCTCTTGGAGCCAACCTTGTCATGCGGCTAACTCAGCGGCTTTGATCTGTAGAAAGCTAAAGAAGCTGCGTTACGCTTTAAAGTCCTGGAGCAAGAAAATCTCGAGGTTATCAATTCTTATTGATAATTCCAATGAAGCTCTTCTGAATTTGGACACTTTAGAGGATAAAAGACCTCTTACTATTCCAGAAACCAATTTCAGAATTATTCTTAAGGCTCACCTCCTCAGGTTACTGGAGTATAAACGCATGTATTGGCAGAAAAGATGTACAGTTCAGAGATTTCAAGTTGGGGATGGTAACACGAAATTCTTTCATGCAGTGGCCATAGAGAGTTACCGCAAGAACTCAATATCAACACTCAAACTTGATGATGGTACGCTGATTGATGACCATGTGGGTAAAGAGTCCTTGCTGTTCTCTTCCTATAAACAGCGACTAGGCTCTTCTGCCCCTCCAAACATGCACTTCAACTTACATCACATCATCAAGAAAGTGGAGGGTCTTGATGAATTGACAACTCCTTTCACCACGGATGAAATTGACCTAGTGGTCAAGGAGATGCCCGTGGATAGAGCGCCGGGGCCAGATGGATTCAACGGTTGCTTCCTGAAGTCATGTTGGAATATTATAAAACATGACTTTTATAAGCTTGTTATGGATTTTTATGAGGGGGATCTAGACCTCGAAAGCATTAATACTGGGTTCATTACACTGATTCCTAAATGCCACTCCCCGGAAACAGTAAATGACTACCGACCGATCACCCTACTGAATTGTTGTCTGAAGATCATTACCAAGCTGCTTGCGAATCGTCTACAGAGGATCATCTTGCACATTATTCATAGAAACCAATACGGGTTCCTCAAGTGTAGATCGATTCAGGACTGCTTGGCATGGGCATTCGGGTACACTCATCAATGTCAAGCGTCGGGGAGAAAGGTCTTGCTGCTGAAGCTAGATTTCGCCAAGGCGTTTGATACTATCGAACATGCCCCTATGATAGAGATCATGAGAGCGATGGGGTTCAATGAGAAATGGCTAAACTGGATTGCTTGTATCTTTAAATCAGGAAAATCTTCGGTCCTGCTCACTGGCACGCCAGGGAGGCAGTTCGCTTGCAAACGGGGAGTGCGCCAAGGGGACCCTCTTTCGCCGCTCATTTTTGTCCTAGCAGCTGACCTGTTGCAATCTGCCATCAACCATGCCTTCCGCGAGGGGATACTTCAGAAACCAATCCCATCAGCTGAGAAAGACTACCTAGTAATTCAGTATGCGGACGACACGATTGTCTTCCTCCCAGCTGAGAAGGAGCAGGTCGAGACTCTGAAAAAACTCCTGTTGGACTATGCGGCTTCCATTAGGTTGTGACTCAATTTTCAGAAATCTACCCTGATCCCGATTAATGTTACACCCGCTGAGGCACTGGCTTTTGCTGACATGTTTGGTTGTGTTGTGGGGAAAATGCCATTCACATATTTAGGACTCCCGCTTGGGACTACTAAACCCACAATAATGGACTTCATGCCTCTTGTGACGTCTGTTGAGAGAAGAGTTTCTATGGCCGGTAACTTGCTAGACTACGGATCAAAACTCACCTATGTTAATTCGGTGGTGTCATCGCTTATGGTGTATGCCATGTGTTCCATCAGGATCCCTCCCAAGATAGTGGAACATCTGGATAAAATCCATAGACATTGCTTCTGGAGCAAGAAGACGGAGAATGGGACGAAAAACACTTCTCTTGCCTCCTGGGAGCTCGTTTGCCGCCCCAAGGCTGTAGGGGGGCTTGGGATCGTGGATCTTAAAATTCAGAATCAAGGTCTTTTGCTCAAACAGCTATACAAGTTCTATAATAAGCTGGATGTGCCGTGGGTGAACCTGGTATGGAGTTCATATTACTTAGTCGATGTACCACATGCTTCGGAACCGTGTGGCTCCTTCTGGTGGCGGGATCTCATGCAGTTAACGGACATCTTCAGAGGAGTGACTGAGATCAAAATTGGGGATGGTAGTACGGCCTTATTCTGGAAGGATCTCTGGAGTGATCAGCCTCTTGAGACCTCATACCCGAGGGCATTTTCATTTGCTAGAGAGGAGGATGTGTCAGTACAGAAACTGTTGAGGTCCAGCACCATTGGAGAGGCTTTTCACATACCGTTCTCTCCCCAAGCAAGAGTGGAAGTTGAGGAGATTCAGGCATTAACTGCGGGGTTTAATCCTGAGAGTGACAGAACCGTCAAGTGGTGCTGTGTCTGGGATGCTAGAGGGCTGGGAACATTCAAATCAAGTGACTATTATAAGTTCTGCTTTAAGGATGTTCCTGTGGATGCAGTTTTTCCTTGGATCTAGGAATCCAAATGCACAAACAAGTGGAAAGTTTCTGCCTGGCTGCTGTTTGCAGATCGTCTGAATACACGAAACATGCCGAGGAGGAGACAATACAAGCTGGAAGGTGATGTGTACACCTGCTTGCTTTGTGACTCGCCCCCGGAGGAGACGGTGGCCCACCTGTTCTTGAAATGTCCATTCGCAACCAAGTGTTGGGATGCGATTGGGATGCGCTGGCACGATTCTCAATGCAGGCTGGATCTCATCCATGGGGGAAAAAGGTCCTGGGGGAGACCGTTATTCATGGAAACTTTCATCATCGCAACATGGTGTGTGGAAAGAGAGGAATAATAAGCATTTTAGGAATGTGATGCCCTCGTTGGAGTCTTGGAGGGACAGATTCAAAAATGACATGTCCATGATGGTACATCGCACGAGAGACTCTCTCCACCCCTTCATCAGAGGATTGGTGGCCGCCATCTGAATTCTACCCCCTAGTCTGTTTTTAGTCTGTTTTGTTACCTCTTTGTTACAGTAGTTTGTCTTTTAATACCCAGAGTTCTAACTTGTATTTACGGGGCCACACCTCCCCTGATCCTGGTGTTGTTTTAATTTAAAAGTCAGTAGGAGCCTCTCCTACTGTCAGTGAGCTTTCAAAAAAAAGGTTATAGATGGTGTGTTGATGATGAACTCCTTGCTCTTGTGCTTCAAATGATAGTCTCCCCAACACTCAGCTCTCTCTCATAGGATTGGATTTGGTGGAAAGAGGGTTTGAGTGGAAAGCAACTTGGGGAAGGCTAGAGATCAAGATTTATGTGGTTGGAATGGAATAACTTGACCTCAACACAAGTGTAGGTGGTTCTCTCTCAGAAAATGTATGTTGGAAGTGTAGGCATGTTCTGATGGCTTTCCTCACGAATGAAGAGTGGTTGGAGGGGTATATATAGCCTCCACACAAAATCTAACCGTTACACACAAATCACCAAACTCGGTGGGACCGAATCAGAAAACTTGGTCAGACCGATTTAGTTCAAAATGTGAACGTTAGGATTTTCGGTGGGACCGACATGATCAACTCGGTAGGACCGATGTGCTAGGGTTAGGGTAAAGCCTCATCTCGGTTGGACCGATTACACAACTCGGTGGGACCAATTTGGGTAATGAGCAAAACAGAGAGTTGGCCAAGCAAAATCGGTGAGACCGATTGCATATTTCGGTGAGACCGAAATTACTGCAATAGGCAACAGAGAGTTGGCAAGCCCATCTCGGTGAGACCGAGATCCCATCGGTGAGACCGAATTGACTAGGGTTTCTGGCAGTGGCTATGTCAAGTGAACTCGGTGGCGCCGGATAGGAAATTTCGGTGGGGCCGAGTTTGACTTTTGGTTTGGGACATATGTGGATGTGAGAAAATGGTTGAGGGCTTTGGAGCATATCACTAAGCACTTTGAGCAAGCAAGCCATTAAGCAACACCTCATCCCCTTTTAATAGTATTGGCTTTCCTATGGACTCAATGTGATCTTGGATCACTAAAATAGAAAATGTAGAGTCCTGAGCTTTGAGCTTGAGCCAATCCTTTGTCCTTATCATCTTGGAGGGGTTTCACATCCTCTAGTCCACGCCACTCCATTGTTGAACTTATCTGAACCATACTAGATGAAAACATTAGTCCAACAAGAGATATGTTGACATTAATTACCAAAATCACCCAGGGAGCACTTGTGCTTTCAATCTCCCCCTTTTTGGTAATTGATGACAACATACATCAAAGCTTTAGATAAAGATATAGAGAATAACCAGTAAGGCTTTGGAAAGACATGTAACATGCATAGGCTCCCCCTATATGTATGCAATCATGCAAATATGGAGTATAGGAGCATGTGAATGCATAAGCATGACAGAGTAAGCAATGTGTTACATGTATCTTGGCTATATGCATCAGAGCAAAAGATGTGAATGTTGGAAATGTACCTTCATGCTCATGAGTCCTTCTTGCAAAGAGTATGTACATCAGCAAGAAATCCTCATCCACATGAGTGTGATGCATATACTTACCTTGTGGTCTTGAGTTGGCTTAGGAAGGAATGAACCTGAGTAAACAAGGTTAGATAACACAGATACATCTACAAGCCAGAGCAAACAAAAGAAACCACAAGAGTACCAAGACTGGGATGACATGTAGAGAGTGAGTACTGAGTACTCCATTGGATGTAGACATGTCCCCAAAGGTAAAAGATATGCAATGAATTCAAAGATTTCCTTCCCTTAGATGTCATGCTCCCCCTGAATCTTGTATGAGAGATGCTGGGAGAAGATAGGGAACCGAATAGAAAATCACAGCAAAGAAAATTAGCAAACATGAACATGTCTTTTCCCCTCTAAAGACATGTGACTTCTCTCATCTTTGAATACCAGGCATCTGGGGCTTTTGATGTGATTTCTCTCTTCCCCTTTTTGAAGAATTAAGCTTTGATGTGATCTCTCTCTCCCCCTTTGACATCAATTTCCAAGAAGGGTTCTTCTAGAGTGTGAGTCAAAATAGGTTTGGTCCTTGAGTCATAGAGCAAAGCAACATATAGAGTGTGAAGCTGGTAGAGGATAAGAATCATCGAGTGGAGCTGGAACAAAAATGCAGGAACAAGTGGCAAATGGTATTTTCTGCATTGAAATCGGTAACGCCGAGTTCTCTACTTTGGTGGCACCGAATGGTTTGGTTTGACCGAACTTGACAGACCGGTGTGACCAAGTTCAACACAGAGAGAAACACTTGTCACCTTAGCTCGCTCGGCAAATAAGATCTCACAAAGATTTGCAATGAATTGGATGCAAAAAAACAGAGAAAGGAAAATCTAGATGAAGTTTTTTTGATAAAGGAAAGGGAATAAATATGCAAAGGACAAATGCAAAAACTCAGAGAAACACTAGAGAACTTCATCTAGAATTGGGCGGTGACAAGGTCACCTATGTTAGAGTATATTGACTAAGGAGTCAAGTGAGAACACTTGATCATAAGTCATACTCATCGTTTAAGCTCAAAATGGGGTTACCATTTTTCGTTTAAGCATTTGATGTATTCACATCTTGTTGAGTTGCTTTGACCTATGACTTGAGGTAAAGCTTCTCTAAGATGAAATGACATACCTTGGGTGGTGGTGTTGATCTTAGTCATGTAGTTGAACTTGTGTGGGTTGCTTGAGGTTGATGTAGCTCATCAAGAGTTGGGAGCACCACTTGGAAGTGAGTTCATCTACCTACATGGGTTAGTTTTGCAAGGAAGAGCACTTGTGTATCCAAAATGACAATCATGAAATTTGATACCAAATGAAATTTGATATATAGAATTTGTCAAAGGATATGTTGAAGGGTTCCAAGCTTCCTTGTCTTCAACCACCATTGTGTAGAGACTTGGTGATGTAGAGATTGCTCAAGTTGTAAGTGATTTGCAATCTCATAGATTTAGATTCATCCAAGTACCTACAAGGTAGATAGCATGCAAGGGCGCAGGTATATCCAAGACATATGATCATCATCATAAGATAAGTATCAAGGATTAGTCATGGGCTCATGCCTTGCATGTATCCAAATGGAGTTCCTACTCCAAGTTTGAAGCATCAATGATGTTCAATTCACCTCTCAAACGGCAAAAGACTTTCTCATCAAGCGGTTTGGTGAATATATCCACCAATTGCTTATCGGTACGAACATGCTTGAGATCAATGTCCCTTTTAGCAACATGATCTCGAATGAAATGATGACGAACTTCAATATGCTTAGTTCGAGAATGTTGCACGGGGTTGTGAGCAATCTTAATAGCACTCTCATTGTCACAAAGCAATGGAACATGTTTCACATTGATCCCATAATCTTTAAGAGTTTGGTTCATCCAAAGTAATTGAGCGCAACATGAACCGACGGCAATGTATTCCGCTTCGGCGGTGGATAAGGATACCGAGTTTTGTTTCTTGGAGGACCAAGACACAAGAGATCTACCAAGAAATTGACAAGTACCCGAAGTGGACTTTCTATCAACCTTGTCTCTGGCATAGTCCGAGTCGGAATAGCCAACAAGATCAAAAGAGGACCTCTTAGGATACCAAATGCCAAAATTTGGTGTATGTATTAAGTATCTCACTATCCTTTTCACAGCCTTAAGATGACATTCTTTGGGGGCCGCTTGGTATCGTGCACACATACACACACTTAGCATAATATCGGGACGGGAGGCACATAGATATAACAATGATCCAATCATAGAGCGGTAAACCTTTTGGTCAACCGTTTTGCCGTCCTTGGTCAAATCAAGATGTCCACTAGTTGGCATGAGAGTTTTCATACCTTTGCTTTCTTGCATGTTGAACTTCTTGAATAAGTCCTTGGTGTACTTTGTTTGAGAAACAAAGGTGCCTTCCTTAGTTTGCTTGATTTGCAACCCAAGAAAGAACTTGAGTTCACTCATCATAGACATCTCAAACTTCTTTGACATTAGCTTTCCAAACTTCTCACTAAAATGAGGGTTAGTCGAACCAAATATGATATCATCAACATAAATTTGGCATACAAATAATTCACCATTAACCCTTTTAGTGAAAAGAGTAGAATCTATCTTTCCAATCTCAAAGCCTTTCTCAATAAGGAACTTGGTCAAGCATTTATACCATGCTCTAGGAGCTTGTTTAAGACCATAAAGAGCTTTGTGAAGTTTGTAAACATGATCAGGTTTCTTAGGATTGACAAAGCCGGGAGGTTGTTTAACATAAACTTCCTCCTCAATTTCACCATTTAGAAAAGCACTTTTAATGTCCATTTGGTATAAAGTGATATCATGGTGATTAGCATAGGCAAGTAAGATGCGGATGGACTCAAGTCTAGCAACGGGGGGCATATGTCTCACCGTAGTCCATACCTTCGACTTGAGTGTAGCCTTGGGCGACGAGACGAGCTTTGTTGCAGACGACTTGACCATCTTCGTCTTGCTTGTTGCGAAACACCCATTTGGTACCAATGATGTTGTGGTTGTTGTCGGGCTTCTCGACCAATGTCCACACTTGATTTCTCTCAAAGTTGTGTAGCTCTTCATGCATGGCGTTTATCCAATCCGGATCTTCCAATGCTTCTTCAACCTTCATAGGTTCAATGCTCGAGATGAATGAATAATGTTCACAAAAATTAGCCAAACGAGTTTTAGAGCGAGTGATTCTCCCGGTTTGGATATCATTGAAGATTTGTTCAACGGGATAATCTCTTGAGACTCTTTCTCGAACTCGTGGGAGCTTTTGCTTGGGTCGGGGTGGAACATCCTCTTCATCATCTTGTCCTTCTTCTTGGCCTTCTTCATTTTTGACGTTGTCGTTCTCTTGTCGTGGTGGAGAAGGAGGTTGATGAGGTTCATCTTGGTGTACTTCCTCGTTTTCTTCATCTTGATGTGTCCCACTCGTGGATGCTTCCATGTCAACTCTTGGTTCACCTTGTCGTGAGGTAGAAGCTTCCACTTGTACAGATGAGGTACTCTCCTTCACCTCCGTTGGTCGAATCTTTCCAATAGACAAGTCTTGGATTGCTTCCGAAGGGTCTTTATCTCCTACATCAATTGGCAATTGCTCTACTTGCGAGTCGTTAGATTCATCAAACTTCACATCTACCATCTCTTCAACCTTTCGGGTGAAATTGTTGCAGACACGGTAAGTGTGAGAGTTTGAGCCATAACCAAGTAGGAATCCTTCATGAGATTTAGGAGCAAATTTAGAACGATGATGCTTATCAAGAATGTAGCACTTTGAGCCGAATACTCGAAAGTATCCAACTTGGGGTTTGTTACCGGTGAGGAGCTCGTATGCCGTCTTGTCGAGTAGCTTGTGAAGATACAAGCGATTTGTTGCATGAAAAGCTGTCTCAACCGCTTCCGCCCAAAAGTGTTTCGGAGTCTTGTACTCATCAAGCATCGTTCTTGCCATCTCAATAAGAGTTCGGTTGTTCCTCTCAACAACTCCATTTTGTTGAGGTGTGTACGTAGCCGAGAACTCGTGTGAAATCCCTTCCTCGTCAAGAAAGATGTCCACATTTGCGTTCTTGAACTCCGTTCCATTGTCGTTGTGAACCTTCTTGATCTTCACTTCAAATTGATTTTGGGCCTTCCTAGCGAAGCTCTTGAAGATCTTTTGGACCTGCGATTTATCATCAAGAAAGAACACCCACGTAAATCTTGAAAAATCATCAACTATGACTAGACCAAATGAGTTACCACCGAGACTCTTGTAAGCATTGGGACCAACGAGATCCATATGAAGTAGCTGAAGGAAATATGCCCTAGAGGCAATAATAAAGTATTATTTATTTCCTTATATCATGATAAATGTTTATTATTCATGCTAGAATTGTATTAACCGGAAACATGATACATGTGTGAATACATAGACAAACAGTGTGTCACTAGTATGCCTCTACTTGACTAGCTCGTTAATCAAAGATGGTTATGTTTCCTAGCCATAGACATGAGTTGTCATTTGATTAACGAGATCACCTCATTAGGAGAATGACGTGATTGACATGACCCATTCAGTTAGCTTAGCACCCGATCGTTTAGTATGTTGCTATTGCTTTCTTCATGACTTATACATGTTCCTTTGACTATGAGATTATGCAACTCCCGTTTACCGGAGGAACACTTTGTGTGCTACCAAACGTCACAACGTAAATGGGTGATTATGAAGGTGCTCTACAGGTGTCTCCAAAGGTACTTGTTGGGTTGGCGTATTTCGAGATTAGGATTTGTCACTCCGATTGTCGGAGAGGTATCTCTGGGCCCACTCAGTAATGCACATCACTATAAGCCTTGCAAGCATTGTGACTAATGAGTTAGTTGCGGGATGATGTGTTACAGAACGAGTAAAGAGACTTGCCGGTAACGAGATTGAACTAGGTATCGAGATACCGACAATCGAATCTCGGGCAAGTAACATACCGATGACAAAGGGAACAACGTATGTTGTTATGCGGTCTGACCGATAAAGATCTTCGTAGAATATGTGGGAGCCAATATGGGCATCCAGGTCCCGCTATTGGTTATTGACCGGAGAGGTGTCTCGGTCATGTCTACATAGTTCTCGAACCCGTAGGGTCTGCACGCTTAACGTTACGATGACCGTTATATTATGAGTTTATATGTTTTGATGTACCGAAGGTTGTTCGGAGTCCCGGATGTGATCACGGACATGACGAGGAGTCTCGAAATGGTCGAGACATAAAGATTGATATATTGGACGACTATATTCGGACACCGGAAGTGTTCCGGAGAAGTTTCGGATTAAACCGGAATGCCGGAGGGTTACCGAAACCCCCCGGGGAAGTATTGGGCCTTAGTGGGCCTTGAGGGGAGAGAGAGGGCAGCAGCCAGGAGGTGGTGCGCCCCCTCCCAGGAGGAATCCTAGTTGGACTAGGAGAGGGGGCGCAGCCCCCTTTCCCTCTCCCTCTCCCTCTCTTTCCTTCCCCCCTCTTTTCCTAGTAGGACTAGGAAAGGGGAGTCCTACTCCTACTAGGAGGAGGACTCCCCCCTCTCTCCTTGGCGCGCCTAGGGCAGCCGGCCTCCCCCTTGCTCCTTTATATACGGGGGCAGGGGGGCACCTCTAAACACACTTGATATACGATATTTTAGCCGTGTGCGGTGCCCCCCTCCACCATATTACACCTCGATAATACCGTTGCGGAGCTTAGGCAAAGCCCTGCGTCGGTGGAACATCATCATCGTCACCAGGCCGTCGTGCTGACGAAACTCTCCCTCAACACTCGGCTGGATCGGAGTTCGAGGGACGTCATCGAGCTGAACGTGTGTAGAACTCGGAGGTGCCGTGCGTTCGGTACTTGATCGGTCGGATCGTGAAGACGTACGACTACATCAACCGCGTTGTTATAACGCTTCCGCTGTCGGTCTACGAGTGTACGTGGACAACACTCTCCCCTCTCGTTGCTATGCATCACCCTGATCTTGCGTGTGCGTAGGAAATTTTTTGAAATTACTACGTTCCCCAAAAGTGGCATCCGAGCCTGGTTTTATGCGTTGATGCTATGCACGAGTAGAACACAAGTGAGTTGTGGGTGATATAAGTCATACTGCTTACCAGAATGTCATACTTTGGTTCAGCGGTATTGTGAGATGAAGCGGCCCGGACCGACATTACGCGTACGCTTACGCGAGACTGGTTTCACCGTTCGGAGCACTCGTTGCTTAAAGGTGACTGGCGGGTGTCTGTCTCTCTCACTTTAGTTGAACCGAGTGTGGCTACGCCCGGTCCTTGCGAAGGTTAAAACAGCACCAACTTGACAAACTATCGTTGTGGTTTTGATGCGTAGGTAAGAACGGTTCTTGCTAAGCCCGTAGCAGCCACGTAAAACTTGCAACAACAAAGTAGAGGACGTCTAACTTGTTTTTGCAGGGCATGTTGTGATGTGATATGGTCAAGACATGATGTGATATAATTTGTTGTATGAGATGATCATGTTTTGTAGCCGAGTTATCGGCAACTGGCAGGAGCCATAAGGTTGTCGCTTTATTGTATGAGATGCAATCACCATGTAATAGTTTTACTTTATCACTAAGCAGTAGCGATAGTCGTAAAAGCAATTAGTTGGCGAGACGACAACGATACTACGATGGAGATCAAGATGTCGCGCCGGTGACGATGGTGATCATGACGGTGCTTCGGAGATGGAGATCACAAGCACGGTGCTTCGGAGATGGAGATCACAAGCACAAGATGATGATGGCCATATCATATCACTTATATTGATTGCATGTGATGTTAATCCTTTATGCATCTTATCTTGCTTTGATTGACGGTAGCATTATAAGATGATCTCTCACTAAAATTTCAAGATAAAGTGTTCTCCCTGAGTATGCACCGTTGCGAAAGTTCTTCGTGCTGAGACACCACGTGTTAATTGGGTGTGTTAGGCTCTACGTTCAAATACAACGGGTGCAAAACAGTTGCACACGCGGAATACTCAGGTTAAACTTGACGAGCCTAGCATATACAGATATGGCCTCGGAACACAGAGACCGAAAGGTCGAGCGTGAATCATATAGTAGATATGATCAACATAGTGATGTTCACCATTGAAACTACTCCATCTCACGTGTTAATCGGACATGGTTTAGTTGCTTTGGATCACGTAATCACTTAGATGATTAGAGGGATGTCTATCTAAGTGGGAGTTCTTAAGTAATATGATTAATTGAACTTAAATTTACCATGAACTTAGTACCTGATAGTATCTTGCTTGTCTATGTTAATTGTAGATAAATGGCCCGTGCTGTTGTTCCGTTGAATTTTAATGCGTTCCTTGAGAAAGCTAAGTTGAAAGATGATGGTAGCAATTACACGGACTGGGTCCGTAACTTGAGGATTATCCTCATTGCTGCACAGAAGAATTACGTCCTAGAAGCATCGCTAGGTGCCAGGCCTCCTACAAGAGCAACGCCAGAAGTTATGAACGTCTGGCAGAGCAAAGCTGATGACTACTCAATAGTTCAGTGTGCCATGCTTTACGGCTTAGAACCGGGTCTTCAACGACGTTTTGAACGTCATGGAGCATATGAGATGTTCCAGGAGTTGAAGTTAATATTTCAAGCAAATGCCCGGATTGAGAGATATGAAGTCTCCAATAAGTTCTATAGCTGCAAGATGGAAGAGAATAGTTCTGTCAGTGAGCATATACTCAGAATGTCTGGGTATAATAATCACTTGATTCAACTGGGAGTTCAACTTCCGGATGATTGCGTCATTGACAGAATTCTTCAATCACTGCCACCAAGCTACAAGAGCTTCGTGATGAACTGTAACATGCAAGGGATGGATAAGACAATTCCCGAGCTCTTCGCAATGCTAAAGGCAGCGGAGGTAGAAATCAAAAAGGAGCATCAAGTGTTGATGGTCAGTAAAACCACTAGTTTCAAGAAAAAGGGCAAAGGGAAGAAGAAAGGGAACTTCAAGAAGAACAGCAAGCAAGTTGCTGTTCAGGAGAAGAAATCCAAATCTGGACCTAAGCCTGAAACTGAGTGCTTCTACTGTAAGCAGACTAGTCACTGGAAGCGGAACTGCCCCAAGTATTTGGCGGATAAGAAGGATGGCAAGGTTAACAAAGGTATATGTGATATACATGTTATTGATGTGTACCTTACTAATACTCGCAGTAGCACCTGGGTATTTGATACTGGTTCTGTTGCTAATATTTGCAACTCGAAACAGGGGCTACAGATTAAGCGAAGATTGGCTAAGGATGAGGTGACGATGCGCGTGGGAAATGGTTCCAAAGTCGATGTGATCGCCGTCGGCACGCTACCTCTACATCTACCTTCGGGATTAGTTTTAGACCTAAATAATTGTTATTTGGCGCCAGCGTTGAGCATGAACATTATATCTGGATCTTGTTTAATGCGAGACGGTTATTCATTTAAATCAGAGAATAATGGTTGTTCTATTTATATGAATAATATCTTTTATGGTCATGCACCCTTGAAGAGTGGTCTATTTTTTGAATCTCGATAGTAGTGATACACATATTCATAATGTCGAATCCAAAAGATGCAGAGTTAATAATGACAGTGCAACTTATTTGTGGCACTGCCGTTTGGGTCATATCGGTGTAAAGCGCATGAAGAAACTCCATACTGATGGAATTTTGGAATCACTTGATTTTGAATCACTTGGTACTTGCGAACCGTGCCTCATGGGCAAGATGACCAAAACACCGTTCTCCGGAACTATGGAGAGAGCAACAGATTTGTTGGAAATCATACATACAGATGTATGTGGTCCGATGAATATTGAGGCTCGTGGCGGATATCGTTATTTTCTCACCTTCACAAATGATTTGAGCAGATATGGGTATATCTACTTAATGAAACATAAGTCTGAAACATTTGAAAAGTTCAAAGAATTTCAGAGTGAAGTTGAAAATCATTGTAACAAGAAAATAAAATTTCTACGATATGATCGTGGAGGAGAATATTTGAGTTACGAGTTTGGTCTACATTTGAAACAATGCGGAATAGTTTCGCAACTCACGCCACCCGGAACACCACAGCGTAATGGTGTGTCCGAACGTCGTAATCGTACTTTATTAGATATGGTGCGATCTATGATGTCTCTTACTGATTTACCGTTATCGTTTTGGGGTTATGCTTTAGAGACGGCTGCATTCACTCTAAATAGGACACCATCGAAATCCGTTGATACGACGCCTTATGAACTATGGTTTGGCAAGAAACCAAGGTTGTCGTATCTTAAAGTTTGGGGTTGCGATGCTTATGTGAAGAAACTTCAACCTGATAAGCTCGAACCTAAATCGGAGAAATGTGTCTTCATAGGATACCCAAAAGAGACTGCTGGGTACACCTTCTATCACAGATCCGAAGGCAAGATATTCGTTGCTAGGAATGGATCCTTTCTAGAGAAGGAGTTTCTCTCGAAATATGTGAGTGGGAGGAAAGTAGAACTTGATGAGGTAACTGTACCTGCTCCCTTATTGGAAAGTAGATCATCGCAGAAATCAGTTTCTGCGACACCTACACCAATTAGTGAGGAAGTTAATGATAATGATCATGAAACTTCAGATCAAGTTATTACTGAACCTCGTAGATCAACTAGATCAAGATCCGCACCAGAGTGGTACGGCAATCCTGTTCTGGAGGTCATGTTACTAGACCATGACGAACCTACGAACTATGAAGAAGCGATGGTGAGCCCAGATTCCGCAAAATGGCTTGAAGCCATGAAATCCGAGATGGGATCCATGTATGAGAACAAAGTATGGACTTTGGTTGACTTGCCCGATGGTCGGCAAGCCATTGAAAATAAATGGATCTTCAAGAAGAAGACTGACGCTGATGGTAATGTTACTGTCTATAAAGCTCGACTTGTTGCGAAAGGTTTTCGACAAGTTCAAGGGATTGACTACGATGAGACCTTCTCACCCGTAGCGATGCTTAAGTCTGTCCGAATCATGTTAGCAATTGCCGCATTTTATGATTATGAAATTTGGCAAATGGATGTCAAAACTGCATTCCTGAATGGATTTCTGGAAGAAGAGTTGTATATGATGCAACCGGAAGGTTTTGTCGATCCAAAGGGAGCTAACAAAGTGTGCAAGCTCCAGCGATCCATTTATGGACTGGTGCAAGCCTCTCGGAGTTGGAATAAACGCTTTGATAGTGTGATCAAAGCATTTGGTTTTATACAGACTTTTGGAGAAGCCTGTATTTACAAGAAAGTGAGTGGGAGCTCAGTAGCATTTCTGATATTATATGTGGATGACATATTACTGATTGGAAATGATATAGAATTTCTGGATAGCATAAAGGGATATTTGAATAAGAGTTTTTCAATGAAAGACCTCGGTGAAGCTGCATATATATTAGGCATTAAGATCTATAGAGATAGATCAAGACGCTTAATTAGACTTTCACAAAGCACATACCTTGACAAAGTTTTGAAGAAGTTCAAAATGGATCAAGCAAAGAAAGGGTTCTTGCCTGTACTACAAGGTGTGAGATTGAGTAAGACTCAATGCCCGACCACTGCAGAAGATAGAGAGAAGATGAAAGATGTTCCCTATGCTTCATCCATAGGCTCTATCATGTATGCAATGCTGTGTACCAGGCCTGATGTGTGCCTTGCTATAAGTCTAGCAGGGAGGTACCAAAGTAATCCAGGAGTGGATCACTGGACAGCGGTCAAGAACATCCTGAAATACCTGAAAAGGACTAAGGATATGTTTCTCATTTATGGAGGCGACAAAGAGCTCATCGTAAATGGTTACGTTGATGCAAGCTTTGACACTGATCCGGACGATTCTAAATCGCAAACCGGATACGTATTTACATTGAACGGTGGAGCTGTCAGTTGGTGCAGTTCTAAGCAAAGTGTCATGGCGGGATCTACGTGTGAAGCGGAATACATAGCTGCTTCGGAAGCAGCAAATGAAGGAGTCTGGATGAAGGAGTTCATAACCGATCTAGGTGTCATACCTAGTGCATCGGGACCAATGAAAATCTTTTGTGACAATACTGGTGCAATTGCCTTAGCAAAGGAATCCAGATTTCACAAGAGAACCAAGCACATCAAAAGACGCTTCAATTCCATCCGGGATTTAGTCCAGGTGGGAGACATAGAAATTTGCAAGATACATACGGATCTGAATGTTGCAGACCCGTTGACTAAGCCTCTTCCACGAGCAAAACATGATCAGCACCAAGACTCCATGGGTGTGAGAATCATTACTGTGTAATCTAGATTATTGACTCTAGTGCAAGTGGGAGACTGAAGGAAATATGCCCTAGAGGCAATAATAAAGTATTATTTATTTCCTTATATCATGATAAATGTTTATTATTCATGCTAGAATTGTATTAACCGGAAACATGATACATGTGTGAATACATAGACAAACAGTGTGTCACTAGTATGCCTCTACTTGACTAGCTCGTTAATCAAAGATGGTTATGTTTCCTAGCCATAGACATGAGTTGTCATTTGATTAACGAGATCACCTCATTAGGAGAATGACGTGATTGACATGACCCATTCAGTTAGCTTAGCACCCGATCGTTTAGTATGTTGCTATTGCTTTCTTCATGACTTATACATGTTCCTTTGACTATGAGATTATGCAACTCCCGTTTACCGGAGGAACACTTTGTGTGCTACCAAACGTCACAACGTAAATGGGTGATTATGAAGGTGCTCTACAGGTGTCTCCAAAGGTACTTGTTGGGTTGGCGTATTTCGAGATTAGGATTTGTCACTCCGATTGTCGGAGAGGTATCTCTGGGCCCACTCGGTAATGCACATCACTATAAGCCTTGCAAGCATTGTGACTAATGAGTTAGTTGTGGGATGATGTGTTACGGAACGAGTAAAGAGACTTGCCGGTAACGAGATTGAACTAGGTATCGAGATACCGACGATCGAATCTCGGGCAAGTAACATACCGATGACAAAGGGAACAACGTATGTTGTTATGCGGTCTGACCGATAAAGATCTTCGTAGAATATGTGGGAGCCAATATGGGCATCCAGGTCCCGCTATTGGTTATTGACCGGAGAGGTGTCTCGGTCATGTCTACATAGTTCTCAAACCCGTAGGGTCCGCACGCTTAACGTTACGATGACAGTTATATTATGAGTTTATATGTTTTGATGTACCGAAGGTTGTTCGGAGTCCCGGATGTGATCACGGACATGACGAGGAGTCTCGAAATGGTCGAGACATAAAGATTGATATATTGGATGACTATATTCGGACACCGGAAGTGTTCCGGAGAAGTTTCGGATTAAACCGGAGTGCCGGAGGGTTACCGGAACCCCCCGGGGAAGTATTGGGCCTTAGTGGGCTTTGAGGGGAGAGAGAGGGCAGCAGCCAGGAGGTGGTGCGCCCCCTCCCAGGAGGAATCCTAGTTGGACTAGGAGAGGGGGGCGCAGCCCCCTTTCCCTCTCCCTCTCCCTCTCTTTCCTTCCCCCCTCTTTTCCTAGTAGGACTAGGAAAGGGGAGTCCTACTCCTACTAGGAGGAGGACTCCCCCTCTCTCCTTGGCGCGCCTAGGGCAGCCGGCCTCCCCCTTGCTCCTTTATATACGGGGGCAGGGGGCACCTCTAAACACACTTGATATACGATATTTTAGCCGTGTGCGGTGCCCCCCTCCACCATATTACACCTCGATAATACCGTTGCGGAGCTTAGGCGAAGCCCTGCGTCGGTGGAACATCATCATCGTCACCACGCCGTCGTGCTGACGAAACTCTCCCTCAACACTCGGCTGGATCAGAGTTCGAGGGACGTCATCGAGCTGAACGTGTGTAGAACTCGGAGGTGCCGTGTGTTCGGTACTTGATCGGTCGGATCGTGAAGACGTACGACTACATCAACCGCGTTGTTATAACGCTTCCGCTGTCGGTCTACGAGGGTACGTGGACAACACTCTCCCCTCTCGTTGCTATGCATCACCATGATCTTGTGTGTGCGTAGGAATTTTTTTGAAATTACTACGTTCCCCAAGAGTAGCCACTATCAAGGACCCATTCCTTTCCTCCAGCCATGTAGCCGCGAAGATTGGCCATAAGACCAAAGTGTCTCATCGCATCATCAAGATCATAGTCACCATCATCATTCTCATCATAGTATCCATGTTCATCCTCGTCATGTGATGGATCAATTCCTAGAGACAGTGATTCATTAGAAGTATGACCGTAGAAATATTCATCTCTATGAATCCTAATGACTTCGGAAATGATATTGCTAATAATTCCAACATCTCCTTTGGCACGCATGACATCACGAAGCTCAAATAGGCACTCATCAAACTTAGGATCACTAGTACTCATCCTATTCAAGGCAATAGACTTATGGAGAATCTCATCTAGATTTTTCAAGGAATAATTTGGGAATCGTTCCTCTAGAAATCTCCATATAGTGTAAGCACAATCTAGAGCAGGTAAGCTAGCAATCAAGTTTTTAGGCAATCCTTTTTACAATAAGATTAATAGTTCTAAGATTGCGAATCATGTCAAGATCCTCATCGGATGTGGGATGCAAAGGATCAACAAAGCGAGCACAACGAGTAGTAATGTACTTGGTTAAATGATATTCATTGAAAATCTCAAGCATCTCATTTTCCACTCATGAAAGTACTCTCCATCAAGTATAGGCACTCTATGTCTAAGACTCCCCAATGTAGACTCATCCATCTTCCTCTAAAGGTGTTTAAACCAAAGCAATGGAGACCAAAGCTCTGATACCAATTGAAAGGATCGAGAAGAGGTGTCTAGAGGGGGGTGAATAGACACTCAGTAGGAAAAGTTGTAGTTTTTAATTTCTTTAAGTTGAAGTGGAGTTATAGCACAAGTTTAAACATTCACAATACATATCAAGCAAGCATGACAAGAGTATATGAGCAGCGGAAAGTAAATCATGCAAGTAGCAAGAATGTAAAGGGATGGGATTTGAGTGTGCAAACGCAATTGGAGACACGGAGATATTTATCCGTGGTTCCGATAGGTGGTGCTATCGTACATCCACGTTGATGGAGACTCCAACCCACAAAGGGTAATGGTTGCGCGAGTCCACGGAGGGCTCCACCCATGAAGGGTCCACGAAGAAGCAACCTTGTCTATCCCACCATGGCCATCGCCCACGAAGGACTTGCTTCACTAGGGTAGATCTTCATGAAGTAGGCGATCTCCTTGCCTGTAAAAACTCCTTGGTTCAACTCCACAATCTTGATGGAGGATCCCAAGTGACACCTAACCAATCTAGGAGACACCACTCTCCAAAAGGTAATAGATGGTGTGTTGATGATGAACTCCTTGCTCTTGTGCTTCAAATGATAGTCTCCCCAACACTCAGCTCTCTCTCATAGGATTGGATTTGGTGGAAAGAGGGTTTGAGTGGAAAGCAACTTGGGGAAGGCTAGAGATCATGATTTATGTGGTTGGAATGGAATAACTTGACCTCAACACAAGTGTAGGTGGTTCTCTCTCAGAAAATGTATGTTGGAAGTGTAGGCATGTTCTGATGGCTTTCCTCTAGAATGAAGAGTGGTGGAGGGGTATATATAGCCTCCACACAAAATCTAACCGTTACACACAAATCACCAAACTCGGTGGGACCGAATCAGAAAACTCGGTCAGACCGATTTAATTCAAAATGTGAATGTTATGATTTTCGGTGGGACCGACATGATCAACTCGGTAGGACCGATGTGCTAGGGTTAGGGTAAAGCCTCATCTCGGTTGGACCGATTACACAAACTCGGTGGGACCAATTTGGGTAATGAGCAAAACAGAGAGTTGGACAAGCAAACTTGGTGAGATCGATTGCATATTTCGGTGAGACCGAAATTACTGCAATAGGCAACAGAGAGTTGGCAAGCCCATCTCGGTGAGACCGAGATCCCATCGGTGAGACCGAATTGACTAGGGTTTCTGGCAGTGGCTATGTCAAGTGAACTCGGTGGCGCCGGATAGGAAATTTTGGTGGGGCCGAGTTTGACTTTTGGTTTGGGACATATGTGGATGTGAGAAAATGGTTGAGGGCTTTGGAGCATATCACTAAGCACTTTGAGCAAGCAAGCCATTAAGCAACACCTCATCCCCTTTTAATAGTATTGGCTTTCCTATGGACTCAATGTGATCTTGGATCACTAAAATAGAAAATGTAGAGTCCTGAGCTTTGAGATTGAGCCAATCCTTTGTCCTTATCATCTTGGAGGGGTTCCACATCCTCTAGTCCACGCCACTCCATTGTTGAACTTATCTGAACCATACTAGATGAAAACATTGGTCCAACAAGAGATATGTTGACATTAATTACCAAAATCACCCAGGGAGCACTTGTGCTTTTAGAGCGTCAATTTATTTTGTTAGGATTTGCTTGCTGTTATTTAGAATAATGTCTTCCATCTTTTATTTCAATAAAAGTGGCATATATAGCCTTGCCATGCTTATTTTACAAGTCTAGATGTTGTTGTTTGAAAACAGAAAGTTTACCACTGTTGCAAAAATTCCCTAGAAAAGTCAGAATGTGATAAAATGTTGAAACTTTTTGCAAAATAAGCTCTGATAAATTTTCTACAGTGTGGCAAATTTTAGTAACTTTTGGAGTTATGGAAGTATTGATACTCTTGCATTCTTTAGAGACTGTACTGTTTTGGCAGATTGCTGTTATGTTTGCATTGTTTGCATATGTTTGCTTGTTTAATGATTCTATTTGAGGATAGGAGTATTAAATATGCAGAGGCATTTAGGATGCAATGTTGAATAATAATTTTAGTGATTTGCTACAGTAGAGAATGATAAAGTTTTTGCATTGGTTTATACTAACTTATCTCACGAGTTCTTGTTGAGTTTTGTGTGGATGAAGTTTTTAAGATTTAGGGAAATCGTGATATAAAAGGAATTAAGGAGACACAAAAGCTCAAGCTTGGGGATGCCCAAGGCATCCCAAGATAATATTTCAAGAAGTCTCAAGCATCTAAGCTTGGGGATGCCCCGGTAGGCATCCCACCTTTTTTCAACAACAATTATCGGTTAGTATCGATTGAGCCTTAGTTTTTGCTTCTTCACATGAGTTGTGCTATCCTTGAAATGTCATTTTATTTTGTTTTTGCTTGCTGTTTTAATAAAATACTTAGATCTGGAAGTTTTTAAATAAAATAGAGTCCCCAAATAGTTGCCCGGGAGGCTAGATAAGCGGCATTCACATCCCGTCAACGAAGCTCTTTTTCTATGGAATTACTCTTGTGCTTCATTTTTATCCTGTGAGTAAATTGTTGAATAAATTGAATGTCATGAAGTTGAAATCATATCATGCCTAGTGGTAGCTTCACATTGGGTTTAGAAAGTGAAATCTTTTGAGGCTTGACAATCACAATATTGGTCATACAAGCAATTAACGAATAATTAGTATAAGGAAGAGAACTTTCACATGCAAATACACTATCGTGGAAATCGTTTGTGATTGTGAGCCCCCATCAAAATATTATATGCCAAAATTGTTGACGTTGGACAAGGAAGACAACGTGATGATTTATGTTTGTTCATATTCAACAAGTGGTGCTTGCCCCCCATCTTTGCTAGCCAAAAATTCCGCACCAAGTAGAGATACTACTTGTGCATCCAAAAACCCTTAAACCCAAATCTTATCTTCAAGAGTCCACCATACCTACCTAAGGATTGAGCAAGATCCTTCAAGTAAGTTGTCATCGGTGCAATAAGGCAATAAAAATTGCTTCTAAAAGTGTGTGATCATTTAGTGTAAGAGAAAATTGAGCGTTGTACGAACTTGTGATGGCAAAGAATAAAAGCGACAGACTGCATAATAAATGTTGCTATCATAAGGGGCAATATAACGTGACGTTCTTTTGCACTAAGGGGTTGAGCATACAAACAAATAAGCACATGACAACCTCTGCTTCCCTTTGTGAAGGGCCTATCTTTTACTTTTCAGTATTTACTTTTATGCAAAGAGTCAAAGTTTTTCTCTCTATTACTTTTTATTTTTCTCTTTTGGCAAGCATCACGTGGTGTGGAAAGATCTAGGCACATATATCCAGTTGGATATGGGTAGCATGAGTTATTATTGTTGACATCACCCTTGAGGTGAATACGTTGGGAGGCGAAAGTATAAGCCCCTATCTTTCTATGTGTCCGGTTGAAAGATTTTGCTCATGTGTATGTGGTGAGTGTTAGCAATCATAGAAGACTATATGATGGTTGAGTATGTGGAGCTCTTACTTAGACTCTGTTGAATAAGTTGAATTACAATTGCTTGGTGACTGAGAACATAGGTTGTTGAGTTTCAAGAGAATTCATTGTTTAAACCTTAACATGTGAATTGGTTGCTACTATAACGTGAGAAATTTTATGAGAAAGAATTGTTGTTATGATGCTAGGAAAAGTGATTGAAATTATCATTGATCAAACTTATGCACTTTGCTAGCATTCACACTTCATAAATTATTTCTTTTATCATTTACCTACTCGTGGACGAGTAGGAATTAAGCTTGGGGATGCTGATACGTCTCCAACGTATCTATAATTTATGAAGTATTCATGCTATTATTTTATCATTCTTGGATGTTTTACAATCATTTTATAGCAACTTTATACCATTTTTTGGGACTAACCTATTGACTCAGTGCCTAGTGCCAGTTGCTGTTTTTTGCTTGTTTTTTACATCGCAGGAAATCAATATCAAACGGAGTCCAAACACCGCAAAACTTTTTGGAGATTATTTATGGACCAGAACACCCAGGATGGGCCAGAGCAGCACCTAGGGGGTGCCCTGAGGGGGGCACAACTCACTAGGGCGCGCCTGGGGGCCCAGGCGCGCCCAGGTGGGTTGTGCCCACCTCGGTGGCCTCCCGCACCCCCTCTTTGCCCTATAAATTCACAAATATTCCAAAACCCTTCGGGGTTAACCTAGATCAGAAGTTCCACCACCGCAAGGCTCTGTAGCCACGAGAAAACAATCTAGACCCTTTCTGGCACCCTGCCGTAGGGGGGAATCATGATCGGTGGCCATCTTCATCATACCGGCGGCCACCACGATGAGGAGGGAGTAGTCCACCCTCGGGGCTGAGGGTTTGTACGAGTAGCTATGTGTTTAATCTCTCTCTCTCTCATGTTCTTGAGATGTCACGATCTTGATATCGCGGGCTTTGTTAATATAGTCGGATCATATGGTGTTTTCCCCTCTCTATCTTGTTGTGATGAATTGAGTTTTTCCCTTTGAGATTTCGTTGTTATCGGATTGAATACTTTTATGGATTTGAGAACACTTGATATATGTCTCGCAATTGAATACTCGTGGTGACAATGGGGTATCATATTGATTCACTTGATATATGTTTTGGCACTCAACTCGCGGATTCCCGAGGTGACATTGGGGTAATCTATGCATAAGGGTTGATGCACGTTCTTGTCTTTGTTTCTCCGGTAGAAATCTTGGGGCACTCTTTGAAGTTCTTTGTGTTGGATTGAGTATTATGAATATGAATTTGCGTTGGTTTTATTTTAGTATGAACTCTAGGATAGATAGAACGGAAAGAATAGCTTTATGTTATTTTAGTACGAACTCTTGAATAGATCGAACAGAAAGAATAGCTTTGAGGTGGTTTCGTACCCTACAAACAATTTATTCTTATGTTCTCCGGTAGATAGGAACTTTGGAGTGATTCTTCATCGCACTTTGAGGGATGTTTATATGATCCAATTATATTAGCATTGTTGAGAGATTGCACTAGTGAAAGTACGGACCCTAGGCCTCATTTTAAAGCATTGCAATACCGTTTTTGTGCCCGTTTACTATTTGCTACCTTGCTGTTTTTATTTATTCAGATTATAAAAATTTATTTCTACCATCAATATTACACTTTTATCACCATCTCTTCGCTGAACTAGTGCACCTATACAATTTGCCATTGTATTGGGTGTGTTGGGGACACAAGAGATTTCTTGTATTTGGTTGCAGGGTCGTTTGAGAGAGACTATCTTCATCCTACGCCTCACATGGATTGATAAACCTTAGGTCATCCACTTGAGGGAAAATTGCTACTGTCGTACAAAACTCTGCGCTTGGAGGCCCAACACGTGTCTATAAGAATAAAGTTGCGTAGTAGACATCAATAGGTATTCTATTTACCGGTCTCATGGTGTTAGTTGAGAGACCGGGTATTGGATCGATAGCCGTACTATCAAGGGGCTCTCTCTAGTGAGTAGCTTGATCAGATCATTTGTAGAGAGCTCAAACCATTGCATCCTTGGCACCATCTTTCTTGGTTCTTATTTGGCTTTTCTCTATGTGAGGTTTCAGAGTTGGTGTTCGTCTTTTTGTCAAACTCAAGCTCATCAAAAACGGAGTTCACATGTATCTTCTATTGCGTTTTTGATGTTGGAGTTTTAGTCGGTTCATATGTTGGGAAGGTCCTCTTCCTTATCCTATTTGGCATCTATTATCCATCACTAGTTTTTAATATATCACGTCTCTGTTCGATAATAATTATCGTCATCTATCCAACAAGTTTGAGTTTGCTGATTTCGGAGCCCGTATGCAAGAGTTATCACAGTTTCGGTCTTAATTATTTCTTCTGTTTTGCTTGGGCGTTTTTGCAGCATCCAAGCGGTAGTACCGCGTGGTACCACGGTAGTACCGTGTGGTACCACGGTACTACCGCTTCATGCGGTACTCCCGTTGTGGTCTACCGCAGCTACTTCCCCTTGGGCAAATGCTTCTGGAACTCATCACGAATTTCATGGTAGTAGAGCGGTAGTACCGCTCTGGCAGAACTACTGCCCTTGTTTTTCTGTCTCATTGGGTTGCTTTGACCATGCTAAGCAGTAGTACCACTGCCCCAAGCAGTAATACCGCTTGAGCACGACCAGTGGGCATAATGGTTGGATTTGGGGGGACCTATTTAAGAGGGTCTTCTTCCCTAATGGTTCTTATCCTTTGAACTCGTGTTTGCCCTCCATTGTTGACCTTCTTTGAGCTTGCTATCTCTCAATCCCTCCAATGATTCTTGCTAGTTCTTGAGAAAGTGAGGGGGAGATCTAGATCTACATTTCCACCAATCACTTTCTCCTCTATGTGAGGGGAACCCCTTGGATCTAGATCTTAGAGTTCTTTGTGTTCTCTTCTTCGTTCTTCCTCTCATTTTCCTCCATAGCATTAGTTGTCGTGGTGCGATTTGGGAGAGGACTTGGGCACCCCGTGTGCCCTTGCAATTGCATTTGCTGCATAGGTTTGAGTTCTCCATGATGACACGTGGAAGTGAAGTTTGAGTAGCTTATTTATCGGGGGGATGAACCCCGGGCAGGCAACGGACCCGGATCCTTTTCAAAAATGTCAGGGCCGGCATCGCCCCTCAATCCGGCTCGTACTTGGCCGGGTTCCTCAACCCGGACAAGACTGCAACACGGCCAAGTCTGCTAGCGCATACTGGCCGAACCCGACAAACCAAAGCTTCTCCAACAAGCCAGCACCCTCATGGCGTGTTCTTCAACCCGGCCAAGGGCCAGCTCCCTTCCCATCCAAGGTGTACGATGGAACAAGTCCCCGTAGAGGGGACGAGCATGGCTACAGTGGCCCACCAACTCCGCTGACCGGCAGGAGCGTGGCTACAGTGGCCCACCTCCTCTGCTGACTAAGGCCGGCGTGGCAACAGTGCGCCCCTCGTCCTGCTGACGCAAGCCGATGGCGACTAGGCGGGGCGCCACTATAGCCAGGCTGGCCCAACCACTCCATGACGCACGACAAAATGGAGAACATTGCCCCCTGGCGCACGGGGCCCGTGCCCGGAGAACCTAGCGAATCCTGGTACCCGGCGGGTCTCAGCTCCGGCTTCCCAGACGCTGACAACCCGACCCCATGGCTTTGTAACTTTACCATTGTAACCCTAGGGGGTTGACCTATAAAACCCCTAAGGAGGCCTCCATATGCAGCCACGTCGATCACCAGTAGAATACACACATACACAAGGAGAAGGAGCAGCCTAAGCCTTGGCATGTCTTCCTTCCTCCCCCAAACAGCTCTAGGAGCAACTTTGTACTACCACACATATAAATCACTCTCGGCAGGACTAGGGGTGTTCTCTCTTTGAAGAGCCCCGAACCTGGGTATGTCTTGCGTCCCGCGCTCGCTCATGCCGACCTGGCCTCTGGAGCCCACAGGCGCCCTCGAGCCTGTCCCTCTCTTTAGCCATCCTTTGGCATCTGCCGTGCGCCCACCACGACAGTTGGCGCCCACCATGGGGCAGCTCGAGGTCCTGGCCGGAGACATGTTCCAGACGGGGCCCTTCCCTGATTCCGGTGAGCCCGCCGAGCGCTGCGCGTTCCCCGAGCCCGTCGCACTCATAGCCGACATCATCGACGCGCTCACCGCCTCCTTCGCCGTGCTGCGCATCTCCGACGCGCCCGCGGCCAATGAGTACCCCAGCGGGGTGCTCAACATTTCCGACTCACCTGTCCCCCTCGGCGACGAGGCTTCCGCCGGGGTGGCAGATCTCTGTGTCTGGGTGGAGGTGTTCGCCACCGACACCGGCTCCACCTCGTCCAGTGCTGTGAGGAAGGCCGTCGAGGCCAAGGCCGCAGTGGATCGCGCGAACACGCCCAACCCGTTGCTCACCACGATGCAGAACCTCTGTGTCCCCATCAGCACCGACGTCAACGCCACCAACACCGCCGAGGCCTTGGCTCAGCTCGAGGAGGAGCGCAAGCGCCTACTGGACGTGTCTGAGACGCTCGCTGCCACACAACATCGTCTGGATTCCGCTCAGCGGGAGCGCGACTCCGTGTACGGCTTCACGCCAACCGCCGCCGAGCCCAGTCGGGTTGCCGAGGTACGGGCCCGTGGCAGCACCATCGGCCGTGCCCTTGGCGCGGTCCCAACCGTCTAGAACACCCCTCCCAAGAACATGCGCGCGACACAGGCAGCCGCGCCCGTCCGCCTTCAGTCGCCCGGCTCCCCGTGGGATGGATGAGGCCGGGCCACGGGGAGCCGGGTCGACTGAAGGCGGACGGGCGCGGCGGCTGGATTGCGGGGGACAGAAGGCGGACAGGCTTGCGTCCGGGCCAGAACACGGCGTCCTCGCCGTCCGACAAAGCTCATTCCGCTGCATCCGGACCCAGCGCAACCGCGCCCCAACGGCCAGCGCTCCGGAAGACCGGCACCGCCAAGATCCTCCCCCGCAATCCAGCCGCCGCGCCCGTCCGCCTTCAGTCGACCCGGCTCCCCGTGGCCCGGACGCAAGCCGGCTAGGCCCGCGCGCCATTGACAATGCCGACGCTCGCCATCGCCTCGACCAGCTCGCTCTCTGCTTGGAACTATAGGAATACAACGTTGTTGGGCCGGCTTGTTTCGGCCCACGCATCCGGGATGAGCCCTTGCACAAAGGGTTCACGCTCCCCCACGACACCCCCAAGTACAACGGCACCGTCAAGCCGGAGGACTGGCCCATCGACTACACCACCGCCATCGGCATGCGGGCGGCAATCGCTGCCTTGCCGTGCGCTACGCCCCGCTCATGCTCCAGGGTTCAGCCCGCACGTGGATGAACAGCCTACCTGCCGGTAGCATCAACGCGTGGGTGGACTTCGAGCAGGCCTTCGTACGCAACTTCATCGGCACCTACAAGCATCCCGGCCGGCCCAGTCAGCTCGCCATGTGCGTGCAGGGGCCGGCGGAAACCGTCCGCGAGTAACTCGCGCGCTGGACCGAGCTCTGTAACAGCTGCGAAGGCGTCCACGAGGTCCAGACCATCCAGTACTTCACTAGCGGTTGCCGGGATGGCACCCTCCTCAAGCACAAGCTCCTACGCTCCGAGTCGATCACCATGGCCGTGCTCATGGTCATCACGGACAAGTACGCCAACACCGACTCCGCCATGAAGATCCAGGTGGTGCTGGACGAAGCCGGCAAGGTGAAGCCAGCACCACCCCCCAAGTCGGCTGGCGAGAGCAGCCGCCAGCAGAACAACCAGCAGAACAACAAGCACAGGGCCGACCGGCCAGCCCAGTGCTACGACAACCACCTCATCGCGGCCGCCGAGCAGGCGCCCGCAGCCGAGCCGGCCGCCAAACACCGGCAAGCCAGCAAGACGGCATGGCAACCCGCCATGAGCTTCGAGGAGATGCTCGACGCTCCCTACAAGCACCACAGAGGCGCAAGGCCGTCCACGCACACGCTCCTGCAGTGCGCCATCACCAAGTGCATCATGAGGAGCGACATCCCGCCACCTCCAGCTCTGGCTCCAGGAGCAGGGCCGCCGGCTCCGCCTCCTCCGCCTCGCCCCTGGCCAACGACGGGATGCACGATGATGTCTACCCCAACCAGAACGCAAGCTATGTCATCTTCACCAGCCTTGGCGACGACAAGCGTAGCAAGCGCCTGCTCCGGCAGGAGGTGAACACCGTCGTCCCGGCCGTGCCGGAATACATGCACTGGTCGGAGCGTCCGATCAGCTGGACCCGGGAGGACCACCCGGCCGTCATGCCGAACCCGGCTGGCTACGCCCTCGTCCTTGACCCCACCATCATCGCAACCCGGCGCACCTGCAAGTTCTCGTGAGTCCTCATTGATGGCGGCAGCAGCATCAACATCCTCTACCGCGACACCATGACCAAGCTTGGTCTCGAGGCCAAGGTCTGGAACCATCCCAGGCGATCTTTCACAGCATCGTGCCAGGCCTCTCCTGCTCCCCCATTGGCCGGGGCAAGCTCGACGTCCTGTTCAGCACAAGTGACCACTTTCGGCGCGAGCCGATCTAGTTCAAGGTGGTGGACCTGTCCAGCGCGTACCACGCGCCGCTAGGCCGGCCTGCGCTCACCAAGTTCATGGCGGTTCCCCACTACGCCTACCTGAAGATGAAGTTGCTGGGTCCTAAGGGCCTCATCATCGTCGTCGGTGACTACTGCAAGTCCCTAGAGTGCGCTCAAGCCGGCGCCAAGCTGGCCGAATCGCTGGTAATAGCCGAGGAGCGGCGCCAGCTCGACCGGATTGTCGCGCTAGCCAATGAGACGCCAGCTGTGCCGGCTTTGGCCAAGGAGCCGGCTGGCGAGGCTTCGTTCCAGCCGTCCAAGGAGACCAAGAAGGTCAAGCTGAAACCGGAAGACCCTAGTTGCAGCAAGTACGTCATCGTGGGCACCCGTCTCGACAACAAATAGGAAGGTGAGCTCGTCGACTTCCTCCTTGAGAATCGGGATATCTTTGCATGGACCCCAAAGGACATGCCGGGAATTCCGAGGAAGTACGCCGAGCACAAACTTCACGTCCACAAGGACGCCAAGCCTATCCGTCAACCCCTACGTCGCTTTTCAGAAGAGAAGAGAAGAACCATCGGTGAAGAGGTCGCCAAGCTACCCGTGGTCGGCTTCATCATAGAAGTGTTCCACCCCGAGTGGCTGGCCAACCCGGTCCTCGTCCTGAAGAAGAACAACACCTGACGCATGTGCATAGACTACACCAACCTGAACAAGGCTTGCCCCAAGGATCCTTTCGCCCTACCGCAGATCGATCAAGTCATCGACTCCACCGTCGGCTGCGAGCTCCTATCCTTCCTGGATGCTTACTCCGGCTATCATCAGATCAGGCTAGACCCGGCCGACACCCTGAAGACGTCCTTCATTACGCCCTTCGTGGCGTACTGCTACATTACCATGTCGTTCGGCTTGAAGAATGCCGGCGCCACCTTCCAGCATTGCATGCAGAAATGCCTGCTAACGCAACTCGGCCGCAACATCCACATCTACGTGGACGACATCATGGTGAAGACCAAGCAGCACCTCACGCTCCTTGACGACCTAAGGGATACCTTTGCCAATCTGCGCAAGTACCAGATCAAGCTCAACCCGGAGAAGTGTGTTTTCGGCGTACCGGACAAGAAGCTACTCGGCTTCCTCGGCTTGGAGTGCGACATTGAGGTGAACCCGGAGAAGATCAAGGCCATCGAGCGCATGCGCAAGCCAACCCGACTGCCAGATGTCCAGAAATTCACCAGCTACTTGGCCTCGGTCAGCCGGTTTCTCAGCCGACTAGGCGAGAGGGCCTTGCCCCTATATCAGCTGATGAAGAAGAAGACGTCGTTCGAGTAAAACGACCAAGCGGATGAAGCTTTCCGGGATCTCAAGCGCATGCTCTCCACCGCACCCGTCCTGGCCACCCGGCTGACAAGGAGTCGCTGTTGCTATACATTGCCGCCACCTCGCGGTCGGTCAAGACGGTGCTGGTGGTCGAGCGACCAGAGAAGGGCAATATACAGTCTGTCCAGCGCCCGGTCTACTACCTGAGCGAGGTGCTTCCTGATACGTCTCCAACGTATCTATAATTTTTTATTGTTCCATGCTATTATATTATCAATCTTGGATGTTTTATAATAATATTATAGTCATTTTATATCATTTTTTGGTACTAACCTATTGACATAGTGCCAAGTGCCAGTTGCTGTTTTCTGCATGTTTTTTACATCGCAGGAAATCAATACCAAACGGAGTACAAATGCAATTAAACTTCACGGAGATTTTTTATGGACCAGAAGACACCCAATGGGCCAAGGCTACGCCTGGGGGGTGCTCCGAGGGGAGCACAACCCACCAGGGCGCGCCAGGAGGCCCAGGCGCGTCCTGGTGGGTTGTGCCCACCTCGGGTCCCCCGGACCGCCTCTTTGCTCTATAAATACCCCAATATTCCAAGAACCGTAGGGGAGTCAACGAAAATCAATTCCAACCGCCGGAGAGTCCAGAACCACCAGATCCAATCTAGACACCATCACGGAGGGGTTCACCACTTCCATTGGTGCCTCTCTGATGATGCGTGAGTAATTCTTTGTAGACCTTCAGGTCCATAGTTAGTAGCAAGATGGCTTCCTCTCTCTTGCTGAATTCTCAATACAATGGTCTCTTGGAGATCCATATGATGTAACTCTTTTTGCGGTGTCTTTGTTGGGATCGGATGAACTTTGAGTTTATGATCAGATCTATCTTTTTATATCCATGAAAGTTATTTAAGTTTCTTTGATCTCTTATATGCATGATTCCTTATAGCCTTGTGTTTCTTCTCCGATATTTGGGTTTTGATTGGCCAACTTGATCTATTTATGTTGCAATGGGAAGAGGTGCTTTGTAGTGAGTTCGATCTTACAGTGCTTGATCCCAGTGACAGAAGGGGAACCGACACGTATGTATCGTTGCTACTAAGGATAAAACGATGGGGTCTATCTCTACATAGATAGATCTTGTCTACATCATGTCATTGTTCTTATTGTATTACTCTTTTTCTCCATGAACTTAATACACTAGATGCATGCTGGATAGCGGTCGATGTGTGGAGTAATAGTAGTAGATGCAGGCAGGAGTCGGTCTACTAATCTTGGACGTGATGCCTATATAATGATCATTGCCTGGATACCGTCATGATTATTTGAAGTTTTATCAATTGCCCAACAGTGACTTGTTTACCCACCGTTTGCTATTTTTCTCGAGAGAAGCCACTAGTGAAACCTACGGCTCCCGGGTCTCTTTCTCATATTATTTGCCTTTGTGATATACTTTTCCTTTGCTTTTATTGTCAGATCTATTAAACCAAAAATACAATAATACCTTGCTGCATTTTATTCTTATTTATTTTATTTGGCATTCGATCTATCAATCTACTACAATTTTATTCACGTCCGTTTGCCCATCTTGGGGGCGCCGCTACCCGAAAGGGATTGACAACCCCTTTTACACGTCGGGTTGCGAGTAGTTGTTATTTGTGTACAGGTGCTGTTTACGTTGTGTTGCTTGGTTCTCCTACTGGTTCGATAACCTTGGTTTCATCACTGAGGGAAATACCTACCGCTGATGTGCTACATCATCCCTTCCTCTTTGGGGAAATACCGACGTAGTCCTAGCAGACATCAAAAGGAATTTCTGGCGTCGTTGCCGGGGAGGATCTTCAACATATACCAGGTTCCTAATCACAAATCTCATCTCCTCGCAATTTACATTGTTTGCTATTTGCGTATCGTTTTCCTCTCCCCCACTTCACAAAAATTTGCCGTTTTATTCGCCCTCTTTTTCGTTTGCCATTTTCTTGCCGGATCTGTTTTTGAGTGCAATCTTGTTGCATAGTCATCATGACTTAAGAGAACACCAAGTTGTGTGATTTCTCAAATACCAACAACAATGATTTTATTGGCACTCCGATTGCTCCTCCCGCCACTAGTGCGGAGTCTTGTGATATTAATAGTGCTTTGCTGAATCTTGTTATGAAAGATCAATTTTCCGGTACTCCTAATGAGGATGCCGCGTCCCATCTTAATACCTTCATGGAATTATGCGATATGCAAAAGAAAAAAGATGTGGACAATGATGTTGTGAAGATGAAATTATTTCCGTTTTCTTTGCGTGGTTCTGCAAAAAATTGTTTTTCTTCTTTGCCTCACAATAGTATCGATTCTTGGAATAAGTGCAAAGATGCTTTTATTACTATGTATTTTCCGCCCGCGAGAATTATTTCCCTTAGAACCCAGATCATGAATTTCAAGCAACTTGAACATGAGCATGTTGCACAATCTTGGGAAAGGATGAAAATGATGCTAAGGAATTGCCCAACTCATGGGTTAAATCTTTGGATTATCATAGAATTTTTTTATGCGGGATTGAATTTTGTTTCTCGTAATCTTCTAGATTCCACTGTGGGTGGTACTTTTATGGAAATTACTTTGGGTAAAGCCACCAAATTGCTTGATAAAATTATGGCAAATTATTCACAATGGCATACCGAAAGGGCTCCTACTAGTAAAAAAGTTAATTCGGTTGAAGAAATTTCTTCTTTGAGTGAAAAAGTTGATGCTGTTATGAAATTGGTTGCTAGTAAAAGTGCTCCTATTGATTTTAATGATATGCCTTTGTCTACTTTGATTGAGCAAACTAGTGATGCCATAGATGTGAATTTTATCTCGCGAAATAATTTCAACAATAATGCTTATAGAGGTAATTTTAATCCTAGGCCTCCTAGTAATTCCTCTAATAATTATGGTAATTCCTACAGAAATCAATCTTATAATAATAATAGGAACACCTCTGATCTTGAGAATAATATTAAAGAATTTATCAACATGCAAAAAGTTTTCAACACTTCCATAGAAGAAAAGTTGAATAAGATTGATGATTTTTCTAGAAGTGTTGATAGAATTTCTCATGATGTGGAAAATCTCAAGATGAAAATTTTTGTGCCTAAGGTTGATGAATCAATTAAAGCTCTTTATGTTTCTATGGATGAAAGTAAGAAAAGAACCGCTATGCTTAGAGCTGAAAGAGAATTTTTAGAAAAAGCGTTTTCTAGTGATTACTTTCGCAAAAGTGATGAAGATCTTAAAATGATTGGTGTTTCTTCTATTGATTCCTTGTTTAGTAAAGTTAAGATTGATGAAAAGGGGATTGGATAAGAGTCAACTTTAGCTAGAAGGCGTCCCGATAATTCAGAGGGTGAAAACCTTGTTGAGAAAATTGATAGAAGTGGGTCTGAAGAGGTCAAGACTTTAACTAGTGATGTGCCCACTCTTTTGGATTACAAAGACTTTAATTATGATAGTTGCTCTTTGATTGATTGTATTTATTTGTTGCAATCCAAGATAAATTCACCCCATGCTTATAAACTAAATAAAGCTTTTACTAAACATATTGTTGATGCTATGATGAAAGCTTTTGAAGAAAAATTGGAATTAGAAGTATCAATTCCTAGAAAAGTACATGATGAATGGGAACCTACTATCAAATTCAAGATTAAAAATTATGAGTGTTTTGCTTTGTGTGACTTGGGTGCTAGTGTTTCTACAATTCCGAAATCTTTATGTGATGTGCTTAGTCTTACCAATCTTGAAGAATGCTCTTTAAATTTGCACTTGGTGGTTCTTCTATTAAAAAGCCTATGGGAAGAATTAATGATGTTCTTATTCTTGCAAATAGGAATTATGTGCCCATAGATTTTATTGTTCTTGATATTGATTGCAATCCGTCTTGTCCAATTATTCTTGGTAGACCGTTTTTACGCACTATCGGTGTCGTGATTGATATGAAAGAAGGTAATATTAAGTTCCAATTTCCTTTGAGGAAAGGTATGGAACACTTCCCTAGAACAAGAATTAGGCCACCATATGAATAAATCATGAGGTCATCTTATGGATCTCAAAACAAAGATGACAAAACTTAGATCCTTGCTTTATGCCTAGCTAATGGCGTAAAACTACATCGCTTGTTGGGAGGCAACCCAATGAATAAAATTTATTTTTGCTTTTTGCTTTCTGTTCCTGAGTGTTTACACAATTATGCTACTATTATGATTGTGTTTTTTGCGTTTTAATTAGTGTTTGTGCCAAGTAAAGCCTTTAGGATCTTCTTGGGTGATAGTTGTTTGATCTTGCTGAAAAACAGAAACTTTTGCGCTCACGAAAAAAATTGTTAAAAATTACCAGAGCGTGATAAAATGCCAATTCTTTTTGCAGAAGATCAATATACAAATTTCTCAGGTCGTCCTAATTTTTTACAATTTTTGGAGTTACAGAAGTATTCGAAATAGTCAGATTGCTACAGACTGTTCTGTTTTTGACGATTCTGTTTTCTTTGCTTTGTGTGTTTTGATGGCTCTATGGTTTTCTTTGATGAGTTTTTGCCATAGAAAAGTTAGAATACCGTAGATATAATGCAAAAATAAAATATGGATTGGTTTGACATAGTACTTATCATGATTTGCTTTCTTATACTAACGGATCTCACGAAGGTTTTGTTGAGTTTTGTGTGATTAAAGTTTTCAAGTTTTGGGTTATCTTACGATGGATGAAGGAATAAGGAGTAAGAAGAGCCTAATATTGGGGATGTCCCGGCATCCCAAGCTATTATCGAAAAGAGAGCAAGCAACTAAGCTTGGGGATGCCCCGAGTGGCATCCCCTCTTTCTTCTAACAACCATCGATATTTTACTCGAAGCTATATTTTTAATCGTCACATACTATGTGTTTTGCTTGGAATGTCTTGTATGATATGAGTCTTTGCTTGTTTTATTTATGTTTTAACTCTTGATTCCTTACTGGACACACCTATGGCAGAGAGCCAAAATTATGTCATGACTTGTTAGAATTGCTCTCTATGCTTCACTTAAATTTTTATGAGCTATGGACTTGCTCTAGTGCTTCACTTATATCTTTTTGAGCACGGTGTGCTTTAGTATTTTTGAAGAAATTCTCTCTTGCTTCACTTAGATTTATTTGAGAGTTAGTAAAAATTTCAAGAAATTCTCTCTTGCTCCACTTAAATTATTTTGAGAGAAAGAAAAATTATGCTCATGATCTTCACTTATATTTGTTTGAGCTTATCAAAAGCAACACATGGAAATTAGTCCCAAGTGATAGATATCCAAAAAGGATATAATAAAAACTTTCATGAAGATCATTGGACAAAATAAACTTGATTCGTTGTAATAGTTTTGAGATATGATGATGTGATATGTGAGTCATGTTGATGAGTAATTATGCTTTAGCAAGAATATTGATGTTAAGGTTTGTGATTCCCTATGCAAGCACGGAAGTCAATAGTCATGGAATGAAATTATATCCTACTTATGGTGCATTATTCAGTGTTAATTATGCTTAATGCTCGCTTATGAGATTATTCGTTTCTTGGTTGGTCGCTTCTCAATCTTTTGCTAGCCTTCATTTTGCACTAACTATGATCACTACTTGTGCATCCAAAACCCTTTAAACCAGTTTTGCCACATGAGTCCACTATATCTACCTATATGCGGTATTCTTTTGCCGTTCTAAGCAAATTTGTATGTGCCATCTCTAATTTTCAAAATAAACTTCTCTTTTGTGTGTTCGTACCGCTCGCGGAGCGGTGAGGGGTGGCTAATATTTTCCATGCTAGATGTGTTCTTCTCACGATGAGTGTTTATTCACTTGTCATTACATGAGAGTAAGGCAAAGGTATTAGGGATGCCCAGTCCCGAACTGAAAAATGAATTTACTTTATGTTGTCAAATAATAAATTCCTTGGAAAGTGATGGTATGGAAGGCAACCGTGGATACGGCTAGCCATGGAAAGTGAAAGTATGGTGGAAAAAGGAATAAACTTTATTTTCTATTTGGGAACCGCCTGTGATATATCTAGCATGGAAAGTGTTGGGAACTCTAAGTCGTTTTCGTTTGTTGGAAAGACACACCTCCCAAAATGTTTTTATCTCTAAGTTTTTCGCTTTGAGCTCTGGCACCTCTACAAATCCCTACTTCCCTCTGCGAAGGGGCTTTCTTTTACTTTATGCAATTTTTATTTTGAATTTGAGTCTCCATCTTCTCTTATAAAAGCACCAACTAGGAGGCAATATGATCGTACTTGAGTATTGGGTGTAGCTAATATGCGAGTGTGTTTCATGAATGGATCAATGATTGAGCATGATGGGCTAGGGATAACTTATTTTAGCGTTGATATTTTGAAAGACATGGTTGCTTGTTGATGCTTGAGTATTTAAGTTATCATGTCAAAACTAGACTATTGCTTTGAATCACATAAAATTCCAAATGTCCATGCTATAAAGAAAACAATATGATATGACATGTTAGGCAGCATTCCACATCAAAAATTCTGGTTTTATCACTTACCTACTCGAGGACGACTAGGAGTTAAGCTTGGGGATGCTGATACGTCTCCAACGTATCTATAATTTTTGATTGTTCCATGCTGTTATATTATCAATCTTGGATGTTTTATAATCATTTTATATCATTTTTTGGTACTAAGTTATTGGCATAGTGCCAAGTGCCAGTTGCTGTTTTCTGCATGTTTTTTACATTGCAGGAAATCAATACCAAACGGAGTCCAAATGCAACGAAACTTCACGGAGATTTTTTATGGACCAGAAGACACCCAATGGGCCAAGGCTGCGCCTGGGGGGGGGGGTGCTCCGAGGGGAACACAAACCACCAGGGCGCGCCACCCAGGCGCCCTGGTGGGTTGTGCCCACCTCGGGTCCCCTCGGACCACCTCTTTGCTCTATGAATACCTCAATATTCCAGAAACCCTAGGGGAGTCGACGAAAATCAATTCCAGCCACTGAAGAGTCCAGAACCACCAGATCTAATCTAGACACCATCACGGAGGGGTTCACCACTTCCATTGGTGCCTCTCCGATGATGCGTGAGTAGTTCTTTGTAGACCTTCGGGTCCGTAGTTAGTAGCTAGATGGCTTCCTCTCTCTTGCTGAATTCTCTATACAATGGTCTCTTGGAGATCGATATGATGTAACTCTTTTTGCGCTGCGTTTGTTGGGATCAGATGAACTTTGAGTTTATGATCAGATCTATCTTTTCATATCCATGAAAGTTATTTGAGTTTCTTTGATCTCTTATATGCATGATTGCTTATAGCCTTGTATTTCTTCTCTGATATTTGGGTTTTTATTGGCCAACTTGATCTATTTATCTTGCAATGGGAAGAGGTGCTTTGTAGTGGGTTCGATCTTACGGTGCTTGATCCCAGTGACAGAAGGGGAACCAATACGTATGTATCATTGGTACTAAGGATAAAACGATGGGGTCTATCTCTACATAGATAGATCTTCTCTACATCATGTCATCGTTCTTATTGCATTACTCTGTTTCTCCATGAACTTAATACACTAGATGCATGCTGGATAGCGGTCGATGTTTGGAGTAATAGTAGTAGATGCAGGCAGGAGTCGGTCTTCTAATCTTGGATGTGATGCCTATGATCATTGCCTGGATATCGTCATGATTATTTGAAGTTCTATCAATTGCCCAACAATAATTTGTTTACCCACGGCTTGCTATTTTTCTCGAGAGAAGCCACTAGTGAAACCTACGGCCACCGGGTCTCTTTCTCATATTATTTGCCTTTGCGATCTACTTTTCCTTTGCTTTTATTTTCAGATCTATTAAACCAAAAATACAAAAATACCTTGCTGCGTTTTATTCTCATTTATTTTATTTTGCGTTCGATCTATCAATCTACTACAATTTTATTCATGTCCGTTTGCCCATCTTGGGGGCGCCGTTACCCAAAAGGGATTGACAACCCCTTTTACACGTCGGGTTGCGAGTAGTTGTTATTTGTGTGCGGGTGCTATTTATGTTGTGTTGCTTGGTTCTCCTACTGGTTCGATAACCTTGGTTTCATCACTGAGGGAAATACCTACCGCTGCTGTGCTACATCATCCCTTCCTCTTTGGGGAAATACCGACGTAGTCCTAGCAGACATCACTTTCCACCTCCAAGCAGAACTACCCGCACTACCAGAAGATGTGTTACAGCGTGTACTTTATTGCCAAGAAGCTGAAGCAGTACTCCAAGAGCACGTTACCGTGGTCAGCACGGCCCCCATCGGCAAGATCATGGTCTGGCGGGATGCCTCTGGCCTGGTTGCCAAGTGGGCCATCGAGCTGGCTGGCCACACCATCCTCGACGAGCCCCGCACCACGATCAAGTCCGAAGCCCTGGCCGACTTCCTCGTCGACTGGATGGAGACCCAGTACCTACCGCCATCGCTAGATTCTACACATTGGCGCATGCACTTCGACGGCTCCAAGATGCGGTCCGGCTTGGGAGCCGGCATCGTGCTGTCTTCCCCGAAGGGCGACCGACTCCGGTACGCGCTCCAGATCCACTTCGCCGCCTCCAACAACGTTGCTGAGTACGAAGCCCTTGTGCATGGCCTCCGGCTTGCCAAGGAACTCGGCATCCAGCGCATTCTATGCTACGGCGATTCGGGCCTGGTGGTGCAACGGTGTTCCGGCGAGTGGGACGCCCGGGACGCCAACATGGCCAGCTACCGTTTCCTGGTCCAGCAGCTTTCAGGCATTTTCGACGGCTGCGAGTTCCTCCACGTCCCACGCATAGAAAATGAAGCCGCCGACACGCTAGCCAAGATTGGCTCATTCCGGCAGGCCATACCCTCCGGCGTCTCCCTCGAGCACTTGCGCAAGCCGTCCCCGGATTCTGAGTCCATCTTCCTCCCGGACGACCCTGCAACGCCCCTCCCCAAATCGGACCCGGGGACTGCCGGTCCAAGCTTGGGGGCTGCCATCTCCAACCCGGTCCCGGGGACTGCTGATCCCGGCCCGGGGGCTGCCGTGCTCGACCTGGCCACCCTCGTCCCGGACCCGGTCCCGGGGGCTGCGGAACCCAACCCGGGGGCTGCCGATCCAGGCCCGGGGGCGGCCACGCTCGATCCGGCCGCCGTCATCCCCAACCCGGGGGCTGCCGCCTCCGGCTCGAGGGCTGCCGACCCATAACCTATCTTGGTGGCCGTCTTCACCATGGTGATGGCTCCATCATGGGCCGAGCCGATCTTAGCGTTCCTGGAGAATGGAGTGCTCCCCATGGACGATACCGAGGCCCGGCAAGTGCAACGCCGGGCGTCCGCCTACAGCATCGTCAACAATGAGCTTGTCAAGTGCAGCGCAACGGGCGTGTTCTAGCACTGCATCAAGCAGGACAAGGGCATAGAGATCCTCCTCGGCATACACCAGGGCAAGTGCGGGCACCATGCCGCCTCCAGGTCCCTGGTAGCCAAGGCCTTCCGCCATGGTTTCTATTGGCCCAAGGCCCTCAAAGACGCCGAGTCACTCATCCTCAAGTGTGATGGATGCCAACTCTTCAGCAAGCGCAGCCATCAGCCGGCTTCAGCCCTGCAGACCATCCTGATCACCTGGCCCTTCACGGTCTGGGGACTCGACATGGTGGGACCCTTCAAGACCGCTCGAGGCGGCATGACACGTTTGCTGGTGGTGGTCGACAAGTTTAGCAAGTGGATCCAGGCGCGGCCGATCAAGAAACTGGACGGGCCAACAGCAGTCCGGTTCATCAAAGACATTGTGGTGCGCTACGGCGTCCCGAACAGCATCATTGCGGACAACGGCACCAACTTTGCCAAGGGCGCTTTGGTGCAATACTGCTCCGTCTCCGGCATCCGCCTCGACTTGGCCTCCGTGGCTCATCCTTAGTCCAACGGCCAGGTCGAGCGGGCCAATGGCCTCATCCTGTCCGGCTTCAAGCCGCGGCTCGTCGAGCCCCTCATCCGTTCACCCGGCAGCTGGCTTGACGAGCTGTCGGCCGTCCTCTGGAGTCTCCACACAATGCCAAACCGGTCGACCAGGTTCACCCCGTTCTTCCTCGTCTACAGAGCAGAAGCCGTCATCCCGACCGACATCGAGTTCGACTCACCGCGAGTCGTGATGTACACTGAAGCCCAAGCCAAAAAAGCCCGTGAAGACGTCATCGACCTACTCGAAGAAGCACGCCTTTTGGCCCTTAGCCGATCCACCGTTTATTAGCAAGGTCTGAGGCACTACCACAGCAAGAAGATCAAGCCCCTCACGTTCCGCGAAGGAGACCTTATCCTCCAGCTTGTCCAGAAGCAAGCCGGCCAGCACAAGTTGGCCTCCCCATGGGAGGGCCCCTTCATCCCCAGCAAAGCCCTGTGTGAGTGCAATGCCTACTACCTCATTGACGCCCGCAAGCCGAACAAATGCAAGAGAGACACCGTCGGCGAAGAGACAAGCCGCCCCTGGAATGCAGAGCTCCTACGCCCATTTTACGGTTAGCTGTATGCACGCATGTATCACTACCTTTTTTAATCATATGGAAAACTATGGGACCCCCGAACGACGCTCGGGGGCTGCCTTTTCCTGCCAAGTTATTGTGTTCTACACTCTTGTAAATTTTCTTAAACCTCCACCGCCGGGTTGGCTCACTCAACCCGGGGGCTCGGGGGCGGGCCGGCTTGACCACCACCCTCCATCCTCCTTAGCACATCCCGGCGTGTTCGGGTTGCCGAGGCCCTCCACTTCGCCCTACGCCACAGTCCGGCTTTGGCTGTTGGCCGGCAAGAACTATGGGCCAAAGCACCAACACACCGCGAAACACTAAGTTGGGTCTGCCGGATTGGCCAACCCGGTCCCACCGCACTATGTTGCCGCACGACCGGCTGCCGCCAGACGGCCCAGTGGGTGTTTTGCTCACGCTCAACATTCGAAGGGCCTAAGTACCGCGCGCTCCTTCCAAGGGTCGAATGTAGGGAAACGTAGCATGCAATTTCAAAAAAATTCCTACGTTCATGCAAGATCTATCTAGGAGATGCATATCAATGAGGGGGGAAGAGTGTGTCCACGTACACTCATAGACCGAAAGCGGAAGCGTTTGACAATGCGGTTGATGTAGTCGAACTTCTTCCAGCTCTGACCGAGCAAGTACTGAATGTACAACACCTCCGAGTTCTGCACACGTTCAGTGCGATGACGTCCCTCGCCTTCTTGATCCAGCAAGGTGTCGAGGAAGTAGATGAGTTCCGTCAACTCGACGGCGTGGTGACGGTGATGGTGAAGTGATCCACGCAGGGCTTCGCCTAAGCACCGCGAGAATATGACTCGGGGTGCAAACTGTGGAGGGGGGGCGCCGCACACGGCTAGGAATAGATGTTGTGTTTTCTAGTGGTGCCCCCCACATATATATAGGTTGAAGAGAGGAGAGGAAGCCAAGGGGGCGCCCCTAGTAGGAGGAATCCTACTTGGAGTCCTCCCCAATTCGGCCCCCCTATCTTTTTTGCCGAAGAGAAAAGGGAAGGGGAAGAGAGAAAGGAAGGGGGGCGAACCCCCCTTGTTCCTTCTCTAATTCGGCCTCCTACCTAGGGGGGGGGAGCCACCCCTTGTGGGCTGGTGTGCTCCCCTCTTATGGCCCATATGGCCCATATCTTCCCCCTGGGGGTTCCGGTAACCCCACCGTTACTCCGATAAATACCCGATACTATCCGGAACACTTCCGGTGTCCGAATACTATCATCCTATATATCAATCTTTACCTCTCTACCATTTCGAGACTCCTCGTCATGTACATGATCTCATCCAGGACTCCGAACAACATTCGGTCACCAAATCACATAACTCATATAATACTAAATCACCATCGAACGTTAAGCGTGCGGACCCTACGGATTCGAGAACTATGTAGACATGACCGAGACACCTCTCGGGTCGATAACCAATAGCGGAACCTGGATGCTCATATTTGCTCCTACATATTCTACACAGATCTTTATCGGTCGAACTGTTATGACAACATACGTTATTCCCTTTGTCATCGGTATGTTACTTGCCGGAGATTCGATCGTCGGTATCCACATACCTAGTTCAATCTCGTTACCGGCAAGTCTCTTTACTCATTCCATAATACATCATCCTGCAACTAACTCATTAGTTAATTTGCTTGCAAGGCTTCTCATGATGTGCATTACCGAGAGGGCCCAGAGATACCTCTCCGATACTCGGAGTGACAAATCCTAATCTCGATCTATGCCAACCCAACAAAAACCTTCGGAGATACTTGTAGAGCATCTTTATGAACACCCAGTTACGTTGTGACTTTTGATAGCACACAAGGTATTCCCCCGGTATTCGGGAGTTGCATAATCTCATAGTCGAAGGTATATGTATTTGACACGAAGAAAGCAATAGCAATAAAACTGAACAATCAATATGCTATTCTAACGGATGGGTCTTGTCCATCACATCATTCTCCTAATGATGTGATCCCGTTCATCAAATGACAACACATGTCTATGGTTAGGAAACTTAGCCATCTTTGATTAACAAGCTAGTCTAGTAGAGGCTTACTAGGGACACGGTGTTTTGTCTATGTATCCACACATGTATCAAGTTTCCGGTTAATACAATTCTAGCATGAATAATAAACATTTATCATGATATAAGGAAATATAAAATAACAACTTTATTATTGCCTCTAAGTCATTGGCTCGGCCCATTGTTTCGGAGAACGGAGTTTTAGTCATCTTGCCCATGAGGCATGGTTTGCAAGTATCAAATGATTCACAATCAAGTGATTCCAAAAGCCCATCTGCATGGAGTTTCTTCATGCGCTTTACACCAATACGCCTAAACGGCAGTGCCACAAGTATGTTGCACTATCATTATCAACTTTGCATCTTTTGGCATCAATATTATGATTATGTGTATCACTATGATCGAGATTCAATAAACCATTTGCATTGAGTGCATGACCATAGAAGGTTTTATTCATTTAAACAGAACAACAATTATTCTCTGACTTTAAATGAATAACCGTATTGCAATAAACATGATCTAATCATATTCATGCTCAATGCAAACACCTAATAACATTTATTTAGGTTCAACACTAATCCCGAAGGTAGAGGGAGTGTGCGATGGTGATCGTATCAACCTTGGAATCACTTCCAACACTCATCGTCACCTCGCCATTAACTAGTTTTTGTTTATTCTGCAACTCCTGTTTCGAGTTACTAATCTTAGCAACTGAACCGGTATCAAATACCCAGGGGTTACTATGAACACTAGTAAAGTACACATTAATAACATGTATATCAAATATACCTTTGTTCACTTTGCCATCCTTCTTATCCGCCAAATACTTGGGGTAGTTCCGCTTCCAGTGACCATTCCCTTTGCAGTAGAAGCACTCAGTTTCAGGCTTAGGTCTAGCTTTGGGTTTCTTCACGGGAGTGGCAACTTTCTTGTCATTCTTCTTGAAGTTCCCTTTCTTTTCCTTTGCCCTTTTTCTTGAAACTAGTGGTCTTGTTAACCATCAACACTTGATGCTCTTTCATGATTTCTACCTTCGTCGATTTCAGTATCGCGAAGAGCTTGGGAATCTTTTTCGTTATCCCTTGCACATTATAGTTCATCACAAAGTTCTAGTAGCTTGGTGATAGTGACTAGAGAACTCTGTCAATCACTATCTTATCTAGAAGATTAACCCCCACTTGATTCAAGCGATTGTAGTGCCCAGACATTCTAAGCACATGCTCACTAGCTGAGCTATTCTCCTCCATCTTGGAGGCAAAGTTCTTGTCAGAGGTCTCATACCTCTCGATAGGGGCATGAGTCCGAAATACCAATTTCAGCTCTTGGAAAATCTCATATGCTCTGTGGCGTTCAAAATGTCTTTGAAGCCCCGATTCTAAGCCGTAAAGCATGGCACACTAAACTATCAAGTAGTCATCATATCGAGCTTGCCAAACGTTCATAATGTGTGCATCTGCTCCTGCAATAGGTCTGTCACCTAGCGGTGCATCAAGTACATAATTCTTCTGTGCAGTAATGAGGATAATCCTCAGATCACGGACCCAGTCCGCATCATTGCTACTATCATGTTTCAACTTAGTTTTCTCTAGGAACATATCAAAAACATAGGGGAGCTACAACGCAAGCTATTGATCTACAACATAGATATGCAAATATATCAGGACTAAGTTCATGATAAATTAAGTTCAACTAATCAAATTACTTAAGAACACCCACTTAGATAGACATCCCTCAAGTCATCTAAATGATACGTGATCCAAATCAACTAAACTATGCCCGATCACCACGTGAGATGGAGTAGTAATCAATGGTGAACATCTCTATGTTGATCATATCTACTATATGATTCACGTTCGACCTTTCGGTCTCGAGTGTTCCGAGGCCATGTCTGTACATGCCAGACTCGTCAAGTTTAACCCCAGTATTCCGCATGTGCAAAACTGTCTTGCACCCGTTATATGTGAACATATAGTCTATCACACCCGATCATCACGTGGTGTCTCAACACGACGGACTGTCGCAACGGTGCATACTCAGGGAGAACACTTATACCTTGAAATTTAGTGAAGGGAACATCTTATAATGCTAACGCCGTACTATGCAAAATAAGATGCATAAAAGATAAATATCACATGCAATCAAAATATGTCACATGATATGGCATCATCATCTTGTGCTTTTGATCTCCATCTCCAAAGCATTTTTATGATCTCCATCGTCGCCGGCTTGACACCTTGATCTCCATCGCTGCATCGTGGTCGTCTCGCCAACTATTGCTTCTACAACTATCGCTAACGCATAGTGATGAAGTAAAGCAATTACATGGCGTTTGCATTTCATACAAAAAAGAGACAACCATAAGGCTCATGCCGGTTGTCGATAACTTTTACAAAACATGATCATCTCATACAATAACGTATATCACAGCATGTCTTGACCATATCACATCACAACATGCCCTGCAAAAACAAGTTAGACGTCCTCTACTTTGTTGTTGCAAGTTTTACGTGGCTGCTACGGGCTTCTAGCAAGAACCGTTCTTACCTACACATCAAAACAACAACGATGAGTTATCAAGTTTGCTATTTTAACTTTCAACAAGGACCGGCCGCAGTCAAACTCGATTCAACTAAAGCAGGAGAAACAGACACCCGCCAACCACCTTTATGCAAAACTAGTTGCATGTCTGTCGGTGGAACCGGTCTCATGAACGTGGTCATGTAAGGTTGGTCCGGGCCGCTTCATCCAACAATACCACCGAATCAAAATAAGACATTGGTGGTAAGCAGTATGACGATCACAGCCCACAACTCTTTGTGTTCTACTCGTGCATATCATCTACGCATAGACCTGGCTCGGATGCCACTGTAGGGAAACGTAGCATGCAATTTCAAAAAAAGTCCTACGTTCACGCAAGATCTATCTAGGAGATGAATATCAACGAGGGGGGAAGAGTGTGTACACGTACCCTCGTAGACCAAAAGCTGAAGCGTTTGACAACGCGGTTGATGTAGTCGAACTTCTTCTAGCTCCGACCGATCAAGTACTGAATGTACAACACCTCCGAGTTCTGCACACGTTCAGTGCGATGACGTCCCTCGCCTTCTTGATCCAGCAAGGTGTCGAGGAAGTAGATGAGTTCCGTCAACATGACGGCGTGGTGACGGTGATGGTGAAGTGATCCGCGCAGGGCTTCTCCTAAGCACCGCGAGAATATGACCGGGGGTGTAAACTGTGGAGGGGGGGGGGGCGCCGCACATGGCTAGGAATAGATGTTGTGTGTTCTAGCGGTGCCCCCCACATATATATAGGTTGGAGGGGAGGAGAGGCAGCCAAGGGGGCGACCCAAGTAGGAGGAATCCTACTTGGGATCCTCCCCAATCCGGCCTCCCCCATTCCTTTTTTGCCGGAGAGAAAAGGGAAGGGGAAGAGAGAAAGGAAAGGGGGGCCGAACCCCCCTTGTTCCTTCTCCAATTCGGCCTCCTGCCTAAGGGGGGCGTGCCACCCCTTGTGGGCTGGTGTGCTCCCCTCTTATGGCCCATATGGCCCATATCTTCCCCTTGGGGGTTCCGGTAACACCCCCGGTACTCCTATAAATACCTGATACTATCCGGAACACTTCCGGTGTCCGAATACTATCATCCTATATATCAATCTTTACATCTCGACCATTTCAAGACTCCTCGTCATGTCCGCGATCTCATCCGGGACTCTGAACAACATTCGGTCACCAAATGACATAATTCATATAATACTAAATCGCCATCGAACGTTAAGCGTGCGGACCCTACAGGTTCGAGAACTATGTAGACCTGATCGAGACACCTCTCCGGTCAATAACCAATAGCGGAACCTGGATGCTCTTATTGGTTCCTACATATTCGACAACGATCTTTATTGGTCGAACGTTATGACAACATACGTTATTCCCTTTGTCATAAGTATGTTACTTGCCCGAGATCCGATCGTCGGTATCCACATACCTAGTTCAATCTCGTTAGCGGCAAGTCTCTTTACTCGTTCCGTAATACACCATCCTGCAACTAACTCATTAGTTACTTTGCTTTCAAGGCTTCTTATGATGTGCATTACCGAGAGGGCCCAAAGATACCTCTCCGATACTAGGAGTGACAAATCCTAATCTCGATCTATGCCAACCCAACAAACACCTTCGGAGATACCTGTAGAGCATCTATATGATCACCCAGCTACGTTGTGACGTTTGATAGCACACAAGGTATTCCTTCGGTATTCGGGAGTTGCGTAATCTCATAGTCGAAGAAATATGTATTTGACATGAAGAAAGCAATAGCAATAAAACTGAACGATCAATATGCTATGCTAACGGATGGGTGTTGTCCATCACATCATTCTCCTAATGATGTGATCCCATTCATCAAATGACAACACATGTCTATGGTTAGGAAACTTAACCATCTTTGATTAACGAGCTAGTCTAGTAGAGGCTTACTAGGGACACGGTGTTTTTTATATGTATCCACACATGTATCAAGTTTCCGGTTAATACAGTTCTAGCATGAATAATAAACATTTATCATGATATAAGGAAATATAAAATAATAACTTTATTATTCCTCTAGGGCATATTTCCTTCACCGAACTCCTTGTCACAGACCGGAAACCGGGTATCCGACTCACGTGGGGGAGGCCCAAAGAGGAAGCAGGCAAGAAAACGGCTCAGAGAACAAAGAGCAAAGGCATAAACATTCACAAAAATATTTACATTGCAATAATATGGGCCCAAGGCTAGGGTTCATTACATTCACCAACACCCCAGTGACTGCGTGGAACTGCTACTTAACAGAAATGCTAAAAAGATAAGCAGGATGGCTTCGGCTTCAGACGGCTCCCGCGTCGGGTTGCGCAGCCGCCGGCTCCTCCTCGGTGGCCTTCGGATCCATCGAGGTGCCGGTGTCATCCAACCCGGCGTCCTCGTCTGTGTAAGGACCCGACTCCTCGGAGCTTCCCAACGGGTCGTCTAGCAGCAGGCCAAAGTCATCCGGAGGCACCAACCCGCCGTCGTCCGTCTGTTCCATCTGGAAATCCTGCCCGCCTCCGCCTGCAGCTGGTGCTCTGCGCCTGCTCGTTGGGCCATCAGCTGGTCCAACTCCAAGTCCAGGTACCTGAACATGATGAACCTCAGCGCCATCTCAGCACCGGTGCGGGCGGCGGAGACGTGCCACGCATGAAGCCGCGTCGGCCCGGCCTCCAGCCACCGCGCGAGCCGTGTGAAGCTGTTTCCACGCAACGGCGCCGGGCCAGAGGGCCGTCGTCATCCCAACACCGGCGGCGGAGATCCGCGCCATCTGCTCGCCCAAGACCTGCTGGCGGGCCTCAGCGGCGTTCTAGTCAAGCCCAGCACCCACGACCCCCTGGGCGACCATTGAAAACGGACGGCCTCCTCCACCGTCTTGTGCGTCTCTGGGAAGTGCCCTGCCAAGAAGAGCAAGATAGTCAGCAACAAAAAAGAAAAGCTGGCTTCGCAGCCCGGCAAAGTGAAAAAGAAGCACTTACTGGCAAAGGCCCCATCTAGGTGCCGCGCTTCAAGCAACATACTGTTCCACTCCAGATTGCCGGCACGGTCGCGCGCCTCAAGCGCCTTCTCTAGCTCGGCGCCCTTGTCAATGGCCGCCTTCAGCTCAGCGTCCTTGGCAGTGGCCGCCTGCCCGTGCTCCTCCTTGAGGCGGAGGAGCTCCACCTGGTGAGTTTCCGCCGCCTAGGCCACCGCCGCCTTCAGACGCTCCACCTCGGCCTTGAGCTGGCCCTTGTCATCGGCCAGCCAGTTGCGCTGCTGGCCGGCTTCGGCGAGCGCTTGCTGGACCTCCGCTGCCTTGGCCGCCTCCATCATCAGGCGCTCCACTTCGGCCTGGAGCCGGCTCTTGTCACCGGCCAGCTGCTCATGCTGCCGGCCGGCTTCGACAAGCGCCCGTTGGGCCTCTGGCGCCTCCGCCTTCAGCTCCCCCACCTCAACCCAGAGCCGGCCAACATAGGCAACGGCCAGGTCATATTGATGACCGGCTCGGATCATCCGGGTTCGCCAAGCCGGCACCTCGGCTGCGGCGGCTGCACAGCAAAGATTTAGAGTCAAGACCAAGACAGAAACACCTTATGATTCGACCCAACTACTACGTAGTTGGCCCGAATCTCGGGGGCTACACCTAGTGGGTGCGCTAGCCCCCCCACTAAGAGCATGCAGAAACTCACCTTCGGCAAGGCGAAGCGCCTCCTCCTTGGTGGCAAGCCGTGCCGTAAGCTATTGGTGCTTCTCGAGAAGCTAGTTGTAAACACCGACCCGGTAAGCATCCAGTTGCTGCAAATAGGCAAGAATCAACACCACACAAAGCAATTGAAGATTCGACCCAACTACTACGTAGTTGGCCTGAATCAAAGAAAAAAACCAAAGGAAGAAGACTCACCAACACGGCGCGCTCCAGCTCCCGTGCCCGCTCTGTTTTGGCCTGGGCAAAGCCCTGCACCCGCTCCGCATGCCCGCAGATACGTTGTCTTGCGGCGGCCATGGCCGCCTCCTCCTGCGTCAGGGGCCCGAAGATGGCCTGGCTGGGCCCAGCTCGGGCCTGCTGCGACCCGGCAGCAAGATGGCTCCCCGGCGCCACTGGCTGCTGCCTGACCACCAGGGCATGCTCACCGCTCACCGTCTCCTCTGCGGCCGGCGTCCCCTTCGGCACGCCGGCCGATGTCGCCTTCAACGCCGCGTCCGGCGTCCCCTGCGGCGCCCCAGCCATCGACGCCTACGGCGCCCAATCCGCCATCGCCTGCAGCGTCTCCTCCGAGGCGTCCCTGCCTCCTCCCCCCTCCATCTCCACCCGCTCGACCTCGTCGGTCCACGGCGGGGTGTCGTCTCCGATCACCACGACCTGCCGATCGTCCACCACCATCTCCGCCTGGCCGTCTGGGCCATGCTCCTCCTCCGTCGGCGGCACGAAAACCGTTCCCGCCGGCTCCATGCCCGCCGGCATCTCCGGCCACGCCGGCTCTCCGATGGCCCGTTCCCTTGCCTCCGCGGCCCTAGCCCAAGCCTGGGACGACGCCGCCTCCATCTCCTCACGGCCCTGTGCTGGTCCCGCCAGGCCAGGCCCTCGGCGTCGTCCGGGTTCAGGCCAAGGTCTCCCTCGGGCAGGTCAATGGCGCTGCTCTGGGACCTCCGAAACGTGAAGCCGCCTCCGGACGCAGCGTCCGTCACCGCCAATGCCAGGTCCAACGGTGACCTGGGTCACGACAAGATAAGCACAAGGAGAGAACGACTCGGCAGCTCGCTAGAACCAGCAAGACAAACTTACCCAATCACCACCGGGACAGATGGTCTCACCGGCGCCGCCGGGATGGCGCGGCGCCTGTTCTTGATGGGCGGCTTGCTGCCGGCGGCCGGGTCCGCCGCGCGCTTCACGACCAGCTTCCGGGGCGCCACGTCTTCCTTCCCGTGCGGCTGACCAGCTGCTGTCGGTGCACGGAACGATCAGGCCGTGGCTGCATTCGTCGACCGTCTTGGCAAGCCGGCGTTATCGCCTACCCCCTCGGCGGCACTGCGCCACCAACACGCGTCAGCATCCCCGCATCATCTTCCAACCAATCTCATAAGGGTACAGAATACAAAAACTTACCTACATGGCGCGTCTCATCGATCTCGCCGTCGGCTGTCTCTGGGTCCCCGGCGAGGGTCTCCGCCTCCTCCAAGCCGGCCTGCTGGGCAGCCGCCATCTGCGTCGTTGTGCCGTCATATTGACTTCGGATGGCATTGAGCAGCACCTCCCTCGTCGCGTCGGGACGGAGGAGAAGATGAGATGCAGCAAAATATAAAGATCAAGGACTCGCTGCCGGTGCTGGGTTCCCGTGGCTGTAGGGAGGCTTCCCGAACTGCCACTCCTCCTTCAGCCCGACCTTTGAAATATTGTTGACCTGGCCGACAACCTGCCGCCGCGTTAGCCGCCGGGACGACATCCGGTTGGGGTCTTGGAGGCCGTCCATCTGGCCGATGATATGCGTCCAGCGCTGCAGCGGCAGCACCTGGTGCGGGATGAAGGCGGTGATACGTCTCCAACATATCTATAATTTATGAAGTATTCATGCTATTATATTATCCATCTTGGATGTTTAATGGGCTTTACTATGCACTTTTATATTAATTTTGGGACTAACCTATTGACCCAGAGCCCAGTGCTAGTTTCTGTTTTCCCATTGTTTCAGTGTTTCGCAGAAAAGGAATATCAAATGGAGTCCAAACGGAATGAAACCTTCGGAAAAGTTATTTTTGGAAAGAAAGCAATACAGGAGACTTGGAGTGCACGTCAGGAGATCAACGACGAGAGCACGAGGCAGGGGGCGCGGCCACCCCCTGGGCGCGCCCTCCACCCTCGTGGGCCCCTCGTGGCTCCCCTTACCGACTTCTTTCGCCTATATATACCCATATACCCTCAAACCTTCGGGGAACAGAATAGATCGGGAGTTCCGCTGCCGCAAGCCTCTGTAGCCACCAAAAACCAATCGGGACCCTGTTCCGGCACCCTGTCAGAGGGGGGATCCCTCACCGGTGGCCATCTTCATCATCCCGGTGCTCTCCATGACAAGGAGGGAGTAGTTCACCCTCGTGGCTGAGGGTATGTACCAGTAGCTATGTGTTTGATCTCTCTCTCTCTCTCTCTCTCTCTCTCTCGTGTTCTTGAGGTGATACAATCTTGATGTATCGCGAGCTTTGCTATTGTAGTTGGATCTTATGATGTTTCTCCCCCTCTACTCTCTTGTAATGGATTGAGTTTTCCCTTTTGAAGTTATCTTATCGGATTGAGTCTTTAATGATTTGAGAACACTTGATGTATGTCTTGCGTGGGATAACCGTGGTAACAATGGGTTATTCTATTGATTCACTTGATGTATGTTTTGGTGATCAACTTGCGGGTTCCGCCCATGAACCTATGCATTGGGGTTGGCACACGTTTTTGTCTTGACTCTCCGGTAGAAACTTCTGGGCACTCTTTGAAGTACTTTGTGTTGGTTTGAATAGATGAATCTGAGATTGTGTGATGCATATCGTATAATGATGCCCATGAATACTTGAGGTGACATTGGAGTATCTAGGTGACATTAGGGTTTTGGTTGATATGTGTCTTAAGGTATTATTCTAGTACGAACTCTTGAATAGATCGATCTGAAAGAATAACTTTGAGGTGGTTTCGTACCCTACAATAATCTCTTCGTTTGTTCTCCGCTATTAGTGACTTTGGAGTGACTCTTTGTTGCATGTTGAGGGATAGTTATATGATCCAATTATGTTATTATTGTTGAGAGAACTTGCACTAGTGAAAGTATGAACCCTAGGCCTTGTTTCCTAGCATTGCAATACCGTTTGCGCTCACTTTTATCATTAGTTACCTTGCTGTTTTTATAATTTCAGATTACAAAAACCGATATCTACCATCCATATTGCACTTGTATCACCATCTCTTCGCCGAACTAGTGCACCTATACGATTTACCATTGTATTGGGTGTGTTGGGGACACAAGAGACTCTTTGTTATTTGGTTGCAGGGTTGTTTGAGAGAGACCATCTTCAACCTACGCCTCCCACGGATTGATAAACCTTAGGTCATCCACTTGAGGGAAATTTGCTACTGTCCTACAAACCTCTGCACTTGGAGGCCCAACAACGTCTACAAGAAGAAGGTTGTGTAGTAGACATCAAGCTATTTTCTGGCGCCGCTGCCGGGGAGGTGAGTGCTTGAAGGTATATCTTTAGATCTTGCAATCGAATATTTTTGTTTCTTGTTTTATCACTAGTTTAGTCTATAATAGAAAACTACAAAAAAATGGAATTGAGTTTGTCTCATACGCTTCATCTTTTTAATATCTTTCGTGAGAATGATGGGAAGGAAAAATGTGCTCAAGTGCTAGAAGAAGAAGTCTATAAAATGTTTGGCACTAAATCTTTGAATGATGAGCATGATTGCAATGTTGTTAGTATGAACTCTTTGAATATCCATAGTACTAATGATGATTGCACTAGTCATGATGAAAATGTCTCTTATAAGCATGTCGATTTTTGTGGAGTGCATAAAGTTTGCAAATACATACCAAAAAGGGAAGATAGATTTTGTAAGAGGCATAAGTACTTAGAAACTAAATGGTTGAAAGAAAGGCTAGATGTTTGTGCTGAAAATTTAAATTTTCTTAGCCGTACTTGTGAACTTTGCAATGAACGTGGTCACTTAACTATCCGATGCAAATTGTTTCATGATCTAATCGTGTCCAAAAATTGTGATGACTTGATTTCCCTTGCACATCATAATGAACTTAGTTTGCTTATGGGTTATGAAGAAATGAAACGTATAACTAACTATCTTCCAGTATTTGCCCGTGATAAACTTCTTGATTTTGATCTAGACGAAATTTATATGTATTGTGCAGTGAATTGCATTGAAAATCCTTATATTGCCAATTACATAAAGAAAAGAAAGCAAATAGAAGATGAAGAGAACACTAATGAAAGGGAAGAGACTTCCCAATATTCTCCTATTATTTCTTATGATGAATCAGGTAACGAGGAGGAGCCTTCTATCCAACCAATCTCATCAATAAGGAGCTCAAAAAAGAGGGTTAAACCCACACATGAGGTGAAAAAGAAAAAGAAGAGATGGAGAAGCAAAGGTAGAAAGGTATCCCTCCCAAATGATGTTGCTCCTATTACTCATTGTGATGATGATAATTGCTATACTATTGGTGCTATCCATACTATTAATGATGAGAGTGATTATGCTTATGATATGAAAAGGCCCAAGCTTGGGGATGCTATGTTTGATGAGAATGAGAAGTTTGAGAATATATTTGCTGAAATTAATGTTTGTCCCAAGCTTGGGGAGGCTATGTTTAATGAAGATGATGTTATTAGCCTCCCAAGTTTTGATATGCAAATTTGTTATGATAGCATGCCTCCTACTTATGATGATTATATTGATGAAAGTGGGTTTGGAAGAGTGTCAACTTTAGGAAGTAATGATCCCACTATTTTGGAGGATGTTGAATCTTATTTTGATAATTATGAAAGTGGATTTGGAGAGGTCATGACTTTATTTAGTGATGAATCCACTATCTTGGAAGAGGTTTCAATCGATTATGATGAGAACAAAGTCGCTACTTATGATGATTATTGTGATTAAACTTATGCTATAAAAAGTAGTGATGATTATATTTATAAAACTTGTCATGATTATGATTACCCTTTTTCTGAACATTACTCTTTTAATGTGGAAACAATTTATAGTATTCAAGTCTCTTATGATACTCCCACTATTCCGAATGAGAAGAATTTTGCTTATGTGGAGAGTAGTAAATTTTTTATGCAAGTAGATCATGAAAAGAATGCTTTAGGTGCTGGTTATATTGTTGAATTCATTCATGATGCTACTGAAAATTATTATGAGGGAGGAATATATACTTGTAGGAATTGCAATAATATCAAGTTTCCTCTCTATGTGCTTAAAGTTTTAAAGTTATGCTTGTTTTGCCTTCCTATGCTAGTTGATTATTGTTCCCATAAGTTGTTTGCTCACAGAATCCCTATGCATAGGAAGTGGGTTAGACTTAAATGTGCTAGTCATATTCTTCATGATGCTCCCTTTATGTTTCAACTCTTATCTTTTATGCGAGCATCCTTGAAACCATCATGCCTAGCTAGGGGCGTTAAATGTAATTGCTTGTTGGGAGGCAACCCAATTTTATTTTAGTCTCTTGCTTTTTGGTTCTGTTTAGGAATTAATAATTCATCTAGCTTCTGTTTATATGTGTTTTTATGTTTTAATTAGTGTTTGTGCCAAGTTAAACCTATAGGATCTTCTTGGATGATAGTTATTTGATCTTGCTGAAAATTCCAGAAACTTTCTGTTCACAAAAAAATTGTTAAAAATCACCAGAACGTGATAAAATACTGATTCCAATTGCAGTAGATCAATAAACAAATTAGCTAGGTCGTCATATTTTGTTAGATTTTTCTGAGTTCCAGAAGTTTGCGTTAGTTACAGATTACTACAGACTGTTCTGTTTTTGACAGATTCTGTTTTTCGTGTGTTGTTTGCTTATTTTGATGACTCTATGGCTAGTAAAATAGTTTATAAACCATAGAGAAGTTGGAATACAGTAGGTCTAACACCAATATAAATAAAGAATGAGTTCAGTACAGTACCTTGAAGTGGTGTTTTATTTTCTTTCGCTAACGGAGCTTACGAGTTTTGTGTTGTGAAGTTTTCAAGTTTTGGGTGAAGATTCGATGGACTATGGAATAACGAGTGGCAAGAGCCTAAGCTTGGGGATGCCCAAGGCACCCCAAGGTAATATTCAAGGACAACCAAGAGCCTAAGCTTGGGGATGCCCCGGATGGCATCCCCTCTTTCGTCTTCGTTCATCGGTAACTTTACTTGGAGCTATATTTTTATACACCACATGATATGTGTTTTGCTTGGAGCGTGATTTTATTTTGTTTTGTTTTGCTTGCTGTTTGAATAAAAATACCAAGATCTGAAATTCTTAAATGAGAGAGAGTCTTCACATAGCTACATAATTATTTAACTACTCATTGATCTTCACTTATATCTTTTTGGAGTAGTTTGTTATTTACTCGTGTGCTTCACTTATATCCTATGAGTAAATGGTTGAATGATTTGAATGTCATAAATCTGAAATTATATATGTTTCATATGCTTATCCCATGGGGAGTAATGCCTTCACATATAATAATTAGAGGTGGTAAATTTATTGAAGGTTAGCAAACATTGTATTGGTCACTTGAACAATTCATGAAAGAATATTGAAGGAAGAGAGATTTCACATATAATTATACTATCTTGGACATCTTCTATGATTGTGATCCCCATTAATTATTTTCAAACCTGAGCAAATTAGTTGAAGTTGGACAAGGAAGACAACATAATGAGTTATGCTTGGGTATATTTGTATAGAAGTTATATTGTTATGATCCTCTAACATGTGGTGCTTGCTATTTAGATCCTTTGCTAGCCAAAATATCTGTACTAAGCAGGAATACTGCTTGTGCATCCAAATTCCTTGAACCAAGTTTTTTCCATGAGTGTCCATCATATCTACCTATATGCGGTATTTACCTGCCGTTCCAAGTAAATTTGCATGTGCCAAACTCTAAACCTTCAAATAATAATCTGTTTTGTATGCTCGAATCGCTCATGTGGCGACTAGGGGCTAGCAGTATCTTCCATGCTAGGTGGGTTATTCTCACGATGAGTGGACTCTGCTCATCATTCATGAGAAAATGGCTGGTAACTGGGATGCCCAGTCCTATGATCAAAAGATCAAAAACAAATTCACAAATAATTTAAACAAAACTCTCCCAGGATTGTTGAAAGTTGGACGGCACCCGTTGTTTCAGACAAGCCATGGAGTGTGATTGTTGGTGGAGGGGGAGTAAAATCTTTACCTTTCTGCGTGGGAACCGCCTATGATGTATCTAGTATGGAAGATATTGGAAACTCTTGGTCGTTATGTTGACAATGAAAGCATACCTCTCAAAATTATTTTCATCTCTGTTTTTTCTTCGAGCTCTGGCACCTCTGCAAATCCCTGCTTCCCTCTGCGAAGGGCCTATCCTTTACTTTTATGCAAGAGTCAGTAGTATTCCTCCTCATTCCAACCTACTCTTTAGTTGGCAAGCATCATGTGATGGAAAGATCTAGGCATATATGGCCATTCAAATATATTTGAGCATGAATTATTATTGTTGACATTACCCTTGGGGTAAAAGGTTGGGAGGTGAAACATTAAGCCCCTATCTTTCTCTGTGTTCAATGAATACTATTTGTTCTAAAAATATGCTTTGAGTGGTAGCAATCATGGAAGACTATATGATAGTTGAGTATGTGGGACTTGCTAAATCAAAGCTCTTACATAGACTCTTCCTGAAAATAAGATGAATTGCAATTGTTTGATGACTGAGAACTGTTTGTTAGTTTTCATGAAAGTTTATGATCTATACTTTAACATGTGAATAGTTTGCTACTTGATCATGAAAAGTTCTATGAGTTGAGCTACTGTTATGACATATAATGATGCTAGAAAAGGTGATTGAAATTATCATTGATCAAACTTGTGCACCTGCTAGCATTCACACTTCATAAATTATTTCTTTTATCATTTACCTACTCGAGGACGAGCAGGAATTAAGCTTGGGGATGTTGATACGTCTCCAACGTATCTATAATTTATGAAGTATTCATGCTATTATATTATCCATCTTGGATGTTTAATGGGCTTTACTATGCACTTTTATATTACTTTTGGGACTAACCTATTGACCCAGAGCCCAGTGCCAGTTTTTGTTTTTTCCCTTGTTTCAGTGTTTCGCAGAAAAGGAATATCAAACGGAGTCCAAACGGAATGAAACCTTCGGAAAAGTTGTTTTTGGAAAGAAAGCAATACAGGAGACTTGGAGTGCACGTCAGGAGATCAACGAGGAGAGCACGAGGCAGGGGGCGCGCCCTCCACCCTCGTGGGCCCCTCGTGGCTCCCCTTACCGACTTCTTTCGCCTATATATACCCATATACCCTAAAACCTTCGAGGAACAGAATAGATCGGGAGTTCCGCCGCCGCAAGCCTCTGTAACCACCAAAAACCAATCGGGACCCTGTTCCGGCACCCTGCCGGAGGGGGATCCCTCACCGGTGGCTATCTTCATCATCCCGGCGCTCTCCATGACAAGGAGGGAGTAGTTCACCCTCGGGGCTGAGGGTATGTACCAGTAGCTATGGTTTGATCTCTCTCTCTCTCTCGTGTTCTTGAGGTGATACGATCTTGATGTATCGCGAGCTTTGCTATTGTAGTTGGATCTTATGATGTTTCTCCCCCTCTACTCTCTTGTAATGGATTCAGTTTTCCCTTTTGAAGTTATCTTATCGGATTGAGCCTTTAATGATTTGAGAACACTTGATGTATGTCTTGCGTGGGATAACATGGTGACAATGGGTTATTCTATTGATTCACTTGATGTATGTTTTGGTGATCAACTTGCGGGTTCCGCCCATGAACCTATGCATAGGGGTTGGCACACGTTTTCGTCTTGACTCTCCGGTAGAAACTTTGGGGCACTCTTTGAAGTACTTAGTGTTGGTTTGAATAGATGAATCTGAGATTGTGTGATGCATATCGTATAATCATGCCCACGGATACTTGAGGTGACATTGGAGTATCTAGGTGACATTAGGGTTTTGGTTGATGTCACGCCCAAGATGCGACCCTATCCTAAAGGAACACGAAGGTCCCACCAAGGATAGAAGCGCATCTTGAAGACGCTTTTGCAAGGTGGATATCATTACATCAACATTACATAATATTTGGGGATACATACAAGGCATACAAATGCCGCAAGAATACATCAATACATCATACATAAGCTCAACATCCGACTACGGATGAAACATAAACAGAAACTCAAACGACATCCACCCTACTAGCCCAGGCTGCCGACCTGGAACCTATCCCCCGATCGAAGAAGAAGCAGAAGAAGAACTCCAAAACAGGTAAACATCGCTCTCGTGTCATGATCATCGCAAAACCTATACCTGCAACTGGTGTTGTAGTAATCTGTGAGCCATGAGGACTCAGCAATCCCATTACCATGGGTATCAAGACTAGCAAAGCTTAATGGGAAAGGAATGGATAAGGTGGTGAGGTTGCAGCAGTGTCTAAGCAATGTATAGTGGCTAACTTACGCAAATGGGAGCGAGAAGAGAAGCAAAGGAACGGTCGTGAAACTAACAATGATCAAGAAGTGATCCTGAACTCCTACTTACGGCAAACATAACCCAGAAACCGTGTTCACTCCCCGGACTCCGCCGAGAAGAGACCATCACGGCTACACACGCGGTTGATGCGTTTTAAATTACGGTCAAGTGTCAAGTTCTCTACAACTGGATATTAACAAATTCCCATCTGCCACATAACCGCGGGCACGACTTTCGAAAGATAATACCCTGCAGGGGTGTCCCAACTTAGCCCATTATAAGCTCTCACAGTCAATGAAGGATATTCCTTCTCCTGGGAAGACCCGATCAGACTCGGAATCCCGGATACAAGACATTTCGACAATGGTAAAACAAAACCAGCAAAGCCGCCCGAATGTGCCAACAAATCCCGATAGGAGCTGCACATATCTCGTTCTCGGGGCACACCGGATGAGCAGTCCGTACAACTAAAACCAGACCTCAAGTTTCCCCGAGGTGGCGCTGCAAAGGGCTCTAGTTTGGACCAACACTCAGAGGAGCACTGGCCGGGGAGGTAAATAAAGATGACCCTCGAGAGCGCGACTCCCAAGGGAAAAAGGCTAGGTGAGGCAAATGTAAAACCAAGGTTGGGCCTTGCTGGAAGAGTTTTATTCAAAGCGAACTGTCAAGGGGGTCCCATAATTCACCCAACCGCGTGAGGGACGCAAAATCAAGGAACATAACACCGGTATGACGGAAACTAGGGCGGCAAGAGTGGAACAAAACACCAGGCATAAGGCTGAGCCTTCCACCCTTTACCAAGTATATAGATGCATTAATAAAATAAGAGATATTGTGATATCCCAACATAAACATAATCCAACATGGAGCAATCTTCATCTTCACCTGCAACTAGCAGCGCTATAAGAGGGGCTGAGCAAAGCGGTAACATAGCCAAACAACGGTTTGCTAGGAAGGGTGACAAAGGTTAGAGGTTCATGGCAATTTGGGAGGCTTGAAGAGCAAGTGAATAGGTAGCGCAGCATAGCGATAGAACAAAGCAACTAGCATAGAAATGATAGTAATGAGATCCAAGGTGACGGTCATCTTTCCTGAAATCCCGCTAGGAAGAAGAACGAGTCCATGAAGAAGATGAAGCCACGAAGACGAACGAATCCTCACGATCGCAACGACACGGGAACTATCGAGAAGAAGCACACAACAAGGTAAACACACCACACATGAACAAGGCATGATGCTCAACCAAGTATGATGCATGACAAGACTACATGAAGCTACTCATGGCAAGAGGTGTTGCATACAAGAACAACACATCAAGGCAAGTTTAAATGAGGCCGGAAACAACATATAACAATTCCGGTAAGTCCTCATATGCGAATTTCAAAATTGGTACAGAACTGAACAAGCATTAAGTTGAAGTTGTTAAACAGCAAGTTAAAGAGCACCATGATGATCTACACGAAATTCTAGTCAAGTTACATATAAAGTTCATTAGATTCGGAGCTACGGCCTAGAAGATATGAGCAAAACAAGTTAAACATGGCATTGATGCAAAATGCATACAAACATCAAGAGAACACATCAAAACAAGGATGCAACATGATAATATGAAACTACATGCAAATCTAAGCAAGTTTCATATAGAGCATGCTCAAAACGGAGCTACGGTGCAACACATACACTCCAAACAAGTCGTAGCAACAATCTGACCATAACAGCAACTAGGCATCTAGCAAGCATCAAAACAAAATGCTACAGCAACTCAACATGAAACAAAAGGCATGGACATGATGTACAGGTAAAGCACAACAAAACATGAACACTGAGCTATCTCCAGAAATCACTAGAACATGCTCAAAAGGGCATGGCAAGATTGCAAATAATAACAGGTTCACAGACTTAGCAGAATTACTGGACATGGCAGAAATAACATCAGGTTGCAATGTTTAGAGCTATCAAGCAACAAGCTACAGGAACCGATCATAGCAAACAAAGGCATGGCATGAATCTACTCAAAGCATATAACAAAAGTCCATTACTGACCATAGGCCAAAAAGGACCAGAAGATATGATGACAACCATGTAAACATAGCAAGTTTCGTTAACAGGTTTCAGACAGCAGAAAACAGAGCATGACAGAAACAGACATTATGAAGGCATCTTTGTGAGTTTGATGCACTCATCACAAAGCAATGCATGACAAAACAAGCATACCTACAGCAAGATGGCATGTTTATGAAGCTATCCATGGCAAGAGCAAATACATAGCATGAAAGGATCAACTACAACAAGCTTGGCAAAATTGAATAACACGTAAACAATCTGCCAGGAACATTTTATAGCTAAAGTAGAGCAAGAATGAGTCATGCTATGGCACTCCATAATTGCAAACAAGGGCATGAATGGATCAATTACAACAATATCTACAAAACATCCTTACTGAACATCTCCAAAATTAGCATGGATCTCTCTGTAGCCATATGGATACATAGCAACAAAATAACAGCAGTCACAGACAGTAAAATTACTCTCTGAAATCAAAAACATTACGGAGCCTAGTATGCATGCTTGTGCTAGTCACCACAGAGATCACAAAAATACATGGCATACACCTCTGTAAAGATGGCATGGCATACAACAAAACACATGTAGAGCTCATACTCATAAGATGCACAGATTAAATGCAACAAAAATAACAAATCACCAAGTTCTGATAAGTAACAGCAGATAACAGCAACTAGCACTCTTGCAACGATGATTTGGGCATCAAGATGATCACAAACAAGCATGGCACAATATAATGAAGTCAAGAGCATCTCATGATGAACATTCTGATATATTACACGCACAAAACGGACACACATGCACAAAGTTACATGCAATGCAATATGACAAGATAAAGTTAAAATCCTGAGGACTTGGCCAAAAATCGACCTCGAGGGGGGGGGGGGGGCGAAGTCAACGCGGGCGGCAGTTCCAGATCGGGCTCGGGGCTCGCCGGCGCGGGTGCCGGAGCGGAGAGGAAGGAGAGGCCGGCGAGGGGGGGGGTTGGATCCGGGCGGCGGCTCGCCGGATCCGCGGCTCGGGGCGGCGCGCGGCGCTCGGGGCGGCGCGGCGGTGCTCGGCCGGCGGGGAGGCACGACGGGCGGCGGCGGGGCGACGACCGGGCGGTGGCCGGAGGACGGCGAGGGGCGCGGGCGGAGAGGTGAGGCCGGGTGGCGCGGCGACGAACGGGAGGAGCTCCTCTCCTCCCTGGCTCGGGACGAGGAACGGGGGCGCGGGCGCCTCGGGCGCGCGGCGGCGGCGCGGACGGGCCGAGCGGGCCCGCGATGGGCCTGCCGGGCCGCGGCGCTAGGGAGGCGAGGGGAGGACACATGGCGGCGGGGCACTGGTTGGGAGCGCGGGGCAGCTAAGGTGGCGCCCTAGGAGTGGCTGAAGGGGCGTGGCGGCGGCGGCGCCAAGTGGCGGAGGTGGGTTCGCTGGCACGGAATGCGAGGAGGGAGGCGGCTGGAGGTAGGGGAGGGACTAGGCTGCCCAAAAATGGAAGGAAGGGGGCTAGGGTTGTGGTTTTCTCTCCGTTTCGGAGCCGTTCGATCTCGATCGGACGGTCCGGAGCGGAGGGGGTTAGGTAGGCTGGACTTGGACTGTGGGGGAGGAGAGGGAGAGGCCCGGCGACGGTTTTAGAGTCCAAAACGTCTGACGAAGGTACCGTCAACGATACCGCTATAAGTTTAACGGTTGGGCTATCAAACGGACTCCAAATGCGACGAAATTTGACAGGCGGTCTACCTACGCTATAACAAGACCGCACGCCAACTTACATCCCATTCCGAGAACATCTTTATGCCACTTATAAAATAATATTTCGGAGGTGCCGCGGGCGCGTGCGAGAGTGAAAAGGGTCGGAACGGACAACGGAGAGAACCGGGAGGACCCGAACGGATGCAAGTTTTGAAAAACATGATGATGCAATGCAGATGATGACATGACAAAATGCAACACGCAAGCAAATGACATGGCAAAGACAGCGAATAACTCACAGACAACTGGCGCATCGGATCCGGGGCGTTACAGTTGATATGTGTCTTAATGTGTTATTCTAGTACGAACTCTTGAATAGATCGATCCGAAAGAATAAATTTGAGGTGGTTTCGTACCCTACAATAATCTCTTCGTTTGTTCTCCGCTATTAGTTACTTTGGAGTGACTCTTTGTTGCATGTTGAGGGATAGTTATATGATCCAGTTATGTTATTATTGTTGAGAGAACTTGCACTAGTGAAAGTATGAACCCTAGGCCTTGTTTCCTAGCATTGCAATACCATTTGCGCTCACTTTTATTATTAGTTACCTTGCTGTTTTTATAATTTCAGATTACAAAAACCTATATCTACCATCCATATTGCACTTGTATCACCATCTCTTCGCTGAAGTATTGCACCTATACAATTTACCATTGTATTGGGTGTGTTGGGGACACAATAGACTCTTTGTTATTTGGTTGCAGGGTTGTTTGAGAGAGACCATCTTCAACCTACGCCTCCCACGGATTGATAAACCTTAGGTCATCCACTTGAGGGAAATTTGCTACTGTCCTACAAACCTCTGCACTTGGAGGCCCAACAACGTCTAAAAGAAGAAGGTTGTGTAGTAGACATCAAGCGGCGATGAGGTCTATCCCGGTGAGCCCCTCCCGTGTTGCCATCTCCACCACCCGGTTGCTCGTGTTTAGCACCTCCTGCACCGGGTTCTTGGGGCAGTAGGACCACTTGGTCTTGGCGTGCGGCATCACATCGGTGAAGGGCGGCAGGTTGATGCGGTCCGCGCCAAGGTTGCGGACATAGAAGAAGGAGTTCTGCCATTTCTTGGCAGAGTCCTCAAGCGGCATCTTGGGGCACCCCTCATGCATCTGCGTCGAGATAACAGCGGCCCCGTAGGAAGACATGACGCCGGCCTCTGGCCCCTGCTGCTTCAAGAAGAAGAAGCGGACCCAGAGATTGACGGTGGGCTCGACGCCCTAGTAGGCCTCGCACAGGGTAACGGACCCTGAGAGCTGCCGCACCGCATTTGCTCCCAGGTGGTGCGGCTGAAGACCGAAGAACTCCAGGAACGCGTGGAAGAAGTCGCTCGCGGGGAGACCGGACCCGCGCTTGAAGTGGGTGAAGAAGACCACGCGCTTGGTCCCCTCCAGCCGCGGCGCCAGCTCGCCGTTCGGCAGGCGCACGGCCACCTCCATCTCCGGCGGCAGCCGCTGTGTGTCGCGCAGATACTAAATGTCCATGAGCCCTTCGGTAGCGCCATCGGCGGGGCGGGGTGCGTGGGCAAAGAAAACAATAAAAGAGCCATGGCTAAGGGCTACGGAACGGCCGCTGAGAGCTGTGGAGCGGCAGCGGCGTTTCACTCAAGAGCAGGAGGGCGTCACGGCGTGCGGCGGTCTCGGAAGCAAGTGCGAGAAAGGAAGAAGGTGGGGGGTGCGTGCACGAATGATTTCCGCTGCCCCTCCCCCCAATTTATAGCCACGGTCGGAACATGGGGAAGTGGGATCGGTTGCGCCCGCCCCTCCCACTTTCCCGCATTAAGTGCGCACGGTCCACGCGCACATTAACTGCATTGAGAAGGGCAATAGCCCACGGGCGCCACAATAAACCCGCGCGCATGGGCCAAGGGCGCAGAGTGGTGGGCCCCCACCCGCTGTCATGTCCCGTCGCGCGCGTGGCCTGTCAGGGCCTCTTAAGTTTCCATGCACCACGTGGCGCACACACCGAAACCAAGGGGGTGTGTCCCTTCCCGTTCAAGATTCGGCGGACTCCTCGGTTTCCTGCCCGTGCCGGGATGCCATGATCCGGCTTCCGGAAGCCGGCACACAGTGGGTGTTGCCGGACCCGGCGGTCGCAAGCTTCATCAACATCTACCGCCTCTTCAGGGGGTGAAACTACGAAGGCCCCCTGCTTGAAGCCAGCGAGCCTTCACAGCTTTGGGGACTACTGTCGGGGATGAACCCCGGGCAGGCAACGAAACTCGGATCCTTTTCAAAAACATTGGGGCCGGCATCGCCCCTCAATCCAGATCGTACTTGGCCAGGTTCCTCAACCCGGCCAAGACTACAACACGGCCAAGTCTGCTAGCGCATACCGGCCGAACCTGACAAACCAAAGCTTCTCCAACAAGCCAGCGCCCTCATGGCGTGTTCTTCAACCCGGCCACGGGTCAGCTCCCATCCCATCCAAGGCGTATGATGGAACAAGTCCCCGTAGAGGGGATGAGCGTGGCTACAGTGGCCCACCAACCCCGCTGACCGGCAGGAGCGTGGCTATAGTGGCCCACCTACTCCGCTGACCAGGGCCGGCGTGGCAACAGTGCGCCCCTCGTCCTGCTGATGCAAGCCGATGGCGACCAGGCGGGGCGACACCCAACCACTCTATGACGCACGAAGAGACGGACAATAGTGCCCCCTGGCGCATGGGGCCCGCGCCCGGAGAACCCAGTGAATCCTGGTACCCGGTGGGTCCCAGCTCTGGCTTCCCAGACGCTGAGAACCCGGCCCCATGGCTTTGTAACTTTACCATTGTAACCCTGGGGTGTTGACCTATAAAACCTCCCAGGAGGCCTCCATACGCAGGCACGTCGATCACCAGTAGAATACACACATACACAAGGAGAAGGAGCAGCCTATGCCTTGGCCTGTCTTCCTTCCTCCCCCAAACAACTCTAGGAGCAACTCTGTACTACCACACATATAAACCACTCTCGGCAGGACTAGGGGTGTTATCTCTCTGGAGAGCCCCAAACCTGGGGATGTCTTGCGTCCCGCGCTCACTCATGTCGACGTCGCCTGTGGAGCCCACCGGTGCCCTCGGGCATGTCCCTCTCTTTAGCCATCCTTTGGCATCTACCATGCGCCCACCACGGCATTATTACTCTTGGATGCTTGGTACCCTAGAGCTTGTTCCTCTTGGGTGCTTGGGCGCCCTAGACGGTTGGTGGTGTCTGAGAGCTCAATCATTGTGGTGTAAAGCTCTGGGCAAGCGTCGGGTCTCCAATTAAGTTGTGGAGATTGCCCTGAGAAATTTGTACGGGTTTCAGCGACCGCCCCAAGGGTTGCCATTTGTATGGGTTCGGTGACCGCCCTCAAGGGAACCTTAGTGGAATCATGGCATATTGCATTGTGCAAGGGTGTGAGGATATTACGGTGGCCCTACTGGCATTTTGGGGAGCATTGTGCCTCCACACCGCCCTAAACGGAGATTAGCATCTGCAAGGGTGTGACCTTCGGGATACACCATCTTCTCCGTGTGCCTCGGTTATCTCTTACCCGAGCCCTTTACTTACGCACTTTACTTTGTGATAGCCATAGTGTTTCATGTTATATATATATATATTGCTATCACTTATTTGTTTATCTTGCTTAGCATAAGTTCTTGGTGCACATAGGTGTGAGCCTAGTTATTTTAGGTTTTGTGCTTGAGAAATTAAATGTTAGTTTTATTCCACATTTGTTCAAGCCTAAACAATAATTATTTTAAAGCGCCTATTCACCTTAGTTTTGATGGCACAATTTTTGATGTTTGGGTAATTCACATGCTTAGTCTTTTCCGGGTCATGGACCAAAATGTAGAGCGGATTGTAGATATGGGTTTTCCCCTCCAAAGGATCCTCAAAACCTATGTTTAGAGGATGAGAAAAACTCTTATCTCAATGCTCAAGCTTCTAATGTGCTTTTTGATGCTTTGAGCAATGTAGTTATATTTCAACTCATGCCATTTCAAGATGTTCATGAGTTGTGGACAAAGCTTCAAGAAAAATATGGCGTGTCCAAGAATTGTGGGAATGATTGTTCTCCCTCCACCTCCGATTGTGTTGTGTTCTCAACTTCTACTTCACCTACATGTGTTTTGACCCAAGGTAATGAAATGGTGAGTAGTGTTAGTCAGTGCAATGGTGATAGTAAGCTTATTGTTGATGATCCCTCATCACTATCGTATTGCAATGCTTCATCTTTGGACATTAACACTTCGAGCACTCTAGATGTTTCACATGCTTGTGTTGACAGTCCTTGCATATCATGTAGAAATTGCTTGACAAATCTCATGATTATATGCTTGCTATGTATTGTTACCATGATAAAAATACCTCTATTTCCTCGAGTTGTGTGCTAACAATGTAGAGGAAACCCAACACTTCATGGAACAAGATGTGGTCTTGAATGGTGCTTCAATGGATCTTACTTCATCATCTATTGCTTATCACTTTTGTCTTATGGCTAAGGCTTCAAAGTTGTCTCCTACTTTGGAACCCAATATATCTCTTGATTATGATGTTGATGATAATGAGGATGAGGATAATGATGAAGAGAATGATAATATTACTTCCTTAAAAATTAAGGGGTAATGATTTTTAAATCTCTTCATAAGAATAAAATTGCTCGTTCCAACTTCATGGAAATCATGTATATTGCCATTGAGGGCAAGAAATACATTGAGGAGGTGGAGTCTCATCTTGAGGACCATGAGGGCACCATTGACAAAATGGAGGGTCATGAGCGTGATTACGCAAATGAGATCATGGAGCTATCTCAAGCTCTTGAACTTTCACAAACCACCAAGGAATCTCTAGAGGAGACTTTTGCTCTAGAACTATCTAGAATAAAGGAATCCCATGATAGAACCCTTGAGGTTGCCAAATATTTGAAAACTAAAAATGATAAGCTTGAAGTTGCACATGTCAAACTCCTTGAGGACTTTAAGCACCTCAAAAATGGCTCAAGGGTCATTAGGAGTGAGCTTATTGAACTCACCGAGTCTCATGCTCAACTTAAAGCTTCATATTCAAAAGAGGTTGCCAAGTTGCCTTCTCCTAGTGTTGTTATTGATGATGTTTGTGCTACTAACTCCATTTCTTGTGAAGCATCCGTCCTGAAGGAGAATGTCGAGCTAAGAGCTCAACTTGAGTTGCTATCTAGCAATTATGGGAAATTCGAAGAAAGTCATGAAAAGCTACCTAGCTCTCATGATGATCTTCTCGTATCCCATAATGTGCTAAACTTAGCTCATGTGGCTATGATCACTAGGGTAACATCTAGTGAGCCTCATGTGGATACTAGCACTACTTCAAGTCAAAAAGTTATATTGCCATGTGCTAATCGTTGTAGTTCATCTACTCACAATGTTGCTACGTCTTGTGATGAATTACTTTCCTTGCCTTGTTACTCTAGTTATGAAGCTTATACTTCCTCTAGTACTTGTGTTGATACTAACCTTGTAGAGTAAATCAAAGAGCTCAAGGCCCAAGTCACTTCTTTGAAGAAAGACTTGGAAAAGAGTCATGAAGGGAACTCTACTCTTGTCATTATTTTGAGTGGGCAAAAATCCCCCAATGACAAAGGTGGACTTGGATTCAACTCTAATAAGAATAATAAGTCCAAGATCAACAAGAAGAAGGGCCAAGAACAAGTCAAAAATTCAGCCAAGATTGTTTGCTTCAAGTGTGAAATTGAAGGGCATCATGTTAAATCTTGCCCATTGAAGAAGAAGCCCATCAGTGACAAGCAACAAGGGAAGAGGCCACAAGTTCAATATCATGCTCAACCACAAGTTGAAGAAATACCACTTCCCAAGAAGACTCAAGTTAATGATCTTCAAGTTGAGAAGTCAACTATGAAGAAAGAAAAGAGTAGATGTTGCTACTTATGCCATGAGAAGGGTCACCTTACTTCTTCATGCACTGATGGTACCGTATCAAACCCCATTATAATTGATGATATTTATTCATTTCAGAAGGATAAGGTTGGCAATGTGTTTGCCAAGTTTGTTGGTACTCAAAGTGGCGTCAAGAAAAGAACCATTTGGGTAGCTAAGCCTATTGTGACTAACCTCTTAGGACCCAACTTGGTTGGGGACCAACAAGCTCAAACTTGATCAATAGGTGTTGTTGTAGGGCATTGGAGACTTGGCTACATCATTAAGAATTGAGGGATCTTCATCTTTCATATTGTCTCAAGCCAAGTCATTTGGATTGTGAAGTTTCTATCTTATATCCAATGTGCCTCCTTGCGGTAACTTGTAGTTAAATTGTTTACATTGAAAGTTACAAGCCCCTTTGCATGTTTTGGTTTTGTACTTTTCATGTGTTTGTATATGGTGTGCTTCCAATTTGCTTATCTTGGGTAATCAAGTATGTATATGTTGGTTTGCACATCATGTACGTGTGAGTCTTGTGTTGAGCCTTTGTGCATCTTGTTTGTATCTTAGTTGGCTCTTTTGAGCGATTTGGAACATCCCATTTTGGGGAGTGATGTGCTTTGTGCACTTCACGATCCTATAAATGTGTGTACATGAGGAATACCACCTAGTATTGATATTACAAGATTATCTAGTCTCTATGTGGTATGTCTTCTCATGAGAAATTCAAATTCTAAATAGTCCATTAATTATCTCTTGTTGGATCTTATTTGCCTCTTGTTAAGATTTTTGGGGTATCACATTATGGGGGAGGAATATACTTTGTGTATATTACAAGCTTATAGAATGTGTACATTTGAGATATTTTCACTTAGAGTTGATATTGCAAATTATCTTCTTCCTAGGCGGCATGTTAGCTCTACAAGTTGCAATTTGCTTATGTGTTTTGGTGTGAAGATGATGTTGGATATCTTTGCTATCTACCATCGGGAATTATTTCCAAATACTTCTTGTCATTTGACAACCGGTTCTCATTTATGTGGTAGAATTGTTGATAATCTTTATGTTGGCTTTTGTTTTAATTGCCTTATCACTTGCCAAGGAATGTGTCAACTCCTGTTGTCTTTTGTGCCACTTGTGGATCTTATTAATTTCTTGATCTTGTGTAGTGTTTCTCTAGATATAGTGAAAGTGGTGATCCCATCTTGTGCATTTTGTATTCAAATGCAAATTCTCTATAATGCACAACTCTTGGGGGAGCTATCCTATTTTCTTTAGAACACTCATCTTATGATCCTTATCAAGTGCGTGTTGGTGGAAGGCAAGTGATGTGTCGTGGGAAACCACGGCCACCTATGGGACCAAGGGCCCCTTGCTGGTTCGGCAGGGGGGACGTCGCATTGCACAAAGAGCAGAAGAACGTGGGGGCAGCGCGACAGTGATCACACATGCAATTTTACCCAGGTTCAGGACACCGCGAGGCGTAAAACCCTACTCCTACTTTGGTGGATTGATGGTGGAAGAATGGTGGTCGAGCGTAGTACACTTGCCCGACAGGGGCGGTAGCGACTACGCGCATACGTGTGTGTGTTGTCCAACTTTCCAACCCTCTCTACAGTCGCCATGGGCCTCCTTTTATAGATTAAGGGGTCACCACAATGGCAAAACAGTCATTATGCACTGATATGATAGTAAACAGTGCTATCATACCTAACTCTGCAGGCTGACAGGGTGCATTAAATGCACCGCTCAACGTCACATCGTCGCTTGCCCGCAAGCCTTGCTGGGCTGTTTTGCCAGCTTCGCACCTGCTCGCTTGACACGTTGTAGGACGGGCGTCGTTCGTGGGCATCTTCCGTAGAGAAAGGCCGCCGTGTGGCAAATGGCTGCCACTTAGTCACTTTGCGGCTTGACACCACATCGATCGTCGACGTGGGTCGTGGTGGAGTGGTTGGGTGAGGTGGATTTTCCTCCGCGAGTCCCGGCAGGCCCTGCCGGGACGTCTTGGTAATCTTCTTCTAGGGAGTGACCCTGTCCTTGTCGAGCTCGCCTGCCCGGCAAGGGAGGCTTCTCTCCTGGTGGCATCTTACACTTCAGGCTTGATCTTGGTCCTCTGAATCTGCATGTTGGTCTTTTGAAGCACTTGGCTCCATGTACTCTGACTTGGGTTGGTGCATCAATCCTGCTCACATGCCTGTGCACAGTCTAGGCAACAAACCCAGGGTTTGTTGCACCGACAGAAGCTCCCGGGCCTGCCTCGATCATGTTGCCGAGCGTCGTTGGGGTAGGGCCTAATAAGTGCACATGCAGGGGTGCTGAAGAGGCTAGCCTCTTGAGGTCTTCTTTGCGTCTTCATTAATCTTGAGCTTGGGTCAGTTTCCGATTTCTCTGCGCGTCGTGCGCAACTCTGTGGGAAAAACATTGATCGTGGCCCGTGGATTCCCCACGCCCCATGATCACGGGGCGGAAACCGCCATCCCACTTTCCTCCTGTTTCGCACACACCTGCCACGTGTTCTGCATGCATTGGGCGTGGTAGGTGGTGGATGCGGAGAGCGCGGGGACGAGTGCCATGGCCGAAAACCGGGCGTCGATGGTTGGAGCAGAGGGTCGGCCTTGATTCTTAGAGTCACAGAAGACACAGAGGGGGCGCATTGGAGGAGCGGGGTGGCCGTTACCTGCATGAGACGCCAGCCCCCTGCTGAGGGAGTCCTAGATTAGGGGGTCCCGGGGCGTCCGGGCTATGTGACATGGGCCGGACTGGTGTGCCGTGAAGATACAAGATAGAGGGCTTTTCCCCGTGTCCGGATGGGACTCTCCTTTGCGTGGATTGCAAGCTTGGCGTTCGGATATGAAGATTCCTTTCTCTGTAAACCGACTCTGTACAACCCTAGGCCCCTCCGGTGTCTATATAAACCGGAGGGTTTAGTCCGTAGAGGATCATCATAATCATACAGGCTAGACATCTAGGGTTTAGCCATTACGATCTCGAGGTAGATCAACTCTTGTAACCCCTATACTCATCAAAGTCAATCAAGCAGGAAGTAGGGTATTACCTCCATTAAGAGGGTCCGAACCTGGGTAAACACCGTGTCCCTGCCTCTTGTTACCTTTGATCCTCAGACGCGCAGTTCGGGACCCCCTACCCGAGATCTGCCGGTTTTGACACCGACATTGGTGCTTTCATTGAGAGTTCTTCTGTGTTGTCGACAGAAGGATCGATGGCTCGCCTTGTCGTCAATGACAAAATCACCTCTGGAAGGGCCCTAGCTCCTGGGCAGACCCTCCACATCGGAAGTTTCACCATAGGCGCTCGCCCGGCCGTTAAGCCCAGGGCGGTCCCCCGGATTGCCAAAAACATCTCCGCATCAAACCCGAAAGCGTTGATAAGATGGATCCGGCAGATATCTTGTATTTAAATGAATTGCTAGATCACATCGCCCCCCTAGGGGTCGCAATAGATTACGATCTAATTTGGCTTAAACCCGATGAGAGGGAAATCAGGTCTCCACCTGTCACCCACCTGGTGACTGTCGTGGAAGAACAAGTTGAGGATACCGCTCCTCCTATGCTAAAAACAAACTATATTCGGATTTCCGAGCCAGACACTCATCTTTGAGAAGAGATCATCTGTCCTCCGAACATAGAATCAGGCGCTGAGCCTAAAAATCCCCAGGACACTCCGGATTCTGGGCTAATGACTTCAGAAATTTTTCAAAATCCGGATTCCACAGTGGGTCAGGGTTCAGATTTAAGCCCACGCGCCCACCATAATCAATACTCTCCAAACAATTCCGGTCCCCCAGACATATGCGAGTTAATGTATATACGGCAACAACCTCAAGAAACAGTCCATCACTTTTGGGCTAGATTCCTACTTATTAAAAACAAGATTAAAGATTGCTGCGACGACGATGCGGTATCAGTCTTTTGCCGCAACTGTATGGACGAGGGGATCCTCAATGCCCTCAATCAACGCCACATACTGCACTTCGCAGATTTGGCACACATAGTACAGAAGTATTGTGCAATGGAAAGCGCTTGGAAAGCCCAGACAGCTCGGTGGGAACCACCGGCCTTTAAGCCACCCACCGGTCGGGCAAAAAGGATGCACCCTTATGGGGCACCTGATCATCACTTCACGAACATGAAAATTAAACCCTTAACGGGACATAGAACTGTACTTGATGAATGGCTCGACAAGCCTTGTCATATACATGCGATGCCGAATTCCGAACCAACACATAGCCTTCGGGCATGTTGGATACTCCGGCAGGTGGCTAAAAGCGGTGAGGCCATCCTCACCAATACTACCCCGGTGAGGTACTCCCCCGAGGATAGCGATCTCAATGTGTTTACGGTCTTCGAGACCTTTTCTTTAAATAATCGGCGAAAAAGGGTGCTCCGCGACCTCGCCGAAATTAACCAAGTAACCGCACCAAACCCTTGGAGCGACATGGCGATAACTTTCAACGCCACCGATGAACCGTGGGCCCGATCAGTCCGAGCACCAACCGCCTTAGTTCTCAACCCAATTGTGGACGGTTTTCGGCTTACTAAAGTGCTCATGGATGGAGGCAGTGGATTAAACCTCATTTACGAGGACACGCTCGACAAAATGCAAATAGACAAGAGCCGCATTGAGCAGAGCAGTACAACCTTTCGAGGTATTATCCCCAGCCGAGAAGCATGGTGTGCGGGAAAAATAAAACTTGATGTGGTATTCGGCATGCCTGAGAACTACAGATCCGAAGAATTAATCTTCCAGGTGGCGCCTTTCAACAACGGATATCATGCCCTGTTAGGGAGAGATGCATTCACACGCTTTCAAGCCATACCTCATTACGGGTACATGAAGCTCAAAATGCCCGTCCCAACAGAGTTATCACTATCGCTAGTGATCCGGACATAGCTCTCCGCGCCGAAAACAAAACCGCATCCCTAGCCCTCGAGGCATTGTCCAAAGCCCTTGTGGCTGAGGAGCTCACCGCTCTGCGTTCCACAGTGGATAGAGACGACGTGATTCTGGATAAAAGGCCTAAATCCACTTCTTTCAAGCCAGCAGATGAAATAGTCAAATTCCAAGTCCACCCAATGGATCCCAATAAAACAGCAGCCATCGGGGCACAGCTGGATCCGGCGGTCGATACCGCTCTAAGAGCATTCCTGCACGAGAATTGGGATATTTTTACCTGGCACCCTTCGGATATGCCAGGAATCCCACGCAGACTGGCAGAACACAGCCTCAATATAATAAAGGGATTCAAGCCAGTTAAGCAAGCGCTACCACGGTTTTCCGAACCCAAGCGGCACGCTATGGGAGAGGAGCTAGCCAAACTACTCGAAGCCAGGTTTATTCGAGAAATAATGCACCCGGATTGGCTAGCAAACCTGGTCATGGTACCAAAGAAGGACAAATCCTGGCGCCTTTGCGTAGACTTTAATACCTTAATAAAGCTTGCCCTAAGGACCCCTTCCCACTACCCCGCATTGAGAAAATCATTGATGCAACTGCAGGACACGATTCTCTGTGTTTCCTCGATGCATACTCCAGGTACCATCAGATTAACATGAAGGAATCCGATCAGTCCACAACGGCATTTATCACCCCGTATGGGCCTTTCCGCTTTAACACTATGCCTTTCGGGCTTAGGAACGCCGGTGCCAGCTACCAACGCATGATTCAAACATGCCTGGAAAAACAAATTGGTAAGACGGTGGAGGCATATGTAGATGATGCAGTCATCAAAACCAAATACGTCGAACCATTGGTAGACGACTTACGTCTTACATTCGACAACCTCCGAACATATGACATACGGCTCAATCCGGAAAAATGCGTTTTCGGCATCCCGGCCGGAAAGCTGCTCGGGTTCATCGTTTCCAATCGAGGAAAACCCAGCCAAAATCCGAGCCTTGTCACAGTTGGCAATACCAACAGACCTAAAACAGGTCCAAAAACTAGTTGGGTGCGTGGCAGCCTTGAGCCGCTTTATCTCCAGATTGGGAGAAAAGGTGTTGCCACTATATCGCCTGCTTCGGCGTACTGACCACTTTGAGTGGACGGACGCGGCAACAGCCGGTTGGCAGAAATAAAAACTCTGCTAGACAGCAACCCAATCCTTACCGCACCTAATGTCGGCGAGCCCAGGCTCCTGTATATATCTGCAACTCACCAAGTGGTGAGCGCGGTACTCGTCGTTGAATGAGAGGAAGAGGGACATAAATTCCCACTCCAAAAACCCGTATACTACGTATCGGAGGTTCTCACACCATGCAAATCCCGATACCCGCACTATCAAAAGATAGCATATGCAGTTTTCATGGCATCTCGGAAGCTACGACGCTATTTTCAAGAGTGCTCGATCACGGTGGCCTCTGAGGTACCACTCAATGACATCATCAACAATCGAGACGCCACCGGCCGCATTGCAAAATGGGCCATCGAGCTCCTACCATTAGAAATAACGTACAGACCACACCGAGCAATTAAATCGCAGGTGTTGGCCGACTTCGTCGCCGAATGGACAGAAGCCGAACTCCCTAAAGAGTACGAGGACGACGCATACTCCAACTGGGTGATGTACTTCGACGACTCTAAAATGTTAGCCAGATTAGGGGCCGGTGTTATCCTAACATCCCCTACAGGGGACACAGTCCGTTATGTATTGCAAATCATGTATACGGACTCCAATAAGGCAGCCGAATATGAGGCCCTACTGCATGGTCTCCGGATGGTTGTTTCTATGGGCATACAGCGGCTTGAGGTGCGAGGGGATTCAAATCTAGCAATATCCCAAATAAACGGAGAATTCGACGCAAAAGATCCAAAGATGGCAGCTTACCGCAATGCCGTGCTCAAAATATCAGCTCGGTTCGAGGGGCTTGAGTTCCATCATGTGGCCCGAGACAGTAATCAAGCAGCGGACATCCTTGCTCGAATGGGCGCTAACACGACCCCGTTCCGCCTAACACCTTTGTGGAGCGGCTATTCAAGCCATCCGTAGTATGGCAGGGCGAGAGCAGAACCGCCAGTTCGGCACCGAGCACGCCCCCAGATGTCGAACACGATTCAGATATCATCGGGGGCTCGGGCACAGAACCAACACCTTCTGCCCATGTAATCATGGCCGTGATCGCTCCATGGACCGAACCCTTCCTGGCCTACGTTAATAGGCGGGAGCTCCCTGAGGACCAGAATGAGGCTCGTTGCATTGTTTGATGCTCGGAAGCCTACAAGGTTCATGAAGGAGAGCTCTACAGGAAAAGTATTACCGGAGTCCTTCAAAGATATATCTCCGAAGAAGAGGGGCGGCAGCTCTTGGCCGAATCCATGCTGGTCTTGGCGGCCATCACGCCGCAGCTCGGGCCCTTGTAAGTAAGGCCTTCCGTACTGGTTTTTTCTGGCCTACGGCCCGAGCAGATGCACAAGACCTCGTCCAACGTTGTGTAGGATGCCAGCTTTTCGCCAATCAAAGCCATCTGCCGCCTACCGCCCTACGAACAATCCCCATTACTTGGCCTTTTGCGGTCTGGGGGCTTGACATGGTCGGACCCCTTAAAGGGGAAGCCATCAGAAAAAATACCTGCTGATCATGGTAGATAAATTCACTAAGTGTATAGAGGCCAAACCAGTTAAAACGGCTGAAGCCGAACCAGTGATAGATTTCATATCCGGTGTCGTACACTGTTATGGTGTCCCACACAACATCATCACCGATAACGGCTCTAACTTTACAGCCGACGAAGTAAAAACTTGTTGCGCTAATCTGGGCATCAAGCTCGATTACACCTCCGTGTATCACCCTTAAACAAACAGTCAAGTCGAACGGGTTAATGGCCTGATAATGAGCGGCATTAAACCCAGACTAGTGCGATCCTTAAAGGAGTCAGTTAAACACTGAGTTGAGGAGCTCGACTCCATACTCCGGGGGCTACGGACCACACCCAATCGCACGACCAGATACACACCGTTCCTCATGGTGTATGTGTCGGCGTCCTGGGAACAGGGGTCCCCAGACTTGCCTGCCTGCGGCCCACGACGTGGCTCCACCAACGGCCCTGTATGACCCATCTTCACCAGCAAACACTGAAGACCCTCGCGAGGGTCCAAGCCTTGCGAGGAGGACGACACAAGACCTCCTCGGGGGCGGCCTCACCAGGATGGCTCACGAGGGGCAGAGTGATCAAGGAAAAGGGCACCTCGCAAGGTTCCTGTGATGTAAGCCATGACGACCAGGGCCAGGCGGGCGCCAGGCGGGCGCCAGCGCGCACAGTGTCCTCGTTTCCTCTTTGGTGCTAAAGAGGCAAGCGCAGGCGAGGAGTCCCGAGGCATTAGGCAAAGGTTTCCGTATCAGTGCAACAAGACCAAGACCAGCAGGACGACATGACGGAGGTTACCATGGAGCCCAAGACGGCGTCACCGCCAGAGCCTTTGGCTGGCGAAGACCACCTTTAGTCAGGATAACTTGTACTAGTTGTCTCCCTACGAATTTGGCCGTTGTGGCATCCCTTCCCGCCTAAACATTTGGGAAGAGGACCATGGCCTCTATAAATAGGACTAGCCACCACCATAGGGGGGGGATGGATCATTCAGATCATCCCCAACCACACAAGCTCACCAAGCACAAGAGAACCTCTCCTCAGGAGGCTGTTCTTCCCTTGTAACTGTTCATCCTCAGCCCAAGAGGCAATCCCCCACACCACACTGGAGTAGGGTATTACACCACATTAGTGGCCCGAACCAGTAACACCTTGTGTCCCTTTGTTCTGCGGGTTCGACGCGCTAGAGCCTTGAGATCGCGGTGAGGGCGTGAGCTAGAGGGGGAGAGATCTTCGTGAGCACCCCAGTGTTCAAACCTCAAGGATTTGCCGGAACCCGAAATCCGACATTTGGCGCGCCAGGTAGGGGTGCGCCGAAGCCTTCCTTCTGTCGATCCACGCTCCGCCACCACCGCGCCTCGCCCCCATGGCCGGCACTGCTCTTCCGGCTGCAACGACAGACGCCCATGGCGGGGCCAGGGGGCTCCGAGCCTTAGCCCCCGCCTTGCGGCGGGTGCAGTGGCCACCCAAGTTCAAGCCAGAGTTGCCGCCGTGCTACGACGGCGCGGCGGACCCGTCGGCTTTCCTGCTGGCGTACGAGGAGGCCGTCCTTAAGGCTGGGGGCAACGACAAGGTCATGGCCAACTGGCTTCCCATGGCCCTCACTGGTGCACCACGCGCCTGGCTGCTTGATGACCCACAAGTATAGGGGATCTATCGTAGTCCTTTCGATAAGTAAGAGTGTCGAACCCAACGAGGAGTAGAAGGAAATGATAAGCGATTTTCAGCAAGGTATTCTCTGCAAGCACTGAAATTATAGGTAACAGATAGTTTTGTGATAAGATAATTTGTAACGAGCAACAAGTAACAAAAGTAAATAAAGTGCAGCAAGGTGGCCCAATCCTTTTTGTAGCAAAGGACAAGCCTGGACAAATTCTTATATAGAGAAAAGCGCTCCCGAGGACACATGGGAATTATTGTCAAGCTAGTTTTCATCACATTCATATGATTCACGTTCGGTACTTTGATAATTTGATATGTGGGTGGACCGGTGCTTGGGTGCTGTCCTTACTTGGACAAGCATCCCACTTATTATTAACCCCTATTGCAATCATCCACAACTACAAAAGAAGTATTAAGGTAAACCTAACCATAGCATGAAACATGTGGATCCAAATCAGCCCCTTACGAAGCAACGCATAAACTAGGGTTTAAGCTTCTGTCACTCTAGCAACCTATCATCTACTTATTACTTCCCAATGCCTTCCTCTAGGCCCAAATAATGGTGAAGTGTCATGTAGTTGACGTTCACATAACACCACTAGAGGAGAGACAACATACATCTCATCAAAATATCGAACGAATACCAAATTCACATGACTACTAATACCAAGACTTCTCCCATGTCCTCAGGAACAAACGTAACTACTCAAAAAGCATATTCATGTTCATAATCAGAGGGGAATTAATATGCATAATGGATCTGAACATATGATCTTCCACCAAATAAACCAACTAGCATCAACTACAAGGAGTAATCAACACTACTAGCAACCTACAGGTACCAATCCCAGGTTTGGAGACAAGAATTGGATACAAGAGATGAACTAGGGTTTGAGAGGAGATGGTGCTGGTGAAGATGTTGATGGAGATTGGCCCTCTCCCGATGAGAGGAGCGTTGGTGATGACGATGGCGATGATTTCCCCCTCCCGGAGGGAAGTGTCCCCGGCAGAAAGCTCTGCCGGAGCCCTAGATTGGTTCCGCCTCGTTGCGGCGGAGTCTCATCCCGAAAGCTTGCTTATGATTTTTCTTCGGACGAAAGACTTCATATAGCAGAAGATGGCCACCGAAGGGCCAACAGGGGGCCCACGAGGCATGGGGCACACCCTGGGGGTAGGGCGCGCCCCCACCCTCGTGGCCAGGGTGTGGGCCCCCTCTGGTATTTCTTCTGCTCAGTATTTTTTATTATTTCCAAAAATAACTTTCGTGGAGTTTCAGGACTTTTGGAGTTGTGCAGAATAGGTCTCTAATATTTGCTCCTTTTCCAGCCCAGAATTCCAGCTGCCGGCATTCTCCCTCGTTATGTAAACCTTGTAAAATAAGAGAGAATAGGCATAAGTATTGTGACATAATGTGTAATAACAGCCCATAATGCAATAAATATCGATATAAAAGCATGATGCAAAATGGACGTATCAACTCCCCCAAGCTTAGACCTCGCTTGTCCTCAAGCGGAAACCGATAACGATAAATATGTCCACATATTTAGAGGTAGAGGTGTCGATAAAACAAAATACGGACATGAGGGCATCATGATTATTCTCATAACAACAACATATATGGATAATGTCATATGATTTCTTATGCTCAAATAATAATCTATTCACAATGCAAAGTATGAGTCAGAAACTTTTTTGAGAATCAACAAACTATCATCTCAGTCATTGAAGCAAACGCAATTTATCATAACATCAGAAAGAGTCTATGTCAGAGCTTTTCAGCAAGTCCACATACTCAACTATCATTTGGTCTTGCACAATTGGTAACACTCACGCAATACTTGTGGTTACGGAGTTTTAATCGGACACAGAGAAAGATAGGGGCTTATAGTTTCGCCTCCCAACCTCTTACCTCAAGAGTAATGTCAACAATAATAATTCATGCTAACTTACATCCAATTAGATATATATATCAGGATCTTTCCAACATCCTGTGCTTGCCAAAGGATAAAATGTAAAAAGGAAAGGTGAAGATCACCATGACTCTTGCATAAGGTAGAAGATAATAATAAAAGATAGGCCCTTCGCAGAGGGAAGCAGAGGTTGCCATGCGCTTTCAGGGTTGGATGCACAAAATCTTAATGGGAAAGAACGTCACTTTATATTGCCACTTGTGATATAGACCTTTATTATGCAGTCCGTCGCTTTTATTTCTTCCACATCACAAGATCGTATAAAGCTTATTTCCTCCACACCAATCAATCATACATATTTAGAGAGCAATTTTTATTGCTTGCACCAATGACAACTTACTTGAAGGATCTTACTCAATCCATAGGTAGATATGGTGGACTCTCATGGCAAAACTGGTTTAAGGTTATTTGGAAGCACAAGTAGTATCTCTACTTGGTGCAAAGAATTTGGCTAGCATGAGGGGGAAAGGCAAGCTCAACATGTTGGACGATCCATGACAACATACTTTATCTCAGATATAAGAAAACATAACCCATTACGTTGTCTTCCTTGTCCAACATCAACTCTTTAGCATGTCATATTTTAATGAGTGTTCCCAATCATAAAAGATGTCAAAGATAGTATATTTATATGTGAAACCTCTCTTTCTTTATTACTTCCTATTAATTGCAACGATGACCAAAGCTATGTTTGTTAACTCTCAACAATTTTTAATCATCATACTCTTTCTATGTGAAGTCATTACTCTCCATAAAATCAATATGATCTCTTTGTTTCCTTTTATTCTTTTCTCTTTTCTTTTATTCACTCAAGATCATAGCAAGATAATCAAGCCCTTGACTCAACACTAATCTTTATTATATAGCTCACGGACTCGATTACATAGAGAGATCATAAAGCAAAACTCAAAACTAGATCATACTAAAAAAATTATTCTACTAGATCGAGATATTACTAATAGGATCAAACTAAGAAAAATGGTAAAGATAGGAGTGTGATGGTGATACGATACCGGGGCACCTCCCCCAAGCTTGGCAGTTGCCAAGGGGAGTGCCCATACCCATGTGATTATGTCTCCTTCTTTGGAGGTGTTGGTGAAGAAGATGATGGTTTAGTTGATGGCGTAGGCTTCTTCCTTAATTTGCGCTTGAGGACAGAATTTTGATCCCTCACATCATCAATCTCCTGCTCCAGGCTTAATATCTTTTTGCATAGTTCCTGCTTGTTTTCCCGCAAGAGGCGAAAAGGGATAAACTCGATCTTAAGTTTCTTTGCTCTATCAGGGTGGCTTGACTTTTTGAACTCCACATGCATGTCCCCAGGTTGAGGTAATGGGACTTCATCTTCATCTGAGCTCGTCTCCTCCTTTCTCTTGGGTTCATAGTCCTCTTCTTCCGTAGTCCAACCACAATGCTCCACATCCCCATAGACCTTAGGATCTGCAAGGTAATCAGCCACATAGCTTTCTCCTTCCGAATCCTGGGACGACATGTTGCTCTAATCTGCAGCAGGACAGCTCAAAACGAAAACAGAGGATATTTGCCTGATACAGGAGTCAAAACCTTCGGGAGATTATATAATGAATTTTCACCGACCAAAATACGCATCGTGCAAGAAAACGGAGTTCGGAGAGCACACGAGGTGCCCTCGAGGCAGGGGGCGCGCCCAGGGGTTTGGAGTCGGTTTACTTACCGTACCACATACCTATTCCTTTTCGGAGTCTGAAACGTTCCAGAAAGTGTCCCTTATGTATTCCTCCGGGGTTACGATTTCAATAACATTAGTTTCAACATTTATTGAATTACCTGAGATATAATGTTTAATTCTTTGACCGTTCACCACCTTCGGATTTGTGCCTTCGAAGTTGTTGATTTTTATGGCACCAGAACGATAGACCTCCTCGATAACGTAAGGACCTTCCCATTTAGAAAGAAGCTTTCCTGCAAAAAATCTTAAACAAGAGTTGTATAGCAATACATAATCACCTGTATTAAACTCACGCTTTTGTATTCTTTTGTCATGCCATCTTTTAAGTTTTTCTTTAAACAACTTGGCATTTTCATAGGCTTGGGTTCTCCATTCATCAAGTGAGCTAATGTCAAATAACCTCTTCTAACCGGCAAGTTTGAAATCATAGTTGAGCTCTTTAATAGCCCAATATGCCTTATGTTCTAGTTCGAGAGGTAAGTGACATGCTTTTCGATAAACCATTTTTTACGGAGACATACCCATAGGATTTTTGTATGCAGCTCTATAGGCCCATAATGCATCATCAAGTCTCTTGGACCAATTCTTTCTAGATCTATTAACAGTCTTTTGCAAAATAATTTGAGCTCTCTATTACTCAATTCTACTTGACCACTAGACTGTGGGTGATAAGGAGATGCAATTCTATGATTAACATCATACTTAGCAAGCATTTTACGGAAAGCACCATGAATAAAATGTGAACCACCATCAGTCATTAAATATCTAGGGACTCCAAACCTCGGAAAAGTAACTTCTTTAAGCATCTTAATAGAAGTGTTATGATCAGCACTACTAGTTGGAATAGCTTCTACTCACTTAGTAACGTAATCAACAGCAACTAAAATATGTGTATATCCATTAGAGGCAGGAAACGGTCCCATATAATCAAAGCCCCAAACATCAAATGGTTCAATAACAAGTGAATAATTCATAGGCATTTCTTGACGTCTACTAATATTACCTATTCTTTGACATTCATCACAAGATAAGACAAACTTATGGGCATCCTTGAAAAGAGTAGGCCAATAAAAACCGGATTGCAATACCTTATGCGTAGTTCTATCTCCAGCGTGGTGTCCTCCATAAGCCTCGGAGTGACACTTGCGTAGGATCTGTTCCTGTTCATGCTCAGGTACACAACGTCTAATAACACCATCTACTCCTTCTTTATAAAGATGTGGGTCATCCCAAAAGTAATGCCTCAAATCATAGAAAAACTTTTTTCTTTTGCTGGTATGTGAAACTAGGTGGTATAAATTTAGCAACAATATAATTAGCATAAGCAGCATACCATGGAGCAGTACGAGAAGCATTTACGACATTTAATTGTTCATCAGGAAAGTTATCATCAATAGGTAGTGGGTCATCAAGAACATTCTCTAGCCTAGATAAGTTGTCTGCAACGGGGTTCTCAGCTCCCTTTCTATCAATAATATGCAAATCAAATTCTTGTAGCAAGAGAACCCATCTAATAAGTCTAGGTTTAGCATCTTTCTTTTCCATAAGATATTTAATAGCAGCATGATCCATGTGAATAGTTACTTTAGAATCAACAATATAAGGTCTGAACTTATCACAAGCAAATACAACTGCTAAGAATTCTTTTTCAATAGTAGCATAATTTCTCTGAGCATTGTCTAGAGTTTTACTAGCATATTAAATAACATTTAATTTCTTATCAACTCTTTGCCCTAGAACAACACCTATAGCATAATCACTAGCATCACACATAATTTCAAAGGGTAAATTCCAATCAGGTGGCTGAACAATAGGTGCAGAGATCAATGCTTTCTTAAGTATTTCAAATGCTTCTACACAATCATCATCGAAGACAAATGGTATATCTTTTTGTAATAAATTAGTCAGAGGCCGAGAAATTTTTGAGAAGTCCTTAATGAACCTCCTATAAAAACCGGCGTGACCAAGGAAACTTCTCATACCTTTGATGTCCTTGGGACATGGCATCTTTTCAATAGCATCAACCTTAGCTTTATCAACTTCAATACCTCTTTCGGAAATTTTATGCCCCAAGACGATACCTTCATCAACCATAAAGTGGCACTTTTCCCAATTCAAGACAAGATTAGTTTATTCACATCTCTGCAAAACTCGATCAAGGTTGCTCAAGCAATCATCAAAAGAGGATCCATAAACGGAGAAATCGTCCATGAAAACCTCACAAATCTTTTCACAAAAGTCAGAGAATATAGCCATCATGCATCTTTGAAAGGTAGCAGGTGCATTACATAAACCAAAAGGCATACATCTATAAGCAAAAGTACCGAAAGGGCAAGTAAAAGTGGTCTTTGATTGACCATCGGCTGACACAGGTATTTGAGAGAAACCAGAATAACCATCTAGAAAGCAAAAATGTGTATGTTTGGATAATCTTTCTAGCATTTGATCGATAAAAGGTAAGGGGTAATGATCCTTTTTAGTAGCTTTATTTAGTTTGTGGAAATCAATTACCATCCTATAACCTGTAATAATTCTTTGCGGAATCAATTCATCTTTATCATTAGGAACGACAGTAATACCTCCCTTCTTAGGGACACAATGGACAGGACTTACCCACTGACTATCAGCAACGGGATAAATTATACTTGCCTCAAGGAGCTTTAGTATTTCCTTTCTTACCACTTCTTTCATCTTAGGATTCAGCCGTTGTTGGTGATCACGAACTGGTTTGGCATCTTTCTCCAAATTTATTTTGTGTTGACATAGTGTGGGACTAATGCCCTTAAGATCATCGTGAGTATATCCAATAGAAGCACGGTGCTTCTTCAGAGTTTTCAATAATCTCTCTTCTTCATGCTCTGAAAGGTTAGCACTAATAATAACATGATATATCTTTTTCTCATCAAGATAAGCATATTTAAGAGTATCAGGTAACGGTTTAAGCTCAAACACGGGATCACCCTTGGGTGGAGGAGGATCCCCTAGGATTTCAACAGGCAAATTGTGTTTCAGGATGGGTTCCTGTTTAAAGAACACTTCATCTATTTCCCTTCTTTCATTCATAAACATATCATTTTCATGGTCTAGCAAATATTGTTCTAAAGGATCACTAGGAGGTACGACAATAGAAGAAAGACCAATAATTTCATCCTTCCTAGGCAATTCCTCTTCACGGTGTTGTCTACGAAATTTAGAAAAGTTAAACTCATGAGACATATCACCTAGACCAATAGTAACAACATCCTTTTCGCAATCTATCTTAGCATTAACTGTGTTCAAGAAGGGTCTACCAAATATAATGGGACAAAAGCTATCTTGTGGGGAACCAAGAACGAGAAAATCAGCAGGATATTTAGTTTTCCCACACAAGACTTCAACATCTCTAACAATTCCCATTGGTGATATAGTATCTCTATTGGCAAGTTTAATTGTGACATGAATATCTTCTAACTCAACAGGTGCAATATCATGCATAATTTCTTTGTATAAGTCAATAGGTATTGCACTAGCACTAGCACCCATATCACACAATCCATGATAACAATGATCTCCTATTTTAACAGAAATAACAGGCATGCCTACCACAGGTCTATGTTTATCTTTAGCACAAGGTTTAGCAATTCTAGCAGTTTCATCACAGAAATAAATAACATGCCCATCAATATTATCAGACAAGAGATCTTTAACAATAGCAATATTAGGTTCAACTTTAACTTGCTCAGGAGGTGTATAAGTTCTAATATTGCTTTTACGAACCATAGTTGAAGCTTTAGCATGATCCTTTATCCTAACAGGAAAAGGTGGTTTCTCAACATAAGCAGTAGGAACAATAGGATCATTATAAGTGATAGTATTTTCTTCAAGTTTAATAGGTGCAGCTACTTTTACTTCTATGGGGGATGATATTTAAACCACTTCTCTTTAGGGAGATCAACATGATTAGCAAAAGATTCACAAAAGGAAGCTACTATCTCAGAGTCAAGTCCATATTTAGTGCTAAATTTACGGAAAACATCGGTATCCATAAAAGATTTAACACAATCAAACTTAGGTGTCATATCTGACTCCTTACCTTCGTCGAGGTCCCAATCTTCAGAGTTGCGTTTAATTATTTCCAATAAATCACATTTAAATTCAATAGTCTTCATCATAAAAGAACCAGCACAAGAAGTATCGAGCATGGTGCGATTGTTATCAGAAAGCCGAGCATAAATTTTTTGAATAATTATTTCTCTTGGAAGCTCATGATTGGGGCATGAATATAACATTGATTTAAGCCTCCCCCAAGCTTGAGCGATGCTTTCTCCTTCGTGAGGCCAAAAATTATATATATAATTGCGATCATGATGAACAAGATGCATAGGATAAAACTTCTGATGAAATTCCAGTTTCAATCGTTTGTAGTTCCATGATCCCATATCATCACACAGCCTATACCATGTCAACGCATCTCCCTTCAAAGATAAAGGGAAGACCTTCGTCTTAATAACATCATCGGGCACACCTGCAAGCTTAAATAATCCACAAACTTCATCCACATATATTAGGTGCTCATTAGGATGCTTCATTCCATCTCCTGCAAAAGGATTAGCTAGAAGTTTTTCTATCATACCCGAAGGAATCTCAAAGTAGACATTTTCATTTTCAATAGGTTCAGTAGGTTGAGGAGCAACTCTTTGCTCTACTGGTCGGGGTGAAGATACCCTGAACAAGCCCCTCAGCGGATTACTTTCCATAGTAACAAGTGACAGTAAATTTCAGCACAGTATATAAATTTTTCCTTACCAAATTCCACCTACCAAAGGCGCTTCACTCCCCGGCAACGGCGCAAGAAAAGAGTCTTGATGACCCACAAGTATAGGGGATCTATCGTAGTCCTTTCGATAAGTAAGAGTGTCGAACCCAACGAGGAGCAGAAGGAAATGATAAGCGGTTTTCAGCAAGGTATTCTCTGCAAGCACTGAAATTATAGGTAACAGATAGTTTTGTGATAAGATAATTTGTAACGAGCAACAAGTAACAAAAGTAAATAAAGTGCAGCAAGGTGGCCCAATCCTTTTTGTAGCAAAGGACAAGCCTGGACAAATTCTTATATAGAGAAAAGCGCTCCCGAGGACACATGGGAATTATCGTCAAGCTAGTTTTCATCACGTTCATATGATTCGCGTTCGGTACTTTGATAATTTGATATGTGGGTGGACCGGTGCTTGGGTGCTGTCCTTACTTGGACAAGCATCCCACTTATGATTAACCCCTATTGCAAGCATCCGCAACTACAAAAGAAGTATTAAGGTAAACCTAACCATAGCATGAAACATGTGGATCCAAATCAGCCCCTTACGAGGCAACACATAAACTAGGGTTTAAGCTTCTGTCACTCTAGCAACCCATCATCTACTTATTACTTCCCAATGCCTTCCTCTAGGCCCAAATAATGGTGAAGTGTCATGTAGTCGACGTTCACATAACAACACTAGAGGGGAGACAACATACATCTCATCAAAATATCGAACGAATACCAAATTCACATGACTACTAATAGCAAGACTTCTCCCATGTCCTCAGGAACAAACGTAACTACTCACAAAGCATATTCATGTTCATAATCAGAGGGGTATTAATATGCATAATGGATCTGAACATATGATCTTCCACCAAATAAACCAACTAGCATCAACTACAAGGAGTAATCAACACTACTAGCAACCTACAGGTACCAATCCCAGGTTTGGAGACAAGAATTGGATACAAGAGATGAACTAGGGTTTGAGAGGAGATGGTGCTGGTGAAGATGTTGATGGAGATTGGCCCTCTCCCAATGAGAGGAGCGTTGGTGATGACGATGGCGATGATTTCCCCCTCCCGGAGGGAAGTGTCCCCGGCAGAACAGCTCTGCCGGAGCCCTAGATTGGTTCCGCCAAGGTTCCACCTCGTGGCGGCGGAGTCTCGTCCCGAAAGCTTGCTTATGATTTTTCTTCGGACGAAAGACTTCATATAGCAGAAGATGGCCACCGAAGGGCCAACAGGGGGCCCACGAGGCAGGGGGCGCGCCTAGGGGGGTAGGGCGCGCCCCCCACCATCGTGGCCAGGGTGTGGGCCCCCTCTGGTATTTCTTCCGCTCAGTATTTTTTATTATTTCCAAAAATAACTTTCGTGGAGTTTTAGGACTTTTGGAGTTGTGCAGAATAGGTCTCTAATATTTGCTCCTTTTCCAGCCCAGAATTCCAGCTGCCCGCATTCTCCCTCCTTATGTAAACCTTGTAAAATAAGAGAGAATAGGCAAAAGTATCGTGTGTAATAATAGCCCATAATGCAATAAATATCGATATAAAAGCATGATGCAAAATGGACGTATCACTGCTCAATCTCCCGTGATCCACGGTGGTATCTTGGACGAAGCTGCGTAGCCTCTTCGCTGCGCGCTTCGCGGCACCGGCGCCCCTCGCCGTCGCGGCCATCCTCGACGGCTCGCAAGCGCCGCCCTCGGACCGTCACACCAAGCCGTTTTTTGCCAGATTGGCGCCGCTTCCGTGCGGCAGGGAGCTCCCCCGGGTTGGGCAGCGCCCAAGGACGACCTGACCTTCGACTCGGGGGATCACCCTGTCACCACTGTCCGCTCAGGCGTGCTCCCAATGCTTTGCACGCCCACCATCTGCAGCATAGCTGTCACCAAGACCCTCATCGACGGTGGCGCCGGCCTCAACGTGCTCTCTATGGAAGCTTTTAGCCTTCTTCACGTACCGCTCGAACGGCTCTGCCCCGGCAAGCCCTTCTCCGGGGTTGGCGACGGCTCCACCGGCCCCTTGGGCAGATCTGTCTTCCCGTGACCTTCGGTACCTGCGGCAACTACCACGCTGAGCTGATCAACTTCGACATCGCCTGCATTGGCCTTCCGTACAGCGCCATCATTGGGTACCCGGCTCTGGCTTAGTTTATGGCGGCAACCCATCCGGCCTACAACCTCATGAAGATGCCCGGGAGCAAGGACGTCCTCACCATAGTTGGAGATACCAAGGAGGCTCTGGTGGCGCTCAAGCTTGCCCTCAAGACCGTCGCGACGGCGCGACCGGCCGACGAGGCCACCTCTAGAGTTAAGGAGGCCGCACCGGCCAAGAAGAAGCAGTTGTTCACTCAAGATCGGGCAGAAACCAAGCAGGTGCCGGTCGAGGAAGATGGGTCCTCTGGAGCCACCTTCACCATAGGTGCCAACCTCGACCCTGTTCAAGAGGAGGCATTGGTGAAGTTCTTGCATGCAAACAAGGAAGTGTTCGCCTGGGAGCCCAAACAGCTGGTAGGGGTCCCAAGAGGGGTGATCGAGCATCACTTAAGGGTGTGCCCCAATGTGCGCCTTGTGAAGCAGAAGGCGCGGCGACAGTCCACGGAGAAGCAGTCCTTCATCGTCCAGGAAACCCGCAAGCTGGAGGCAGCAGGTGTCATTCGCGAGGTTCGGTACCCCGAGTGGTTGGCGAACCCCGTCGTTATGCCAAAGAAAGGCGGGAAGGAGCGCATGTGTGTCGACTTCACCAACCTCAACAAGGCCTGTCCCCAAGATCCGTTCCCGCTTCCACGCATCGACCAGATCATCGACTCCACCACCGAGTGCGACCTGCTGTGCTTCCTGGATGCGTTTTCAGGCTATCACCAGATCAAGATGGCAGTAGAGGATGTGGAGAAGACGGCCTTCTTGACCCCGTGCGGGGTATACTGCTACACTTGCATGCCATACGGATTGCGCAACGCGGGCGGGACCTTCCAACGGCTGATGCACATCGCCCTGGGTCAGCAGCTCGGGAGGAACGCTAAAGCCTACGTCGACGACATTGTGGTGAAGTCTCGGGAGGCGAGAACTTTGATTCAGGACCTGGAGGAGACCTTCGCGAGCCTGCGCCAGGTGGGCTTGCGGCTCAACCCAGAGAAATGCGTGTTTGGTGTCCCTTCCGGCAAGCTGCTAGGTTTCCTCGTGTCCCACAGGGGGATCGAGGCCAACCCAGAGAAGGTCAAGGCGATCGACGACATGAGCCCACCGCAAACCCTCAAGTAGATGCAGAAGCTTACTGGCTGCGTGACTTCGCTGGGGCGCTTCATCTCCAAGCTAGGAGAGCGCGCCCTACCATTCTTCAAGCTGATGAAGAAGAAGGGCCCATTTGAGTGGACCCCGGAGGCCGACCAAGCGTTCCAAGACCTTAAGAGATACCTGACCAGCCCTCCGGTGATGGTGGCGCCCCGCCCTCTTGAACCCCTGGTGCTCTACCTTGCCGCCACTCCTTACTCTGCCAGCGCAGCTCTGGTGGTGGTTCGGGAAGAGCGCCAGGTCAAGGATGCGTCACGCCGAGCCACGCCCCCAGCTGGCGCGATACAAGACCCGGAGGGCACCGCAAGGGCTGCAGCAGTGCCAACAGGTGACTAGGCTCAGCAAGACGGCACCCTTGGGCCTGCGGAGGCCCCAATGAGCGACCAGGCTTTGGGGGTTCCATCGCCTCAGGAGGCGCCTCAACCTTCGGTAGGCATGGGCCCTGTCGACGCGCCCGCCCTCGTCGAGCACCTAGTGTATTTCGTCAGCATGGTTCTATTGGATGCAAGGGCACGGTACCCCATGCCTCAGAAGCTCTTGCTCGCGCTCTTGGTGGCCTCGCATAAGCTACGACACTACTTTCAAAGTCACTCAATCAAGGTCGTCTCGGCCTACCCACTGGAGAGGGTACTCATGAGCCCCAACGCTGCTGGAAGAGTCACCGAGTGGAACATCGAGCTGCAAGCATTCCAGTTGGAATTCAGTACGACCAGGGTCATTAAAGGAGCCACGCTCGCCGACTTCATAGCAGAATGGACAGACGCCCCGGGGCTTGAAGCAGGCGAGGATCGATCCCTCTCGCCGGGAAGTGAAGTGCCAGACGGCTGGGTTATGTATTTCGATGGCGCGTTCGCACGCCAGGGCGCAGGGGCTGGAGCAGTGCTCATCTCGCCTACTCTGGACAAGCTCTACTACGCCGTGCAGCTCTGCTTCCAGCATGGTGAGAAGGTCTCCAACAACATCGCGGAATACAAAGGCCTCATAGCTGGCCTTAAGGCTGCGGTGGCCCTAGGGGTGAAGCGCCTCACCATCAGGGGCAAATCGCAGCTTCTCGTCAACTTCTCCAGCAAGGTATACGAGGCGAGGGACGAGCACATGGAGGCATACCTCGCGGAGGTATGCAAAATGGAAAAGCAGTTCTTGGGCCTAGAATTGCAGCACGTGCTCCATGGCACCAACAAGGAGGCCGACGACATCGCCAAGAGAGCATCCAAGTGACTACCCCAAGAGCCTGGCGTCTTCGAGGAGCGGCTCTTCAAGCCGTCGGCAGCACCTCTGCTTTCGAGGCCGGTGCCGCCTCAGGAGGAGATTCCCCAACCACCTGCCTCGGGAGCCCCGGCCTGCGGCCCAACCTCGGGGGTGCGCGTACTCCTGGCGCTCAAGCCTCAGGAGGGGTGCTGGACAAAGGGATTCAAGGAATATCGGACACAAGGGATGCTGCTGGAGAAGGAGGAGGACGCGGAGCGCGTGGCCCGACAGGCTACGACGTACTGCATCGAGGACGGTGAGTTATACGGGAAGCGGCTGAATGACGTTTCCCTGCGTTGTATCTCCAGGGAACAGGGGAAAAGAGCTGCTAGCTGACATACACGACGGAGGCTGGGGGCACCACTCGTCGTCAAAAACCCTTGTCGGCAAGGCATTCCGCAGCGGGTTCTAGTAGCCTACGGCGCTCAATGACGCAACCGAGCTGGTGAAGTCCTGCGAGGCCTACCAATTCCACGCCAAGCAGATTCATCAGCCGGCTTAGGGCCTCCAGACCATTCCTCTCTCGTGGCCATTCGCAGTCTGGGGGCTGGATATCTTAGGCCCGTTCCCCCGAGCGCCTGGGGGCTACCGCTACGTCTACGTCGCCATCGAGAAGTTCACCAAGTGGGCGGAGGTAGAAGTTGTCCGCACCATCCCAGCCGGATCCACAGTCAAGTTCGTCAAGGTCCTCGTGAGCCGGTTCGGAGTTCCTAATCGCATCATCACCGACAACGGCTCGCAGTTCACTAGCAATCTCTTCAGACATATTGTGCTAACCTTGGAACACAGATCTGCTATGCTTCGGTGGCACACCCCAAGAGCAATGGTCAAGCCGAACTCGCCAATTCGGAGGTCCTGAGAGGCCTCAAGACCAGGACCTTCAAGAAGAAGCTCGAGGCCTGCGGCAGGGGCTGGCACGAGGAGCTCCAGTCTGTGATGTGGTCCATCCGCACCACCGTCACCAAGCCAACGGGCGAGACCCCGTTCTTCCTCGTCTACGGAGCAGAAGCGGTTCTCCCTCACGAGGTCAAGCATCGCTCCGCGCGGGTCCTGGCGTTTGATGAGACGCAGCAGGACGCCATGCGGGGGATGGACCTTGTGCTGGGGGAGGAACGCCGCCGCGAAGCCATGCTCCGAGCGGCAAGATACCAGCGGGCGCTGCGGCGGCATCACTGCCGCAGCATCCGCTCCAGGACGCTCGAGGTGGGTGACCTCGTCCTAAGGCGGGTGCTCTCCAGGGAAGGGCTGCATAAGCTTTCGCCCATGTGGGAGGGCCCGTTTAGGGTCGCCCACAACTCCAGGCCTGGCGCCGCGCGCCTGGAGACGCAGGACTGGGTCCCCATCCAGAACGCCTGGAACATCCAGCACCTCCGGAAGTTCTAGCCATGAAGCAAGGCCCAGTGCCTGGGAAGCAAGGCCCAGTGCCTGTGAAGGTCTCCGCTCGTGACACTCTCACGTAATAATGAGTGAGGCTGTACACGCCCCGGAGTCTCAAGAGTGCCGCCCTCGGGCCTCGGGGGCTCCCTCCCACGTCCTAGTGGCAGCACTTAGCTCCGCGCTGGTGAGAAGACAAGAAAACTAGACTAGGTGCCGGACGCGGCTTTTCATTTGCTTTCCGCAGTTGGCCTGCCCCTCTTTAGTGAAAATTTGCTTTCTGGTGTTCCTTGCTGGCTTGGTTCCATTGCCTTTTGCCCCCTTTTCTGCCCTCGGTTCCTCATTTTGACCCGTGCTCTCCCTCGCATGCCTCGTGAGGGGACTGGATAGGTGCCCTCGTGAGCGTTTTTTCCTGTTCTTCGCAAGGCACCCTCGCTCGAGTTCGCGAGCTGGCGCACCTCTCTCAATCCATGCCCCTCGGGTACCACGATGCGAAGCGTTGGGTCATGGCTAGCTGCGCCTGCGAGCAAGGCTCGGAAGAATAAGAGTTTCCTAACGAATTTTTGCAGTTCCTAGACGCCTCCCAAGCCAAGGAGGCCTCGCCAGATACGGGGAAATGCGCGCCTCACGAGGCAGAGACTACTTCGAGCGCGTCAAGCTAAGTTATTCCTACGCGCCTACATAAAATGTTGATGCTACAACACGACACAGGAACGATAAACATAGCATAGCAACTTGGAAATCATAGTTGTTGCACGCCCCAGCGGGGCCCCATACTTGTCTCTCTCTTAATGCAGGAAGGAAAGGAAGAACGAAACAAAAGTGGCATGTGCTCCTGCGGCAGTTCGCGAGGTTGGGCCCATGGCACTCTCCTGAGCTCAGCCAGACCCCTCCTCGTGCTTCACTGGAGCACGGCGATGAGACAACCCGCTGCCACCCTCGAAGCGGGCGCGGCGGCGTGGCGGCTGGTCGTAGCCGCAACTGTTGGAGCTGTCGCCGAAAGAAGAGTCGCCGTAGCTGTACAAGCCATGGCCGGCGCCGAGGGCAAGCCCGCCTTCACCCTCGTCGCGGCCGTCGCCGAGACTGAGCACCTCACCGTCGTTGTTGTCCTCAGGGCAGCACCCGACACGGCGGCCATCTTCCCCGAACACCCTCACATAGAGGGTCGCGTTGCCATCGTACTTGAAGTCACTACAGGAATCAGCTACTTTGTCGTCCGCCAAGGCAGACGGCAAAGGCACCGAAGGCGGACGGCAAAGGCCTTTGCCGTCTGCCGCGGACGACAAAAGGCGCCGGCAAAGACAGGATCGGTAAAGACCTTCTTTGTCGTCTGCTTCGTGAGGCGGACGGCAAAGGAGCCTTTGCCATCAGCGGCGGACAACAAAGAAAGCCGACGGCAATAAATTCGCTGTTAGTCCGTTAGGTGGCTAACAGCAGTCTTTGCCGTCCATGGCTGACGGCAAAGAGCATCAGGCCTTTGCCGTCTGCCACTGTAGGCAAACTGACCAAATGGGTCAGCTACCAGGAAACACAGGTGGTTGCCACGTGGCTTCTTTGTCGTCCGCGGCGGACGACAAAGAGCCTGTTGCTGTCGGTGGCAGACGGCAAAGAGCATGCATTGCCTCTTTTTTCTGTTTTTTCTTATACCCAACCATTTTCACAGCAAATAGATGATACATATATATTTTTCACATGGCAAGTTCACAGCAAACATATGAGATATCCAACACATATAATTTCATCATACATGGATAGTTCCATCAACCATACATAGCAAGTTCCACATACATGCATCCAACCATACATATCACAATAGTGTCATCCTACCATACATGCATAGTTCATCGATATAAAAGAAACATAGTTCGTCCAAACAAGCACTCCATCTATGCAAGCTTCCGTGAAGCAAATGAATTCTGCAAAATGGGAAATAAGAAAGTTAGAAGAAGAAGATTAGAAGAAGATTAGAAGAAGATTAGAAGAAGAAGAAGAAAATGAAGAAGAAGAAGAATATATGACATTTATGAGCTAATTTAGGTGAAATGGATCGTTTGTGAGCTAACTTAGGTGAAATGGATCGTTTATGAGCTAACCTAGGTGAAATGGATCGTTTATGATCTAACTTAGGTAAAATGCATAATTTTAGAGCTAACCTAGGTAAGATGGACCATTTTGGAGCTAACCTTGGTAAAATGGGTCATTTTAGAGCTAACTTGGGTAGAATGGATCATTTATGAGCTAATTAAGGTAAAATGGGTCATTTTAGAGCTAACTTAGGTAAAATGGATCGTTTATGAGCTAACTAAGGTAAAATGGATCATTTTAGAACTAACTTAGGTAAAATGGATCGTTTATGAGCTAACTAAGCTAATTATGCCATTTTTGACATAAGTAAGCTAAGTACATGTCATTATTGAGCAAACCTAGTTAACTAAGCATATTAGAGCTAACTTTGGTCATTTTGGAGGAAACAAAGCTAAGTATAGATCGTTTTAGAGCTAACTTAGGTAAAATGGATGGTTTTGGAGGTCAGTAAGCTTATTAAGTCATTTTGGAGGAAATAAAGCTAAGTCTAGGTCTTTATGCATTTGTTAAGCAAAACACTAGAGAAACTTACCGTGATCATGGAGGTGTGGGAGCGGGCTGGCTCATGCCGGTAGCTGGAGAAGGATCGTGCGATGCTTGTCTGGAGTTACACTGCACCAAAGATCATTTCCAATGTCTCGTTAGCATGATGACACTCAAATGTTAAGACTAGCAAGTAGTGTCCATTCAAATTAAACTCACCGTCCTCCCAGGAGCAATCTCTGGCATCGGCGGAGCATTCTGACCGGACTTCTCGCAAACAAACTGCACATTTGGTTTTGACGACTCAGTCATACTAGTTAGTAATGAGACAAACACTACATGAATGTTTTGGCTAATCAGCAGAAGAAACTTACCACAAGGAGCTCGTACATGGCCCTTGCCTGCATGTCATTCCGTGCCCTCTCCTTCTCCAACATCTTTGTCGTCCTCTCCTCCAACTCCCGCTGCCTCTCCGCCGCCTTCGACAGAAGTTTCTCCGTTCTATCTCTCTCACTCTGTATACCAGCCTGCAAAACCACTCCTCGTTAGCATTTGTAATCATTGATGGAAGCACACACAATGTAATGGAGAAAGATAGCTGAGTACGTATAACTACCCTTGAAGGCGAGTTGGACTGGCCGTTCACGAGGCCTTATCTCAGGAGCAGATCTCGACTGGCGCACCTTGATCTCCCGGAGAGTGCTAGGACAACGGATAAGTCCATCTCCAATGGCTATCGAGCCATGGGGCCTCCCGCCACCAGCTATCATCACCAGCTCTAGATCAATGGGACCTGGCTCGGGTTAAAGTCCTCCCCTTTCCTCGCCTTCCCTTGATCTCTATATTTCACGAGCTTGTCGTGGGAGGAGATGTTGGTGAAGTTGTTTGCATCATCGAGGTCAGACGGAGAGAATGCCTTGACTTTCTTGTAAGAGGCAGTATGGGCCATGGCATAGAGGTCGTACACCTCTGGCACCTTATCTGCCTTATTGTAGCGTGCCTGAAACAGAGAAACAAAGTAAATTAGTAATTAAAGGGCTCAAGCTAGCATGATGAATGGATTGCATGAATCATGAAGCAAACCACATACCCAGTTCCTCCCGAACTGATATAAGTTGGAGCTGCCTTGATGGTGTGGCACACCTTCCATTTGGGCACGTTTTTCCTTGGCCGCGTTGTGGACGGCTAGCCATTCTTTTGAGCACCACTCATTGACAAACACCTCCCAACAATCCATCCGATCCGCACACCATCTCGGAGGCGCCTATGTTAGCAACTAGAAACTTGAACGCGACGGCTATGAATTACTAAATGAAGGAAGTAAGTACAAGGCCTTAAGAATTACCTTCATGTACTGCTCCTTACTCAGGAACTTCTCGCGGCACGCCGACTTGGGCTTCTTGATACCACACAAGGCGTAGTAGTCTTGAACAACCTGCACCCGAGCCTCGTTCCATAAGTTCTGTAGTACGCGCTTGCAGGCGTTCTCGATAACATTTGCTGCCTCCTCCTCGTATCCCTCCTCACACCTGTAGGATGTCTGCAATCAAATGAGACAATATTGATTAGTACAATTAATAACTAGCTAGTTGAAGATTTTTAATTGTGTAAAGGAGAAATTACCCAGAACTTTATGATCACCACGTCTGCCCTGGTGTCGCACAAGACACCGTCGATAATCTTACCCGGCGGGGCCGGGGCAGCCAAGTAGTGCTCCCAGCTCAATCCAAGCTCTGGAAGCCGACCCTCACCAGGCAATGTGACAAACCCCGGGAAGTTTTGCCGGCAAAGCACTCCAAGGACGGAGTTGGGCCGCGGACCTTCTCATGGTGGTCCCACCCCCTGCAGCATGACAAGGCCAACGCATTAGATATTTGAAGAAACGTGAATGCAGAAGGTACAAAAATATTAAATGCACTTACCTCTCCCCATCAGGGAAAATCAACCACCTCTGCTCGCGGGTCGCCGGCACGGACGGGAGCCGTGTACAACCATGCTGGTTGACATTACCCCCTCCTCCTCAATATCAGTCGGCTCCCCGCCATCATCAGCATGGCCACTCGGCCCCTCAGGCTGATCCGGCCAGGTACCCCATCCAGACGTGTGCTCGTCCGGGGTCTCGTGGGCCGAAGGCCCGTGGACCCCAGGCTCGTGGACCGGAGTCCGTGTAGCCTCCTCCTCGGATGAGTCCACCCTAGCAGTCATGTGCTCAGGTGAAAAAGCTAGGGGTGGCGGCGAGGAAGGCACCCTAGCAGTCACGTGCTCGGGTGAAAAAGCTGGGGGTGGCGGCGAGGAAGGCACCCTAGCAGTCACCCTACCTCCTCTCCCGCGACCACGTGCTCCACCACCTCTCTTCTTCCCTCCCTTTCCTCGTCCCCTGCTGGGCACCGCGGTCGACGAAGAAGGGCCCGATGGTGTCGACATACTGTCCAGCAACGCTCGGCGGATTTGTGCGGGTGGAATGGAAGACCTCCCACCACGCGCCGACGAAGAAGGGGCCTCGGAGCGCTCCGGACCAGCGCCCACCATCTTTCAACACCTGCCATGACAAAGAGTAAACGAAATTAATACAACATAAAAAAATACCGACATGAATAATAATATATGATGTTTTTCATAACAAAATCGAAAAATATATATGATATTTAAATCTACCCGATCAACACAATTATATATGATGTTTCTCATAACAAAATCGAAAAATATATGAGCTAACTCATAATTCACAAATATATGACCCCGTCGGCCTCTGGTGTCGTGGGTGCCGTGTCGGGGTCGGGGTGCCGTGTCGGGGTCGGGGTGCTGTTTCAGGGTCGGGGTGTCGGGGTCGGGGTGTGGTGTCAGGGTGTCAGGGGTCGGGTCGGGGTGTCGTGTCGGGGTGGCGTGTTGGGGTCGGGGTCGGGGTCGGGGTGTGGGTCGGGGTGTGGTGTCAGGGTGTCGGGGTGTTGGGGTCGGGGTGTCAGGGTGTCGGGTTGTCGGGGTCGGGGTGTCGGGTGTCTTTTTCTTCTTTTTTCCTCTTTTTCCTTTTCTTCTTCTCTTCTACTTCTTTTCTTCTTCTTCTTCTTCTTCTTCTTCCTCTTCTTCTTCTTCCTCTTCTCCTTTTTCCTCTTCTTCTTCTTTTCTTCTTCTTCTTCTTCTCCTCCTCTTCCTCCCTCCTCCTCCTCCTCTTCCTCTTCTTCCTCTTCTTTCTTCTTCTTCTTCTTCTTCTTCTTCTTATTCTTCTTCTTCCTTCTTCTTCTTCTTCTTCTTCTTCTTCTTCTTCTTATTCCTCCCCCTTTCTACTTATTCTACTTTTCTTCTTCTTTTTTCATCTTTTTTCACTTCCTTTAATTATGACTATTTAACTCAAACCTAACACTAATCTAATGTAATTAAACCTAAAACTAAACCTAAACTAAAAAAACTAAACTAAATAACCTAAACTAATTAAACCTAAACTATTTAAACTAAATAACCTAAACTAAATAAACTAAAAAAACTTAAACTAAATAACCTAAACTAAGCATAAAAGAAAAACAGAAAAGAAAACAGGGGCAGGGGCTCACTGTGGGGGCGGCAACGGGTCGTGGAGGAGGCGACGACGGGGCGGCGGCGAGGCAGGGTGGCAACGGGGCGGGGAGGGCCGGCGGCGGGTGGCGCTCCTCGGGCGGGCGGCGGCGGCCCGGTGGAGGGGGAGGCCGCGGCGGGTGGGGGCGGCGGTGGCCCGGTGGAGGGGGAGGCCGCGGCGGGACGGGGCGGGGACGACCACGCAGGGGAGGGGGCGGGGCGGCTGGACGGCCGCGGCGTGGAAGGGGCGGCGGGGGCGCGGTGGACGTCGTGGCGCCGGAGGGGAGGGGTGCGGGGCGACGGGGCGAGGGGCGAGGGAGCGGCGGCGGGTGGTGGGGCGACGGGGCAAGGGGCGGCGGGTGGTCGGGGCGGCGGCGGGTGGCTGGTGGCGGGTGGCGGTGGTCTCGTCGGGGAGAGAGGACAGAAAGAGAGAGAGAGAGAGAGAGAGAGAGAGAGAGAGAGAGAGAGAGAGAGAGAGAGAGAGAGAGAGAGAGAGAGAGAGGGGGAGGGGCGGGGTGGGTAGACGTTAGTTAGGTTATCTCTTTGCCATCCGCCCCCCTTTTCCGTCCGCTTTTTTTCTCTTTGCCGTCCGCTCCCAGACGACAAAGAGGGGGCCGGTAGGTTTTTTCTGAGCAGATCGTTAGTGGGGCCCACCTCCCTCTTTGCCGTCTGCCTGGACCCGTGGCTGGCAGCTCACCAACAAAGAAGCGCGGGAGCTGAAGCCAGGTATCGGCCGGGTTCTCTGACCACACGACGAACTCCGGCAGCACCTTTGCCGAGTGGAAGCGCGGCCTGGGAGGCCGCGGGACCATGGCGCGCCTCCCTTCATCGACGGGGCTGCCACAACCTGGGCGACTCCCCCATGCGAAGAGGCGCCACCGCGGCCGCGAGGGGCCACGGCGGGGGTCGCGGTGTGCTTGCGGGGACGGCCGCGCCCCCTCTTGGGCGGCGGTGAGCCGGGCCCCTCCTGGCGGGCCTTCCCCTACTCTGCGGCCGAGAACCTCTTCGCAGGTGCCATGGGTGTCGATGCCGACAGTGAAGCAAGGGAGAAGAAACGAGCGGAGCAGGAAGAGATGAGCGATGGGGGCTCCGCCCCCTCCTCATTTATAGCGGAAGAAGGCCAACCGGCAAACCCCACGATCACAGGTAATGATGATTTTTCTCTGCATGCAGCAGGGACTCGTCGAGTCGGGCAGTTGCCGAGGCAGCGTGGGGAAGCGGAGACGCCCACGTCCAATCAATCGCCACGCGTCAAGCGAGGCCGCAGGCTGTGGGGCCCGCGGCACTCCGCACTTGCCCTTTGGCTTCGCCTCGAAGCCAAGTCCAAGCGCGCCTCGGGCCCGGGGGCTATTGTCGGCGTCCTGGGAACGGGGGTCCCCAGACTTGCCTTCCTCCGGCCCACGGCGTGGCTCCACCAGCGGCCCTGTACGGCCCATCTTCACCAGCAAACACTCAAGACCCTCGCGAGGGGCCAAGCCTCGCGAGGTGGACGACACAAGACCTCCTTGGGGGCGGCCTTATCAGGCTGGCTCGCGAGGGGCGGAGAGATCAAGGCAAGGGGCACCTCGCGAGGTTCCTGTGATGTAAGCCATGACGACCAGGGCCAGGCGAGCGCCAGGTGGGCGCCAGCGCGCACAATGTCCTCGTTTCCTCTTTGGTGCTAAAGAGGCAAGCGCAGGTGAGGAGTCCCGAGGCATCAGGCAAATGTTTACATATCAGTGCAACGAGACCAAGACCAGCAGGACGGTAGGACCAAGGTCACCGTGGATCCCAAGACAGCGTCACTGCCATAGCCTTTGGTAGGCGAAGACCACCTTTAGTCAGGATAACTTGTACTAGTTGTCTCGCTTCGAATTTGGCCGTTGTGGCATCCCTTCCTGCCTAAACATTTGGGAAGAGGAACAATGCCTCTATAAATAGGACTAGCCACCACCATAGGGGGGGACGGATCATTCAGATCATCCCCAACCACACAAGCTCACCAAGCACAAGAGCACCTCTCCTCAGGAGGCTGTTCTTCCCTTGTAACTATTCATCCTCAGCCCAGGAGGCAATCCACCACACCACACTGGAGTAGGGTATTACACCACATCTGTGGCCCGAACCAGTATAAACCTTGTGTCCCTTTATTCTGAGGGTTCGACGCGCTAGAGCCTTGAGATCGCAGTGAGGGTGTGAGCTAGAGGGGGAGAGATCTTCATGCGCATCCCAGTGTTCGAACCTCAAGGGTTTGCCGGAACCCGAAATCCGACAGTACGGCGCAGAGGCCGTCTTAACCTGCGATATTATTCATGACTCACCTCGAGTGCGCATCTACGAAGAAAGAGAGGCCGAGCTCGATCAGCAGGACGACTTAGATGGCCTGGAGGAGGAGCGCGATGTCGCAAAAGCTTGTTCAGCATTCTACCAACAACAAGGTCGAAGATACCAAAGCAGAGAAGTGCGAGCCAAGACTTATAATGTCAGTGAACTCGTTCTACGCCTACCAGAGAAGAAAAAGGACAAGCTCAAGCCCAAATGGGAGGGTCCCTTCATTATAGATGAAGTTCTCACTGGAGGAGCCTATCGCCTTGGTAATGCATCGGATAACCGCTTAGAGCCGAACCCATGGAACGCTACCAGACTCCGAAGATTCTATGCCTAAGTCCGGACTCATTGTTCGTTACCTTTTTCTCTTTTTTCTATTTCTTCTTTTTGTTTTTATACGACTTCTAGCTCGTGTTCGGATAAACCACACACTTAAGGGCCATACATCCTTAAATGTACATACCCCACAATACCTGGGGGCTTATTTTCACATAAGCTTATTATTATTTTTCGAGCATCAAGCTCACCGTATATATGTGTCACCTTCTCATATATGTCTTTCCTTCGCCATTATATGCACCTTTATTACTTAAGTTTTTGCCAAGCTGGGTTGCCTGGCTCCTGTGCTTATGCCCTACGTTCCCGATTGTTCGGCTAGGGCATAAAGAGAGCACCTCTGCGATTGTTACCACCGGGTCATCAGGACGTGTACCTCAGACGGGTGAAGCCGAAAGCTAGCGTTCTTAAGGGAATAATTGGTCAGCGGACAAAAGACGAACTACCTTCGTTGTCACATAAGCCCCCAAAATATAAAGTGAACTATGATTTCTAGCATCACCGCCTAGGCATGCAAAACAACGCATGCTACACCCAGGGAGAGGAACCCTTAACGGAACTATTTTCTCTGGAAGATGTTTGTTACGAATAAATGTAATATAACATAACTCGCCGAATACAACTTGTCTGTTCAAGCAATTATGACCTGACTGCCTAGTTTCCGTACATACTTTGGTGTTTACCAACGGTGTTGTATTCGGAAACACTCCAAACCTTGGGTTTCGGAGGTTGAAGCAGAGGGACTGCCATGACAATCGTTTTACAATTCGGCTAGAGAAAAGTTTGCCGATAAAAGTACATTGCTACTTGCACTCAAAAACTTCTTGCTCCTGTAGACCATCTAACAGGTTGTCTAGTTTGCAATCCTGTTGTGAAAACTTGGCGGCTATCTTTACTTGGTCATACTCCAAGCTAACGGGAATTTCTTGTCCATCTGGTCCCCGAGGTCTGACCCGGGCCATATGATTCGGATCAAGTCCGGTGTACCATGTTTTCACCATGGCTCAGGCCTCTCTTGCGCCTTCTCGGCATGCCGATATCTTCCATAGCCCGAAGCGGCGACGAGCCCCCTTGAATAAATTCACGAGTTCCTCCATACTTCCTGGAGGAGAATCGGATGTCCATAAAGCCTTAGCAATGTTTCTCATTGCCTTCCGAGTTCGCTCATGCACTTTGGACAACTCTTGTAGCAGATCGCCTTGAAATCCGGAAACTTCTCCTTCGGTCCGCCCAGTCAGCACAACTACAGAAACAATCTTGTTAAACTTTCCATCAAGGGACCATACAAAAGTGAGGTTTAAGAGCATACTGAATATGCCTACTTTCAGCTTTCTGTTCTCCTTCAAGGCATCCGCCAGTTGGGCCCGTCTGTCCTTCAGCTCTTCGGCTTGCTTGATGTTTGCATCTTGTAGTTTGTTCTTCTCATTAATGGTCCGTGTTAATACACGCTGACCAGTGGCTTCTTGCCCTTCGGCGTGTTGTTTGTCCACCTGAGCAGCCCGTAGCCTTTCGTCCAACCGGTCCGACGATCCTTCCGTTGCATACAAAAGCAATGCATAGTTAGAATCATTGTGGGCGCGGAATAATATCCTCCTGATACTATTGTGCTCACCATTGAGTGCCCCCGTGGATTTCTTCAAATTCTCAAGTTCGGCGGTGGCGACAGTTAGCTTCATTCAGCATTCTTCCAGCTCCTTGGATAATGTGTTATTCTTCTCTGTGAGTACCTGAGGGCGTAATGACCCTTAAATCAGTTGGGCTAACTGCTTCAAGGCTCGGGGGAGAGGACAATAGTCCTTACCCGCATATCCTTTGAAAGCTAGTGAGTGGATCCAGCAAGCCCATCCCAGGCAGCTCGGATGTATGCATCCGCTGAGCTGAAGGCATTGAATGCCTCTTCGGTGAAGTTCGGGTCGCGCATAGCTGCCCTCCGGCGCTGATGGTTCATTGCACTCTCCACTTCGGAGTTGGTGACGGATACATTATCCGAATCCTCGGGGAGAGGACAATCCAGCATTGCACCCGTATCAACTATAGTCCTTGGGGCAAGGTCCGGGGCCGGATTGATTGATGCATGACCAGCGAGGTCTCCGGACATAGCCCAGCGAATACTCTTCCTGAAAATATGGCACAACAGGAAACATCATAATTTGGTATATCTGCCAAGGACATATTAAAAACCATACCTCTGTGGTGAAGCCTCGGCAGTATTGCCATCCACCTTCTTTTCAAAGACCCGCCCTGCGCAGGCGCCACCCTCTTAAGGGACGCCTCCGATACGGCGTGGCGAGACGAGCGCCACCCCTTTGGAGCACGAGACAGTGCGGTGGGTGAGGCACAATGAGAAAACTCTTTTGGAGGGACGTCTCCTGGGTACTTACGTGGGAAGGGGGGAGAAGGCCGGGGTAATCGGCTATAATGGCCACTTCCGTGCCGTCGTAGCTGGCCTGATAAAAGGCCCCCTCCTTAAGCTCTATAAAAATATCCGAATCTTCTTCAAATCCGGGATCCGGGTCTCAAACATGATCCTCTGGCTGCGGAGCGGGACTATGGATCCCCGCGACGACCTTTCTCCATTCCTGTTAAAAATAGTTGGATTAAGTTCAACTAAAGGTACGACTCAGGAGGAAGATTGAATAAGGTTACGGAGCGAAAGCTCACCCAGCGAGGAGGGTTGTACATGGAAAATCCCTCTCGACACTTAAGGCGAGTAAAGTCTTCTTTCTCCCCTTTGTAAAGGTCAGCCAACATGGCAGCCAAGGCGGCAAAATTGTCCGACCCCTTGTGCTCGCAGCGTGATGCGTCATCTTCCCCGTTGTAGTGCCACATGGGGATCCCGCTAGATTGGAGTGGCTAAACACCTCGCATTATTGAAATCGCCATTACCTCGATTATAGATAATCCGGATTGGGCAAGTGTCTTTATCTTGCTCATTAACTTCTTGACCTCCGCACTGTCTTTCTCCTCGAGGCTCCGGGGGCGCCAGCTGTGGCGCTTCTTTAACGGAGCATTGGAAAATTCGGGTAGGCCCCTTCTGATTGGGTCTGGGAGAATAACATCTTCAATGTAAAACCACTCTGAGGGCCACTCTTCGGATGCCTTCTTCGGAGTGCCGGACAGGTATCCTGTCCCAGCTATACGCCATACTTCGGCGCCGCCCACCTCGAATATAGATCCCTTTTGGGAGCGGGGGACGAGGCAGAAGAGTCTCCTCCATAGCTCAAATGGGCTTCGCAGCCTAGGAATAGCTTGCAAAGAGCAATGAAGCCCGCGATATGCAGAATGGAGACCGGCGTGAGATTGTGCAGCCGGAGGCCGTAGTACTCCAAGAGACCTTGGAGGAAAGGGTGGATTGGAAATCCAACGCCTCTTGGTAGGGAGGAAACGAAGCACACTCGCTCCCCTTCTGTAGGATTGGGGAAATTTTCTACCAGGGCTTCGCCATTTATGGAAGCTAATCCCGCCCGAACGGGGACTAGATCCGCGGGAGGGAGATATCCCTGCGTCTAAAGCTTGGTCAGTTGGGCGTGGGATACCGAGCAACTCTCCCAATCGCCTTTTTGAGGGCCGTGGGGGTGTGAGGAAGAACTGGGAGTGCCAGCCATGTTTGCGCGGTTTCCTGTGGCAAGCTCTAAAGATTTTTGCCTGTTGTGGAATGGCATCTGAGATCCAATCTCCTTAAATAGATGCCTTCCCTACAAAGTCAGGGTGTTATCTGTAAAAACACTCGGACCCTTCATATTCGTCCGACACGTGGAAGCCGAGGCGACGGTGGCGCAGAAGTTGAAGGGCATGATATTTAATATAAAGCCGAAGCTGCCCGAAGTATCGGGGCAGGGCCACCTTACAAAGCCGAAGATATGAAGCCGGATACAGTTCTTTGGTTCAAATTACTTTGAAGTGTTCGGAGGAGGAACCCGCCTTGCAATGTCGAAGACAATCTGCACGCCGGATACATCGTCATCGAAGCCTGGTTCAGGGGCTACTGAGGGAGTCCTGGATTAGGGGGTCCCCGGGTGTCCGGGCTATGTGACATGGGCCGGACTGGTGGGCCGTGAAGATACAAGATAGAGGGCTTTCCCCCATGTCCGGATGGGACTCTCCTTTGCGTGGATGGCAAGCTTGGCGTTCGGATATGAAGATTCCTTTCTCTGTAAACCGACTCTGTACAACCCTAGGCCCCTCCGGTGTCTATATAAACCGGAGGGTTTAGTCCGTAGAGGATCATCATAATCATACAGGCTAGACATCTAGGGTTTAGCCATTACGATCTCGAGGTAGATCAACTCTTGTAACCCCTATACTCATCAAAGTCAATCAAGCAGGGAGTAGGGTATTGCCTCCATTAAGAGGGCCCGAACCTGGGTAAACACCGTGTCCCTGCCTCTTGTTACCTTCGATCCTCAGACACATAGTTCGGGACCCCCTACCCGAGATGTGCCGGTTTTGACACCGACACGTGCCTCATCCTCCTATAAAAGGGGGCAAGAGCAGTGCATTTTCACACACGCTTCTTCTCCTCCTCCGCAATCTTTCTTCACTCGCCATGGTGAGAGGACAAGGGAGCGGTGGTATTCCTTTGGCGGTGACGAGGGCTTCTGCTCAACAGCACATCCGCCCTCCTCCAGATCCCGTGGTAGCGGAGCCCACCGTGAGAGGAGGAGGGAGGGGGCAAGGTCGAGGTTGCCGCAGTGTTCGAGGAAGAGGCGGACGGGGTGGTGCTCTGGCCGCGCCTCCGGAGGTGGCCCTTCCTCCAGCATAAGGCCACGTCGGGAATCAGCCCCGAGAGTTCATCATCGGGCTGTATAAACCTCTGTGTGGTCATCTTCGCCTTCCAACCCCCTTTGCGCAGGAGATGGAGCTCAAACAACCGCGCGCTCCGAGGTTGCACATGAGGGGCTGTGGGAATGGTGGCATGTGGGTTGATGTCGACTTCCCTTCCCCTCACGTGATGTACCTCCGCCGCGGTTTGTCGGTGCAACAAACCCTAGGTCTGTTGCCCAACTATGCACAGGCACAAGATCAAGATTGAAGCACCAGCTTAAGTCAGAGATTGGAAAACGAAGAAATTTGAAGAACCAACATGTAGCCCAGAGGGACCAAGATCGAGCCAGAGGAGCAAGAGATCGGCAAGAGAAGGGCCTCCCTTGCCGGCAGGCGACCCTGGCAAGGGGCGAGGCCACCACCAGAAGCAAGCAACCAAGGCTCCCCGGCAGAGCCTGCCAGGGCTCGCGGGGGCATAAACACCCCACCAACCACTCAAACACGCCTCACGTCGTCAATCAGTGCGGTGTCAAGCCGCAAGGTGATTAAGTGGCAGCTGTTCGCCACATGGCAGCCATTTCCTAAAGGAGAAACCCCCAGATGACACCCGTCCTGCGACGTGTCAAGAGAACAGGTGCAGAGCTGGCAAGATAGCTCGGCAGGCCTTGCCGGGCAGCCAGTGATGTGACACTAAGTGGCGCATTTAATGCACCCTGTCAGCCCGCAGAGTTAGGTATAATAGCACTGTTTGCTATCATATCAGTGGATAATGACCACTATGCCACTGTGGTGACCCCTTAATATATAAAAGGAGGCCCATGGCACCCATAGGGGGGTTGGAAAGTTGAGGAACCCAAGCCACCATACGTGCGTAGTCGCTACAGCCCCGAGGCAAACCCTGCCGGGCAAGTGTACTACGCATCACCACATTCATTCCAACCATCAATCCACCAAAGCAGGAGTAGAGTCTTACGCCTCGTGGCGGCCTGAACCTCGATAAATTGCTCATGTGCTCTCTGTCGTGCTGCCGCACGCTGATCTGCTCTTTGTGCAACATGACGTCCCCCTGCCGAACCAGCAAGGGGCCACCCGGTCCCATAGGTGGTCGTGGATATCCCGCGACATCTTTGGCGCGCCAGGTAGGGGGGTCACTTGCGCGAACCTGAAAGGGTGCGCAACGCATCATCTTCATCGTCATCTTCATCTCCGGCGACGCCATCGACCATGGCGCCCAAGAAGAAGAAGTCCGGCCCTTCGGCCCAGCCATCCACCTCGAAGGCTCCGCCGCCCGCAGCCTCTAATGCCGCGGGGGATGCGCAAACGAGCGAGGACGTGAGCGCTGCTGGGGACGTGGCTGGAGCAGGTGGCGCCATCACCACTCCTCCCGCGGCCGACACGGGGGCTGGAGATGTCGGAGGAGAACAGCATCAGCGGCGTCTCGACGGTTACGCTCCGCGAGGTGCAGATGAGGGGGTCACTCCGCTCGCACCCCCTCCTCCCACCGGCGGGCACAACCACAGCAACGGCGCTCAGTCCGGGATGAGCCATCTTCCTCTGGCTACCCCTGCCACGGGGCGGTCACGGTGCATGTGCCTCCTGCCGGACGAGCCGACCTGACCGCTGCACCCAACGGAGCCGCTGACCCTCGAGCACCATCGCCGCGCGACCCCGCTGCCCAGGTGATCGTCCCATGATAATCCCCAAGTGTAGGGAATCATCGTAGCAATTTCCAAAGGTGGAAGTGATAAGTATGGAGTCTCAAACACACAAGGAGCTAAAGGTAAGATCAATATTCTCTCAAGCCCTATCTGCCACTGATACGACTCTACGTACATCGAACGTTTGCTTCCAACTAAAAACGAGAAATAAAACTATGTTGTGGGTATGAAGAGGATAACTTTGCATGGTATCGGAGAGCTAAAACATAAAAGTAGGTGCTGTTATCATAAAGTTAGAATATATTACTAAATATTATAAATAGCGAGTGTGGAATAATGGTGGATCGGTGTGCGGAATTGTCCTAGGCAATTGTTAACAAGACCGGTAGTCGTCATTGCAATTTCATATGAGGGAGAGGCATAAGCTAACATACTTTCTCTACTTGGATCATATGCACTTATGATTGGAACTCTAGCAAGCATCCGCAACTACTAAAGATCATTAAGCTAAAACCCAACCATAGCATTAAGGCATCAAGTCTTCTTTATTCCCATACGCAACAACCCCCTTACTCGGGTTTGTGTTTCAGTCACTCACCAACCCACTATAAGCGAATCATGAACGTATTGCAACACCCTACAGCGGGAATCCCTCACACTTGCGCGACACGGAGGGCACCATAGGACAGCACCAAAATAAAACATACAACTCATACCAATCTAGATCATCAATCAACCCAAAGACAAAGGATATCTACTCAAAGCATCATAGGATGGCAACACATCATTGGATCATAATATGTGGCATAAAGCACCATGTTCAAGTAGGGATTACAGTGGGGTGTGGGAGAGTGGACCGCGTAAAATAGATGAGGATGGTGATGATGGTGATGTTGATGAAGACGATCACCGTGGCGATGATTCCCCTCCCGATGGCACTCCGACGCCACCGAGAGAGAGGAGGAGAGGTTCTCCCCCTTATGCTTCCTCCTCCATGGCCTCCCCCCTAGATGGGGAGAGGTTCTCCCTCTGGTCCGTGGCCTTCATGGCGATGATGGCCCCTCCGGGATCCTCCTCCATGGCCTCCGGTGATGATGGCCCCCTCCGGCAGGGTGCCAGAGAGGGCCTAGATTGATTTCTCGTGGCTACAGAGGCTTGCGGCGGCGGAACTTCCGATCTAGTTTTCTTTCAGGAAGTTTGGGTATATATGAGAGGTATTGGCGTCGAGAACAAGTCAGGGGGGTCTTCCGGCTGTCCACGAGGCAGGGAGGCGCGCCCAGGGGGGTGGGCGCGCCCCCCACCCTCGTGGGCAGCCCGGGACTTTTCTGGCCCAACTCTTTGACTTTGTGGGCTTCTTCTGGTCCAAAAATAAGCTCCGTCAAGTTTCAGGTCAATTGGACTCCGTTTGGTTTTCCTTTCCTGCGATATTCTAAAACAAGGAAAAAACAGAAACTGGCACTGGGCTCTAGGTTATTAGGTTAGTCCCAAAAACCATATAAAATAGCATATAAATGCATATAAAACATCCAAGGTTGATAATATAATAGCATGAATACTTCATAAATTATAGATACGTTGGAGACGTATCATCCCACAGTAGCATGGGCGCGCCTCCGCCGCCGTCGCCGCCGCTGGCACCGCCAGGAGCCAGGCGACGGTGCAGTCGACGTCATCAACATCTATGCCAAGCACAGCCACGGAGGCTATGGATCGAGCTCAATTGTTGCTAAGGTTTCCGCCAGCAGCCGAGCAGATGGATGAATGGCGTGCCACTATCCAGAGCCTGCTCGGTTTCGCCGAGGCTGGGGGCTCACGGCAAGCTGGCCCGCCACGACCTCCCCAAACGATAGCAACCGCCTGTACTGCTGGCCGAACGGAGGGGGCCACCCCCACGGTGCAGTCCCCACCACGGCAGCTGACGCGGGCGCTAAATCAAGACCCCGACGACGTCTCGATGGCCTCTTCCGACCCTCGAGCACGTCCAGGCCAACGTCAAGCCCCGGAGGATAGATGGTGGGGAGACGCGCGCGTCGTCATGGATCGGCGCCACGACGACCTCCGCCAGACCAACGGGTGTGGCGGCCTCAACATCGATGAGCCTGCGCTCAGTGTTGGCGGGTGCCTACCTTTCGAGGTCGGCTGCCCTGCCTTTACACGAGAGTTGCGGCAAGTCCGTTGGCCGTCCGTTCGCACGTTCAAGCCAGAGATACCTGAGAAGTACGATGGGAGGCTGAACCCAGCAGAGTTCCTGAGCATCTACACCATCGCTGTTCAGGCTGCCGGGGGAAGAGATGAGAAGGTGTTCGCCAACTACTTCCCTTTGGCCCTCAAGTCCAATGTGAGGTCTTGGCTGATGCACCTGCCGGAGAACTCCATTTCGTCATGGGCAGACCTGTGCCACGAGTTCATCGGTGCCTTCACTGGTGGCCACCAAGAGCCCGGCAGGCCCAGGGACCTGGAGATTCTCCAGCAGAAGGAAGGAGAAACCCTCCGTAAGTATTTACAGAGATTCAGTAAAGTTCATAGAAATATTCCAAATATCCATCCAACAGCCATTATAGCAGCCTTCCAGTCCAATGTGCGCAACCATCGCATTTGTTCTAAGATGAATGTGCGGTTGTCCAAGACTGTGAAGGAGCTATACACACTGGTGGATAAGTGTGCTCGGATGGAGGAAGGAAGGAAGTTGCCCGGAGAGGAAGATTGCATCAATGTTGATTCAGAGGATGAAGATGAATCAACCAGTCAGAGAAAGGGCAAGAAGCGCAGCAAGAAGCCAAGAGATAAGGCAGAGATGACTGTAGAAGGTTCAGGCACGCCTAGTACTGGCAAGAAGGCCAAGGCTGGGGGCCCCGGCAAGGAAGCTTCCGCGTGCGCTGCCAACCGGGAGGCCGCTGCCACCTAAAAAGTTGGGAAAGGTGATGGGCCATACTACAAGATCCACCGGACCAAAGGCCACGACCTTCATGAGTGTTATCAGGTTGAGCAGCTCCTCAAGAAGCAGAGGGCAGAGTATGATAAGCGTGATAAGGAAAAATGTCAGAATGCTGTTGGCGGTAAGGGTCGAGGCGGTGAAGCAAATCGCCCCGGCAAACCCTTTCGGAACCAAGGAAAACCCACCATGGGCCAAGAGAAGGAAATCTGTGATGATGTGAGTGATGAAGGGAATGAAGAGGAAACCAGTAAGCAGGAGTTTTAGAAGGCCACTTACGCCCTATGCATTGATGGAGGTGCATCTTTGCACACCTCTCATCGCCAACTCAAGCGATGGGCACGAGAGGTCAATGCTGTGGAACCAGCGCCAGAGGCCAGGAAGCTGCTCAGGTGGTCGCGCACGCCCATCATCTTTGATGAGGAGGATCATCCTGGCCACACCACTGCGATAGGGTGTTTGCCATTGTTGGTCTCCCCAACAATTCGCAACCTCAAGGTCACAAAGATGTTAGTGGATGGCAGGGCCGAGTTGAATCTGATTTCCCCGACAGTCATCAACAAGCTTCAGATAGGAGAAGAGGAGCTAGAGGTTACTGGCACGTTTCAAGGAGTTAACCCCAACAAGAGCCATCCTAAAGGGAAGATTACGTTGCCGGTGACGTTTGGCGGAGAACTGAACTATCGGACTAAGAAGATTGTGTTTGATCTCCCCCTGCCGTACAATGGGATTCTGGGACGCCCGGCCCTAGCTAAGTTCATGGCAGCATCCCACTATGCTTATAACACTTTGAAGATGCCTGGGCCACTGGGAGTCATCACTATCCCATCAGATGAGAAGGGTGCAATTATCTGCGTGGACAAGATGTACCGGGATGCAGTCGCAGCAGAGGCTGCAGCAGCAGCAGCTCCTGCCAAGGAAAGTAACAAAAAGAAGAGGGGTTGTAGGGCCTCCGGCAAGGAGTCCGGGAAGTGTGCCCCCTCCGAGTGCACGGCACCCGTTGACGACATGCCGGAGTGTTCCAACAGCAAGAGATCCAAGGTTACTGCACCCCAAGTGAAGAAGGTCCCGGCAGGGCTAGCTGGCGTTGACGGTACTTTCACTATCAACGCCACCCTTGATGACAAATAGGAAAGCGCGCTTGTTGCCTTCCTACGGGTGAATATCGATGTGTTTGCCTAGCAACCATCTGATATCCCCGGTGTTCCCAGGGAGGTAATCGAGCACCACCTTGCTGTCTGCCCACATGCCCGACACGTCAAGCAGAAAGTCTGGAAGCAGGCCTTGGAGCGGCAGCAGTTCATTGCCGAGGAAATCAAGAAACTAGAGGCAGCTAGTTTGGTCAGAGGAGTACTACATCCTACATGGTTGGCAAACCCAGTGGTGGTCCGGAAAGCGAATGGGAAATGGAGGCTTTGCATTGATTTCACATATCTTAACAAGGCTTGCCCAAAGGACCCATTTCCCTTGCCGCGCATCGACCAGATTGTGGATTCCACTTCGGGTTGTGATTTTCTCTCCTTTCTGGATGCATACTCCGGATATAACCAGATCTTCATGTCCAAAGAAGATGAGGAGAAGACGTCGTTCATCACTCCATGTGGTACGTACTGCTTCGTCCGCATGCCTTTCGGATTAAAGAGTGCTGGGTCCACTTTTGCAAGAGCGGTCCAGATTGGTTTTGAGCCACAGTTCCACAGAAATATAGAAGCCTATATGGATGACATCATGGTCAAACCCAAGGATAAGACCACCCTTATCCAGGATTTGGAGGAGACATTTGCTAATATGCGCAAGATCAACTTGCAGCTTAACCCGGAGAAGTGTGTATTCGGTGTTACCTCCGGCAAGCTACTTGGATTCTTCGTGTCCCATCGGGGGATCGAAGCCAACCCCGACAAGATCAAGGCCACTGAGCAGATCCAAGCACCAAGGACAGTTAAGGATGTAAGGCGCTTGACGGGATGCGTTGCCGCGCTAAGCAGATTCATTTCCAAGTCTGCCGAGCGTGCCCTGCCGTTCTTTAAAATTCTGAAGAAGGAAGGGCCTATGAAGTGGACCCCGGAAGCAGATGCAGCTTTGCAGGAGTTGAAGGCTTACCTATCATCTGTGCATGCCTTGGTGTAACAGTCTGATTTTTGGCCCTTTCTTTTTCTTTTGTTTTTTTGAGGTTTTTGCCTGAGATTTCCTTTTTCCTTGGCTATGTAGGCTAGAAACTGAAGACGATGCCCTCTTCTTTGTTTCCAGAGTGGCTTGTCATTCCCAAATCCTTCCCTAGACCCTGTCATTTTCATCCTAGCCCAAATCCCAATATTCTTTTTTATTGGGAATATTCCTTTTCTATTAAAGGAATAACTCAAATTGCCCTAGGTTGTGAAGCAACCTTTATTTCCATCACTCCTAAAATTCCCAAATAATTATCATAAATTGTTTGGGTCATATATTTCTCAAATATGGAAAAATATTTCATTTTCCATGTTTATCATCATGCTCAAATAATTCATTTCCTATTCTGCCCTAAATGACACATTGTGAAGCAAGTGCTATTTTAATTTTCCCAATTGACCTCAAACTCCTTGGACACCTTTTCCTGTCCATATCATTGCCACATGCCAAAATGCAACCTCATTTGCCTAGTAATTATTTAATTATGATTTTCCAAAGTTTCTATCCAGAAAGAAGCTTTGTGAAGGCGGTGCAAGCTAGGCATATCCAAATGAGTTGCCATTTTGCATGATCTCTCATATCATCTTATCATAGCCCTCCACCAAAGTAGAGCTCATGTCATGCCTCCATGTGAGCTCATCTTCAATTCTTTGATTCTGTCCAAAATTTCAGTTTGTGAAGCAAGTATATTTTGTCTTGCTCCATCTTGGCTGCCAACTTTTCTAGGCCTTTTATTATCCATATAACCTACCTCCACCCATTTTGGGCATGGTTCATCAAGCCATTTTTCCTCTAGAATTTTTGCAAGTTTCTGTCCAGAGGAGATGTTTGTGAAGCAAGTACAGGTTTGGCTTGGCCAATTGGTATGAGACTTTTTGAGCATCTTCATAGGACCAAATGACTCTGCCTTGCCCGATTTGAGCTCAATTTGACACTCCATGTGAGTGCATCATCCTAATCTAGTTTCTGGACCAGTGTATGTGGTTGTTAAGCAACTACATTAAATCTTGATCCTAATACTCTCCAAGTTACCAGGGTGAAAGTCCTTCTTACCCTAAACCTACCAGACAACTCCATTGCTTCCAAACTCCTTCCTGTTGATCAGCAGTTCTCATCCAAGTTTACTGTAGTAAACTTCAGAGGTTGCTTACCGTTTAACCAGAGCACTTTTAACCGAACTACCACCGCAGTAGGAACCTACCCAGGAAGGACTTACCAATAGAAAACATTTTCAAGCCCCTCTCCCCTGCTACATGCCAGTGCACGCGGTGACCGCGTTAATAGCAAGCCTGTGCGCGCGCTCTGCTGCCGTTGGCCGCGCCCAGGATGGATTCTTGCTCGGGCCCCTCCTCCTCTCGTCGTCTTAGCGCGCGTGAGCATGTCCATTGTCTTCCTCGCGTCGTCGCCGATCACCTGGACCCCGCTCCCCTCCGGCAGCTTCCTCACCGACGCAAGCTGCCGCGTGCCCACAAGCGCACAGTGGCGGTTTGGCTCGGTTCGTCGCCATCGTCATCCTCCCTGTGCTCCCTTGGCCGCCTCTTCCCCGTGAGCTCTCCCTCCTGTTCCCTCTCGTCGCCTGCCTCCGAGCTCATGCGCACGCACACGCGTCCGCGGCGCTGGCCACGCATCCGCGACGACGACAGCTCGGCACCTTGCCCCGCGCCTATATATAGGCCTCCCCCCGAGCCTTTCGAGCACACCCGCAGCCTCCCCGCACTCCACTACCCCTCCCCAGCCTCTCATTCGAGCTCGAGGAGCTCTCTCTGTCCACCATCGCCACCATGGCCGCCGCGGTGCTCCGCTCAAATTCGGCCGACCCGAGCCACCCCTCCACTCCCTGACCTCACCCACGTCTTCCCCGTGCTCCGGTGACCCTCCCCAGCCCCTCCGTTCTTTGCCGGAGTCCGTGTGGCCGCGACCCCAAGGATTGGCCGCCACCTCTGCCCTCGGCCACCACAACCCTCCATCGCCCCTCCGCCCTCCCCGGCGCCTGATGCTGCTCCAGATGGATGCGGTGCCCCTCCCTGAGTCCGTCGGTGCCTTCCGCTCGGCCAGAGGTGTCCGAAGCCGGCCGGGCTGCCGCCGGCGCCGCGCCCCTCCCTCTGGACCACGGGCGAGTGCGAGCGGGCGCTTAAAGACGAAGACGACCCTGACCCCTGCCCCTGGGCCCCGCCTGTCGGCCTCTATGCGCTGACCGGGCATGCCCGCTGACGTGCGCATTCGTCCTCGGCGTTGGGATAAAATGCGTTTTCCTTTCTGGAAACGTAATTCTTAGAAAGGCGCGTTCTGTTTTTTCAGCCAAGGGCCTGTTTGTGATGATTTCTTTACAGATAGGTCCCTGGCAGAAAAACCCTTATATCTTGTTGCTCCCAACTCCAAATGGGGTGATTCCAAAGCCTACTTCTTCGTCTTGTCGAGCCCGTTCTGTTGGTTTCATTTTCACTATGGTTTGACACTGTGAAAATGACCTTTTTGCCCTTGCACGTAAACAGCCCCTCCGAGAGAGAACTGTTTCCGGCAAATCTTTCCGCGGCTTCACCGCACTTCTCCCCGGTGCCTTCTTCATCCCCAGGCAGGCCACAATACCCACTTGCATGATAGTCATGCAATAGCCATGGTTTTCAACTTGAATATTTATTAAATGATGGCTTGTTTAAAATATGGTTATCGTTGTTTCGGTAATGCTTTTGGGTTAGTGCTTACTTGCTTGCTATGTTGTTATGCACCTGGTTATCATGCCCTGCTAGTTGCTAGTATTACTTTCATATTGCCATGCTTGATAGTAGTACATGTTGGGTTGGTCATGTTCTTCGGTGCATGACTAACGTCGGTTATCGAGTACTGTTAATATGCGTTGTTCCTTTGCTGTTAGTTGGTTAAGTGTTACTCGGTAATGTTATTGATGAGTTCTTGCATGGTATTTATGGTTGATGCTAGTGGTCATGTTATACTATGAGTAGTGTTGCACTTGTAATATTTATGCTCGTCATTATGCCATGTTCAGTTGGAGATTATTCATAGTTGATATGGTGGATAGTTATGTTGCATCCCGTGCTTATGTTGATATCATGCTCATGCTTTGTATATGCATCATGTTATTTTATCATGGCTCAGCATATTGCATTCAAGTTTAACCGGATTTAATTGAACTTGAACAACTGTTGGCTGAGTCATGGTGCCACCATATCGAAACTGACCAGTGCAACCACGCTTACCTTTATGGGAAAGGTCCTAACTGGGTCTATTGTCGTGCCTCTCGCCAGTGCGTCCAACTAGGGAAGGTTATGGGCGCGCTACCCTGATCAGGTAGGCAGACATAAGCCCTGTGTGCCCGTTGTTGTTGTTATGGATCCGATCCCCGTGAGGGACGTTTTGGCCACGACGGTGGTCGTTGTGTCTTTGGTAGACACGGGGCCACCCAGGACTAGCCCAGTGGGGAGTGAGTTGGAGTGGTCGGGAGAGTGTCATGGCAGTAGATTGGTTTTGTCGGAACGCCGTTGGTCCACCCGAATGGGAGTGCGAGGCCATGGGTTCCGTAGTGTGGGTACAGTGTACCAACCTCCGCAGAGTGTATATTAAATCTATCGATAGCCGCGCTCGCGGATAAGGGCCCAGTTCGTAGTTGGTCACACTATGAGTCAACAGTATTAATAATAATGTGCTCAATAACAACCCCGGTTTGATGAGGAGATAAGTTGGCTGTGATCGCCGGAATGGTCACCGTTTGAGACCAAGTGTTGGTCATGGTTGTGATCACCGGAATGATCACCGTGGTATCGAGGATACCGAGTTGTTGGATAATCGTGATGTTGTGCGAGAATCATGGGTAAAGATCAAGCTCCTTGTGGTCATTTAATGATTTCTACGGTATTGTTTATACCAAGCTTGATTTGATCCTGAGATGATCGTGTAATGTCCGAGGTTGGTAAGTGATGCATGTGATGGTTACGTAGTAACCCGAGCAAAATAAATAGTGCATATAGTGTCATCATGTTGCATTCTAGTATCGTCAGATTCATATGTTCATGCCATGCTCATGTTGTTCTAGCTGTATCATGTTCATGTTGCTCATGTCATGTTGTTATGAGGATCTCATGTTAATTCCTGCTTAACCTGTAAAAGCCATGCTGATGTTTGTCTTGAATGCTTCTGGTTATTGTGATCTTGCAAGTACATTCAATGTACTGACCTGGCGTGTCATGCCAGTTTGCAGGATGTGCCTGGATTGCTTGTTTGTTTGGTATTGTTTCTGTGTTCGCGAGCTAGGATAAGCGTTCCAGCCAGAGTCCCTGCGGAGTGGAGTTCACCACCCTCGTCATTGTTCCGCTGCCAGTAGTTGTTCCGCTGCCTCAACTTGTTATGCTGCTTGCATAGAGCAACTGAGGATGGCGTAGTGTCGCCGTGCCGATGTTATTCATTGTAATATCGAAGACCTTGTATTCATATTCGTGTATTAATAGAAAGCTGGTTTGTTCTATGCTAAGCAGTGCCGTATTCCAGAATACTTCTTCTCGATCTCTGGGCTGGAATACGGGGCATTCCGGTTTTCTCTGAGCCGGGGTGCCACAGGCTTGGTATCAGAGCAGGTCTGGCTGTAGGATGCCTTAGCCCGCGCAAACGTTAGAAAGCGGTAGTATAGACCCCAGTTGGTTTGTTGCACTTGATTGTTGCATTTGTTTGTCGCATAGCATGCATATAGATTATTATTTTGTCACTAACGGTTGATCTTGTGAGTGTAGGCGGCATCGTTTTCGGTCCACCGCCTGCACCCTCCTTCTTAGCATGTCTGCTCATTGGTGTTCGGCGTCATCTCTGTCCCAGCAGAGTGATGCCCTGGTACCCAGAGTTCCAGGCACCATTTGCAGGAGTTATGCTCAGGTATCGCGTATATTTTTCCGCCACCCACCCATATTATTTCGGTGATAGACTTGTTTCTATCCCGAATCATGCCATCCATCTCATCCCTCTGGCAACCCTTACTGATCTTGGTTATCAGAAAAGGGCAATGCCATTAAACCCCGTCTTCCACTGTTGTCTTGCCTTGTCATTTCATTCTTTGGATGGGTACGATTCCCTTCGTACGCTTGATGATGAGGTGGTCGTGACTTTTGTGTCTCGCTACTTGATCGTCAAGTCCGTCCTCACCTGTGTATCCATCCAGATCCAGCCACTGTTCAGCCTGTGCTTGGTGTAGCTTCGGTTACGCCAACTCCTTCCACACATGGATATAATTTTCATGCACACCGCCATAGCATATTAGACCGTAATACCGGAGTTTCCGTGAGATTTGTGTGCTTAGGTGTGCATGCATATTATGGTGTGAGTAGCAGTAATATGTGATGATTGCTTGATTAATTATATTAGTAGTATGCTTGGGTGCTTTTGTTTTAGTCGTTTCTTTTGTTTCTTTCTTTGGGCCTTCGGTGTTACAAATTTTCCCCTATTAAAGTTGCTCGTTAGCCGACACCGGACCTGAAGAGTCAGCAAGAAATGCATATATTTGGAAACTCAGCTAAACAGAATGGAATTGTCAGCAGACTGCAGTGAAATTGGAAATAGCTCGTCTGAATACAAAAGAAATCCTGGATGGAATGTCAGTATAAAGTTTGCATTAACGTGCACTCCTCACAACAGTATGGAATTCTCAACCGACTGCATTCAGATTGGGGGATATCTGATCATGTTACTGAGTGTCAAGTCTCCCTCAGCGTGTACTCCTCATAGCAGAAATGATCAAATCAGCAAGAAGATAAATTGTGTGCAAGGTTGACAGAATATTATCAAAGGTATGGCTCAGATACAAGTTTAATTTTTCGCTGAGGATGATTTCGGAACCCGATGTACCTGGAAGCAAGCAAAAATATGGCATGTACTCAGAAAGGAGGATAGTCCTGGAAAACCCCGTTTCATACAAGAAATCAATAACAAAAATATTAAGATGGTTATATATGTGGAAATCGGTCCGCATATCACAATAAGAAGTTTCTGGTGTAAGCAACCCAATCTTCCCTCGCAAGATACCCGAGAAGCTTCCAAGGCAAGATTCATCTATCTTCCTCAGTATGATACATGGATGATTTCCCGTACAAGGTACTCTGCCTTCTTCAATAAGCAACCGCAAAAGCTTCCGGCATAAGGTACTGAGTCTTTCCCCACCAAAGTCTTTAAGGGGGTAAGCTTCTGAAGCACGATACCCAGTCTTCTTCAGCAAGCTGTCTGACAAAAGTTTCGATCACAAACCAGCCAATCTTCCTCAGTAAGACATTGGTACAAGGTAGTACGCTATGAATTGACAACATATGGCAGTGAATCCCAAGAATCAGATCTGCATCATTTTGGTCAGAAGCAGGAATCAGTCAGAATACGCGTCTATCTCGGGAATCAGATTCTCATATATATGCGGTGAGCATACTACCAAGATCTTACAAGTCACTCGGATGAGGATCTGACAACCACGTGAGGATGGTTAAGAGAAGAAAGCCAGTATACACCGCATTGTGACAAAGGATTATGAGGATTGACGACATCAATGAGCTCAATACAAGTACCTGTGAACCTTGAAAATGATCCTGATGAGCCCTTGTCCCCTTTTTCTCCAATGACGGCACCACGCCTGTGATCTAAGCTGTTTTTAGCTATCCGGGGTGGATGCCGATTTTTATTTCTCTCTTCAACGACTGTCACGAGTTCTGAGCTGCTTTTCGGCCGTCTCGTACAGCTGTTGAGTTTCTTTTTGTGACAGTAGCCCTATAGCTGCTTTTTGACTATTTTAGGGAGCTGCCGCCTTCTTCTTATCAACCCGGTCTCATGTTCTGAGCTGCTGTAGCGACCAGACCTCAAACAGTCTGATCTCTGTGTATAAGTGTCATCCCTGGATCGGTAATGCTGACACACACAATACTTGAAGGATTTATAACAGAGTAGCAATCACACACTTATTACAATGAACGTCTCAAAAGAGAACTTATTATAATAAATATGGCTTAAGGCCATCTAATACGATAACAGTGGAAGGCATGGAAGATAAAGTGAGTCAATCAACTCCAATGGCATCACTGAGTGAAAGACCACGACCTAAGGCTCCTTACTCGTCGTCTGAAAGGTCTGCAACATGATACGTTGCAGCCCGAAAATGGGTCAGCACATGGAATGTGCTGGCAATGTAACACAAAAGAGCAATGAACAGAATAATGCTATCACTACAGACATATTTGGCTGGTGGAGGCTGTACGGTTAATATGTTTTGCGAAAAGCCATTTTTTTCCTACAACAAAGGATTATATTTTATTTAACTATCATGGTGGTTGTTAAACATTGAGAATGGTAAACCCATCTCAATCCCAATTAAAAAGTAATCAATAACCCAATCAAATTTTATAATTAAGAGTGATGAGATCCACATGATAATCTAAGAACCAGATACTCAAGATGTCCATAACCGGGGACACGGCTAACCATGATTAGTCTGTACACTCTGCAGAGGTTTGTGCACTTTTTCCCACAAGACTCGATCTCCTCCGTTGAATTTATCGCACTGCATGATGTTTGAGAAACGGATGACCGAGACACAGTCTTTCCGAAGAGGTCCCCTTAACCGATAGATAGGTCGGTACACCTACAATCCCCTACATCTGCTAGCCCATCATGGAAAGGTTTCCCACAACTTACTCAACTATGCCATAGCCCATAATGGCATGTGGCTGCACACGGAAGTTTCTAGCATGAATAATCTCATGATCCCTTTGAGCCTGGGTGGCAGTCCATAGGAGAATCACACGGTACCCCGGGATTTCCAAAAATACAGGCAATCACTCGATACCCTAGGTGCCTCAATCCACCCAGATGTGTATTTAAGTTGCCACCTTAAGTTGAACCATTAATTAACAATCTCACATCTGTCATGAGTACACTCAAACCCAATCCACGTCTACGAGCATAGCATGGCAATATAAGCAACGTAGAAGTAACTCCCAAAGGTTTGATAATAAACAGGTGAATAGGTACTACCTCATCTACTTCCAGAAACCCACAATTTAATCAGATCCTAACCATGCACTTGTTTGAGGATTGATCTAATGCAATAAAACTGGGTAGTAAGAGGTATGATCAAAGTGTTACTTGCCTTGCTGATGATCCGCGAAACCTAGAGACTCGTAGTAGCACGCTTCACACTCCGGGTACTCTATCGCGAACAAACAAGCATACAATAAGCAATCAAGCAAGGGCACGGGTAAAACTCAAATAAGAGATCTAACCAGAAAGTTCAACTTAAGAACTCCGGTTTGCAAAAAGAATCAAATCGAACGAAGCAACAAAACTCAAACGGCGAAAGAAACAAGCTTTGTTTATTAATCTGGACTAAAGTCAAATTTTATAGTAGAAAAATCTTGTTTAAGTTGGTTAAACAGAAAGAGAGTTTCGAGACAAAACTCTAGGCGCTTGAATCACCTGATTCCGATAAACGAGCGAAAAGTTATACTAAAACGAAAATCGGATCAGAAATCACGATCGAAAATAATCGCGGAAAATCCGAGAAAAAGAAAAACTGACGAACAGGCTAACGAACGAACGTTCGCTGTCTGCGGCTAAACGGTGAAAACCGTTCGTTAAAACGAACGAACGGGCGTTCGCTATATAACTAAACTTCAAAAAAGATAAACCGATCTAGAAAAAAATAAACCGCGGGTCTTAAAAAAACATACGGTTTTCCGAGGAAAACCGGCGGCGGCGGCGGCTACCTCCGGCAAGTCCGGCGAGGGCGGCGGAGGCTGCAGGCGGCTCCCGCGAGGCGGCGTGGGGCAGCGGGTCGGCAGCGGGGCGGCGCGGCGTCGGCGGCGGCGGCGGCGTCGGGCTAGGGTTAGGGTTGGGCGGCGGTGGGCTGCGGCGGCTCGGGCTGGGCCTCGGGCGGCTCGGGCGTCGCGACTTATAAAGGCCCCACGGGCGGTGTCCCGCTCGGGTATGGCCCAGAGTCGGTTTGACTTTTTTTTAAATAATTCCGAGGTGCAGAAAAAGAAAGAAAAGAAATACTAAACGGACTCCAAAAATCCCGAAATAAATTTTGCACGTCCTCTAAAAATAAGCCGGACAAGGTGAACATTTATTTGGGCCTAAAATGCACTTTTGGAAATCGCATATTTTTCCTAATTCAAATAAAATAGCGATAAAACTCTGAATAAAAATCTTATTTGATTTTAATATTAAATCTCCGATATTTCTTTATTCTAAGGAAGTCATTTTATGCTCTCTCTTTTATTTTAATAAAAGAAATATTGAAAAGAAAAATAATTAAAATCAAACGATCCTCTTTTCAAAATTCGAGAAAAACTCGAATATGAAAATAATGAAATCCCCAACTCTCTCCGTGGGTCCTTGAGTTGCGTAGAATTTCTAGGATCAACCAAAATGCAATAAAATATGATATGCAATGATGATCTAATGAATAACATTTCAAATTGAAAATTTGGGATGTTACAGCTGCTTTTCGGCCGTGGTTGAGTTATTTCAGTAATGTCCCAGATCTGAGTTGTAAAGACCGTTCTGGTGGCTACTGATTCATTTGCCGGTTTCTTGCAAAGGTTCGGATGATCATTTTCCGGCGGTCAGAACTTGAGGGGTGTTGAACCTGCCATTTAATGGGGTACCCTGTCAGAAAAATGAGGATAAGCTACGATTGCCGAAAAATTGCACCAACAGTACCTATGGTGATACGAAGAAGCAATATGACCCAGCTCTTTCAGCCAAGGATCCAGGCCAAGAAAACAATAATGAAGGAGCAAGAGCAGTGATGCAGGCGACAATCAAATATTTGGTACAGATCCGATACTCAAGACAGTGGAACCAGTTAAGATGATTCAGAAACTTCCGCGATAAGCCAGAATATGTCAGGAAAGCGGTTATGACCCAACTCACTGTTTGGAACCCAAAGGACCTGCATTTAGTGGAGGAACCCAATGCAAGGAGTTAGAGCTTGGGTGTCCACTAGAAAAATCTGATCACCACTTCATGAAAGATTGTCAGTGCCGGATGACACACCCAGCGGAAATCGCTCTTGGATTTGTGAGACCGACATATATTTCAGTCGTGAGAATCAATCACAGTCAGCTAAGTCAGCAGATCTAAAAAGAAATTGGAGCCTGTATAAGCATGAACAAGCAAGGTAAGATCTGTCAGAATATGGATATATTAAAGCAAACCACCCCAGGGCCAGTCCGATAAAAATTTAGTGGGAACAAAAAGAAGAAAAAGGATACCCGAGTTGGGAACGGTTTCCTTAAGTTAGTATCTTCATACTTGTTCCCTGAGCAACCAAATCTCGAGGACGAGATTTCTTTAAGGGGGTAAGGTTTGTAACAGCCTGATTTTTGGCCCTTTCTTTTTCTTTTGTTTTTCTGAGGTTTTTTCCTGAGATTTCCTTTTTCCGTGGCTATGTGGTCTGGAAACTGAAGAAGGTGCCCTCTTCTTTGTTTCCAGAGTGGCTTGTCATTCCCAAATCCTTCCCTAGACCCTGTCATTTTCATCCTAGCCCTAATCCCAATATTCTTTTTTATTGGGAATATTCCTTTTCTATTAAAGGAATAACTCAAATTGCCCTAGGTTGTGAAGCAACCTTTATTTCCATCACTCCTAAAATTCCCAAATAATTCTCATAAATTGTTTGGGTCATATGTTTCTCAAATATGGCAAAATATTTCATTTGTCATGTTTATCATCATGCTCAAATAATTCATTTCCAATTCTGCCCTAAATGGCACATTGTGAAGAAGTGCTATTTTCATTTTCCCAATTGACCTAAAATTCCGTGGACACCTTTTCCTGTCCATATCATTGCCACATGACAAAATGCAACCTCATTTGCCTAGTAATTATTTAATTATGATTTTCCAAAGTTTCTATCCAGAAAGAAGCTTTGTGAAGGAGGAGCAAGCTAGGCATATCCAAATGAGTTGCCATTTTTGATGATCCCTCACATCACCATATCATAGCCCTCCATCAAAGTAGAGCTCATGTCATGCCTCCATGTGAGCTCATCTTCAATTCTTTGATTCTGTCCAAATTTTCAGTTTGTGAAGCAAGTATATTTTATCTTGCTCCATTTTGGCTGCAAAGTTTTCTAGGCCTTCTATTATCCATATAACCTACCTCCACCCATTTTGGGCATGGTTCATCAAGCCATTTTTCCTCTAGAATTTTTGCAAATTTCTGTCCAGAGGAGATGTTTGTGAAGCAAGTACCAGTTTGGCTTGGCCAATTGGTATCAAACTTTTTGAGCATCTTCATAGGACCAAATGACTCTACCTTGCCCAATTTGAGCTCAATTTGACACTCCATGTGAGTGCATCATCCTAATCTAGTTTCTGGACCAGTTTATGTGGTTGTTAAGCAACTACATTAAATCTTGATCCTAATCCTCTCCAAGTTACCAGGGTGAAAGTCCTTCTTACCCTAAACCTACCAGACAACTCCATTGCTTCCAAACTCCTTCCTGTTGATCAGCAGTTATCATCCAAGTTTACTGCAGTAAACTTCAGAGGTTGCTTACCGTTTAACCAGAGCAATTTTAACCGAACTACCACCGTAGTAGGAACCTACCCAGGAAGGACTTACCACTAGACAACATTTTAAGCCCCTCTCCCCCGTTACATGCCAGTGCACGCGGTGACCGCGTTAATGGCAAGCATGCGTGCGCGCTCTGCTGCCGTTGGCCGCGCCCAGGATGGATTCTTGCTCGGGCCCCTCCTCCTCTCGTCGTCTTAGCGCACGTGAGCATGTCCATTGTCTTCCTCGCGTCGTCGCCGATCACTTGGACCCCGCTCCCCCTCCGGCAGCTTCCTCACCGACGCAAGCCGCCACGTGCCCATGGGCGCACAGTGGCGGTTTGGCTCGGTTCGTCGCCGTCGTCATCCTCCCTGCGCTCCCTTGGCCGCCTCTTCCCCGTGAGCTCTCCCTCTTGTTCCCTCTCGTCGCCTGCCTCCGAGCTCATGCGCACGCAGACGCGTCCGCGGCGCCGGCCACGCGTCCGTGGCTACGATAGCTCGGCACCTTGCCCTTTCGAGCACACCCGCAGCCTCCCCGCACTCCACTACCCCTCCCCAGCCTCTCATTCGAGCTCGAGGAGCTCTCTGTGTCCACCATCGCCACCATGGCCGCCGCGGTGCTCCGCTCAAATTCGGCCGACCCGAGCCACCCCTCCACTCCCTGACCTCACCCACGTCTTCCCCGTGCTCCGGTGACCCTCCCCAGCCCCTCCGTTCTTCGCCGGAGTCCGTGTGGCCATGACCCCAAGGATTGGCCGCCGCCTCTGCCCTCGGCCACCGCAACCCTCCATCGCCCCTCCGCCCTCCCCGGTGCCTGATGCTGCTCCAGATAGATACGGCGCCCCTCCCCGAGTCCGTCGGTGCCTTTCGCTCGGCCAGAGGTGGGTGGAGCCGGCCAGGCTGCCACCGGCGCCGCGCCCCTCCCTCTGGACCACGGGCAAGCGCGAGCGGGCGCTTGAAGACGAAGACGACCCTGACCCCTGCCCCTGGGCCCCACCTGTCGGCCCCTATGCGCTGACCGGGTTGTTCCGCTGCCAGTAGTTGTTCCGCTGCCTCAACTTGTTATGCTGCTTGCATAGAGCAACTGAGGATGGCGTAGTGTCGCCGTGCCGATGTTATTCATTGTAATATCGGAGACCTTGTATTCATATTCATGTATTAATAGAAAGCTGGTTTGTTCTATGCTAAGCAGTGCCGTATTCCAGAAGACTTCTCCTCGATCTCTGGGCTGGAATACGGGGCGTTCCGGTTTTCTCTGAGCCGGGGTGCCACACTTGGTTGCACCCAAACCCCAAGAGCCGTTATTTCTTTACTTGGCGGAAACCAACCAAGTGGTCAGTGCGTCCTTGGTAGCACAGCGAGAAGTGGATGAGGCAGAAAGTGGGCAGATCACGACAGAGTCAGAAAAGGATCAGAGCAGTAATAAGCACGGCAATGAGAGCAACCTCAAGCACGCGGCAAGGAAGAAAGTGGTGCAGCACCCAGTGTACTTCGTCAGCTCCTTATTACAAGCGGCTAGATCGAGGTACTCTGGCATGCAAAAGTTGATCTTTGGCCTCATCATGGCCTCAAGGAAACTGCGCACTACTTCCAAGCCCATGAGATCATGGTCGTTACTCGTTTTCCATTGCAAAGGATACTCCGAAACCCTAAGGCCACCGGCAGAATAGTGGAGTGGGCTTTGGAGTTATCCAGCTTCGGTTTGAAATTTGAGAGCACATCAACTATTCAGAGCAGGGCACTGGCAGAGTTTATTGTAGAATGGACACCAACCCCTTATGAGGAAGTGACAGAAACAGCTCTCCCCGGCAAGGAATCACCCCAAGAATGAATTATGTATTTTGATGGTGCTTTTTCCCTACAAGGTGCAGGGGCTGGCATGCTTCTCGTTGCCCCCTCCGGGGAGCACTTAAAGTACGTCGTCCAAATGCACTTTGCCCGGGAAGAAGCCACCAACAATACATCTGAGTACGAAGGGCTCCTTGCCGGGATTAGGATTGGAGCAAAATTGGGAATTAAGAAGTTGATCATTCGACGAGACTCACAGCTTGTTGTGAGACAAGTCAACAAGGATTATCAAAGCCCATTGATGGAAGCATACGTCAAGGAAGTGAGGAGATTGGAGGAACACTTTGATGGGTTGCAAACAGAGCACGTGCCCCATGCGGAAAACAGCATAGCTGATCACCTGTCAAAGTGTGTTGCGCAGAAGCTTCTTGTGGAACCAGGAACTTTTGTTCTCCATCTCTCTCAGCCCTCTGTATCACCAGCCAAAATGGCCAGGAAAAGGAGAAAGTTGGACTACGGTAAGCCTCTCCCGGTCGAGCCGTCCGCTCTCGGCAGAGACCCTGCCGGAAACAACTCCTCACAGCCTGCTGGACCACCCCCTCCAGCCGGGCCTATTGACCCTGCGAATGAGGCTGGTGCTCCCACAGTAGAGGAGCTGCCGCTAGTCCTTGTTGCCGAACCCCAGGCTCCAACTTGGGCAAGGCACATCGTCCGCTTCCTCCAAACCGGAGAACTTCCCGGCTACCAAGATGAAGCTGAGAGAGTAGCCCGGAGGGCCAGTATGTATCAGTTTGTCGATGACACTCTGTACAGAAGGAGGCCCAACGCTATGAAATTGAAGTGTGTCTGCCGGGAGGATGGAAAGGAACTGTTGGCTGAGATTCACAGAGGAATGTGCAGCTCACACATTGGAGCAAGGGCATTAGTTGGGAAAGCATTCCGGCAAGGATTCTATTGGCCCACAACCCTCCAAGATGCAGTTGAGCTCGTCACGACATGTGAAGCCTGCCAGTTCCATTCCAAAAGAACACACCTGCCCGCCCAAGTCCTTCAGACAATCCCTCTATCATGGACATTTTTGGTCTGGGGGCTCGATATCCTCGGCCCCTTCCCCCGAGCAATCGGGGCTTTGAATTCTTGTTCGTTGCCAACGACAAGTTTACAAAGTGGCTGGAAGTGACTGCCGTGAGAAAGGTGACTGCTGAGTCAGCTATCATGTTCTTGAAAGAATTGCTGTGTCATTTCGGAGTTCCGGCAAGGATCATCACTGACAACGGGGCCCAGTTCATGAGCCACGCCTTCATGTAATACGTTCATGCCCTCGGATGCAAGATCTCATTCGCTTCTGTGGCACACCCCCAGAGCAATGGACAAGCTGAGAGGGCGAACGCTGAAGTGCTTCGTGGACTCAAGACAAGAACTTCCGATACGCTGCAGAAGCACGGCAAGCGGTGGATCAAGGAGCTGCCGGTAGTTCTCTGGTCCCTCAGAACGACACCTAACCGAGCTACTGGGCAGACTCCCTTCTCCCTGGTATACGAGGCAGAAGCAGTTATCCCCACGGAACTCATTTATGGGTCCCCTCGAGTGCTTGCCTACGATAAAGTAGCACAAGATCAGCACCGGTGTGACGGCGCTGTGCTACTTGAGGAGAACCGTCTCCGGGCTGCTACGCGTGCTGCACCCTACCAGCAAGCCCTGCGTCGCTATCATAGCTGCAGGGTTCATGCCCGGTGTTTTGAGGAAGGTGACCTTGTCCTTAGGCGCGTTCAGTCCGCCAAGGGTACAAATAAGCTGTCACCGAAGTGGGAAGGCCCTTACCGGGTGGTACGAGTCACCAGACCTGGCGCAGTCCGTCTGGAGACCGGGGATGGCACTCAGTTGCAAAACTCATGGAATATTGAGCATCTCCGAAAGTACTACCCGTAAGGCACGAGGCTGCCGGGCATTGCCCGACAGCCACCCTTTTGTACAGGCCTTGCCTCAGCTGCATGTAACCCCTTGTACAAAGCCGGGGCGATGACCCCGTGCAAGAGAAAATAAAGAAGCGCTATAGGGGGCCCCAACTAAGATTGCATGCATGCACGAGCACACCCTGATCACTGCATAAGCATTTCATGAGCATCTGCATATGCATATAGATAGGATTGCATCCTACATTCATTCTCATCTACATGGAGTTGCAGGTTCCTGCCGTGAAGTTGGCTTCGACAAAAGACGAGAAGATTGCACGGCACAACGATCCCCGGCAAAGCCAAACAGATAAGTTTTACCTCTTGTCCATTAGTGTTCTGTAAGGCTATAACTTTGCATGAGAAAACCTCGCCTCTCTTTTGAAACTTAGGTGCTCCCATTCATGACTCGGACATTGCTTCGGTCGGGATGGTCGCAGTGGCCTTTGGTAAAAAGGAGATGGCAGGGTGCTGGCCCCTCTGCCTGTTCCCTGGCAGACGTAGTTCTCCGGCAAACAAAGAGGGTGCTGGCAGGATATCCTGCCGGGGAAAACTCGTTTATTTACATTAAAGAGGCACCTCACCTCTGCATGGACATACACATGCACGGGTTCCCGGCAAGGTTCATCTTTTTCATTCATATGCTAACACAAGTACAAGCATTACAGAACACAAAGATGGACTCGAGAGATTACATTATTTGAATTAAAATTTGGCAATTGCCTACAAGTTTAAGATTGAAAAAAGATAAGTGCTCCGTAATGCCCTTTCTTGTCCCTCTCCGAGGGAGTCCTGGACTAAGAGGTCCTCGGGCGTCCGGCCTATTATCAATGGGTCGGACTGGTGGGCCGTGAAGACATGAAGGCCGAAGACTGTACCCGTGTCCGGATTGGACTCTCCTTGGCGTGGAAGGCAAGCTTGGCGACCAACTATGAAGATTCCTTCTTATGTAACCGACTCTATGTAGATCCCCCCGGTGTCTATATAAACCGGAGGGTGTAGTCCAGAAAGGATATACTCATTACCATAGTCATACATGCTAGGCTTCTAGGGTTTAGCCATTACGATCTCGTGGTAGATCAACTCTTGTAACACTCGTATTCATCAAGATCAATCAAGCAGGAAGTAGGGTATTACCTCCATAGAGAGAGTCCGAACCTGGGTAAACATCGTGTCCCCCGTCTCCTGTAACCATCGACCTTAGACGCACAGTTCGGGACCCCCTACCCGAGATCCGCCGGTTTTGACATCGACATTGGTGCTTTCATTGAGAGTTCCACTATGCCGTCAATGAAAGGTTTGATGGCCCCTTCAATCGTCGATAGTGACGCTGTCCAAGGAGAAGCCTTCCTCCCCGGACAGATTTTCGTATTCGGCGGCTTCATACTGCGGGCCAACTCGCTTGGCCATCTGGAGCAGATCGATAGCTACGCCCCTGGCCACCAGGTCAGATTCGGAAGCTTGAACTACGTCACGGATATCCGTGGAGACTTGATCTTCAACTGATTTGAGACCACGGCGATCGCTCCCCTCGCTCCGATGAACATGACTTAAATCTGTCATCAGACCATATTCAGGAGATGGTTCCTGTAACTGCTACGGCCTTAGATCCAAAGCAGATCGTGCGATCCGAAGCAACGGAGTCCGCGGCGTTGGAGCCGCACACAGACTCAACACCTGGGAATATCTGCGTCAACGGAATTCCGGACTCGTTTCCGGCTGTAAGTTCCGAACCACGTATGCATGCGGACACCGAGCTGGATCAGTCATCGATCTTCGAGTTCAGCGCCGCATATGTCTTCCAACACTCGCCCTTCGGCGATGTTCTAGATTCATTAAAAAACCTGTCCTTGGCGGGGGACTCACAGCCGAACTATTTCCGGTTCGAACTAGAGGCTGATGATGGAGAATTTCGCTTCCCACCCGCCACCCACTTCATAGCCACTGTCAAGGACTTAACCGACGTGCTTGATTATGGCTCCGAAGACATCGATGGTATGGACGACGATGCAGACAAGGAGCAAGGCCAAGACCCGCCATTCACTGGACATTGGAAGGCCACCTCTTCATACGATGTGTACATGGTTGACACACCTAAAAAAGCTAGCGACGATGACAAAGAAGACCCAGTTGCGAATAAACCTTCTGAGACACAGTCCAAGCGTCGGCGCCCTAAACGCCGTTCTAAGTCACGTCGCTCAAAGGACAGCAACAATGGCACCGGAGAAAATAGTACTCCAGACGACGCCGGAAACAATGAAGACCCTGTTGGAGCAACATCCGAACAGGAGGAACAAGACAACAGGCAAGATAACTGTGATAAACAGGCCATGCCCAACGACCCGGATGACGATAGTTACTGTCCACCCTCCGAGGATGAGGAGAGCCTCGGCAATGAGGATTTCATCATGCCGGAGGCACCCCTTGAGCAGGAGCGCTTCAAGCGCCAGCTAATAGCTACTGCAAGAAGCCTGAAGAAAAAGCAGCAGCAGCTTCAAGATGATCAAGACCTACTCATTGACAGATGGACTGATGTCCTGGCAGCCGAAGAATACGGCCTCAAGCATCTAGCCAAGAGTTACCCAAAATGCAGACTGCTACCTCAGTTCGATGAGGAGGCGCCAGAGCCCATACCTCCCTCGCGCAATGCGGAACGACCACCACGTGGTCGGGATAGCGCGGCGGACCGACCACCCCGCGGTCGGGATAAAACGGCAACTCAGGCCGAACAGCAGCCCGCCCCACCGCCTCGTAAAAACAGAGACAAAACAGCTCGGGACTATAAATACGACCTTCGGCAGGACCTGGACAGTAGAGCAGGACATACCAGATCAATCTACGGATCGCGAGGACGCCTTTCGACTCGCGACGACGGCTACCTATTCGGACATGACAAACCTAGTCACGCCCGGGCCGATAACCGCATGCGGACTTCACCGGAGGTGCGCCGCGACGCGGCCCAATATAGAGGCGCCGCACACCCTCTCTGCTTCACAGATGAAGTATTGGATCATGAATTAACCAAGGGGTTCAAGCCCGTCAATATTGAATCATACGACAGAACAACCGATCCCGCGGTATGGATCAAGGATTTTGTTCTCCACATCGATATGGCCCGAGGAGACGATCTCCACGCCATCAAATACCTCCCACTAAAGCTCAAAGGGCTAGCTAGGCACTGGTTAAACAGCCTGCCTGAAAATTCCATCGGCAGCTGGGAGGACTTGGAAGAAGCTTTTCTTGACAACTTCCAAGGTACCTATGTCCGGCCACCAGACGCCGATGACCTCAGTCACATAGTCCAACAGCCTGGAGAATCAGCCAGAAAATTCTGGACTATGTTCCTAACCAACAAGAACCAAATAGTTGACTGTCCGGATGCCGAGGCCCTAGAGTCCTTTAAACATAGCATCCATGATGAATGGCTCGCCCGCCACCTCGGCCAAGAAAAGCCGAAGTCTATGGCAGCCCTCACGGCACTGATGACCCGCTTTTGCGCGGGTGAAGATAGTTGGCTGGCTCGTAGTAAAATCACAGCCAACAAGGCAGGCCCCTCCGAGGCCAAAAACAGCATCGGCAAGACCAGGCGCAATAGACACAAACGCCGAAGTAATGGCGATAACACCGACGACACTGCAGTTCATGCCGGATTCAGTGGCTCCAAGTCCGGCCAGCGAAAGAAACCTTGTAAAAGGAACAGCGAGGGACCATCCAGCTTGGACCGCATACTCGATCGTCCGTGCCAGATACACGACACCTCAGACAAACAAGCCAATCATACCAACAGAGATTGTCGGGTTTTCAAGCAAGCCAGCAAGTCAAATACCGAGAGCAAGGAAATGGGATCACAAAGCGAGGACGACGACGAAGAGCCCCGGCAGCCGAAACCGGGGGGAAGAAGAAATTTCCCCCTCAAGTCAAAACGGTGCACATGATATATGCTACACACATCCCCAAAAGGGAGCGCAAGCACGCACTCAGGGACATCTATGCGGTAGAGCCAGCCGCCCCAAAATTCAATCCGTGGTCATCATTCCCGATCACCTTTGATCGTCGAGATCACCCAACTAGTATCCGTCATGGCGGTTCGGCCGCACTGGTCCTCGACCCAATCATTGACGGATTTCACCTAACACGAGTCCTAATGGACGGTGGTAGCATCCTCAACCTGCTCTATCAGGATACAGTGCGCAAAATGGGCATTAATCCCTCACGAATCAAGCCCACAAAGACTACCTTTAAAGGAGTCATACCAGGCGTAGAGGCCCGTTGTACGGGCTCAATCATGCTGGAGGTGGTCTTCGGTTCCCCGGACAACTTCCGAAGCGAAGAGCTAATCTTCGATATCGTCCCCTTCCGCAGCGGCTACCACGCACTGCTCGGACGAACCGCGTTTGCTAGATTCAACGCGGTGCCGCACTATGCTTACTCAAGCTCAAGATGCCCGGTCCACGCGGCATCATAACAGTCAATGGAAACATGGAACGCTCCCTCCGTACTGAGGAGCACACAGCCGCCCTAGTAGCAGAGGTACAGAATGGCCTTCTCAAGCAGAACTATAATCCTGCTGCCGAGCCCCTGGACATCGTTAAGAGGGTCCGGACTACACTGCAACAGGACAGCTCGGCTCGTCAAGAGCTTGATTAGCAATTCGGCCTCCGCCCCAGCCCCGATAAGGGAGTGGCACTCGTAACACGCGTACATAACTACGCGCCCAAAAACCCATGGATATGGGTGGAGGCATAGCTAGCTCGCGATCCACAGTGCGGCTCGACCGACCCCAGGATTCGTGTACCTTTTCTTTTCCATTTCAGGTCCCTTCTCTCTTTTCGAGGTTTCTTCCGACAACCCGTTTGTCGGACACACCAAGGAGGCAAGGAGCTTTGGCGCACAAGGGAACCCGCAGGTGGCCTCCGTTAACGATTGCTATACCTGTTTTACATACCCGCATGCAGCTCGCACTTGGGCTTGGCATGTTAAATAACCTTGTTTGCTGATCATATTACATGTACAAATACGCCTCGACGTATTAATCACATTACAAAAATAAAGGGCAGCGTTAGTTTATTACTTAATCTTCCCCTTTTTTCCTTTGTATTTATTCCTCGTTGCACGCATACATTCTGGTACGTATTACTGCGCCAGGGGCTTCATCACGCCCCGCATTACGGCAACAAAAGTCCGAACACTTTTACAGTACAGTTCGGCACCCCGAACTTATAGCATTATACGCATCGGCTCCGAATCATGTCTTTGGTCAATAGTTGGGTTGCCCGGCTCCTGTGTATGCTACCTTACGTTCCGCTATATCGGCTAGGGTAGTAAAGGGAGAACTACTGCGATTGTGTCCCGGTTCTTCCGGACGAGCACCTCAGTAGAGAAAGCCGAAAACTAACTGTCGTGATGTGGCGAGAGCTGGTCAGCTGTTCAAGAGGTCTCAAATCCCTAGAGATTTTTTCTGCTTTATGCGAGGAATCGGTTTTTTCCGATTAGGCATGTATAACGCCCCTAGTTCGGCCTTTCGAACAACAGGGGCTTCGCCGAAATTTTCATGGTCAAACTCCTATGGCTAAGTGAGGGTAATAAAGGACGTATAGTCTGATTGCCTTGTTCGTTGCGCTAAACACCTCCTTTAAGGACCAGAATGTGGAGTAAAGAGTGTTTAGATTTATTCTTAACACCCCCGTACTATCTACGTGGGGGCAGAAGCCGACGGCTGGTCAACCCTCAGATTTTAATAAACGGCCGCACAGGAGGTAAAATTTAATCACAAGCATCATATTACATACCAATCTTGTTTCATATTACAGGACAACCCGAATGTTTTCATGGGAATATCACGTCCTTCGCACATTGCTCCGCCACAAGGCGGGATCCCTCCAGGACACCGTCGAAATACAGCTCAGGTCGACGATGCTCCTTGCCCTCAGGTGGCCCCTCGGTCATCAACTTCTTGGCATCCATCTTCGCCCAGTGCGTCTTGACGCGCGCGAATGCCATTCATGCACCCTCAATGCAGACCGACCTCTTCACGACTTCAAGCCATGGGCAGGCACTCACAAGCCGATTCACAAGTCAAAAGTAGCTGCCGGGCACGGGCTCGGCAGGCCACAACCGGACTATCAGGTCCTTCATGGCTACCTCGGCCAACTTGTGCAGCTCGACCAGCTGTTTCAACTGGTCGCTAAAGGGCACCGGATGTTCTGGTCCAAGATATTGGGACCAGAACAGCTTCTCCGTAGACATCCCTTCTTCGGCCCGATAGAACTCGGCAGCATTTGATATGCTGTGCGGCAGATCGGTAAACACCCCTGGAAAACACAAGTTCGGGTAAGTACAAGGACCGCTTCCTTTGCATACTTGCCTTGCATAGTGAAAGCCTTACCCGCCGCAATCTTCTTGGCCGCCTGGATTTCCTAGAGGGCGCCTTGGGCTTCGGCTCGGGCATCTTGCACGCTCTTGCGGGCCTTAGCAAGTTCGGATTCTTGTGTCCTAGAATCACGCTCCAAGGACTCGTACTTCTTGACGGCGTCCTGGAGCTCTTGCTGAATCTTGCTGACCCTGGCCTCGTGCTTCTCGCGTGCGGCACGTTCCTTGGCCGCTTTTTCTTCGGCCTCGGCTAACGCCTTTTTGAGGGCCGCCACCTCGGTCATGGCCCCTAGTAAAGTTCATGACACTTTAGTCAGCTTGAACCATTTATTCTTCAATATACACGCAGGTTACTGCATACCTTGGTTATCCTCCAGTTGCTTCTTCATGAGGCCGAGCTCTTCCTCGGCCCGCTCCAGTTTCTGCTTCAGTCCGGAGACCTCCGCTGTTTGAGCGGTAGCAGCCCGCAACGAGGCCTGCTTATTCACATAGACACCTTATGTTAGACTCCTGCGAAAATTATTTTTGATCCTCTGTTCGTCTTTTTTTCTTTTCGGACACCGAACAGAGCATCAGGGGCTACTGTCTACACTATGATATTCTTCCTACAATTACATTACTCACCTCAAAGCCTGTTAGAAGGCTAGCGCAGGCTTCGGTCAGTCCGTTTTTGGCAGACTGAACCTTTTCGATCACCATACCCATATGGGCACGGTGCTCATCCACAATGGAGGCACCTTGCAGCGCTTCCAATAGATGATCTGGCACCTCTGGTTGGACAGAGGTCACCGGCGACACACCCCCTCTTTTCGGGGAAGGCCATTCGCCGGACTCCGGAGCCGTATAGGTCTCCGGAATAGAGTCCGGCTGAGGGTCGGAGAGAACTCGACCCGCATCATCCGTCTCTACATTGGCTTTTTCCCCCATATGTCCGACGGCCCGGGAGTCATCCTGGGGCGCCACCCTGATGATCTCCGAAACTTTCCCCGGGTCTGAGGAGGTCCTTCGGGACACCTCCTCATCATCACCCTTGGTCGAGGGAGAGTAAGCAGGCGGCGGCGACATGCTGGCCCTCTCCTTTGGGTCCAGCGAACCTTTTGATGAAGATCGCAGAGAACTGTCCCGGGCCGGACTGCAATAACATGATTCAAACATATCAATATTACAAGGCGGAGAGGCCAGACGTTTGGGCGCGCATAAAGATTTTGATACTTACGATGCAACCCGAGGCTTGGTCCGGGGAGGTCGCTCCGGACTGCTATCGATGTCCCACGCGGAGTTATCCGCGAGGGAGCCTTTCCCCCTCTTGGGCGCCTTCGCCTCCAGGTTCGTGGAGGCCGCTCTCTTCTTCCTCCCGGCCTCAGGTGGGGAGTCATCTTCTCCTTCCTCCTCCTCGTCATCATCTTCGACGGACGAAGAGTGAGTCTCGTCTTCGGACGTCACGTTCGAAGCGCCTTTTCGGCAAGGGCCCCTCCGGGCCCCTTTGGCCGCTTTCTTGGCCGTCTTCTCCGGCACCTCATAAGGTGCTGGAAACAACATTTCTGTCAGTAATGGGAATTCTGGGTCTTCGGGCAGCGGAGCCGGACAGTTAATCCCCCCTGCTACCTCGATCCAGGCCTGAAAACATGGATATGAAGGCTTAGGCTTTTTCCTCAAAATATGCTAGTAAAGGGTATACCTTGAAAACATGAAAGAACTTACTGAATTAGCCTGGCGTTTTAAGTTGAGCCCGCAATCCTCGGTCGTGGGCGGTGGCGTCTCGCTGGCCTTGAAGAGCACTTTCCAGATGTCTTCGTGCGTCGTGCCGAAGAGCTCTAGTAGCGTCTGGTGCTTGGTCGAATCATACTCCCACAGACAGCAAGTCCGGCGTTGGCACGAAAAGGACCCGAGGAACAAGCATGACCTGGATCATGTTGACAAGCTTAATTTTCCTGTCCATCATGTTCTGGACGCACGTCTGGAGCCTAGTCAGCTCGTCCGAGGGACCACAGGTTAGGCCCCTCTCTTGCCAGGAGGTGAGCCGCATCGGGATTCCGGATCGGAATTCGGGGGCCGCTGCCCAGTCAGTGTCGCGCGGCTCGGTGATGTAGAACCACCCCGATTGCCACCCCTTCACCGTCTCCGCGAAGGAGCCTTCGGGCCAGGTAACATTGGGCATCTTGCCCACCATGGCACCTCTGCACTCTGCTTGCTGACCTCTCACCACCTTCGGCTTCACATTGAAGGTCTTCAGCCATAGACCGAAATGAGGTGGGATGCGGAGAAAGGCCTCGCACACGACAATGAATGTCGTGATGTTGAGAATGAAGTTAGGGGCTAGGTCATGGAAGTCTAGCCCGTAGTAAAACATTAGTCCACGGACGAACGGGTGGAGAGGGAATCCCAGCCCGCGGACAAAATGTGTGAGAAACACAACCCTCTCATGGGGCTCTGGAGTAGGGACAATCTGTCCTTTGACCGGGAGTCGGTGAGCGATATCCTTGGCCAGGTATCCGGCCTCCCGGAGCTCCTTGATGTCCTTCTTCCTAACGGAGGAGGCCATCCACTTGCCTCCAGCTCCGGATCCAGACATGTTTGGAGTACTTTCTCGAACGAGGAAAAAGCTAAAGCTTGGCCGCTGGAGCTCAAGGACGGAAGGGCTGAAGAAGAGAAAGGGTGTGGGTGAAGAAAGAAATCCTTATCCCCTTATAAAGGCTGCGAATATCAAGTGCCTCCCCACTTGCCCTAAAGGCTCGCCTATTCCCAAGGCCTATATAAACGGCACGGTTGGGCTTCCCATGCCCGCATTGATGAGAATCCCATGATAAGGAGACATGATCTCTACTTTGACAAGACGTGCCAATGGCAACCGCGTCTCGGGACGTGGAGCATCGGGCACAAAACGGTCCGAAATAATGACCGGTCGGGCGTGATGTCCTGCTGCAAAAGTTTGTCAGCGGGTTGGACTCGTGTAAAATTATATTCTCTCTATGGTTGTGTATGGTGTGTGTGACAAGTCCGGATACTATCATCGCGTCCGAAGACTATCTTGGAGTTCGGAAAAAGGGAACCCGCCTTGCAATGCCGAAGACAATCTGCGCGCCGGACTCCTCTTCATTGAAGCCAGGTTCAGGGGCTACTGAGGGAGTCCTGGACTAAGGGGTCCTCGGGCGTCCGGCCTATTATCAATGGGCCGGACTGGTGGGCCGTGAAGACATGAAGGCCGAAGACTGTACCCGTGTCCGGATTGGACTCTCCTTGGCGTGGAAGGCAAGCTTGGCGACCAACTATGAAGATTCCTTCTTATGTAACCGACTCTATGTAACCCTAGATCCCCACGGTGTCTATATAAACCGGAGGGTGTAGTCCGGAAAGGATATACTCATTACCATAGTCATACAGGCTAGGCTTCTAGGGTTTAGCCATTACGATCTCGTGGTAGATCAACTCTTGTAACACTCATATTCATCAAGATCAATCAAGCAGGAAGTAGGGTATTACCTCCATAGAGAGGGCCCGAACCTGGGTAAACATCGTGTCCCCCGTCTCCTGTAACCATCGACCTTAGACGCACAGTTCGGTACCCCCTACCCGAGATCCGCCGGTTTTGACACCGACACTCTCCTCCTAGGTGCAGCCGTCGAAGGCGAGGAGGGCAAAAGGAGCGCCTGGGCGAAGGCCCGGCCCGCTCTCATCGAGCTCCAGGAGAGGCAGCCTGGGGGAACGGAAGCGCGAGGGAACGCCTCGATGGAGAGCACGGCGGAAGGCGGCCCCGTCGACCACCATCACTAGGGCCAGCAGGGCTAACGGAGCTGCAGCCCGAGAGGAAGCCTGCTGGAGCCCAGCTAGAAGACTGCTAGAGGAGCCCGGCAGCACCATCCGCACCTGTGCATCCAACTCCCCGGCAAATTGCACTGCCGAAGAGGAGATGCAGATGCAGACGATGGTGTTGCTGCCTGATGAAGATGGTGAGGGCGACGATCAGCCGGAGTCAGAGCCGTCGCTCCTCCGCCCGCTGTCGTCACTGTCCTCCTCATCGCTCGAGGAGGAGCGTTCGTCGTCGGTCGAGCTCTCTGCGCAGCACCGTAAGCGACCACCCAAGCGCCCGAAGATCTTGACGGAGAGCAGGATGTTCTCCATTAATTTGAACTAGAGAACGTGCCCCTTCGAGAAGCCGTGGGCGCGGGCAAAGGTCTTCCAGCTGCGGTGAAGATACATCACATGAGGAGCGGGGAAGTCAACATCAACCCTCATACCTCCATTCCCGCAGCCCCTCATGTGCAGCCGTAGAGCGCGTGGTTGCTCAAGCTCCATCTCCCGCGCAAAGGGAGTTGGGAGGCGAAGGTGACCACACACAGGCTTGTACATCCTGATGACGAACTCCCGGGGTTGGTCACCAACGTGGCCTTCCATCGGGGGCGGAGCCGCCGGCGGAGGCGTCACCAAGGCACCGCCCCGCCCTCCTCCTCCTCGAGCACCGCATCAACCAAGACCACGCCCCCTTCCTCCTCTCCTTGCGGACGATTCTGCTGCCTCAGGGTCCGGAGGAGGAGTGGCGCGCTGTCGAGAAGAAGCCCTCGTCGCCGCCATCGGAACTCCACCACGCCCTCGCCCTCGCACCATGACTAGATGAGAAGGATCACGAAGGAGAAGGAGAAGTGTGTGCAGAAGAACATTGCCCCGGCCCCTTTTATAGGGAAATGGGGCAGGGGCTGGTTCCTCCTACGGGAAACGGCCGCCCCTCTCCTCCAATACGGCCTATTTGCACCCACTGTGACTCTGAGGGTCGTGGCCGCCCCTCTGCTCCAACCATCGACGCTCAGATTTCAGCCATGGCACTCTCCCCCGTGTCCTCCGCATCCACCACCTACCACGCGCAATGCATGCGGGACACGTGGTGAAGTGCGTGCAGAACGGGGGGCGAGCGGGGTGGCAGTTTCCGCCCCATGATCTTAGGGTGAGGAGAATCCGTGGGCCACGATCCAAGTTCTTCCACAACGCCGCGCACCACGCGCAGTGAAATCGAAAACCGCCCCGAAATCAAGACTAATGAAGCAGCAAAGGAAACCTCAAGGGGCCAACCCTTTCAGCAACTTTGTCTGTGCACTTATTAGGCCCTACCCCGACGACGCTCAGCACGGTTGGAAGACCTTCGCCCATGCCCACGGCTTCTCGGAGGGGCATGTTCTCTAGTTCAAATTAATGGAGAGCGGCCTGCTCTCCGTCAAGATCTTCGGGTGCTCAGGAGGTCGCTTAGGGTGCTACGCGGAGAGCTCAACCGACGATGAAAGCTCCTGCTCGAGCGATAGCGACGAGGAGGATAGTGATGGTGATGACAACGGCAGCGGGCGGGAGGGCGACGACTCTGACTCCGGTTGAGCGTCGCCCACACCATCTTCATTAGGCGGCAGCGCAATCACTTGCACCTGCATCTACTTCCCGGCAATGTGATTTGCCCGGGAGTTGGGTGCAGGGGTGGAGATGGTGCCCTCCCGGCTTCCTCCAGCGGTCTTCCAGCTGGACCCCAGCAGGCTTCCTCTCGGGCTATAGCTCTGTTAGCCCTGCCGCGCCCTGCTGGCCCTGGTGGCGGTGGTTGACGGGTCGCCTCCGCCGTGCTCTCCATCAACGTGTTCCCCAATGCTCTCCCATTCCCGCCAGGCTACCTCTCCTAGAGCCTGAGGGGGCGGGCTGGGCTTCTGCCCAAGCACTCCTTCTGCCCTCCTCGCCTTCGATGACCGTGCCTAGGAGGAGAGGGACAAGAAATGGCATTACGGGGCACTTATCTTTTTTCAATCTTAAACTTGTAGGCATTTGCCAAATTTTAATTCAAATAATGTAATCTCTCGTGTCCATGTTTGTGTTCTGTAATGCTTGCACTTGTATTATCAACATATTAATGAAAAAGATGAACCTTGCCGGGAACTCGTGCATGTGTATGTCCATGCAGAGGTTGGATGCCTCCTTAATGTAGATAAATGAGTTTTCCCCGGCAGGCTACCCTGTCGGTATCCCTTCGTTTGCCGAAGGACTGAGCCTACCGGGCTGGAGTGAAGGGACTAGCCCCCCGCCAACTTCCTTTTACCAAAGGCCACTACAACCATCCTGACTCGAAGCAGTGTTCGAGTCAAAGATGGGAGCGCCTAAGTTTCAAAGGAGTGGTGAGGTTTTCTTATGCACAAGCCTTAGCTTACAGAACACTGATTGACAAGAGGTAGAACTTATCTGTTTGGCTTACCGAGGATCGTAGCACTGGTTCATCTTCCCAACACCTTGTAGAGGCCAAGTTCACGGCAAGAACTTGCAGCTTCATGCAGATGGGAATGATGCAAGATGCGATCCTATCTATATGCATATGCAAATGCTCATCAAATGCTTATGCAGATGCTCTTGAAATGCTTATGCATGCATGCAACTTGGTTAGGGCCCCCCAGCGCTTCATTTATTTTCTCTTGCTCAGGGTCATCGCCTTGCTTTGTACAAGGTGTTACATGCAACTGAGGCAAGGCCTGTACAAAAGGGTGGCTGCCGGGCAGGGGCCGACAGCCGCGCCTTACGGGTAGAACTTGCAGAGATGCTCAATATTCCATGAGTTTTGCAATTGAATGCCATCTCCGGTCTCCAGACGGACTGTGCCAAGTCTGGTGACTCGTACTACCCGGTAAGGGCCTTCTCACTTTGGTGTCAACTTGTTTGTACCCTTGGCGGACTGAACGCACCTAAGGACAAGGTCGCCTTTCTCAAAACACCGGGCATGAACCCTGTGGCTATGATAGCGATGCAGGGCTTGCTGATAACGTGCAGCACGCGTAGCAGCCCGGAGACGGTTCTCCTCGAGTAGCACAGCGTCGTCACGCCGGTGCTGATCTTGCACTACTTCATCATAGGCAAGCACTCGAGGCAACCCGTAAATGAGTTCCGTGGGGATAACTGATTCTGCCCCGTAGACTAGGGAGAAGGGAGTCTGCCCGGTAGCTCGATTTGGTGTCGTTCTGAGGGACCAGAGAACTACTGGCAGCTCCTCGATCCATCGCCTGTCGTGCTTCTGCAGCGTATCAAAGGTTCTTGTCTTGAGTCCTCGCAGCACTTCAGTGTTCGCCCTCTCAGCAACAGAGGCAAATGAGATCTTGCATCCGAGGGCATGAACATATTGCATGAAGGCGCGACTTGTGAACTGGGTGTCGTTGTCGGTAATGATCCTTGCCGGACTCCAAAACATCACACCAATTCTTTCAAAAACTTGATAGCTGACTGAGCAGTCACCTTTCTCATGGCAGTCACTTCCGGCCACTTCCGAACAAGAATTGAAAGCCCCCGATTTCTTAGGGGAAGGGGCCGAGGATATCGAGCCCACAGACCGAAAATGGCCATGATAGAGGGATTGTCTGAAGAGCTTGAGCAGGCAGGTGGATTTTTTGGAATGGAACTGGCAGGCTTCACATTTGGTGACTAGCTCGACCGCATCTTGGAGGGCTGTGGGCCAATAGACTGCTTGTCGGAATGCTTTCCCAACTAATGCCCTTGATCCAATGTGGGAACCGCACATGTTTGTGTATCTCAGCCAGTAGTTCCTTTCCTTCTTCCCGGCAGATGCACTTCAATTTCACACCGTTGGGCCTCCTTCTATACAGAGTGTCATCATCAAACTGATACATACTGGCCCTTTGGGCTACTCTTTCAGCTTCATCTTGGTCACCGGGAAGCTCTTCGGTCTGGAGGAAGTGGACTATGTGCCTTGCCCAAGTTGGAGCCTAGGGCTCGGCAACGAGGACTAGCGGCACCTCCTCTGCTGCGGGGGCACATTCCTCGTTTGCGGGGACCACGGGCCCGGCTGGAGGGTGCGGTCCGGCAGGTGGTGAGGAGTTGTTTCCGGCAGGGTCTCTGCCAGGAGCGGACGGCTCTACCGGGAGAGGCTTACCGGAGTCCAACTTTATCCTTTTCCAGGCCATTGTTGCTGGGGATACGGAGGGCTGAGTAAGATGGAGAACAAAAGTCCCTGGTTCCACAAGAAGCTTCTGCGCAGCACACTTTGACAGATGATCAGCTATGCTGTTTTCCGCATGGGGTACGTGCTCTATTTGCAATCTGTCAAAGTGCTCCTCCAATCTTCTCACTTCCTCAATGTATTCCTGCATCAATGGGCTTTGATAATCCTTGTTCACTTGTCTCACGACGAGCTGTGAATCCCCTCGAATGATCAGCTTCTTAATTCCCAATTCCGCGGCAATCCCGAGCCCGGTCAGGAGCCCTTCATACTATGTTGTATTATTGGTTGCCTCTTCCCAGGAAAAATGCATCTGGACGATGTACTTCAAGTGCTCCCTGGAGGGGGCAACAAGAAGCACACCAAACCTTGCACCTTGTAGGGAAAAGGCACCATCGAAATACATAATCCATTCTTGGGGTGATTCCTTGCCGGGGACAACTGTCTCTAGTACTTCCTCATCAGGGGTTGGCGTCCATTCTGCAATGAACTCTGCCAGTGCCCTGCTCTGAATAGTTGACGTGCTCTCAAACTTCAAACCAAAACTGGATAACTCCAAATCCCACTCCACTATTCTGCCGGTAGCCTTAGGTTTCGGAGTATCCTTTGCAACGGGAAACGAGTGACAACCATAATCTCGTGGGCTTGGAAGTTGTGGCGCAGTTTCCTTGAGGCCATGATGAGACCAAAGATCAACTTTTGCACGCTAGAGTACCTCGATCTAGCCCCCTATAATAAGGAGCTGACAAAGTACACTGGGCGTTGCACCACTTTATTCCTTGCCGTGTCCTTGGGGTTGCTCTCACTGCCGTGCTCATCTCTTTCCTGATCCTTCTCTGACTCTGTCGTTCCTTGCTCACTTCTGCTTCATCCACTTCCCGCTGTGCCACCAAGGCTGCGCTAACCAATTGGTTGGTTGCCGCTAAGTACAGCAGCAATGGCTCTTATGGTTTGGGAGCAACCAAGGTAGGCACAGAGGACAAGTAGGTCTTCAACTCTTGCTAAGCTACATTTGCTTCCGGGGTCCACATCATGGGCCCTGCCTTCTTCAAAATTTGAAGAATGGCAGGGCGCGCTCGGCAGACTTGGAGATAAATTTGCTTAGTGCGGCAACGCATCCTGTCAGATACCTCCATGCTTAACTGTCCTTGGCGCTTGGATATGCTCGATAGCTTTAATCTTGTTAGGGTTGGCTTCGATCCCCCGATGGGACACAAAGAACCCAAGCAGCTTGCCGGAGGGAACGCCAAACACACACTTCTCTGGGTTGAGCTTCAAATTGATCTTGCGTAGATTAGCAAACGTCTCCTCTAAATCCTGAACAAGGGTGGCCGTATCCTTGGTCTTGACCACAATATCATCCATATAAGCTTCAATGTTTCTGTGCAGCTGTGGCTCGAAACCAATCTGGACTGCCCTTCCAAAAGTGGACCCGGCACTCTTCAATCCAAATGACATGCGGATAAGGTAGTACGTACCACATGGAGTGATGAGCGATGTCTTTTCTTCGTCTTCCTTGGACATGAAGATTTGGTGATACCCAGAATATGCATCCAGAAAGGAGAGCAAATCGCAACGTGAAGTGGAATCCACAATCTGATCGATGCGTGGCAAGGGGAACGGGTCCTTCGGGCAAGCTTTGTTGAGATCTGTGAAATCTATGCAAAGGCTCCACTTCCCGTTAGCCTTCCGGACTACCACCGTATTTGCCAACCATGTGGGATGTAGCACTCCTCTGACCAAACCAACTGCCTCAAGTTTCTTGATCTCTTCCGTAATGAACTACTGCCTCTCAAAGGCCTTCTTCCGAACTTTCTGCTTGACAGGTCAGGCGTGTGGGCGGACAGCTTGGTGGTGCTCGATTACCTCCCTGGGAACACCGGGGATATCAAATGGTTAACAAGAAAACACATCGATATTCGCCCGCGAGAAGGCAACGAGCGCGCTTTCCTATTTGTCATCGAGGGTGGTGCTGATAGTGAAAGTACCAACAACGCCAGCCAGCCCTGCCAGGACCTTCTTCACTTGGGGTGCAGCGACTTTGGATCTCTTATTGTTGGAGCACTCCGACACGTGATCAACGGGTGCCGTGCACTCAGTGGGGGCATGCTTCCCAGATTCTTTGCCAGAGTCCTTGCTACCCTTCTTCTTTCCTCTGTCCTCCTTGGCGGGAACTGCTGCTACCGCTGCCTCTGCCGCGACTGCGTCCCGGTACATCTTGTCACATGAATGATTGCATCCTTCTTGCCTGATGGGATAGTAATGACCCCCATCAGCCCACGCATCTTCAAGGTGTTGTAGGCATAGTGGGATACCTCCATGAATTTGGCCAGGGCTGGGTGTCCAAGAATCCCATTATACGGCAGGGGGAGGTCAACCACATCAAACACAATCTTCTCAGTGCGGTAGTTCATCTCTCCCCCCAAACGTCACTGGTAGCATGATCTTTCCCTTAGGATGGCTCCTGCCGGGATTAACTCCTTGAAACGTGCCGGTGGCCTTCAACTCATCGTCTGCTATCTGAAGTTTGCTGATGACTGCCGGGGAAATCAGATTCAACCCGGCCCTGCCGTCCAGCAACATTTTTGTGACCTTGAGGTTGCGAATTGTTGGAGAGACCAACAATGGCAAACACCCTACCGTGGTGGTACGGTTAGGATGATCCTCTTCGTAAAAAATGATGGACGTGTGTGACCATTTGAGCGGCTTCCAGGCCTCTGGCGCTGGCTCCACGGCATTGACTTCCCGTGCCCACCGTTTGAGCTGGCGGTGTGAGGTGTGCAAGGATGCACCTCCGTCAATGCACAGGGCGTCGGTAGCCTTCTGAAACTCTTGCTCACTGGTTTCCTCTTCATCCCCTCCATTGCTCTCATCATCACAGGTTTCCTTCTCTCGACCTCTGGCGGGTTTTCCTTGGTTCTGAAAGGGTTTGCCGGGGCAATTTACTTCACCACCTCGGCCCTTACCGCTAGCGACATTCTGACCTTTCTCCTTGTCGCGCTTCTCATACTCTACTCTCTGTCTCTTAAGAAGCTGCTCAACCTGATAACACTCTCGAAGGTCGTGGCCTTTGGTCTGATGGATCTTGCAATACGGCCCATCACCTTTCCTGGCCTTCTTGGCAGCCGCGGCCTCCCGTCAGTCAGCGCACACGACAACTTCCTTGTCGGGTGATACGTCTCCAATGTATCTATAATTTTTGATTGTTCCATGCTATATTATATTCTGTTTTGGACATTATCGGGCTTTATTATACACTTTTATATTATTTTTGGGACTAACCTATTAACCGGAGGCCCAACCCAGAATTGCTGTTTTTTTTGCCTATTTCAGAGTTTCGCAGAAAAGAATATCAAACAGAGTCCAAACGGAATGAAACCTTCGGGAACGTGATTTTCGGAACGAACGTGATCCAGAGGACTTGGACCCTACGTCAAGACATCAACCAGGAAGGCACGAGGTAGGGGGCGCGCCTACCCCCCTGGGCGCGCCCTCCACCCTCGTGGGCCCCATGTTGCTCCACCGACGTACTTCTTCCTCCTATATATACCTATGTTGGGAATCGTAGCATAATTTTAAAATTTTCCTACGCTCACCAAGATCCATCTATGGAGTATACTAGCAACGAGGGGAAAGGAGTGCATCTACATACCCTTGTAGATCGCGAGCGGAAGCGTTCCAATGAACGTGGATGACAGAGTCGTACTCGCCGTGATTCGAATCACGTACGGTGCAGCGACGTCTCCTCCTTCTTGATACAGCAAGGGGAAGGAGAGGTTGATGGAGATCCAGCAGCACGACGGCGTGGTGGTGGATGTAGGGGGTCTCGGCAGGGCTTCGCCGAGCTTCTGCGAGAGGGAGAGGTGTAGCAGGGGAGGAGGGAGGCGCCCAAGGCTGTCATACTACTGCCCTCCCTCCCCCCCTTTATATAGGCCCCCTGGGAAGGGGGGCGCCGGCCAGGATCCCATCTGGAGGGGGGCGGCGGCCAGGGGGAAGACTTGCCCCCCAAGGCAAGTGGGGCGCCCCCACCCTAGGGTTTCCAACCCTAGGCGCAGGGGGGAGGCCCATGGGGGGCGCCCCAGCCCACTATGGGCTGGTTCCCTTCCCACTTCAGCCCATGGGGCCCTCCAGGACAGGTGGCCCCACCCGGTGGACCCCCGGGACCCTTCCGGTGGTCCCGGTACAATACCGATAACCCCCGAAACTTTCCCGGTGGCCGAAACTGGACTTCCTATATATAATTCTTCACCTCCGGACCATTCCGGAACTCCTCGTGACGTCCGGGATCTCATCCAGGACTCCGAACAATTTTTGGGTTTCCGCATACTCACATCTCTACAACCCTAGCGTCACCGAACCTTAAGTGTGTAGACCCTACGGGTTCGGGAGACATGCAGACATGACCGAGGCACCTCTCCGGTCAATAACCAACAGCGGGATCTGGATACCCATGTTGGCTCCCACATGTTCCACGATGATCTCATCGGATGAACCACGATGTCGAGAATTCAATCAATCCCGTATACAATTCCCTTTGTCAATCGGTATGTTACTTGCCCGAGATTCGATCGTCGGTATCCCAATACCTTGTTCAATCTCGTTACCGGCAAGTCTCTTTACTCGTACCGCAATGCATGATCTCGTGACTAACGCCTTAGTCACATTGAACTCATTATGATGATGCATTACCGAGTGGGCCCAGAGATACCTCTCCGTCATACGGAGTGACAAATCCCAGTCTCGATCCGTGCCAACCCAACAGACACTTTCGGAGATACCCGTAGTGTGCCTTTATAGTCACCCAGTTACGTTGTGACGTTTGGCACACCCAAAGCACTCTTACGGTATCTGGGAGTTGCATGATCTCATGGTCTAAGGAAAAGATACTTGACATTGGAAAAGCTCTAGCAAACGAAACTACACGATCTTTTATGCTATGCTTAGGATTGGGTCTTGTCCATCACATCATTCTCCTAATGATGTGATCCCGTTATCAACGACATCCAATGTCCATAGTCAGGAAACCTTGACTATCTATTGATCAACGAGCTAGTCAACTAGAGGCTTACTAGGGACACGTTGTGGTCTATGTATTCACACATGTATTATGATTTCCGGATAACACAATTATAGCATGAACAATAGACAATTACCATGAACAAAGAAATATAATAATAACCATTTATTATTGCCTCTAGGGCATATTTCCAACAGTCTCCCACTTGCACTAGAGTCAATAATCTAGTTACATTGTGATGAATCAAACACCCATTGCGTCCTGGTGTTGATCATGTTTTGCCCTAGGGAGAGGTTTAGTCAACGGATCTGCTACATTCAGGTCCGTATGTACTTTACAAATATCTATGTCTCCATTTTGAACACTTTCACGAATGGAGTTGAAGCGACGCTTGATATGTCTGGTCTTCCTGTGAAACCTGGGCTCCTTCGCAAGGGCAATAGCTCCAGTGTTGTCACAGAAGAGAGTCATCGGGCCCGACGCATTGGGAATCACCCCTAGGTCGGTAATGAACTCCTTCATCCAGACTGCTTCCTGTGCTATCTCCGAGGCTGCCATGTACTCCGCTTCACATGTAGATCCCGCCACGACGCTTTTCTTGCAACTGCACCAGCTTACTGCTCCTCCATTCAAAATATACACGTATCCGGTTTGTGACTTCTAGTCATCCAGATCTGTGTCGAAGCTAGCGTCGACGTAACCCTTTACGACGAGCTCTTCGTCACCTCCATAAACGAGAAACATATCCTTAGTCCTCTTCAGGTACTTCAGGATATTCTTGACCGCTGTCCAGTGTTCCATGCCGGGATTACTTTGGTACCTTCCTACCAAACTTACGGCAAGGTTTACATCTGGTCTGGTACACAGCATGGCATACATAATAGACCCTATGGCCGAGGCATAGGGGATGACACTCATCTTTTCTCTATCTTCTGCCGTGGTCGGGCATTGAGCCGTGCTCAATTGCACACCTTGCAATACAGGCAAGAACCCCTTCTTGGACTGATCCATATTGAACTTCTTCAATATCTTGTCAAGGTATGTACTCTGTGAAAGACCAATGAGGCGTCTTAATCTATCTCTATAGATCTTGATGCCTAATATATAAGCAGCTTCTCCAAGGTCCTTCATTGAAAAACACTTATTCAAATAGGCCTTTATACTTTCCAAGAATTCTATATCATTTCCCATCAATAATATGTCATCCACATATAATAAGAGAAATGCTACAGAGCTCCCACTCACTTTCTTGTAAACACAGGCTTCTCCATAAGTCTGTGTAAACCCAAACGCTTTGATCATCTCATCAAAGTGAATGTTCCAACTCCGAGATGCTTGCACCAGCCCATAGATTGAGCGCTGGAGCTTGCATACTTTGTTAGCATTCTCAGGATCGACAAAACCTTCCGGCTGCATCATATACAACTCTTCCTTAAGGAAGCCGTTAAGGAATGCCGTTTTGACGTCCATCTGCCATATCTCATAATCATAGTATGCGGCAATTGCTAACATGATTCAGACGGACTTCAGCTTCGCTACGGGTGAGAAAGTCTCATCATAGTCAACCCCTTGAACTTGTCGATAACCCTTAGCAACAAGTCGAGCTTTGTAGATGGTCACATTACCATCCGCGTCCGTCTTCTTCTTAAAGATCCATTTGTTTTCTATGGCTCGCCGATCATCAGGCAAGTCAGTCAAAGTCCATACTTCGTTTTCATACATGGATCCTATCTCGGATTTCATGGCTTCTAGCCATTTGTCGGAATCCGGGCCCGCCATCGCTTCTTCATAGTTCGAAGGTTCACCGTTGTCTAACAACATGATTTCCAGGACAGGGTTGCCGTACCACTCTGGTGCGGAACGTGTCCTTGTGGACCTACGAAGTTCAGTAGTAACTTGATCCGAAGCTTCATGATCATCATCATTAACTTCCTCCCCAGTTGGTGTAGGCACCACAGGAACATCTTCCCGCGTTGCGCTACTTTCCGGTTCGGAAGGGGTGACTATCACCTCATCAAGTTCCACTTTCCTCCCACTCAATTCTTTCGAGAGAAACTCCTTCTCCAGAAAGGACCCGTTCTTGGCAACGAAGATCTTGCCTTCGGATCTGAGGTAGAAGGTATACCCAATAGTTTCCTTAGGGTATCATATGAAGACGCATTTTTCCGACTTGGGTTTGAGCTTTTCAGGTTGAAGTTTCTTGACATAAGCGTCGCATCCCCAAACTTTTAGAAACGACAGCTTAGGTTTCTTCCCAAACCATAATTCATACGGTGTCGTCTCAACGGATTTCGACGGAGCCCTATTTAAAGTGAATGCGGCAGTCTCTAAAGCATAGCCCCAAAATGAGAGCGGTAAATCGGTAAGAGACATCATAGATCACACCATATCCAATAGAGTGCGATTACGACGTTCGGACACACTGTTTCGCTGAGGTGTTCCAGGCGGCGTGAGTTGTGAAACGATTCCACATTTCCTTAAGTGCGCACCAAATTCGTGACTTAAATATTCTCCACCACGATCTGATCGTAAGAATTTTATTCTCCTATCACGTTGATTCTCAACCTCACTCTGAAATTCCTTGAACTTTTCAAAGGTTTCAGACTTGTGTTTCATTAGGTAGACATACCCATATCTACTTAAATCATCAGTGAGAGTGAGAACATAACGATATTCTCCGCGAGCCTCAACACTCATTGGACCGCACACATCGGTATGTATGATTTCCAATAAGTTGGTTGCTCGCTCCATTGTTCCGGAGAACGGAGTCTTGGTCATCTTACCCATGAGGCATGGTTCGCACGTGTCAAATGATTCGTAATCAAGAGACTCCAAAAGTCCATCTGCATGGAGCTTCTTCATGCGCTTGACACCAATGTGACCAAGGCGGCAGTGCCACAAGTATGTGGGACTATCGTTATCAACTTTACATCTTTTGGTATTCACACTATGAATATGTGTAACATCACGTTCGAGATTCATCAAGAATAAACCATTAACCAGCGGGGCATGACCATAAAACATATCTCTCATATAAATAGAACAACCATTATTCTCGGATTTAAATGAGTAGCCATCTCGAATTAAACGAGATCCAGATACAATGTTCATGCTCAAAGCTGGCACTAAATAACAATTATTGAGGTTTAAAACTAATCCCGTAGGTAGATGCAGAGGTAGCGTGCCGACGGCGATCACATCGACCTTGGAACCATTCCCGATGCGCATCGTCACCTCGTCCTTCGCCAGTCTCCGTTTATTCCGTAGTTCCTGTTTTGAGTTACAAATATGAGCAACTGCACCGGTATCAAATACCCAGGAGCTACTACGAGTACTGGTAAGGTACACATCAATTACATGTATATCACATATACCTTTGGTGTTGCCGGCCTTCTTGTCCGCTAAGTATTTGGGGCAGTTCCGCTTCCAGTGACCACTTCCCTTGCAATAAAAGCACTCAGTTTCAGGCTTCGGTCCATTCTTTGACTTCTTCCCAGTAACTGGCTTACCGGGCGCGGCAACTCCCTTGCCGTCCTTCTTGAAGTTCTTCTTACCCTTGCCCTTCTTGAACTTAGTGGTTTTATTCACCATCAACACTTGATGTTCTTTTCTGATCTCCACCTCCGCTGATTTCAGCATTGAATATACCTCGGGAATGGTCTTTTCCATCCCCTGCATATTGAAGTTCATCACAAAGCTCTTGTAACTTGGTGGAAGCGACTGAAGGATTCTGTCAATGACCGCATCATCCGGGAGATTAACTCCCAGCTGAGACAAGCGGTTGTGCAACCCAGACATTCTGAGTATGTGCTCACTAACAGAACTATTCTCCTCCATTTTACAGCTGAAGAACTTGTCGGAGACTTCATATCTCTCGACCCGGGCATGAGCTTGGAAAACCATTTTCAGCTCCTCGAACATCTCATATGCTCCATGTTTCTCAAAACGCTTTTGGAGACCCGGTTCTAAGCTGTAAAGCATGCCGCACTGAACGAGGGAGTAATCATCAGCACGCTGCTACCAAGCGTTCATAACGTCTTGGTTCTCTGGGATTGGTGCTTCACCTAGCGGTGCTTCTAAGACATAATCTTTCTTGGCTGCTATGAGGATGATCCTCAGGTTCCGGACCCAGTCCGTATAGTTGCTGCCATCATCTTTCAGCTTGGTTTTCTCTAGGAACGCGTTGAAATTGAGGACAACGTGGGCCATTTGATCTACAAGACATAGTGTAAAGATTTTAGACTAAGTTCATGATAATTAAGTTCATCTAATCAAATTACTCAATGAACTCCCACTCAGATAGACATCCCTCTAGTCATCTAAGTGAAACATGATCCGAGTTAACTAGGCCGTGTCCGATCATCACGTGAGACGGACTAGTCAAGATCGGTGAACATCTCCATGTTGATCGTATCTTCTATACGACTCATGCTCGACCTTTCGGTCCTCCGTGTTCCGAGGCCATGTCTGTACATGCTAGGCTCGTCAAGTCAACCTAAGTGTATTGCGTGTGTTCTGAGGCCATGTCTGTACATGCTAGGCTCGTCAACACCCATTGTATTCGAACGTTAGAATCTATCACACCCGATCATCACGTGGTGCTTCGAAACAACGAACCTTCACAACGGTGCACAGTTAGGGGGAACACTTTTCTTGAAATTATTATAAGGGATCATCTTACTTACTACCGTCGTTCTAAGCAAATAAGATGCAAAAACATGATAAACATCACATGCAATCAAATAGTGACATGATATGGCCAATATCATTATGCTCCTTTGATCTCCATCTTCGGGGCACCATGATCATCTTCGTCACCGGCATGACACCATGATCTCCATCATCATGATCTCCATCATTGTGTCTTCATGAAGTCGTCACGCCAACGATTACTTCTACTTCTATGGCTAACGCGTTTAGCAACAAAGTAAAGTAATTTACATGGCGTTATTCAATGACACGCAGGTCATACAAAATAATAAAGACAACTCCTATGGCTCCTGCCGGTTGTCATACTCATCGACATGCAAGTCGTGATTCCTATTACAAGAATATGATCAATCTCATACATCACATATATCATTCATCACATCTTCTGGCCATATCACATCACATAGCACATGCTGCAAAAACAAGTTAGACGTTCTCTAATTGTTGTTGCAAGTTTTTACGTGGTTTGTAGGTTTCTAGCAAGAACGTTTCTTACCTACGTATGACCACAACGTGATTTGCCAATTTCTATTTACCCTTCATAAGGACCCTTTTCATCGAATCCGTTCCGACTAAACTAGGAGAGACAGACACCCGCTAGCCACCTTATGCAACTAGTGCATGTCAGTCGGTGGAACCTGTCTCACGTAAGCGTACGTGTAAGGTCGGTCCGGGCCACTTCATCCCACAATACCTCCGAAACAAGACAAGAATAGTAGCGGCAAGAAGAATTGGCAACATCAACGCCCACAACTGCTTTGTGTTCTACTCGTGCATAGTAACTACGCATAGGCCTGGCTCATGATGCCACTGTTGGGAATCGTAGCATAATTTTAAAATTTTCCTACGCTCACCAAGATCCATCTATGGAGTATACTAGCAACGAGGGGAAAGGAGTGCATCTACATACCCTTGTAGATCGCGAGCGGAAGCGTTCCAATGAACGTGGATGACGGAGTCGTACTCGCCGTGATTCAAATCACCGATGACCGAGTGCCGAACGGACGGCACCTCCGCGTTCAACACACGTACGGTGCAGCGACGTCTCCTCCTTCTTGATCCAGCAAGGGGAAAGGAGAGCTTGATGGAGATCCAGCAGCACGACGGCGTGGTGGTGGATGTAGCGGGTCTCGGCAGGGCTTCGCCGAGCTTCTGCGAGAGGGAGAGGTGTAGCAGGGGAGGAGGGAGGCGCCCAAGGCTGTAATACTACTGCCCTCCCTCACCCCCCCTTTATATAGGCCCCCTGCGAAGGGGGGGCGCCGGCCAGGATCCCATCTGGAGGGGGGCGGCGGCCAGGGGGAAGACTTGCCCCCCAAGGCAAGTGGGGCGCCCCCCAACCCTAGGGTTTCCAACCCTAGGCGCAGGGGGGAGGCCCATGGGGGGCGCCCCAGCCCACTATGGGCTGGTTCCCTTCCCACTTCAGCCCATGGGGCCCCCCGGGACAGGTGGCCCCACCCGGTGGACCCCCGGGACCCTTCCGGTGGTCCCGGTACAATACCGATAACCCCCGAAACTTTCCCGGTGGCCGAAACTGGACTTCCTATATATAATTCTTCACCTCCGGACCATTACGGAACTCCTCGTGACGTTCGGGATCTCATCCGGGACTCCGAACAACTTTCGGGTTTCCGCATACTCACATCTCTACAACCCTAGCGTCACCGAACCTTAAGTGTGTAGACCCTACGGGTTCGGGAGACATGCAGACATGACCGAGACGCCTCTCCGGTCAATAACCAACAGCGGGATCTGGATACCCATGTTGGCTCCCACATGTTCCACGATGATCTCATCGGATGAACCACGATGTCGAGGATTCAATCAATCCCGTATACAATTCCCTTTGTCAATCGGTATGTTACTTGCCCGAGATTCGATCGTCGGTATCCCAATACCTTGTTCAATCTCGTTACCGGCAAGTCTCTTTACTCGTACCGCAATGCATGATCCCGTGACTAACGCCTTAGTCACATTGAGCTCATTATGATGATGCATTACCAAGTGGGCCCAGAGATACCTCTCCGTCATACGGAGTGACAAATCCCAGTCTCGATCCGTGCCAACCCAACATACACTTTCGGAGATACCCGTAGTGTGCCTTTATAGTCACCCAGTTACGTTGTGACGTTTGGCACACCCAAAGCACTCTTACGGTATCTGGGATTTGCACGATCTCATGGTCTAAGGAAAAGATACTTGACATTGGAAAAGCTCTAGCAAACGAAACTACACGATCTTTTATGCTATGCTTAGGATTGGGTCTTGTCCATCACATCATTCTCCTAATGATGTGATTGTTGGGGAACGTAGCAGAAATTCAAAATTTTCTACGCATCACCAAGATCAATCTATGGAGTAATCTAGCAACGAGGGGAAGGGGAGTGCATCTACATACCCTTGTAGATCGCGAGCGGAAGCGTTCAAGAGAACGGGGTTGATGGAGTCGTACTCGTCGTGATCCAAATCACCGATGATCCTAGCGCCGAACGGACGGCACCTCCGCGTTCAACACACGTACGGAGCAGCGATGTCTCCTCCTTATTGATCCAGCAAGGGGGAAGGAGAGGTTAATGGAGATCCAGCAGCACGACGGCGTGGTGGTGGAAGTAGCGGGATTCCAACAGGGCTTCGCCAAGCGCAAGCGGGAGGAGGGAGATGTGCCACGGGAGGGAGAGGGAGGCGCCAGGGCTTAGGTATTGCTGCCCTCCCTCCCCCCACTATATATAGGGCCAAGGGAGAGGGGGGGCGCAGCCTTGGCCCTTCTTCCGAGGAAGGGTGCGGCCAGGGAGGAGTCCTTCCTCCCCAAGGCACCTCGGAGGTGCCTTCCCCCTTTAGGACTCTCCCTTTTTTCTTATCTCTTGGCGCATGGGCCTCTTGGGGCTGGTGCCCTTGGCCCATATAGGCCAAGGCACACCCCCTACAGCCCATGTGGCCCCCCGGGGCTGGTGGACCCCCTTGGTGGACCCCCGGACCCCTTTCGGCACTCCCGGTACAATACCGATAAAGTGCGAAACTTTTCCGGCGACCAAAATAAGACTTCCCATATATAAATCTTTACCTCCGGACAATTCCGGAACTCCTCGTGACGTCCGAGATCTCATCCGGGACTCCGAACAACTTTCGGGTTACCGCATACTAATATCTCTATAACCCTAGCGTCACCGAACCTTAAGTGTGTAGACCCTACGGGTTCGGGAGACAGGCAGGCATGACCGAGACGACTCTCCGGTCAATAACCAACAGCGGGATCTGGATACCCATGTTGGCTCCCACATGCTCCTCGATGATCTCATCGGATGAACCACGATGTTGAGGATTCAATCAATCCCGTATACAATTCCCTTTGTCTATCGGTATGTTACTTGCCCAAGATTCGATCGTCGGTATCCCGATACCTTGTTCAATCTCGTTACCGGCAAGTCTCTTTACTCGTTCCGTAACACATCATCCCGTGATCAACTCCTTGGTCACATTGTGCACATTATGATGATGTCCTACCGAGTGGGCCCAGAGATACCTCTCCGTTTACACGGAGTGACAAATCCCAGTCTCGATTCGTGCCAACCCAACAGACACTTTCGGAGATACCTGTAGGGCACCTTTATAGCCACCCAGTTACGTTGTGACGTTTGGTACACCCAAAGCATTCCTACGGTATCCGGGAGTTGCACAATCTCATGGTCTAAGGAAATGATACTTGACATTAGAAAAGCTCTGAGCAAACGAACTACACGATCTTGTGCTAGGCTTAGGATTGGGTCTTGTCCATCACATCATTCTCCTAATGATGTGATCCCGTTATCAACGACATCCAGTGTCCATGGTCAGGAAACCGTAACCATCTATTGATCAACGAGCTAGTCAACTAGAGGCTTACTAGGGACATGGTGTTGTCTATGTATCCACACATGTATCTGAGTTTCCTATCAATACAATTCTAGCATGGATAATAAACGATTATCATGAACAAGGAAATATAATAATAACCAATTTATTATTGCCTCTAGGGCATATTTCCAAAAGTCTCCCACTTGCACTAGAGTCAATAATCTAGTTCACATCGCCATGTGATTAACACTCATAGTCCACATCGCCATGTGACTACACCCAAAGAGTTTACTAGAGTCAATAATCTAGTTCACATCACTATGTGATTAACACTCAGTGAGTTCTGGTTTGATCATGTTATGCTTGTGAGAGAGGTTATTAGTCAACGGGTCTGAACCTTTCAGATCCGTGTGTGCTTTACGAATATCTATGTCATCTTGTGGATGCTACCACGCGCTACTAGGAGCCATTTCAAATAATTGCTCTACTATACGAATCCGGTTTACTACTCAGAGTCATCCGGATTAGTGTCAAAGTTCGCATCGACGTAACCCTTTACGACGAACTCCTTTTCACCTCCATAATCGAGAAAATTCCTTAGTCCACTAGATACTAAGGATAAGTTCGACCGCTGTCATGTGATCCATTCCCGGATCACTATTGTACCCCTTGACCAACTCATGGCAAGGCACACTTCATGTGCGGTACACAGCATAGCATACTGTAGAGCCTACGTCTGAAGCATAGGGGACGACCTTCGTCCTTTCTCTCTCTTCTGCTGTGGTCAGCTCTTGAGTTTTACTCAATACTCACACCTTGTAACACAGCCAAGAACTCCTTCTTTGCTGATCTATTTTGAACTCTTTCAAAATCATGTCAAGGTGTGCGTACTTTGAAAGTATCATTAGGCGTCTTGATCTATCTCTATAGATCTTGATGCCCAATATGTAAGCAGCTTTTATCCAGGTTTTCCTTTGAAAAACTCCTTTCAAACAACCCTTTATGCTTTCCAGAAATTTTACATCATTTCGGATCAACAATATGTCATTCACATATACTTATCAGAAATGTTGTAGCGCTCCCACTCACTTTATTGTAAATACAAGTTTCTAACAAACTTTGTATAAATCCAAAAACTTTGATCACTCCATCAAAGCGTATATTCTGACTCCGAGATGCTTGCTCTAATCCATGGAAGGATCGCTGGAGCTAGCATACCTTTTAGCATCCTTAGGATCGACAAAACCTTTCTGATTGTATCACATACAACCTTTCCTTACGAAAACTGGTAAGGAAACTTGTTTTGACATCCATCTGCCAGATTTCATAAATGCAGCTAATGCTAACATGATTCCGACGGACTTAAGCATCGCTACGGATGAGAAAATCTCATCGTAGTCAACTCCTTGAACTTGTGAAAATACTCTTTGCCACAAGTCGAGCTTCATAGACGGTAACCTTACCGTCCACGCTCGTCTTCTTCTTAAATATACATTTATCTCGGATTTCATGGCTTCTAACCACTTGTCGGAATATGGGCCCACCATCGCTTCTCCATAGCTCGTAGGTTCATTGTTGTCTAACAAAATGACTTTCAAGACAGGATCACGGACCACTCTGAAGTAGCACGCATCCTCGTCGTCCTACGAGGTTTGGTAGTGACTTGATCCGAAGTTTCATGATCACTATCATAAGCTTCCACTTCAATTGGTGTAGGTGCCACAGGAACAACTTCCTGTGCCCTGCTACACACTAGTTGAAGTGATGGTTCAATAACCTTATCAAGTCTCCACCATCCTCCCACTCAATTCTTTCGAGAGAAACTTTTCCTCGAGAAAGGACCCGTTTCTAGAAGCAATTACTTTTGCTTCCAGATCTGAAATAGGAGGTATACCCAACTGTTTTGGGTTTTCTATGAAGATGCATTTATCCGCTTTGGGTTCGAACTTATCAGCCTGAAACTTTTTCACATAAGCATCGCAGCCCCAAACTTTTAAGAAACGACAACTCAGGTTTCTCTAAACGGTGTCGTCTCAACGGAATTGCGTGGTGCCCCTTTTAAAGTGAATGCGGTTATCTCTAATGCCTAACCCATAAACGATAGTGGTAAATTTGATAATAGACATCATGGTATGCACCATGTCCAATAGGGTGCAGTTATGATGTTCGGACACACCATCACACTATGGTGTTCCAGGCGGTATTACTTTCGAAACACTTTCCACAATGTCTTAATTGTGTGCCAAACTCGTAACTCAGATACTCATCTCTATGATCATATCACAGATGATCTTCAACTTCATTCTGAAATTACTTGAACCTTTCAATAATTCAGACTTGTGTTTCATCAAGTAAATACACTCAGCATCTACTCAAATCATCTGTGAAGTAAGAACATAACGATATCCACTGCATGCCTCAGCACTCATTGGACTACATACATCAAAATGTATTACTTCCAATAAGTTGCTCTGTTGTTCCATCTTACTGAAAACGAGGCCTTTCAGTCATCTTGCCCATGTGGTATGATTTGCATGTCTCAAGTGATTCAAAATCAAGTGAGCCCAAATGATCCATCTGCATGGAGTTTCTTCATGCATATATACCAATAGACATGGTTCGCATGTCTCAATCTTTTCAAAAAACGAGTGAGTCCAAAGATCCATCTACATGGAGCTTCTTCATGCGTTCTATACCAATATGACTCAAGTGGCAGTGCCACAAGTATGTGGAACTATCATTACTATTTTATATCTTTTGGCACGAACATGTGTATCACTACGATCGAGATTCATTTTAGGTGCAAGACCATTGAAGGTATTATTCAAATAAACAGAGTAACCATTATTCTCCTTAAATGAATAACCGTATTGCGATAAACATAATCCAATCATGCTCAACGCAAACACCAAATCTCGATGGTAGAGGGAGCATGCGATGCTTGATCACATCAACCTTGGAAACACTTCCAACACATATCGTCATCTCACCTTTAGCTAGTCTCCGTTTATTCCGCAGCTTTTATTTCGAGTTACTAACACTTAGCAACCGAACCGGTATCTAATACCCTGGTGCCGCTAGGAGTACTAGTAAAGTACACATATATCCAATATACTTCTGTCGACCTTGCCTGCCTTCTCATCTACCAAGTATCTAGGGTAGTACTGCTTCAGTGACCGTTCCCCTCATTACAGAAGCACTTAGTCTCGGGTTTTGGGTTCAACCTTGGGATTCTTTACTAGAGCAGCAAATGACTTGCTGTTTCATGAAGTATCCCTTTTGCCCTTTCCCTTCTAGAAACTAGTGGTTTTACTAACCATCAACAATTGATGCTCCTTCTTGATTTCTACTTTCGCGGTGTCAAACATCGCGAGTTGCTCAAGGATCATCATCTATCCTTGATATTTATAGTTCATCACGAAGCTCTAATAGCTTGGTGGCAGTGATTATGGAGAATCATCACTATCTCATCTGGAAGATTAACTCCCACTCGATTCAAGCGATTGTAGTACTCAGACAATCTGAGTACATGCTCAACGGTTGAGCTTTTCTCCCTTAGTCTTCAGGCTTAAGAAACTTGTCAGAGGTCTCATACCTCTTGACGCGGGCACTAGTCTGAAATCCCAATTTCAGTCTTCGGAACATCTCATATGTTCTGCGACGTTTCAAAAACCGTCTTTGGTGCCACAATTCTAAACCGTTAGCATTACGCACTGAACTATCACGTAGTTATCAAAACGTGTATGTCAGATGTTCCGCAACATCTACAGACGACGCTGAGGTTCAGCACACCGAGCGGTGCATTAAGGACATAAGCCTTCTGTGCAGCAATGAGGACAATCCTCAGTTTACGGACCCAGTCCGCATAATTGCTACTACCAACTTTCAACTAATTTTTTTTCTAGGAACATATCTTAAATAGTAGAACTAAAGCGTATAACATAATTTGCAAAGACCTTTTGACTATGTTCATGATAATGGAGTTCATCTGATTATTGAACTCCCACTCAGATAGACATCCCTCTAGTCATCTAAGTGATACATGATCCGAGTCAAACTAGGTCGTGTCCGATCATCACGTGAGACGGACTAGTCATCATCGGTGAACATCTCCATGTTGATCGTATCTGCTATATGACACATGTTCGACCTTTCGGTCTCTTGTGTTCCGAGGCCATGTCTGTACATGCTAGGCTCGTCAAGTCAACCTAAGTGTTTCGCAGGTGTTCCGAGGCCATGTCTGTACATGCTAGGCTCGTCAACACCCGTTGTATTCGAACGTTAGAATCTATCACACCCGATCATCACGTGGTGCTTCGAAACAACGAACCTTCGCAACGGTGCACAGTTAGGGGGAACACGTCTCTTGAAATTTTATAAGGGATCATCTTACTTACTACCGTCGTTCTAAGCAAATAAGATGCATAACATGATAAACATCACATGCAATCAAATAGTGACATGATATGGCCAATATCATCTTGCTCCTTTGATCTCCATCTTCGGGGCACCATGATCATCTTTGTCACCGGCATGACACCATGATCTCCATCATCATGATCTCCATCATTGTGTCTTCATGAAGTTGTCACGCCAACGATTACTTCTACTTCTATGGCTAACGCGCTTAGCAATAAAGTAAAGTAATTTACATGGCGTTATTCAATGACACGCAGGTCATACAAAAAATAAAGACAACTCCTATGGCTCCTGCCGGTTGTCATACTCATCGACATGCAAGTCGTGATTCCTATTACAAGAATATGATCAATCTCATACACCACATATATCATTCATCACATCTTCTGGCCATATCACATCACATAGCACATGCTGCAAAAACAAGTTAGACGTCCTCTAATTGTTGTTGCAAGTTTCACGTGGCTTGTATAGGTTTCTTGCAAGAACGTTTCTTACCTACGTAAAACCACAACGTGATATGCCAATTTCTATTTACCCTTCATAAGGACCCTTTTCATCGAATCCGTTCCGACTAAAGTGGGAGAAACAGTCACCCGCTAGCCACCTTATGCAACTAGTGCATGTCAGTCGGTGGAACCTGTCTCACGTAAGTGTACGTGTAAGGTCGGTCCGGGCCGCTTCATCCCACAATGCCGCCGAAACAAGATAAGACTAGTAGCGGCAAGAAGAATTGACAACATTGACGCCCACAACTACTTTGTGTTCTACTCGTGCATAGAAACTACGCATAGACCTAGCTCATGATGCCACTGTTGGGGAACGTAGCAGAAATTCAAAATTTTCTACGCATCACCAAGATCAATCTATGGAGTAATCTAGCAACGAGGGGAAGGGGAGTGCATCTACATACCCTTGTAGATCGCGAGCGGAAGCGTTCAAGAGAACGGGGTTGATGGCGTCCTACTCGTCGTGATCCAAATCACCGATGATCCTAGCGCCGAACGGACGGCACCTCCGCGTTCAACACACGTACGGAGCAGCGACGTCTCCTCCTTCTTGATCCAGCAAGGGGGAAGGAGAGGTTAATGGAGATCCAGCAGCACGACGGCGTGGTGGTGGAAGTAGCGGGATTCAAACAGGGCTTCGCCAAGCGCAAGCGGGACGAGGGAATTGTGCCACGGGAGGGAGAGGGAGGCGCCAGGGCTTAGGTATTGCTGCCCTCCCTCCCCCCCACTATATATAGGGCCAAGGGAGAGGGGGGGCGCAGCCTTGGCCCTTCCTCCAAGGAAGGGTGCGGCCAGGGAGGAGTCCTTCCTCCCCAAGGCACCTCGGAGGTGCCTTCCCCCTTTAGGACTCTCCCTTTTTTCTTATCTCTTGGCACATGGGCCTCTTGGGGCTGATGCCCTTGGCCCATATAGGCCAAGGCGCACCCCCTACAGCCCATGTGGCCCCCCGGGGCTGGTGGACCCCCGGACCCCTTTCGGCACTCCCGGTACAATACCGATAAAGTGCGAAACTTTTCCGGCGACCAAAATAAGACTTCCCATATATAAATCTTTACCTCCGGACCATTCTGGAACTCCTCATGACATCCGGGATCTCATCCGGGACTCCGAACAACTTTTGGGTTACCGCATACTAATATCTCTATAACCCTAGCGTCACCGAACCTTAAGTGTGTAGACCCTACGGGTTCGGGAGACAGGCAGACATGACCGAGACGACTCTCCGGTCAATAACCAACAGCGGGATCTGGATACCCATGTTGGCTCCCACATGCTCCTCGATGATCTCATCGGATGAACCACGATGTCGAGGATTCAATCAATCCCGTATACAATTCCCTTTGTCTATCGGTATGTTACTTGCCCGAGATTCGATCGTCGGTATCCCGATACCTTGTTCAATCTCATTACCGGCAAGTCTCTTTACTCGTTCCGTAACTCACATCATCCCGTGATCAACTCCTTGGTCACATTGTGCACATTATGATGATGTCCTACTGAGTGGGCCCAGAGATACCTCTCCGTTTACACGGAGTGACAAATCCCAGTCTCGATTCGTGCCAACCCAACAGACACTTTCGGAGATACCTGTAGTGCACCTTTATAGCCACCCAGTTACGTTGTGAAGTTTGGTACACCCAAAGCATTCCTACGGTATCCGGGAGTTGCACAATCTCATGGTCTAAGGAAATGATACTTGACATTAGAAAAGCTCTGAGCAAACGAACTACACGATCTTGTGCTAGGCTTAGGATTGGGTCTTGTCCATCACATCATTCTCCTAATGATGTGATCCCGTTATCAACGACATCCAGTGTCCATGGTCAGGAAACCGTAACCATCTATTGATCAACGAGCTAGTCAACTAGAGGCTTACTAGGGACATGGTGTTGTCTATGTATCCACACATGTATCTGAGTTTCCTATCAATACAATTCTAGCATGGATAATAAACGATTATCATGAACAAGGAAATATAATAATAACCAATTTATTATTGCCTCTAGGGCATATTTCCAACAGTGATCCCGTTATCAACGACATCCAATGTCCATAGTCAAGAAACCTTGACTATCTATTGACCAACGAGCTAGTCAACTAGAGGCTTACTAGGGACACGTTGTGGTCTATGTATTCACACATGTATTACGATATCCAGATAACACAATTATAGCATGAACAATAGACAATTACCATGAACAAAGAAATATAATAATAACCATTTATTATTGCCTCTAGGGCATATTTCCAACAACCTACGTACCCCCAAACTACCAGATACGGAGCCAAAAACCTAATTCCACCGCCGCAACCTTTTGTACCCGTGAGATCCCATCTTGGGGCCTTTTCTGGAGCTCCGCCGGATGGGGAATCGATCACGGAGGGCTTCTACATCAACACCATAGCCTCTCCGATGATGTGTGAGTAGTTTACCTCAGACCTTCGGGTCCATAGTTATTAGCTAGATGGCTTCTTCTCTCTTTTTGGATCTCAATACAATGTTCTCCCCCTCTCTTGTGGAGATCTATTCGATGTAATCTTCTTTTGCGGTGTGTTTGTTGAGACCGATGAATTGTGGGTTTATGATCAAGTTTATCTATGAACAATATTTGAATATTCTCTGAATTCTTTTATGTATGATTGGTTATCTTTGCAAGTCTCTTCGAATTATCAGTTTGATTTGGCCTACTAGATTGATCTTTCTTGCAATGGGAGAAGTGCTTAGCTTTGGGTTCAATCTTGCGGTGTCCTTTCCCAGTGACAGTAGGGGCAGCAAGGCACGTATTGTATTGTTGCCATCAAGGATAACAAGATGGGTTTATATCATATTGCATGAGTTTATCCCTCTACATCATGTCATCTTACTTAAAGCGTTACTCAGTTCTTTTGAACTTAATACTCTAGATGCATGCCGGATAGCGGTCGATGTGTGGAGTAATAGTAGTAGATGCAGGCATGAGTCGGTCTACTTGTCTCGGACGTGATGCCTATATACATGATCATACCTAGATATTCTCATAACTATGCTCAATTCTATCAATTGCTCAACAGTAATTTGTTCACCCACCGTAATACTTATGCTCATGAGAGAAGCCACTAGTGAAACCTATGGCCCCCGGGTCTATTTTCCATCATATTAATCTTTCATTACTTAGTTATTTCTAGCATCGTCTTTATTTTGCTTTCTTTACTTTGCATCTTTATCACAAAAATACCAAAAATATTATCTTATCATATCTATCAGATCTCACTCTCGTAAGTGACCGTGAAGGGATTGACAACCCCTTTATTGCGTTGGTTGCGAGGATTTATTTGTTTGTGTAGGTGCGAGGGACTCGTGCGTGGCCTCCTACTGGATTGATACCTTGGTTCTCAAAAACTGAGGGAAATACTTACGCTACTTTGTTGCATCACCCTTTCCTCTTCAAGGGAAAACCAACGCAGTGCTCAAGAGGTAGCAAGAAGGATTTCTGGCGCCGTTGTCAGGGCGTCTACGCAAAAGTCAACATACCAAGTACCCATCACAAACCCTTATCTCCCGCATTACATTATTTGCCATTTGCCTCTCGTTTTCCTCTCCCCCACTTCACCCTTGCCGTTTTATTCGCCCTCTCTTTTCCGTTCGCCTCTTTTTCGCTTGCTTCTTGTTTGCTCGTGTGTTGGATTGCTTGCTTGTCACGATGGCTCAAGATAATACTAAATTGTGTGACTTTACCAATACCAACAACAATTATTTCCTTAGCACTCTGATTGCTCGTCTTACCGTACTGAATCTTGTGAAATTAATGTTGCTTTGTTGAATCTTGTCATGAAAGGTCAATTCGCCGGCCTTCCTAGTGAAGATGCCGCTACCCATCTAAATAGCTTCGTTGATTTGTGTGATATGCAAAAGAAGAAAGATGTTGACAATGATATTGTTAAATTGAAGCTATTTCCTTTTTTGCTTAGAGATCGTGCTCAAGCTTGGTTTTCGTCTTTGCCTAAAAATAGTATTGATTCTTGGAATAAGTGCAAACATGCTTTTATCTCTAAGTATTTTCCTCCTGCTAAGATCATCTCTCTTAGGAACGATATCATGAATTTTAAGCAACTTGATCATGAACATGTTGCACAAGCTTGGGAGAGGATGAAATTAATGATACGTAATTGCCCTACTCATGGTTGAATTTGTGGATGATTATACAAAAAATTTATGCCGGATTGAATTTTGCTTCTAGAAATCTTTTAGATTCGGCCGCGGGAGGCACTTTTATGTAAATCACTTTAGGAGAAGCTACTAAACTCCTACATAATATTATGGTTAATTATTCTCAATGGCACACCAAAAGATCTACTAATAAAAAAGTGCATGCGATAGAAGAAATTAATGTTTTGAGTGGAAAGATGGATGAACTTATGAAATTATTTGCTACTAAAAGTGTTTCTTCTGATCCTAATGATATGCCTTTGTCTACCTTGATTGAGAAAAATAATGAAACTATGGGTGTGAATTTTGTTGGTAGGAATAATTTTGGTAACAACGCGTATAGAGGAAACTTTAATCCTAGGCCGTATCCTAGTAATTCCTCTAATAATTATGGTAATTCCTACAACAATTCTTATGGAAATTTTAATAAGATGCCCTCTGAATTTGATACTAGTATTAAAGAATTTATGAATTGGCAAAAGAATTTCAATGCATTGCTTGAAGACAAATTGCTTAAAGTTGATGAATTGGCTAGGAACGTTGATAGAATTTCTCTTGATGTTGATTCTTTGAAACTTAGATCTATTCCACCTAAGCATGATATCAATGAGTCTCTCAAAGCCATGAGAATTTCCATTGATGAGTGCAAAGAAAGAACCGCTAGGATGCGTGCTAAGAAAGATTGCTTTGTGAAAGCGTGTTCTTCTAATTTCTATGAAAATAAAGATGAAGATCTAAAAGTTATTGATGTGTCCCCTATTAAATCTTTGTTTTGCAATATGAATCTTGATAATGATGGGACTGAATATGATCCACCTTTACCTAGAAGGCGTTCCAAAAATTCGGAGTTTTTAGATCTTGATGCAAAAATTGGTAAAAGTGGGATTGAAGAGATCAAAACTCTAGATATTAATGAACCCACTATTTTGGATTTCAAGGAATTTAATTATGATAATTGCTCTTTGATAGATTGTATTTCCTTGTTGCAATCCGTGTTAAATTCTCCACATGCTTATAGTCAAAATAAAGCTTTTACTAAACATATCGTTGATGCTTTGATGCAATCTTATGAAGAAAAACTTGAGTTGGAAGTTTCTATCCCTAGATAAATTTATGATGAGTGGGAACCTACTATTAAAATTAAAATTAAAGATCCTTAATGCTATGATTTGTGTGACTTGGGTGCTAGTGTTTCCTTCCAAAAACTTTGTGTGATTTGCTAGGTTTCCGTGATTTTGATGATTGCTCTCTAAACTTGCACCTTGCGGATTCCACCATTAAGAAACCTATGGGAAGAATTAATTATGTTTTTATTGTTGCGAATAGGAATTATGTGCCCGTAGATTTTATCGTTCTTGATATAGATTGCAATCCTTCATGTCCTATTATTCTTGATAGACCTTTCCTTAGAACGATTGGTGCAATTATTGATATGAAGGAAGGGAATATTAGATTCCAATTTCCATTAAGGAAAGGCATGGAACATTTCCCTAGAAAAAAAAACTACCATATGAATCTATTATGAGAGCCACTTATGGATTGCCCACCAAAGATGGCAATACCTAGATCTATCCTTCCTATTATGCCTAGCTAGGGGCGTTAAACGATAGCGCTTGTTGGGAGGCAACCCAATTTTATTTTTAGTTTTTTTTTGCTTTTTGCTTCTGTTTAGGCATAAATATTTGATCTAGCCTCTGGTTAGATATGTTTTCATGTTTTAATTAGTGTTTGTGCCAAGTTAAACCTATAGGATCTTCTTGGATGATAGTTATTTGATCTTGCTGAAAATTCCAGAAACTTTTTGTTCACGAAAATAATTTTTAAAAATCACTAGAACGTGATAAATTATTGATTCCAATTGCTTCTGATCAATAAACAAATTATCTAGGTCTTCCTAGTTTTGCTGAATTTTTGGAGTTCCATAAGTTTGCGTTAGTTACAGATTACTACAGACTGTTCTGTTTTTGACAGATTCTGTTTTTCGTGTGTTGTTTGCTTATTTTGATGAACCTATGGCTAGTAAAATAGTTTATAAACCATAGAGAAGTTGGAATACAGTAGTTTTAACACCAATATAAATAAATAATGAGTTCATTACGGTACCTTGAAGTGGTGTTTTGTTTTCTTTCGCTAACGGAGCTCGCGAGATTTTCTATTAAGTTTTGTGTTGTGAAGTTTTCAAGTTTTGGGTGAAAGATTTGATGGATTATGGAAGAAGGAGTGGCAAGAGCCTAAGCTTGGGGATGCCCATGTCACCCCAAGATAATCTAAGGACACCTAAAAGCCAAAGCTTGGGGATGCCCCGGAAGGCATCCGCTCTTTCATCTACTTCCATCGGTAACTTTACTTGGAGCTATATTTTTATTCACTACATGATATGTGTTTTGCTTGGAGCGTCTTGTATGATTTGAGTCTTTACTTTTTAGTTTACCACAATCATCCTTTCTGTACACACCTTTTGAGAGAGTCACACATAAATTAGAACTTGTTAGAATACTCTATGTGCTTCACTTATATGTTTTGAGCTATATAGTTTTGCTCTAGTGCTTCACTTATATCTTTTAGAGCACGGTGGTGGATTTGTTTTATAGAAACTATTAATCTCTCATGCTTCACTTATATTATTTTGAGAGTCTTAAAATAGCATGGCAATTTGCTTTAATTATAATATCATGAGAAATTTGATGCTTGATAATTGTTTTGAGATATAAAGGTAGTAATATCATAGTTGTGCTAGTTGAGTAATTGTGGAATTGAAAAATACTTGTGTTGGAGTTTGTGATTCCCGTAGCATGCACGTATGGTGAACCGTTATGTAACGTAGTCGGAGCATGAGGTATTTATCGATTGTCATCCTTTGTGTGGCGGTCGGGATCGTGCGATGGTTAACTCCTACCAACCCTTCCCTAGGAGCATGCGTAGTAGTACTTTGCTTCGAGGGCTAATAAATTTTTGCAATAAGTATATGAGTTCTTTATGACTAATGTGAGTCCATGGATTATACGCACACTTACCTTTCCGCAATTTTCTAGCCTCTTCGGTACCGTGCATTGCCCTTTCTCACCTTAAGAGTTGGTGCAAACTTCGCCGGTGCATCCAAACCCCTGATATGATACGCTCTATCACACATAAACCTCCTTATATCTTCCTCAAAACAGCCACCATACCTACCTATTATCGCATTTCCATAGCCATTCCGAGATATATTGACATGCAACTTTCCACCGTTTCATTTATCATGACACGCTCCATCATTGTCATATTGCTTTGCATGATCATGTAGTTGACATTGTATGGCAAAGCCACCATTCATAATTCTTTCATACATGTCGCTCTTGATTCATTGCATAACCCGGTACACCGCCGGAGGCATTCCCATAGAGTCATATTTTGTTCTAAGTATTGAGTTGTAATTCATGAGTTGTAAGTAAATAAAAGTGTGATGATCATCATTTTTAGAGCATGTCGCTCTTGATTCATTGCATATCCCGGTACACCGCCGGAGGCATTCCCATAGAGTCATATTTTTTTCTAAGTATTGAGTTGTAATTCATGAGTTGTAAGTAAATAAAAGTGTGATGATCATCATTTTTAGAGCATTGTCCCAAGTGAGGAAAGGATGATGGAGACTATGATTCCCCCACAAGTCGGGATGAGACTCCGGACTAAATAATAATAATAAAAGAGGCCATAAAAAAAGAGAAAAGGCCCAAATAAAAAAATGAGAGAAAAAGAGAGAAGGGACAATGCTACTATCCTTTTACCACACTTGTGCTTTAAAGTAGCACCATGATCTTCATGATAGAGAATCTCCTATGATATCACTTTCATATACTAGTGGGAATTTTTCATTATAGAACTTGGCTTGTATATTCCAATGATGGGCTTCCTCAAATGCCCAAGGTCTTCGTGAGCAAGCAAGTTGGATGCACACCCACTTAGTTTCTTTTGTTTGAGCTTTCATACACTTATAGCTCTAGTGCATCCGTTGCATGGCAATCCCTACTCCTTGCATTGACATCAATTGATGGGCATCCCCATAGCCCGTTGATTAGCCTCGTTGATGTGAGACTTTCTCCTTTTTTGTCTTCCCACATAACCCCTACCATTACACCTTATTCCATCATAGTGCTATATCCATGGCTTGCGCTCATGTATTGTGTAAGAGTTGAAAAGGCTGAAGCGCGTTAAAAAGTATGAACCAATTGCTTGGCTAAAACCGGGGTTGTACATGATATGAATATTTTGTGTGGGGAAGATGGAGCATAGCCAGACTATATGATTTTGTAGGGATAACTTGCTTTGGCTATGTTATTTTGATAAGACATAATTGCTTGGTTAGCATGCTTGAAGTATTATTGTTTTTATGTCAACATTAAACTTTTATCTTGAATCATATTAAATCTGAACATTAGTGCCACAACAAGAAGAATTACATTGAAATTATGCTAAGTAGCATTCCACATCAAAAATTCTGTTTTTATCATTTACCTACTCGAGGACGAGCAGGAATTAAGCTTGGGGATGCTTGATACGTCTCCAACGTATCTATAATTTGTTATTGTTCCATGCTATATTATATTCTATTTTGGACATTATCGGGCTTTATTATACACTTTTATATTATTTTTGGGACTAACCTATTAACCGGAGGCCCAGCCCAGAATTGTTGTTTTTTGTCTATTTCAGAGTTTCGTAGAAAAAGAATATCAAACGGAGTCCAAACGGAATGAAACCTTCGGGAACGTGATTTTCGTAACGAACATGATCCAGAGGACTTGGACCCTACGTCAAGGCATCAACCAGGAAGGCACGAGGTAGGGGGCGCACCTACCCCCTGGGCGCGCCCTCCACCCTCATGGGCCCCACATTGCTCCACCGACGTACTTCTTCCTCCTATATATACCTACGTACCCCCAAACTACCAGATACAGAGCCAAAAACCTAAGTCCACCGCCGCAACCTTCTGTACCCGTGAGATCCCATCTTGGGGCCTTTTCCGGAGCTCCGCCAGAGGGGGCATCGATCATGGAGGGCTTCTACATCAACACCATAGCCTCTCCGATGATGTGTGAGTAGATTACCTCAGACCTTCGGGTCCATAGTTATTAGCTAGATAGCTTCTTCTCTCTTTTTGGATCTCAATACAATGTTCTCCCCCTCTCTTGTGGAGATCTATTTGATGTAATCTTCTTTTGCGGTGTGTTTGTTGAGACCGATGAATTGTGGGTTTATGATCAAGTTTATCTATGAACAATATTTGAATCTTCTCTAAATTCTTTTATGTATGATTGGTTATCTTTGCAAGTCTCTTCAAATTATCAGTTTGGTTTGGCCTACTAGATTGATCTTTCTTGCAATGGGAGAAGTGCTTGGATTTGGGTTCAATCTTGCGGTGTCCTTTCCCAGTGACAGTAGGGGCAGCAAGGCACGTATTGTATTGTTGCCATCGAGGATAACAAGATGGGGTTTATATCATATTGCATGAGTTTATCCCTCTACATCATGTCATCTTACTTAAAGCGTTACTCTGTTCTTTTGAACTTAATACTCTAGATGCATGCTGGATAGCGGTCGATGTGTGGAGTAATAGTAGTAGATGCAGGCAGGAGTCGGTCTACTTGTCTCGGACGTGATGCCTATATACATGATCATACCTAGATATTCTCATAACTATGCTCAATTCTATCAATTGCTCAACAGTAATTTGTTCACCCACCGTAATACTTATGCTCATGAGAGAAGCCACTAGTGAAACCTATGGCCCCCGGGTCTATTTTCCATCATATTAATCTTTCATTACTTAGTTATTTCTAGTGCCGTCTTTATTTTGCTTTCTTTACTTTGCATCTTTATCATAAAAATACCAAAAATATTATCTTATCATATCTATCAAATCTCACTCTCGTAAGTGACCGTGAAGGGATTGACAACCCCTTTATTGCGTTGGTTGCGAGGATTTATTTGTTTGTGTAGGTGCGAGGGACTCGTGCGTGACCTCCTACTGGATTGATACCTTGGTTCTCAAAAACTGAGGGAAATACTTACGCTACTTTGCTGCATCACCCTTTCCTCTTCAAGGGAAAACCAACGCAGTGCTCAAGAGGTAGCACCGGGGACCTCAGCCTTTGGCCTTCTTGCCAGTACTAGGTGTACCCGATCCTTCAACAATCATCACTGCCTTATCCTTCCACTTCTTATTACGTGTCTTGCTCTTCTTCTGACTGGTTGACTAATCATCATCCTCTGAATCGACATTGATGCAATCTTCCTCTCCGGGCAACTTCCTTCCCTCCTCCATTCGAGCACACTTATCTACCAAGGTGTAGAGCTCCTTCATAGTCTTGGGCAACCGAACGTTCATCTTGGAACGGATCCGGCGGTTGCGCACATTGGACTGGAAGGCAGCTATCACAACTGTTGCATGGATATTTGGGATGTTCCTATGGACCTTGCTGAATCTCTGTAAATACTTATGGAGGGTTTCTCCTTCCTTCTGTTGGAGAAGCTGCAAGTCACTGGGTCGACCTGGCTCTTGATGGCCGCCACTGAAGGCACCAATGAACTCGTGGCACAGGTCAGCCCATGACGAGATGCAGTTCTTCGGCAGGTGCAAAAGCCAAGACCTCATATTGGAGTTGAGAGCCAAAGGGAAGTAGTTGGCAAACACCTTCTCATCTCTTCCCCCGGCAGCCTGAAGAGCGATGGTGTAGATGCTCAGAAACTCTACCGGGTTCAGCCTCCCATCATACTTCTTGGGTATCTCTGGCTTGAACGTGCGAACGTATGGCCAACAGACTTCCCTTAGCTCACGAGTAAAGGCAGGGCACCCAACCTCGAAAGGTAGGCACCCACCAATACCGAGCGCAGGCTCGTTGACGTCGGGGCCATCGCACCTGTTGGTTCGGCAGTGGTCATCGCGGCATCGCACGATGATGACGCGTGCACCTCCCGCCTGCCTATCCTCCGGGGCTCTCCATCGGCCTGAATGTGCTTGAGGGTCAGAAGAAGCCATCAAGACGTTGTCAGGTTCTTGATTCTGCTACGCCCACGCCGGCTGCTGTGGCGGGGACTGCACCGTGGGGGTGCCCCTTCCGTATGGCCAGCAGCACGAGCCGTGGTCGTCGCTTGGGGAGGCCGTGGCGGGCCAGCTCACTGCAAGCCCCCAGCTTCGGCGAAACCGAGCAGACTTTGGATGGTGGCACGCCATTCGTCCATCTGCTCGGCCACTGGCGGAAACCTCAGCAGCAGCTGATCCTGCGCCATGGCCTCTATGGTTGTACTTGCATGGATGATGACGAAGTAGATCGCACCGTCGCCCAGCTCCTGGTTGTGCCAACGGCGGCAGTATTGCACCCCCGCTGTTGCGGGGCAGCCACCTAGATGGCAGGGTGGCGCGGCGAGGGCACTCGAGGGCCAGCGGCTCCGTCCGGGCGCAGCAACTTGGTCGACTCATCCCGGGGAGGTGCACGCGCTGCAGTCGCTCCCATGGTGGGGGCGGCTGGAGGGCGGTGATTCGCCCTGGAGCGAGTGCCATTGCTGTGGTTGTGCCCGTCGGCGGGAGGAAGGGTTGCGGACGGAGTAACCCCTTCACCCGTACCTTGTGGAGCGTGGCTGTCGGGGCGTTGTTCATGTTGTTCTCCTCCGATGTTTCCCGCTCCAGTGTTGGCCACGGGGGAAATGGTTACGGTGCCGCCTGCGCCGGCCACATCACCAGCAGCGTCCACGCCCTCGCGTGTCTCCGCATCCCCCGCGGCATTAGAGGCCGCGGGCGGCGGAGCCTTCGAGGTGGATGGATGAGCCGAAGCACCGCATTTCTTCTTGGGCGCCATGGTTGACGGCGTCGTCGAAGATGAAGACGGCGATGAAGATGACGCGTTGCACACGCTTTCAGGTTCGCGCAAGCGGTCCCCCTACCTGGCGTGCCAAAGATGTCGTGGGAAACCACGGCCACCTATGGGACCAAGGGCCCCTTGCTGGTTCGGCAGGGGGGACGTCGCGTTGCACAAAGAGCAGAAGAACGTGGGGGCAGCGTGGCAGCGATCACATAGGCAATTTTACCCAGGTTCAGGCCACCGTGAGGCATAAAACCCTACTCCTGCTTTGGTGGATTGATGGTGGAAGAATGGTGGTCGAGCGTAGTACACTTGCCCGGCAGGGGCGGTAGCGACTACGCGCGTACTGGTGTGTGTTGTCCAACTTTCCAACCCTCTCTACGGTCGCCATGCGCCTCCTTTTATAGATTAAGGGGTCACCACAATGGAAAAATAGTCATTATGCACTGATATGATAGTAAACAGTGTTATCATACCTAACTCTGCAGGCTGACAGGGTTCATTAAATGCACTGCTCAACATCACATCGTCACTTGCCCGGCAAGCCTTGCCGGGCTATTTTGCCAGCTTCGCACCTGCTCGTTTGACACGTTGCAGGACGGGTGTCGTTCGTGGGCACCTCCCATAGAGAAAGGCCACCATGTGGCAAATGGCTGCCACTTAGTCACTTTGCGGCTTGACACCGCATCGATCGTCGACGTGGGTCATGGTGGAGTGGTTGAGTGAGGTGGATTTGCCTCCGCGAGTCCCGGCAGGCCCTGTCGGGACGTCTTGGTCTTCTTCTTCTAGGGGATGACCCTGTCCTTGTCGAGCTCGCCTGCCCGGCAAGGGAGGCTTTTCCCCTGGTGGCATCTTACTCTTCAGGCTTGATCTTAGTCCTCTGAATCTGCATGTTGGTCTTTCGAAGCTCTTGGCTCCTTGTACTCTGACTTGGGTTGGTGCATCAATCCTGCTCCCGTGCATGTGCACAGTATGGGCAACAGACCCAAGGTTTGTTGCACCGGCATGATAGCCCTGCAAGTGCACATGATTTAGTTTAGCCTTTTTGAAGTAAGAGTATCGATCCCACAGGGAGCACAAGAATCAGACTTTTGCCTCTTATGAAGAATTATGTATTTTTGTTCCTGCAGATAATTGTAGACTCAAAGCAAAGTGAGGGCAGATAAAAATGATTGTTGAGTAGTGTTGTGACTTGTAACTAAATAACATAAAAGTAAAAGTAGTGCAAGGATTGTAATGACGAGTGAAACAACAGAATAAAAAGGCATTCTTAGGGAGTCCGGAATCCCCATTGGTATGTTTCTAGCGCACATATGCACAAGCATAGCATAGATCGGATACTTGAGCCACTGTTGACGATTATGCTAGGCGGAGCCGGGTACAGTACCGTGTGTCATCAGGGAAACATTGTTACGGACCCTGCGTCAACAGGGGACATTGTTACGTAAAACATTGTTACCGACCATACATTGCGAATAGAAAACATTGTTACTGACCATGGCTTGCGAACAGAAAACATTGTTACGCAAATATTGCTATGGACCCAGCTTATTTACATAGGCCTGGTCGTAGAACAATGTTATGGACCAGAGGTTGAACCGGGACAAGCGTCAACAAGGGAACATTTGGATTACGTACTATTTGTGAGTTACGTTGCAAATCATATACTTTTGATTATAAATTTCATAAGCTCGTTTATTATGGAAGATCCACTAGCCAGGAACAGAAAAAAGGCTTAGGTTTTAGACGGACCATTTGTAAATCAAAATAGAAAAAGAAATCTAGATATTCTCTTCTCTGCTGCTAACAATGTTATCCCGGGAAAATAGCAGCAAAGTGTTTAGTAGAAAAGTAGTATGGAAGTAACGGTAATAGTGGCAAAAGTAACAGTAGCAGTTTTGTAACAATTGTAACAGTGGCAACGGAAAAGTAACTTAGCAAAGATCAATATGAAATGAACTCGTAGGCAATGGATCAATGATGGATAATTATGTCGGATGGCATTCATCATGCAACAGTTATAACATAGGGTGACACAGAACTAGCTCCAATTCATCAATATAATATAGGCATGTATTCCGAATATAGTCATACGTGCTTATGGAAAAGAACTTGCATGACATCTTTTGTCCTACCCTCCCGTGGCAGCGGGGTCCTAATGGATATTAAGGCCTCCTTTTAATAGAGTACCGGACCAAAGCATTAGCACTTAGTGAATACATGAACTCCTCAAACTACGTTCATCACCGGGAAGTGTCCCGACTATTGTCACTCCGGGGTTTCCGGATCATAACACGTAGTAGGTGACTATAACTTGCAAGATAGGATCAAGAACACAAATATATTCATGAAAACATAATAGGTTCACATCTGAAATCATGGCGCCCGGGCCCTAGTGACAAGCATTAAGCATAGCAAAGTCATAGCAACATCAATCTTAGAACATAGTGGATACTAGGGATCAAACCCTAACAAAACTAACTCGATTACATGGTAAATCTCAACCAACCCATCACTGTCCAGCAAGCCTACGATGCGATTACTCACGCATGGCGGTGAGCATCATGAAATTGGTGATTGAGGATGGTTGATGATGATGATGGCGACGAATTCCCCTCTCCGGAGCCCAAAACGGACTCTAGATCTGCCCTCCCGAGGAAGAACATGAGGTGGTGGTGGCTCTGTATCGTAAAACGTGATGAATCCTTCTCTCTAATTTTTTCTCCCCAAACATGAATATATGGAGTTGGAGTTGAGGTCGGTGGAGGTCTGTGGGACCCACAAGACCAGAGGGCGCGCCCTCCACCCTTGTGGACAGGGTGTGGGTCCCCTTCGGTTGATTCTTTCGCCAATATTTTTATTTATTCCAAAAATTATCTCCGTGAAGTTTCAGGTCATTCCGAGAACTGTTATTTCTGCACAAAAATAACACCATGGCAATTCTGCTGAAAACGACATCAGTCCGAGTTAGTTCCATTCAAATCATGCAAATTAGAGTCCAAAACAAGGGCAAAAGAGTTTGGAAAAGTAGATATGATGGAGACGTATCAACTCCCCCAAGCTTAACCCATCGCTTGTCCTCAAGAAATTCAGTTGACAAACTGAAAGTGATAAAGAAAAACTTTTTCAAACTCTGTTTGATCTTGTTGTTACAAATATGTAAAGCCAGCATTCAAGTTTTCAACAAAGACTATGAACTAACCATATTCAAAATAACATTTAGGTCTCACATTTACTCATATTAATGGCATAATCAACTAGCGAGCAATAATAATAAATCTCAGATGACAACACCCGTGAAGATCAAGGACTGACTAGACATTGTAATTCATAAATCTCAGATGATATGATATAACAAGATGGTATCTCGCTAGCCCTTTCTGAGACCGCAAAACATAAATGCAGAGCACCCGTGAAGATCAAGGACTGACTACACATTGTAATTCATGGTAAAAGAGATCCAATCATAGTCATACTCAATATAAATTAATAGCAATGCATACAAATGACAGTGGTGCTCTCTAACTGATGCTTTTTATAAGAGGATGATGACTCAGCAATAAAAGTAAATAGATAGACCCTTCGCAGAGGGAAGCGGGGATTTGCAGAGGTGCCAGAGCTCGAGTTTTTGAAATAGAGATAAATAATATTTTGAGCGGCATGCTTTCATTGTCAACATAACAACCAAGAGATCTCGATATCTACCATGCTACATACATTATAGGCGGTTCCCAAATAGAATGGTAAAGTTTATACTCCCCCACCACCAACAAGCACATTCCACGACTGGTCCGAAACAACGGGTACCGTCCAACTAACAACAATCCTGGGGGAGTTTTGTTTGCAATTATTTTGATTTGATTTGAGCATGGGAGTGGGCATCCCGATTACCAGCCATTTTCTCGTGAATGATGAGCGGAGTCCACTCATCATGAGAATAACCCACCTAGCATGGAAGATATGGATAGCCCTAGTTTCTACATGAGCGATTCGAGCATACAAAACAGATTATCATTTGAAGGTTTAGAGTTTGGCACATGCAAATTTACTTGGAACGACAGGTAAATAGCGCATATAGGTAGGTATGGTGGACTCATATGGAACAACTTTGGGTTTATGGAAGTGGATGCACAAGCAGTATTCCCGCTTAGTACAAGTGAAGGCTAGAAAAAGACTGGGAAGCGACCAACTAGAGAGCGACAACAGTCATAAAAATGCATTGATATTAACCAACATTGAATGCAAGCATGAGTAGGATATAAATCACCATGAACATAAGTATCGTGGAGGCTATGTCGATTTTTTTTCAACTACATGCGTGAACATGTGCGAAGTCAAGCCACTCGAATCATTCAAAGGAGGATACCATCCTATCATACTACATCACAACCATTTTAAAAGCATGTTGGCACGCAAGGTAAACCATTATAAACTCCTAGCTAATTAAGCATGGCATGAATAACTATAATCTCTAGTTGTCATTGCAAACATGTTTCATTCATAATAGGCTGAATCAGGAACGATGAACTAATCATATTTACAAAAAACAAGATAGGTCGAGTTCATACCAACTTTTCCTCATCTCAATCATTTCATCATATATCATCATTATTGCCTTTCACTTGCACGACCGAACGGTGTGGATAATAATAGTGCACGTGCATTGGACTAAGCTAGAATCTGAAAACATTTATTCAAAGGAGAAGACAAGGTAATATGGGCTCTTTGTTAGATCAACAATAATGCATATGAGAGCCACACAACATTTTCATCGTGGTCTTCTCCTCTCGACCCCCAAAGAAAAGAAAACAATTTCAAAGAAACGCACTGAAATGTTTTTGGAGTTTTTTGGTTTTCTAAAGAAAATAAAACAAGGACGAGAAAAACTATTTACACGGGAAAGATCCCAACAAGTAAAAGAAGAACGAGAAATCTTTTTGGGTTTTCTTTTATACTACTATTAAGCATGGAAAGTAAACTACAACTATTTTTTTGTTTTTATTAAGGTTTTTCAAACATGCAAGAAGAAAGCGGGAAAAGAAATAAACTACATGGATAATAGAATGAAAAAGTATGAACACCGACAACTAGAATGAGTGTGTGAACATGAATGCAATGTCGGTGGGAAATACGTACTCCCCCATGCTTAGGCTTTTGGCCTAAGTTGGTCTAAGGCCACCACTGGCCCGAATGATATCCGAAATCATAGTTGGGGTCGTATTGTGCTGCGGCAGCTACCGCTTAGCGAGCTGCCTCCTGGAGGCGAGCAGCCTCCGCTGTTCTCTCATACTCGTTTGCCTCCTCTCTAGTTATAAAATATCTCCCATTTACCTGGAATTTAAAGAAGGCAAGAGCAGGATGGGTAATATGGACGGCACGCCGTCTGTCAAAGATTAATCGGTACTGGAGGGACTGTTCGTTCCTCTCAAGAAACCGGCAGCATATCATAGCATTATAATCTAGAAAAGCGGGTGGCAACTTAATGTCATTCCCTCTTATGGGCACACCAAGATAATTAGCTAAACGAGTTGCATAAATTCAACCAAATAAATCTCCCTCTTTAGCATTAAGATGTAACCTCCTCACAATAATAGCCCCCAAGTAATATCGCTTATCACCTAACACCGCACACTTGAGGACACTAAGATCTGGAACGCAAAGGTGGCAATGATCATGTTTACCGTTAAGGCACCTACCTATAAAGAGAGCAAAATAATGTATGGCAGGAAAGTGAATGCTCCCTATGGTAGCTTGTGTGATATTTCTAGTTTCTCCCACAGTGATGATAGCGAGGAAGTCATTGTATTCAGATTTGTGAGGCTCACTAAAGAATACACCATTGTGGAATTTTGCATGCATCACTAAAATCTTCTAAGTCCATGGTATAAGATTTATCATAGAGATCAAACAGGACAGTATGAGTATTGCGCATGGATGAAAATTCAAACCTCCACACCAAGGCATCGGTGAGGTAATAGTATTGTCAGCACTTATCTGATATGAAGTCCTCAAGATCAGCATTCTATACATACGCATCAGATTCATCCTTGAAGCCTGCCCGAACCATAAATTCATCTGACGGCCATTCACAAGGCCGCACTTGAGCTTCCCTTGGTGGTTCGAGGTCCGGCTCACGTATCGCGAGTCTCGGTGCTTGCTTTCTCGAAGAACCACCTTGGTACATTTTCCTAGACATTTTTCTTCCTCTGGAAAATTTCTAAAAAATTTAGTGACTCAAAATAAAAGTGAACCAAACTCAACAAGATTGATAGCAACAACTCCTACAAATGCCTAGAGGATAAATCATGCATCAAAACTACTTTGGACCATATAAATTTGACATGCAAGCTCAAGAACAAGGTCACCACAGCAGCAAAAATTTGCAGTAAATAAAGCACTAGAACAAAAACTAATTGGACCATTGGAGGAGTCACATACCGAAGAACAATCCCCCAAAGTAGTTTTGTGAATGGAGCTTTGAGCAAGGAGATCGAAAATGGCAGCAAAGTGAGCAAGAACACGGGTTTGAGCTATGGGATGATTTTTCTGGAGGAAGACGAAGTGGATGGGTGCTGGAATAAGTGGTGGGGATCCACATGGAACCCATAAGACAGGGGGTGCGCCCAGGGGGTAGGGCGCACCCTCCACCCTTGTGGCCCACTGGTGAGGCTCCCTGGTGTGTGTTCAGTGCCAGAAATTCTTAAATATTCTATAAAGAATCATACTAAATTTTAGGGCATTTGGAGAACTTTTATTTTGGGACATTTTTATTGCACGGATAATTCAGAAAACAGACAGAAAATACTATTTTTGCTTTATTTATTCTAAATAACATAAAGTAAAAGATGGGTACAGAGAGTTGTCATTCTAAATCCATCCATCTCATGCTCATCAAAAGGAATCCATTAACAAGGTTGATCAAGTCTTATTAACAAACTTCTTTCGGATAACATGAAACCGGAGAATTTTTTAATAACACTAGGTTACCTCAACACGGATATGCATCTCCCCAACAATAAGAATATAATATTTCTTTTTGACAGTAGGAAGAGGGAATTCAAAACCTCTAATAGAAATAGTTGGAATTTTCCCAACAGAATTGATACTATGAACTTGAGGTTGTTTCTTCGGAAAGTGTACCGTATGCTCATTACCATTAACATGAAAAGTGGCATTGCCTTTGTTGTAATCAACAATAGCCCCTGCAGTATTCAAAAAGGGTCTACCAAGGATGATCGACATAGTGTCGTCCTCAGGAATATCAAGAATAACAAAGTCCGTTAAGATAGTAATGTTTGCAACCACAACAGGAACATCCTCACTAATACCAATGGGTATAGCAGTTGATTTATCAGCCATTTGCAAAGAAATTTCAGTAGGTGTCAACTTATTTAATTCAATTCTACGATATAAAGAGAAAGGCATAACACTAACACCGGCTCCAAGATCACACAAAGCAGTTTTAACATAGTTTCTTTTAATGGAGCATGGTATAGTTGGTACCCCTGGATCTCCAAGTTTCTTTGGTATTCCACCCTTTAAAGTACAATTAGCAAGCATGGTGGAAATTTTAGCTTCAGGTATCTTTCTTTTATTAGTAACAATATCTTTCATATACTTAGCATAAGGACGCATTTTAAGCATATCAGTTAAACGCATACGCAAAAAGATAGGTCTATTCATTTCAGCAAAGCGCTCAAAATCCTCATCATCCTTTTTCTTGGATGGCTTAGGAGGAAAGGGCATGGGATTGTGAACCAATGGTTCTCTTTCTCTACCATGTTTTCTAGCAAAGAAGTCTCTCTTATCATAACGTTGATTCTTTGATTGTGGGTTATCAAGATCAACAACAGGTTCAATCACTACATCATTATCATTACTAGGTTGAGCATCAACATGAACGTCATTATTAGCATTATCACTAGGTTCATGTTCATCACCAGATTGTGCCTCAGCATCAGAAATAGAAATGGCATTGGGATTCTCAGGTGTGTCTATAATAGGTTCACTAGCATGCAAAGTCCTATCAGTTTTCTTTTTCTTTTTATTACTAGGACTAGGTGCATCAGTATTAGTTCTCTGAGAATCTTGCTCAACTCTCTTAGGATGGCCCTTAGGATACAAAGGTTCCTGGGTCATCTTACCACCTCTAGTCATAACACTAACAGCATTATCACTGTTCTTATTATTCAACTCATTAAGCAAATCATCATGTGCCTTAAGTACTTGTTCTACTTGAGTTGTAACCATGGAAGCATGTTTACTAATAAGCTTAAGATCATTAACAGTTCTACTCATATAATCACCCAAGTGGTCAATTATGTAAGCATTACATTTCAATTGTCTACTAACATAAGCATTGAATTTTTCTTGTTTAACAATAAAATTATCAAACTCATCCAAGCATTGACTAGCAGACTTATTATGAGGAATATCACCTTCATCAAATCTATGGAGAGAGTTTACCTCTACTACCTGTGTCGGGTTATCAAGACCATGTATTTATTAAATAGGCGGTAAATTCTTAACATCTTCAGCTTTAATACATTTTTCTTTCATAGATTTCTTCGCCTCTTGCATATCTTCAGGACTGAGTAATAAAATACCCCTTTTCTCCGGAGTTGGCTTAGGAGTTGGTTCAGCAAGTGTCCAATCATTATCATTACTCAATATATTATTCAATAGCAATTCAGCTTGCCCAACAGTTCTTTCCCTGAAAACACAACCAGCACAACTATCCAGGTGGTCTCTGGAAGCATCGGTTAGTCCATTATAAAAGATATCAGGTATTACATTTCTCTTAAGAGGATGATCAGGCAAAGCATTAAGTAATTGGAGAAGCCTCCCCCAAGCTTGTGGGAGACTCTCTTCTTCAATTTGCACAAAATTAAATATTTCCCTTAAGGCAGCTTGTTTCTTATGAGCGGGGAAATATTTTTCAGAGAAGTAGTGAATCATATACTGGGGACTACGCACACAACCAGGAGCAAGAGAATTAAACCATAACTTAGAATCACACTTTAATGAGAAAGGAAACAACTTAAGGATATAGTAATAGCGAATTTTTTCCTCATGAGCAAATAGGGTGGCTATATCATTCAATTTAGTAAGATGTGCCACAACAGTTTCAGATTCATAACCATAGAAAGGATCAGATTCTACCAAAGTAATTAAGTCAGGATCAATAGAGAGTTCATAATCCTTATCAGTAACAAAGATAGGTGAAGTAGCAAACATAAGGTCATATTGCATTCTAGCATTCAAAGACTTTTCTTTCAGCTTAGCTAACAGTTTCTTAAGATCATCTCTAACGTTACAAGCAAGAAAGTCTCTAGCAGTTTCCTCGTCCATAATATAACCCTCAGGTACAACAGGAAATTCATATCTAGGGGGAGAATCATAATCTTTAGTTTCAATAATATCATCAGTTTCAGTAATTTTATTCTCTCTAACCCTAGCAAGTTGTTCATCAAGAAATTCATCTAGCGGCACAGTATTATCAAGCACAGAAGCAGTATCATCATAAGCATCATGCATAGTAGAAGTGGCATCATCAATAACATGCGACATATCGAAACCAATAGAAGTTGTAGGTGTCGCAAGTTTACTCAAAACAGAAGGAGAATCAAGTGCAGAGCTAGATGGCAGTTCCTTACCTCCCCTCGTAGTCGAGGGAAAAATCTTAGTTCTTTGATCTTTCAAATTCCTCATAGTGATCAACAGATATAAATCCCAAGTGACTTAGAGAATAGATCTATGCTCCCTGGCAACTGCGCCAGAAAAAGGTCTTGATAACCCACAAGTATAGGGGATCGCAACAGTTTTTGAGGGTAGAGTATTCAACCCAAATTTATTGATTCGACACACGGGGAGCCAAAGAATATTCTCAAGTATTAGCAGCTGAGTTGTCAATTCAACCACACCTGAAAGACTAAATATCTGCAGAAAAGTGTTTAGTAGCAAAGTAGTATGAAAGTAACGGTAACCGTGGCAAAAGTAACAGTAGCAGTTTTGTAATAATTGTAACAGTGGCAACGGAAAAGTAACTTAGCAAAGATCAATATGAAACGAACTCATAGGCAATGGATCAATGATGGATAATTATGTCGTATGGCATTCATCATGCAACAGTTATAACATATGGTGACACAGAACTAGCTCCAATTCATCAATATAATGTAGGCATGTATTCCAAATATAGTCATACGTGCTTATGGAAAAGAACTTGCATGCCATCTTTTGTCCTACCCTCCCGTGGCAGCGGGGTCCTAATGGAAACTTAGGGATATTAAGGGCTCCTTTTAATAGAGTACCGGACCAAAGCATTAGCACTTAGTGGATACATGAACTCCTCAAACTACGGTCATCACCGGGCAGTGTCTCGACTATTGTCACTCCGGGGTTGCCGGATCATAACACGTAGTAGGTGACTATAACTTGCAAGATAGGAGCAAGAACACAAATATATTCATGAAAACATAATAGGTTCAGATCTGAAATCATGGAACTCGGGCCCTAGTGACAATCATTAAGCATAGCAAAGTCATAGCAACATCAATCTTAGGACAGGAGGTGGTGGCGGCTCCGTATCGTAAAATACGATGAATCCTTCTCTCTGATTTTTTTTCTGCCTGAACGTGAATATATGGAGTTGGAGTTGAGGTCGGTGGAGGTCTGAGGGACCCACAAGACCAGAGGGCGCGCCCACTCCCTGGGCGTGCCCTCCACCCTTGTGGACAGGGTGTGGGTCCCCTTCGGTTGATTATTTCGCCAATATTTTTTATTTATTCAAAAAATTATCTCCGTGAAGTTTCAGGTCATTCCGAGAACTTTTATTTCTGCACAAAAATAACACCATGGCAATTCTGCTGAAAACAGCGTCGGTTCGGGTTAGTTCCATTCAAATCATGCAAACTAGAGTCCAAAACAAGGGCAAAAGAGTTTGTAAAAGTAGATACGATGGAGATGTATCAGAGGCCTCGGTGTTGTTCGCCTCGCGAGGCGGGGGGCCTCGTGAGGGTCTTGCTCGTAAAGTCCTGATGCTAGGCCGGGCCGGCCTAATACGTCTCCAACGTATCTATAATTTTTTATTGTTCCATGCTATTATATTATCATTGTTGGATGTTTTACAATCATTTTTATAGTTATTTCATATCATTTTTTGGTACTAACCTATTAACACAGTGCCAAGTGCTAGTTGTTGTTTTCTGCATGTTTTTTACATCACAGGAAATCAATACCAAACGGAGTCCAAACGCAGCGAAACTTTTTGTGGATTTTTTTGGACCACAAGACATCCAGTGGGCCAGAGAAGTGCCTGGGGGGTGCTCCGAGGGGAGCACAACACACCAGGGCGCGCCTGAAGGCCCAGGCGCGCCCTGGTGGGTTGTGCCCACCTCGGGTGCCTCCCGAACCACCTTTTTACTCTGTAAATACCCCAATATTCCAGAAACCCTAGGGGAGTCAACGAAAATCAATTCCAGCCACCGTAAGTTCCAGAACCACCAGATCCAATCTAGACACTATCACGGAGGGGTTCATCATGTCCATTTGCGCCTCTCAAATTATGCGTGAGTAGTCTTTTGTAGACCTACGGGTCTGTAGTTAGTAGCTAGATGGCTTCCTCTCTCTCTTTTGATTCTCAATACAATGGTCTCTTGGAGATCCATATGATGTAACTCTTTTTGCGGTGTGTTTGTCGGGATCCGATGAACTTTGAGTTTATGATCAGATCTATGTTTTTATCCATGAAAGTTATTTGAGTCTTCTTTGATCTCTTATATGCATGATTACTTATAGCCTCGTATTTCTTCTCTGATATTTGGGTTTTGTTTGTCCAACTTGATCTATTTATATTGCAATGGGAAGAGGTGATTTGTGATGGGTTCGATCTTATGGTGCTTGATCCCAGTGATAGACATGGTTGCTTGTTGATATGCTTGAGTATTTAAGTCTCATGTCAAAACCAGACCATTGCTTTGAACCATATAAAAGTCCAAATGTCCATGCTACAAAGAAAAGAATATGAGATGAATATGTTAGGCAGCATTCCACATCAAAAATTCTGTTTTTATCATTTACCTACTCGAGGACGAGCAGGAATTAAGCTTGGGGATGCTGATACGTCTCCAACGTATCTATAATTTTTGATTGTTCCATGCTGTTATATTATCATTCTTGGATGTTTTACAATCATTTTATATCATTTTTTGGTACTAACCTATCGACATAGTGCCAAGTGCCAGTTGATCTTTTCTGCATGTTTTTTACATCGCAGGAAATCAATACCAAACGGAGTCAAAATGCAGCGAAACTTTTTGTGGATTTTTTTGGACCAGAAGACATCCAGTGGGCCGGAGAAGCGCCTAGGGGGTGCTCCGAGGGGAGCACAACTCACCAGGGCGCGCCTGGAGGCCCAGGTGCGCCCTGGTGGGTTGTGCCCACCTTGGGTGCCTCCCGAACCGCCTCTTTACTCTATAAATACCCCAATATTCCAGAAACCCTAGGGGAGTCGACGAAAATCAATTCTAGCCGTTGCAAGTTCCAGAACCACCAGATCCAATCTAGACACCATCATGGAGGGGTTCATCATTTCCATTGGTGCCTCTCCGATGATGCGTGAGTAGTCTTTTGTAGACCTACGGGTCCGTAGTTAGTAGCTAGATGGCTTCCTCTCTCTCTTTTGATTCTCAATACAATGGTCTCTTGGAGATCCATATGATGTAACTCTTTTTGCGGTGTGTTTGTTAGGATCCGATGAACTTTGAGTTTATGATCAGATCTATGTTTTTATCCATGAAAGTTATTTGGGTCATCTTTGATCTCTTATATGCATGATTTCTTATAGCCTCGTATTTCCGATATTTTGGTTTTGTTTGGCCAACTTGATCTATTTATCTTGCAATGGGAAGAGGTGCTTTGTGATGGGTTCAATCTTACGGTGCTCGATCCCAGTGACAGAAGGGGAACCGACACATATGTATCATTGCTATTAAGGATAACAAGATGGAGTCTATTTCTACATAAATAGATCTTGTCTACATCATGTCATCGTTCTTATTGCATTACTCCATTTTTCCATGAACTTAATACACTAGATGCATGGTGGATAGCGGCCGATGTGTGGAGTAATAGTAGTAGATTCAGGCAGGAGTCGGTCTACTAATCTTGGACGTGATGCCTATATAATGATCATTGCCTGGATATCGTCATGATTATTTGAAGTTTTATCAATTTCCCAACAGTAATTCGTTTACCCACCGTTTGCTATTTTCTCGAGAGAAGCCACTAGTGAAATCTACGGCCCCCGGGTCTCTTCTTTATTATATTTGCCTTTGTGATCTATTTTATTTGCCTTTATTTTCAGATCTATTAAACCAAAAATACAAAAATACTTTGTTGCACTTTATTTTATTTGGTGTTCGATCTATCAATCTATTACAACTTTCTCCCGTCCTTGTGCCAATTTCTGGCGCCGTTAGGCGAAAGGGATTGACAACCCCTTTAACACGTCGGGTTGCGAGTATTTGTTATTTCTGTGTAGGTGCTATTTACGTAGTGTTGCTTGGTTCTCCTACTGGTTCGATAACCTTGGTCTCGTCACTAAGGGAAATACCTACCATTGTTGTGCTGCATCATCCCTTCCTCTTTGAGGAAATACCGACGTAGTTCTAGCAGACATCAAAAGGAATTTCTAGCGCCGTTGCCGGGGAGGATCAAGTCAAGATAGTCTCCCGGCCACGTGCCAATTTCTGGCACCGTTGCCGGGGAGACATCATCAACATCTACCAGGTTCCTACTCAGAAATCTCATCTCCTCGCAATTTACCTTATTTGCCATATGCCTCTGGTTTTCCTCTCCCCCACTTCACAAAAATTTGTCGTTTTATTCGCCCTCTTTTTCGTTCGCCGTTTTCTAGTCAGATCTATCTTTTGCTTGCAATCATGACTGATTTCGGTATGGCAGCAGCAGATGATGGCCTAACTCCTAAGATTAGATGTATGGGCAATCTGGATGCTAAAACTTTTATCTTGGGGCAAGGGAATGTTATGGGTAAAGAACGTATCCAAGATTTTTTTTATTGTGTTGGAAATTTGAGTCTTGATGATGCTGCTATACTTAGAAGGACTAGATTTTATTTGGAAGCTATTTCAGCACTAGTTCTGAAACTTGAAAGTAAATTTATCCGTACCCATCCTACTTTGCAAAGATTGTTTTTTGAGCTTCCCGTTATAAAGAATCCTAAATCTAAAAAGTTGGCCACTCTCGTTCTTATGAATGAATTTGACTACATAATACGGGAAGCTAGGGAAATCTTTGATTTTTATGGTATGAATCATGAAAATCCCATGATAGATGAAATTCTTTACAATAGTGATTATGCATTAAGACATTTGCTTGGGGATAATCAAATCTTTGATGTGAATCTTAAAAAGGAAGTCCCCATTTTAGATGTAATCCAACAAGTTTTCAATAATGTTAATCAACATTACTCTTGGATTGTTGTCGGAAATCAAAGGGGTTATGATGATGGGCAACTTAATAGTGCTAAGGTTTCTATGGATAATATGTTTTATGTTGTCTTTACAAAACCTCATGACAAAAACACCTCTAAGGAAGTTAAGGAGAAGGGTGACAATACTTAGATCCTTTTGTTTATGCCTAGCTAGGGGCGTAATGTGGCACCCCGGCTCAGAGAAACCGGAACGCCCCGTATTCCAGCCCAAAGATCGAGGAGAAGTCTTCTGGAATACGGCACTACTTAGCATAGAACAAACCAGCTTTCTATTATTACACGAATGTGAATACAAGGTCTCCGATATTACAATGAATAACATCGGCACGGCGACACTACACCATCCTCAGTTGCTCTATGCAAGCAGCAGAACAACTCGAAGCAGCGGAAAAACTTCTAGCAGCAGAACAACGACGACGGTGGTGAACTCCACTTCGCAGGGACTCTGGCTGGAATGTTTATCCTAGCTCGCGAACACAGGAACAACACCAAACAAGCAAGCAATCCAGGCACGACCTGCAAGCTGGCATGACACGCCAGGTTAGTACATTGAATGTACTTGCAAGCTCACAATAACCAGAAGCATTACAGACAAACAACAGCATGGCAATTACAGGTTAAGCAGGAATTATCATGAGATCATCAGAATAACATGGCATGAACAACATGGACATGATACAGGTAGAACAACATGAGCATGGCATGAACATATAGATTTGATGCTACTAGCATGCAACATGATGACACTATATGCACTATTTATTCTGCTCGGGTTACTACGTAACCATCACATGCATCACTTACCAACCTCGGACATCACACGATTATCTCAGGATCAAATCAAGCTTGGTATAAACAATACCGTATTAATCATTAAATGACCACAAGGAGCTTGATCTTTACCCATGCTTCTCGCACAACATCACGAATATCCAACAACTCGGTATCCTCGATACCACGGTGATCATTCCGGCGATCACAACCATGACCAACACTTGGTCTCAAACGGTGATCTTTCCGGCGATCACAACCAACTTATCTCATCATCGAACTGGGGTTGTCATTAATCAAATTATTATTAATACTGTTCACTCACGGTGTGACCGACACGAACTGGGCCCTTATCCGCGGGCGCGGCTATCGATAGATTTAATATACACTCTGCAGAGGTTAGTACACTGTACCCACACTACGGAACCCATGGCCTCGCACTCCCATTCGGGTGGACCAACGGTGTTCCGACAAAACCGATCTACTGCCATGACACTCTCCCGGCCACTCCGGCTCACTCCCCACTAGGCTAGTCCTGGGTGGCCCCGTGTCTACCAAAGACACAACAACCACCGTTGTGGCCAAAACGTCCCTCACGGGGACCGTCCCTCACGGGGACCGGATCCATAATAACAACAACGAGCACACAAGGTTATGTCCGCCTACCTGATCAGGGTAGCGCGCGCCCATAACCTTCCCTTGTTGGAGGCACCGGTGAGAGGCACGACAATAGACCCAGTTAGGACCTTCCCATAAAGGTAAGCGTGGTTGCACTAGTCAGTTTTGATATGGTGGCACCATGACTCAGCCAACAGTTGTTCAAGTTCAATTTAATCCGATTAAACTTGAATGCAATATGCTGAGCCATGATAAAATAACATGATGCATTTACAAAGCATGAGCATGATATCAACATAAGCATGGGATGCAACATAACTATCCACCATATCAACTATGAATAATCTCCAACTGAACATGGCATAATGACGAGCATAAATATTACAAGTGCAACACTACTCATAGCATAACATGACCACTAGCATCAACCATAAATACCATGCAAGAACTCATCAATAACATTACCGAGTAAACACTTAACCAACTAGTAGTAAAGGAACAATGCATATTAACAGTACTCGGTAACCGATGTTAGTCATGCACCGAAGAACATGACCAACCCAACACGTACTACTATCAAGCATGGCAATATGAAAGTAATACTAGCAACTAGCAGGGTAGGATAACCAGGTGCATAACAACATAGCAAGCAAGTAAGCACTAACCCAGAAGCATTACCGAAACAATGATAACCATATTTTAAACAAGCAATCATTTAATAAAGATTCAAGTTGAAAACCATGGCTATTGCATGACTATCATGCAAGTGGATATTGTGGCTTGCCTGGGAGTGAAGAAGGCATCGGGGAGAAGTGCGGTGAAGCCGCGGAAAGACTTGCTGGAAACAGTTCTCTCTCGGAGGGGCTGTTTACGTGCAAGGGCAAAAAGCTCATTTTCACAGTGTCAAACCATAGTGAAAATGAAACCAACAGAACGGGCTCGACGAAACGAAGACGTGGGCTTTGGAATCACCTCATTTGGAGTTGCGAGCAAAAAGTTATAGTCCGATGAAGTTCAGGGACCGATCTGTAAAAGAATCTCTACAAATAGGCCCCTGAGTGAGAAAACAGAAGGCGCCTAAGGAGAGAATACGTTTTCAAACTATGAAAGTGCACTTACGGCTGGAGCAGAAGAGAAATACGCTTTCTGAAGGCGAAAACGTATTTTTGCGAAGTACGCTTCCACTTATCCACGTGGACAGCGGCGGGGCCGGGCTTGGGTCGCCCACGTGCGGGTCCCACGGGCTATGGGGCCCGTCACTTATCCAGCTAGGCAGGCGGGGTCAACGGGGAGGAGGGGGTCCAGGCGCTCGTCTTCTTCCTCTGCTCGGTCTTCCCCGAGCGAGACAGAGGAGAGGCGAGGCAGGGCGATGCCGGTGGTGGCCCGGCCGGCTCCGACCATCGTTGGCCGAGGCGAGGGCACCGGCAGACGCGGGAGGGCACGCCGCACCCATCCAGAGGGCTAGCGGGCGCCGGGGAGAAGCGGGATGGCGGCGAAGGGTTGCAACGGCCGAGGGCAGAGGCGCCGACCAACCATGGGAGCCGCGGCCACATGCACTCCGGCGACGAACGAATGGGTTGGGGAGGCTCTACGGGGCACGGAGAAGCCGATGGTGGTGGCTAGAGATGGAGGAGGGCTCGGCGTTGGGCTAATTTAGGCCGAAGCCGAGGCGGACATGGCGACCATGGAGGAGGAACTGGAGCTCCTCGAGCTCGGTGGAGAGGTCGGGCAGGGCTCTGGGAGTGAGGGAGGGCTTCTGGTGTGCTCGGACGAGGCCGGGGATGGCTACTTATAGCCGGGGCGATGGCACAGGCTCGGGTGCTGCCACGGGGGTCCGGCCAATGCTCTGGCAAGGCTCAGCGAGCATGGGGTAGCGCGGGAACGCGACGAGGGAGGGAGCGGACGAGCTACAGAGGTGCACAGGGCAAGAGGGGCCGAGGGCGCAGAGGGGAAGCGGCCACGGCGCCATTAATGCTCGGTCGGCCACAGTGCGTTCATGGGCGCGCGGCGAAGAGAGCTGACGGAGGGGCTGACGGAGGGGGAGAAGGCTCCAGGAGGACGGCGACGATGTTGTCTAGCTATTGGACAGGCTCACGAGCGTGAAGATGACGAGAGGGAGAGGGGCCCGAGCAAGAAACCATCCTGGACGCGGCCATGGCATGCCAGAGAGGTGGTGACCGCGTGAGCTGGCGAGGAGAAAGTGCCAAAGGCTTGCAAACGTTGTCTAGTGCGTAGTTCATCCAGGGGAGGTTACAACTGATGTGGTAGTTCGGTGAAAAGTGCTCCGGTTGAATGGTAATTAACCTCTGAAGTTTACTGCAGTAAACTTAGTCATGAAACAGTGATCAACTGAGGTGAGATTAGAGGTAAACGAGTTGTCTGTGGTGATTAGCTTAGGAAGAACTACCATACTGGGGAGTTTGGCAGGAAATGGACCAAGATTTAGTGCACTTGCTTTGCAACTGCATAATCTGGTCTAGAAACTTGATCAGGAAGGTGCACTCACATGGAGTGTCAAATTGAGCTCAAATTGGGCAAGGCAGAGTCATTTGGTCCTATGAAGATGCTCAAAAAGTCTCATACCAATTGGCCAAGCCAAACTGGTACTTGCTTCACAAACATTGAAGGAAATATGCCCTAGAGGCAATAATAAAGTTATTATTTATTTCCTTATATCATGATAAATGTTTGTTATTCATGCTAGAATTGTATTAACCGGAAACATGATACATGTGTGAATACATAGACAAACAGAGTGTCACTAGTATGCCTCTACTTGACTAGCTCGTTGATCAAAGATGGTTATGCTTTCTAGCCATAGACATGAGTTGTCATTTGATTAACGGGATCATATCATTAGGAGAATGATGTTATTGAATTGACCCATTCCGTTAGCTTAGCACACGATCGTTTAGTATTCTGCTATTGCTTTCTTCATGACTTATACATGTTCCTATGACTATGAGATTATGCAACTCCCGTTTACCGTAGGAACACTTTGTGTGCTACCAAACGTCACAACGTAACTGGGTGATTATAAAGGTGCTCTACAGGTGTCTCCGAAGGTACTTCTTGGGTTGGCGTATTTCGAGATTAGGATTTGTCCCTCCGATTGTCGGAGAGGTATCTCTGGGCCCTCTCGGTAATGCTCATCACTTAAGCCTTGCAAGCATTTGTCACATCCCTAGTTCTGGTATGACCTAGACTAGCTAGTCATGTGTGCATCATGTTTAAATTTCATTTTAAATTGAAATGGGGATTTGTGAAACCCTCAGAATCATTTCTGGAAATGACCCAAATAAAAATTGCTCCAAAAGGGTCCAAGAAAATGTTCATGTTGCTCTCTGAAAATATTGGACAGAGATAAAAATCAAACCAATATTTTCAGGAGCTCATAAGTATTTATTTTGGGCATTTGGAATTAATGCAATAATTATTTGCTTTGTATATATATTGTTATATATATAATATTGTCCAAAAATTATGCCATTTGTTGAGGAGTTCTGGAGTAATACCACTAGCCTCTATAAAAATTGGCATAAGTAAATAAAATGGTTTAGTATTTTTATTAAACCAAACAAATGTCAGAAAATTAGAAAAGAAAAAGAAATAGGAAAAGGGAGCTTACCTGCGGCCTGGCACTGTGCGGCCTGGCCTGGCCAGCAGGCCAGCCCAGCTGACTGGCCAGCGCCAGTCGTCCCCCTCCTCGCGCCAGAGGGACAGGGCGCGTGGTCGCCGCACGCCGCGCGCATGCACGCCACGGCAGCTGCCTGCCTGCCCTCCCCTCCCTCGACGCCTCGGTCGCCTGGACGACGCCACGACCCCCCTCTAGGCCTCACTCCCTCTCTCCTGCGCCTCTCCCCTCCTCTCTCCCGCTCTCTCCCGCGACGCCCGAACGCGCCGGTCGCCGCCGTTCGCTGCCCCGCGCTCCCCGCCATCCCCTCGCACCTCCGTCGTGTCCCAGAGCTCCGCCTCCTCGCGCTGAACCCCTCCGCTGAGCCACGCAAGCCGGAACGCCCTGGAGCGCCTCCATCGCCGTCGCCCTCAACTCCGGCCGCCGGAGATCGTCTTCGCGGCCCCACCGTCTCCAGTGCGTCCCCGAGCTCTCCGACGACGCCGTCGAGTCCACCGTGAGCTCCTGCCCCGTTCCCCTCTCTCCGTTTCTCCGTTCCCGCGCTGTAGCCCCGACCCCCACCATGGCCGTAGCTCCTCGCCGCCGTCCATGTCACCGCCGTCGCCCTGGCCACCGCAGCCCGCAACCGAGCGCGTCACCGTGCTTCTGGTGACGCCAGGAGGCCGTAGCGCCTCTCCGCTCACGCCCCCGTGCACCGCAGCGCTGCGCCCGCCCTTGGCCGAACTCCGGCCACCGCCGCGAGCTTCGCTCCGGCGAGCTCCGACCACCCCACGGTCTTCCGCGTGTCCCACTGGATGCGCGCGAGCCTGGGCTTCGCGTAGGTGGCCTCCGCGGCCCAAATGGTCGCCGGAGCGACGAACCCGACGAGCTCCGCCGCGCTCGGCCTCGCCGGCGACTAACCGCCGGTCAACCCGGGTCAAACCGCACTAATTACCCCCCTGCAACACTGACAGTGGGCCCCTGCGCCTAATTCTATAATTAGAATAAATTAAACCCTCTGTTTAAAACGTGTGACACTGACGTGTGGTCCCCACACATCAGGTTGACCAGGTCAGCACCGTTGACCCGCTGACGTCATGATGACGCAGTGCTGACGCAATAAACCCTTTTTCTGGATTTAAATTAAATCAGGAAATTTCAGAAAATGTTCAAAACTTCTAAAATTCATAGAAATTCAACCGTAGCTCAGATTTAAATAATTTATATATGAAAAATTATCAGAAAAATGCAATCTATCCATCTGTACTAGTTTCATGCATGACAAACCAACTTATACCTACTGTATAAGTGATAACATATAAATGGCATATATAAGGACTTAAATTAGAGTTGCATTTGAACCTTTGGTTCAAATGGATCTCCTCCAAGTTGAATGCTAAATGCATTGGCTCAATACATCACATATTCATGCCATATTCATGCATCATATTGTTGCATATGATTGTGTTTGACTGTCGACACCGTTCCCTCTCGATAGGTCCTGCTCCGGAGAGTGTTCCAGAGTACCTGTCTGAGGAGCAGTGCCACCCCGTTGATCTACCAGGCAAGCAAACCCCCTTTGTTCATTCCGATACAATCCCACTCTCTCGCTTCTGCTCTCTTTTACTGCATTAGGACAACAACGATTCAACTGCTACTTTATGCTGCGGTAGTTGAACCCATTCCTCTGCATGACCTGTCATTGCCATAGTAAATAGTTGAAACCCACTAGCATGTGTAGGAGTTGATTGAGCCATGCTGTGTTCCTACCATGCCATGCCTGCTATTGCTTAGAGTTGTGTCAGGTCTGGTTCATTGGGAATGAATTGGAGTGTTACGATATGTTCTGGTGCTGAGAGTCAAGTGCGTGAACATGATTTGGTAAAGGTAGCGGTGGGAGGCCATGTAGGAGTACATGGTGGGTTGTCTCACTGGAACCGTCCTTAAGCACTGAGTTCTGTGTATGTTGTCCAATGACTAGCTACTACCACACATTGGAATGCTTAAGTGCCCCTCTCGACTTATTAACCAACTTGGTCTCTGTCCAGGAGTTGCAACTAGTTTCTGGTGTTTGTAGGTAGTGCTATTTTTCTACCGAGTGGCACCCGGCAGGGTGGGCTTGGGACAGACTAGGCACACGTGGCCCGGTGTACCGAGTGGCACCCGGATGGTGGGCTCGGGAACCCTGCACACATCGTTTGGGGACGTGAGCGACACCCCGGCCGGATCTCCTTGCGGATGGAACCCGGATAGGCGATAAACCTGGACTAGAGTCTTGTATGGTTAGTCAGGTCGTGGCCGACACCCTCGCCAGGCTTCCGCTTGAAGGTTGCCGAGGTACATGACGTGTACATGGCGGTAAGTGGCGAGAGCGTGTGTGACGCAGTACACCCCTGCAGGGTTATCATGATCTATTCGAATAGCCGTGTCCTCAGTTATGGACTTCTTGGATGCTTACGTGGTACATAGACAACTTGAAGTGGATACTCTAAAATGCTCAAGATAAGCGTGAGTGCTATGGATGGCTTCTCGTAGTGAGACGGGAATGAATCCATAGTGGTGTATTGAGGTGGTGATTAGTGGACTCGTGTGCGCCTTCTTACCTCAAAGAAGTTTCTCGTAGTCATAGAACAGGATAGCCACTGAGTCAAAGCTGGCTTGCTGCAACTAAACCCCACACTACCTTCTTGATACAAATGCATGTAAGATAGGATCTGATGTAAGTCTTGCTGAGTACCTTTGTACTCATGTTGCTTTATTTATGTTTTTGCAGCGGAGACTTCAGTCTTACTAGTAGCTCCGTTTGGACTTCGACGAGTAGCTTGTACCTCAGCTACGATCTTGCACCCTTGGGAGGATCTTGTAGATAGTCAGGCTTCTCAGCCTTTTTCTTTTGTGGTTGTCTGTACTCAGACATGTAATGCTTCCGTTGCTTGTATGCTCTGAATGATGGGTCATGTGACCCCTGTTTGTACTTAATGCTATGTGGCTCTTCTGGGCCTTTTATCTTTATGAGTTTGCGTTATGTTGTGATGCCATGTTGTACAGCACATACTTGCATGTTATGCGTACGTGTAACGTGTATTGCTATGTGTGGGATCCGACAATCTAGTTGTTTATCCTTGGCAGCCTCTCTTATGGGGAAATGTAGTCTAGTGCCTCCTTGAGCCATAGTAGTCCGCTACAGCCCGGTTCACCGGAGTCCTGCTAGCCCAGCACTACTGCTCTGGACACTTGACTGGCCGGCATGTGTTTCATTTCGTTCCTGTGTCTGTCCCTTCGGGAAATGTCACGCGGTGACATCCGGAGTCCTGCCTAGCCTGCTACAGCCCGGGTTCCCGGAGTCCTGTTAGCCCAGTGTGCAGCCCGGATTCACACGCTGCTGACCGACACGTTCGATGTTGATTCATGTATGCCTGTCCCCATACGTTAGTGCCGCTTTGGGTTCACGACTAGCCATGTCGGCCCGGGTTCTCTGTCATATGGATGCTAGCGACATTGTCATATACGTGAGCCAAAAGGCGCAAATGGTCCCGGGCCATGGTAAGGCGACACCCGTGGGAATACCGTGCGTGAGGCTGCAAAGTGATATGAGGTGTTACATGCTAGATCGGTGTGACTTAGAATCGGGGTCCCGACAGCTTTGGTATCAGAGCCTGACTGCCTGTAGGATTTCCAAGCCAACCTGGTCGAAGTTGACTCTAGAAATTCCTTAGTTATGTAAGGGAATTGATTGTGGAAGGGAACGTAAGGCTCTTTTTACTTCTTTACCTCATGCCCTTCTGATCTGAGTCATCCTATCTTTCCTACGGGGTTAAGGAACTAGGCTTTCTCTTCTGTCTATTAGGATCACGTGTTACTTCACCGTAGTCTCTTAGGATTGGTTGATCAGAGTCATATCCCAGCTTGAGTACCCCCAGTGTAGCCTGTTTAGTAATATCTCAGAACCTTGAGTGATGATGTTGAGTTTGGTGCTACCCCGTCCTTTGCAGAATGTCTCATTTTGAGCATTTTACTGCGTTATGCTGCCAGATTTGTCCTAGGAGTTTGAGAGATACTAAATTTTCTTATGCTACATGTTGCATCCTATAGTTGTTGTTGACCTCGTCCTTGGTTCCGCTTCTCAGGATGTCGCCAGTTAACCGAAGTTCTGTTGCTCGTTGCCTGAACCACGGAGGTGGTAGGGATGAGGAGGATCCTCCCGACCAGCCTTCGTTGGCAGAGTTTATGTTAGAGATGGAGAGGAACAAGCATGAGTCTAACCGCTTGTTAGCACGTATCGAGGAGAACACCGCACCCCAGTGCAAAGAGTCAGCGACCATCTATGGTTTCATTGGTCTGAAACCACCTACCTTCCATCATTCCATTGAGCCACTCGATGCAGATGACTGGCTCCGTAGTATCACACACAAGTTGCGTTCTGCGAACGTAGCTGAAGATGACAAGGTCACTTATGCTGCATATCACCTGGAAGGTCCTGCTAGTCTTTGGTGGCAGAACTATGAGGCTATGCTTCCAGCTGGCCAGATACCGACCTGGAGAGATTTCACTGAGGCTTTTCGCGAGCATCACATTCCTCAGGCTCTCATTGATCGCAAGAGAGAAGAGTTCTGTAGTCTCACCCAGGGTAAGGTGGCTGTTGATGCTTACAGTAGAGAGTTTGAGAACCTCGCCCGCTATGCTACAGAAGAAGTGTCCACGGACGCTAAGAAGCAGGCTAGGTTCCGGAAAGGTCTCAACCCCAAGCTGCGTCGTGATCTCCACTTGCACCATTGCAATACATTCCAGGCTCTTGTGAACAAGGCCATTAATGCGGAGACAGCTCAGCTCACCTACGAGGAGTCTCGTAAGCACACCCGTGATTTGGTTTCTTCCTCTGGTTCTAGTTCTCATAAGCGCCGGATTTGGGTTCCGAACTCCGCTCTTCCACCTGGATATGCACCGAGGCCATCTTATGTGGCGCCTCACCCAGTCCAGCAGTTTGCTCCACCCAGGCCTATTGGTAGACCGCTTGTCAATGCAGGTCCACATCCAACTTCAGGGACTTGCTTCACATGCGGGAAGCCAGGACACTATGCATGTGACTGCTCTCAAACTAACTATGCCCCACCCCTGCCTGAGAAGTCTGTTGGCAGTGGTAAGCCATCACGCAAGATGATCAGTGTCAAGTCAGCTCCCACTGAGCGTGGACGTGTGCATCACATCTCAGCTAAAGACGCTCATGATGATCCGGATGTCGTTCTTGGTACACTCCTTGTCAATTGCCATCCAGCTTCGGTTCTATTCGATACCGGAGCATCTCACTCCTTCATCTCTGAGGGCTATGCCCGTTTGCACGACATGTCATTTTGTGATATGCCAACTCCACTTGAAATCCAAACTCCAGGGTCTAGATGGCAAACTACCAGAATAAGCCATGGTAATGAAATCCTTGTTGACAGACTTGTATTCCTTGCCTCACTTATAGCCCTCAAGTCCACAGATATTAACATCATCTTGGGTATGGACTGGATGACAGCTCATCATGCCAAGATTGATTGTTACACCAGGTCTGTTCAGCTCACACACCCATCTGGTAAGTTAGTCACTGTCTCCACCAGAGTTGCAAAGCGTCAACTCTATTCTCTTAATGCCAGTCCTCTTCCAGACCTTGAAGATATCCCGGTAGTCCGTGACTTTCCGGATGTCTTTCCAGAAGAACTGCCAGGTATTCCACCTGACAGGGATGTAGAGTTTGTCATAGATCTTATCCCAGGAACCGCCCCAATCTCTAGGAGACCTTACAAGATGGCACCTTTAGAACTAGCTGAGCTTAAGAAACAACTCGATGAATCCTTGCAAAAGGGGTTCATCCGTCCTAGTTCTTCTCCCTGGGCTTGCCCCATCCTCTTCGTCAAGAAGAAGGATGGTACGGACCGGATGGTTGTAGATTATCGTCCCGTTAAATTGGTCACGATAAAGAACAAGTATCCGCTCCCCAGGATCAACGACCTGTATGATCAACTCGCTGGATCCTCAGTCTTTTCCAAGATGGATTTGAGATTAGGCTACCACCAAATCAAGATTAGAAACGGGGACATTCCTAAGACAGCCTTTGTCACTCGTTATGGCCAGTACGAGTACACCGTCATGTCCTTTGGTCTAACCAATGCTCCAGCTACCTTCTCCCGCTTGATGAACTCGATCTTCATGGAGTACTTAGACAAGTTCGTCGTGGTTTACCTCGATGATATCCTTATCTACTCGAAGAACGAGGAAGAGCATGCCGAACATCTTAGACTTGTGTTAGAAAAACTCAGAGAGCACCGCCTTTATGCCAAGTTCTCCAAGTGCGAATTTTGGTTGCCAGAAGTGACCTACCTAGGCCACGTGATCTCTGGTAAGGGCATTGCTGTCAATCCTGAGAGAGTTCAGGCCGTTCTTGATTGGACTCCACCTGAAACAGTTAAACAAGTTAGGAGTTTCCTTGTTCTAGCCAGTTATTGTCGCCGCTTTGTTGAAAACTTCTCCAAAGTAGCCAAACCCCTCACGGAACTTCTCAAGAAAGATAAAAAGTTTGAGTGGTCCCCACAGTGTGAATACAGTTTTCAGGAACTGAAAAGACGCCTGACTTCTGCTCCCATACTGGTGCCACCGGATTTCACTAAAGACTTTGTTATCTACTGCGACGCCTCACGACAGGGACTAGGTTGCATTCTTATGCAGGATCGCCACGTGATTGCCTATGCATCTCGACAGTTACATCCACATGAGGAGAATTATCCTACACATGATCTAGAGCTTGCAGCCGTAGTCTATGCACTCAAGACATGGCGACATTACCTTCTCGGTAAACGTTGCGAGATTTACACCGATCACCAGAGTCTCAAGTATATTTTCACCCAACCAGATCTGAACCTTAGGCAAAGACGTTGGTTGGAGTTGATCTCAGATTACGACTTAGGGATTACCTACACCCCAGGCAAGGGCAATGTCATGGCTGATGCGCTAAGTCGTAAGTCCTATTGCAACAATCTTATGTTGCAGCAGGGCCAACCACTTCTCCATGAGGAATTCTGTAAGCTTAACCTTCACATTGCTCCTCAAGGATTCCTTTCTACCTTGGTGGCGAAACCTACCCTTGAGGATCAGATCATTTCTGACCAGAAGTTTGATAGGGGTGTTACCCGCATCAGGAGAAACATTAATAAGGGAGTTGGTGGAAGTTTCTCTATAGATGATCAAGGTGTTGTTTTCTTTGAGAATCGCTTGGTGGTTCCCAAGAATCAACATCTGCGACAACTGATCCTTAAGGAGGCACATGAATCTCCTCTCACGATTCATCCCGGTAGTACTAAGATGTATCAGGACCTACGTCAGAGGTTCTGGTAGACTAGGATGAAGAGAGAAATTGCTGAGTTCATAGCTAACTGTGATGTTTGTCGTCGCGTTAAGGCAGAGCATCAAAGACCTGCTGGCACCCTTCAACCTTTAGCCATTCCTGAGTGGAAATGGGATAAAGTTGGTATGGACTTCATCACCGGCTTTCCCAGGACCAAGAAAGGGAATAACGCTATCTTCGTAGTCATTGGTCGTCTTTCCAAAGTGGCTCACTTCCTACCTGTTCGAGAGAGTATCACCGCTGGTCAGCTCGCTGACTTATATATTTCTCGAATAGTGTCACTTCATGGTGTTCCACTAGAGATCAATTCAGACCGTGGTAGTCTTTTCACTTCTCATTTCTGGGAGAGTTTCCAAACTGCCATGGGCACCCATCTTTCCTTCAGTACCGCTTTCCACCCTCAATCAAGTGGTCAGGTGGAAAGGGTCAACCAAATTCTCGAAGACATGCTAAGAGCTTGCGTTATCTCATTCGGTATGGATTGGGAGAAATGCCTACCTTTTGCCGAGTTTGCTTATAACAATAGCTATCAATCCAGTCTTAAGAAAGCTCCTTTTGAGATTCTGTATGGACGAAGATGTCGAACACCTTTGAACTGGTCAGAAACCGGTGAAAGACAATTCTTTGGACCAGACATGATCCAGGAAGCAGAAGAGCAAGTTCGCATCATTCGTGAGAATTTGAAAACAGCCCAGTCTCGTCAAAAGAGCTAGTATGACCGTCGTCATAAGGAAGTGGCTTATGAAGTTGGCGACAAGGCTTACCTTCGGGTTACTCCTCTAAAGGGTACCCATCGTTTCGGTATCAAGGGCAAGTTGGCTCCTCGTTACATTGGTCCTTTTCGCATTCTCGCTAAACGAGGAGAGGTTGCCTACCAGTTGGAACTACCCCCACATCTTTCTCGAGTCCATGATGTCTTCCACGTCTCTCAACTCAGGCGTTGCTTCTCGGATCCCATCCGCGGAGTGGACCATGAAACGCTTGATCTCCAAGATAACCTCACATACCGAGAGTACCCTATTCGCATTCTTGATCAAGCAGAGCGTGTCACCCGACTTCAGAATATCAAGTTTCTCAAGGTTCAGTGGTTTCATCATTCTGAGAGAGAAGCTACTTGGGAGCGAGAAGATCGTCTTCGACTGGAGTACCCCACCTTCTTTCCATCGACCCCTGAATCTCGGGACGAGATTCTTTCAAGTGGGGGCGAGTTGTCACATCCCTAGTTCTGGTATGACCTAGACTAGCTAGTCATGTGTGCATCATGTTTAAATTTCATTTTAAATTGAAATGGGGATTTGTGAAACCCTCAGAATCATTTCTGGAAATGACCCAAATAAAAATTGCTCCAAAAGGGTCCAAGAAAATGTTCATGTTGCTCTCTGAAAATATTGGACAGAGATAAAAATCAAACCAATATTTTCAGGAGCTCATAAGTATTTATTTTGGGCATTTGGAATTAATGCAATAATTATTTGCTTTGGATATATATTGTTATATATATAAAATATTGTCCAAAAATTATGCCATTTGTTGAGGAGTTCTGGAGTAATACCACTAGCCTCTATAAAAATTGGCATAAGTAAATAAAATGGTTTAGTATTTTTATTAAACCAAACAAATGTCAGAAAATTAGAAAAGAAAAAGAAATAGGAAAAGGGAGCTTACCTGCGGCCTGGCACTGTGCGGCCTGGCCTGGCCAGCAGGCCAGCCCAGCTGACTGGCCAGCGCCAGTCGTCCCCCTCCTCGCGCCAGAGGGAAAGGGCGCGTGGTCGCCGCACGCCGCGCGCATGCACGCCACGGCAGCTGCCTGCCTGCCCTCCCCTCCCTCGACGCCTCGGTCTCCTGGACGACGCGACGACCCCCCTCTAGGCCTCACTCCCTCTCTCCTGCGCCTCTCCCCTCCTCTCTCCCGCTCTCTCCCGCGACGCCCGAACGCGCCGGTCGCCGCCGTTCGCTGCCCCGCGCTCCCCGCCATCCCCTCGCACCTCCGTCGTGTCCCAGAGCTCCGCCTCCTCGCGCTGAACCCCTCCGCTGAGCCACGCAAGCCGGAACGCCTTGGAGCGCCTCCATCGCCGTCGCCCTCAACTCCGGCCGCCGGAGATCGTCTTCGCGGCCCCACCGTCTCCAGTGCGTCCCCGAGCTCTCCGACGACGCCGTCGAGTCCACCGTGAGCTCCTGCCCCGTTCCCCTCTCTCCGTTTCTCCGTTCCCGCGCTGTAGCCCCGACCCCCACCATGGCCGTAGCTCCTCGCCGCCGTCCATGTCACCGCCGTCGCCCTGGCCACCGCAGCCCGCAACCGAGCGCGTCACCGTGCTTCTGGTGACGCCAGGAGGCGGTAGCGCCTCTCCGCTCACGCCCCCGTGCACCGCAGCGCTGCGCCCGCCCTTGGCCGAACTCCGGCCACCGCCGCGAGCTTCGCTCCGGCGAGCTCCGACCACCCCACGGTCTTCCGCGTGTCCCACTGGATGCGCGCGAGCCTGGGCTTCGCGTAGGTGGCCTCCGCGGCCCAAATGGTCGCCGGAGCGACGAACCCGACGAGCTCCGCCGCGCTCGGCCTCGCCGGCGACTAACCGCCGGTCAACCCGGGTCAAACCGCACTAATTACCCCCCTGCAACACTGACATTGGGCCCCTGCGCCTAATTCTATAATTAGAATAAATTAAACCCTCTGTTTAAAACGTGTGACACTGACGTGTGGCCCCCACACATCAGGTTGACCAGGTCAGCACCGTTGACCCGCTGACGTCATGATGACGCAGTGCTGACGCAATAAACCCTTTTTCTGGATTTAAATTAAATCAGGAAATTCCAGAAAATGTTCAAAACTTCTAAAATTCATAGAAATTCAACCGTAGCTCAGATTTAAATAATTTATATATGAAAAATTATCAGAAAAATGCAATCTATCCATCTGTACTAGTTTCATGCATGACAAACCAACTTATACCTACTGTATAAGTGATAACATATAAATGGCATATATAAGGACTTAAATTAGAGTTGCATTTGGTTCAAATGGATCTCCTCCAAGTTGAATGCTAAATGCATTGGCTCAATACATCACATATTCATGCCATATTCATGCATCATATTGTTGCATATGATTGTGTTTGACTGTCGACACCGTTCCCTCTCGATAGGTCCTACTCCGGAGAGTGTTCCAGAGTACCTGTCTGAGGAGCAGTGCCACCCCGTTGATCTACCAGGCAAGCAAACCCCCTTTGTTCATTCCGATACAATCCCACTTTCTCGCTTCTGCTCTCTTTTACTGCAGTAGGACAACAACGATTCAACTGCTACTTTATGCTGCGGTAGTTGAACCCATTCCTCTGCATGACCTGTCATTGCCACAGTAAATAGTTGAAACCCACTAGCATGTGTAGGAGTTGATTGAGCCATGCTGTGTTCCTACCATGCCATGCCTGCTATTGCTTAGAGTTGTGTCAGGTCTGGTTCATTGGGAATGAATTGGAGTGTTACGATATGTTCTGGTGCTGAGAGTCAAGTGCGTGAACACGATTTGGTAAAGGTAGCGGTGGGAGGCCATGTAGGAGTACATGGTGGGTTGTCTCACTGGAACCGTCCTTAAGCACTGAGTTCTGTGTATGTTGTCCAATGACTAGCTACTACCACACATTGGAATGCTTAAGTGCCCCTCTCGACTTATTAACCAACTTGGTCTCTGTCCAGGAGTTGCAACTAGTTTCTGGTGTTTGTAGGTAGTGCTATTTTTCTACTGAGTGGCACCCGGCAGGGTGGGCTTGGGACAGACTAGGCACACGTGGCCCGGTGTACCGAGTGGCACCCGGATGGTGGGCTCGGGAACCCTGCACACATCGTTTGGGGCCGTGAGCGACACCCCGGCCGGATCTCCTTGCGGATGGAACCCGGATAGGCGATAAACCTGGACTAGAGTCTTGTATGGTTAGTCAGGTCGTGGCCGACACCCTCGCCAGGCTTCCGCTTGAAGGTTGCCGAGGTACATGACGTGTACATGGCGGTAAGTGGCGAGAGCGTGTGTGACGCAGTACACCCCTGCAGGGTTATCATGATCTATTCGAATAGCCGTGTCCTCGGTTATGGACTTCTTGGATGCTTACGTGGTACATAGACAACTTGAAGTGGATACTCTAAAATGCTCAAGATAAGCGTGAGTGCTATGGATGGCTTCTCGTAGTGAGACGGGAATGAATCCATAGTGGTGTATTGAGGTGGTGATTAGTGGACTCGTGTGCGCCTTCTTACCTCAAAGAAGTTTCTCGTAGTCATAGAACAGGATAGCCACTGAGTCAAAGCTGGCTTGCTGCAACTAAACCCCACACTACCTTCTTGATACAAATGCATGTAAGATAGGATCTGATGTAAGTCTTGCTGAGTACCTTTGTACTCATGTTGCTTTATTTATGTTTTTGCAGCGGAGACTTCAGTCTTACTAGTAGCTCCGTTTGGACTTCGACGAGTAGCTTGTACCTCAGCTACGATCTTGCACCCTTGGGAGGGTCTTGTAGATAGTCAGGCTTCTCAGCCTTTTTCTTTTGTGGTTGTCTGTACTCAGACATGTAATGCTTCCGTTGCTTGTATGCTCTGAATGATGGGTCATGTGACCCCTGTTTGTACTTAATGCTATGTGGCTCTTCTGGGCCTTTTATCTTTATGAGTTTGCGTTATGTTGTGATGCCATGTTGTACAGCACATACTTGCATGTTATGCGTACGTGTAACGTGTATTGCTATGTGTGGGATCCGACAATCTAGTTGTTTATCCTTGGCAGCCTCTTATGGGGAAATGTAGTCTAGTGCCTCCTTGAGCCATAGTAGTCCGCTACAGCCCGGTTCACCGGAGTCCTGCTAGCCCAGCACTACTGCTCTGGACACTTGACTGGCCGGCATGTGTTTCATTTTGTTCCTGTGTCTGTCCCTTCGGGAAATGTCACGCGGTGACATCCGGAGTCCTGCCTAGCCTGCTACAGCCCGGGTTCCCGGAGTCCTGTTAGCCCAGTGCTACAGCCCGGATTCACACGCTGCTGACCGACACGTTCGATGTTGATTCATGTATGCCTGTCCCCATACGTTAGTGCCGCTTTGGGTTCACGACTAGCCATGTCGGCCCGGGTTCTCTGTCATATGGATGCTAGCGACATTGTCATATACGTGAGCCAAAAGGCGCAAATGGTCCCGGGCCATGGTAAGGCGACACCCGTGGGAATACCGTGCGTGAGGCTGCAAAGTGATATGAGGTGTTACATGCTAGATCGGTGTGACTTAGAATCGGGGTCCCGACAGCATTGCAACTAATGAGTTTGTTGTGGGATGATGTATTACGGAACGAGTAAAGAGACTTGCCGGTAACGAGATTGAACTAGGTATTGAGATACCGACGATCGACTCTCAGGGAAGTAACATACCGATGACAAAGGGAACAACGCATGTTGTTATGCGGTCTGGCCGATAAAGATCTTCGTAGAATATGTGGGAGCCAATATGAGCATCCAGGTTCCACTATTGGTTATTGACCGGAGACGTGTCTCGGTCATGTCTACATAGTTCTCGAACCCGTAGGGTCCGCACGCTTAAAGTTCGATGACGATTATATTATGAGTTTATGTGTTTTGATGTACCGAAGGTAGTTCGGAGTCCCGGATGAGATCGGGGACATGACGAGGAGTCTCAAAATGGCTGAGACATAAAGATTGATATATTGGACGACTATATTCGGACTTCGGAAAGGTTCCGAGTGATTCGGGTATTTATCGGAGTACCGGAGAGTTACGGGAATTCGCCGGGGAGAAGTATTGGGCCTTATTGGGCCATACGGGAATAGAGGAGAGAGGCCAAAAGGAAGGAGGCGCGCACCCCCCCCCCTCTGGTCCGAATTGGACAAGGGGTGTAGCCCCCCTATCCTTCTCCCTCTCCCCCTCTTTCCTTCTCTCCTACTCCAACAAGGAAAGGAGGAGTCCTACTCCCGGTGGGAGTAGGACTCCCCCTTGGCGCGCCCTCCTCCTTGGCTGGCCGCCTCCCCCCTTGCTCCTTTATATACGGGGGCAGGGGGGCACCCCATAGACACAACAATTGATCATTGATCTCTTAGCCGTGTGCGGTGCCCCCCTCCACCATATTACACCTCGATAATATCATAGCGGTGCTTAAGCGAAGCCCTGCGTCGGTAGAACATCATCATCGTCACCGCGCCGTCGTGCTGACAGAACTCTCCCTCAAAGCTAGGCTGGATTGGAGTTCGAGGGACGTCATCGAGCTGAACGTGTGCTGAACTCGGAGGTGCCGTACGTTCGGTACTTGGATCGGTCGGATCGTGAAGACGTACGACTACATCAACCGCGTTGTGCTAACGCTTCCGCTTTCGGTCTATGAGGGTACGTAGACAACACTCTCCCCTCTCGTTGCTATGCATCACCATGATCTTGCGTGTGCGTAGGAATTTTTTTGAAATTACTACGTTCCCCAACAGTGGTATCAGAGCCTGGTTTTATGCGTAGATGTCATATGCACGAGTAGAACACAAATGAGTTGTGGGCGATATAAGTCATACTGCTTACCAGATGTCATACTTTGGTTCGGCGGTATTGTTGGATGAAGCGGCCCGGACCGACATTACGCGTACGCTTACGCGAGACTGGTTCTTCCGACGTGCTTTGCACAGAGGTGGCTGGCGGGTGTCAGTTTCTCCAACTTTAGTTGAACCGAGTGTGGCTACGCCCGGTCCTTGCGAAGGTTAAAACAACACCAACTTGACAAACTATCGTTGTGGTTTTGATGCGTAGGTAAGAACGGTTCTTGCTCAGCCCGTAGCAGCCACGTAAAACTTGCAACAACAAAGTAGAGGACGTCTAACTTGTTTTTGCAGGGCATGTTGTGATGTGATATGGTCAAGGCATGATGCTATATTTTATTGTATGAGATGATCATGTTTTGTAACCGAGTTATCGGCAACTGGCAGGAGCCATATGGTTGTCGCTTTATTGTATGCAATGCAATCGCCATGTAATTGCTTTACTTTATCACTAAGCGGTAGCGATAGTCGTAGAAGCAATAGTTGGCGAGACGAAAACGATGCTACGATGGAGATCAAGGTGTCGCGCCGGTGACGATGGGGATCATGACGGTGCTTCGGAGATGGAGATCACAAGCACAAGATGATGATGGCCATATCATATCACTTATATTGATTGCATGTGATGTTTATCTTTTATGCATCTTATCTTGCTTTGATTGACGGTAGCATTATAAGATGATCCCTCACTAAATTTCAAGATAAAAGTGTTCTCCCTGAGTATGCACCATTGCCAAAGTTCGTCGTGCCCAGACAATACATGATGATCGGGTGTGATAAGCTCTACGTCCATCTACAACGGGTGCAAGCCAGTTTTGCACACGCAGAATACTCAGGTTAAACTTGACGAGCCTAGCATATGCAGATATGGCCTCGGAACACTGAGACCGAAAGGTCGAGCGTGAATCATATAGTAGATATGATCAACATAGTGATGTTCACCGTTGAAACTAATCCATCTCACGTGATGATCGGACATGGTTTAGTTGATATGGATCACGTGATCACTTAGAGGATTAGAGGGATGTCTATCTAAGTGGGAGTTCTTAAGTAATATGATTAATTGAACTTTAATTTATCATGAACTTAGTCCTGATAGTATTTTGCAAATTATGTTGTAGATCAATAGCTCGCGTTGTTGCTTCCCTATGTTTATTTTGATATGTTCCTAGAGAAAAATTATGTTGAAAGATGTTAGTAGCAATGATGCGGATTGAATCCGTGATCTGAGGATTATCCTCATTGTTGCACAGAAGAATTATGTCCTTAATGCACCGCTAGGTGACAGACCTATTGCAGGAGCAGATGCAGATGTTATGAACGTTTGGCTAGCTCAATATGATGACTACTTGATAGTTTAGTGAACCATGCTTAATGGCTTAGAATCGGGACTTCAAAGACGTTTTGAACGTCATGGACCATATGAGATGTTCCAGGAGTTGAAGTTAATATTTCAAGCAAATACCCGAGTTGAGAGATATGAAGTCTCTAACAAGTTCTATAGATAAAAGATGGAGGAGAATAGCTCAAGCAGTGAGCATGTGCTCAGATTGTCTGGGTACTACAATCGCTTGAATCAAGTGGGAGTTAATCTTCCAGATAAAATAGTGATTGACAGAATTCTCTAGTCACCATCACCAAGTTAGTAGAACTTCGTGATGAACTATAGTATGCAAGGGATGACGAAAGTAATTCCCGAGCTCTTCGCAATGCTGAAATTGACGAAGGTAGAAATCAAGAAAGAGCATCAAGTGTTGATGGTTAACAAGACCACTAGTAATAAGAAAAGGGCAAAGGGATAGAAGGGGAACTTAAAGAAGAACGGCAAGCAAGTTGCTGCTCAAGTGAAGAAGCCCAAGTCTGGTCCTAAGCCTGAGACTAAGTGCTTATACTGCAAAGTGACTGGTCACTGGAAGCGGAACTGCCCCAAGTATTTGGCGGATAAGAAGGATGGCAAAGTGAACAAAGGTATATTGGATATACATGTTATTGATGTGTAATTTACTAGTGTTTATAGCAACCCCTCGGCATTTGATACTGATTCAGTTGCTAAGAGTAGTAACTCAAAACGGGAGTTGCGGAATAAACAGAAACTAGTAAAGGGCGAGGTGACGATGTGTGTTGGAAGTAGTTCCAAGGTTGATATGATCATCATCGCACACTCCCTATACTTTCGGGATTAGTGTTGAAACTAAATAAGTGTTATTTGGTGTTGAGCATGAATATGATTTGATCATGTTTGTTGCAATACGGTTATTCATTTAAATTAGAGAATAATTGTTGTTTTGTTTACATGAATAAAACCTTCTATGGTCATACACCCAACAAAATGATTTGTTAGATCTCGATCGTAGTGATACACATATTCATAATATTGAAGCCAAAAGATGCAAAGTTAATAATGATAGTGCAACTTATTTGTGGCACTGCCGTTTAGGTCATATGGGTGTAAAGCGCGTGAAGAAACTCCATGCAGATGGGATTTTGGAATCACTTGATTATGAATCGCTTGATGCTTGCGAACCATGCCTCTTGGGCAAGATGACTAAAACGCCGTTCTCCGGAACAATGGAGCAAGCAACAGATTTGTTGGAAATCATACATACAGATGTATGTGGTCCGATGAATGTTGAGGCTCGTGACGGATATCGTTATTTTCTCACCTTCACAGATGATTTAAGCAGATATGGGTATATCTACTTAATGAAACATAAGTCTGAAACATTTGAAAAGTTCAAAGAATTTCAGAGTGAAGTGGAAAATCATCGTGACAAGAAAATACAGTTTCTATGATCTGATCGCGGAGACGAATATTTGAGTTACGAGTTTGGTCTTCAATTAAAACAATGTGGAATAGTTTCACAAATTCACGCCACCCGGAACACCACAACGTAATGGTGTGTCCGAACGTCGTAATCGTACTCTACTAGATATGGTGCGATCTATGATGTCTCTTACTGATTTACCGCTATCATTTTGGGGTTATGCTTTAGAGACGGTCGCATTCACGTTAAATAGGGCACCATCGAAATCCGTTGAGACGACGCCTTATGAACTGTGGTTTGGCAAGAAACCAAAGTTGTCATTTCTTAAAGTTTGGGGTTGCGATGCTTATGTGAAGAAGCTTCAAACTGATAAGCTTGAACCTAAATCGGAGAAATGTGTCTTCATAGGATACCCAAAGGAGACTGTTGGGTACACCTTCTATCACAGATCCGAAGGCAAGACATTCGTTGCTAAGAATGGATCTTTTCTAGAGAAGGAGTTTCTCTGGAAAGAAGTGAGTGGGAGGAAAGTAGAACTTGATGAGGTAACTGTACCTGCTCCCTTATTGGAAAATAGTTCATCACAGAAACCGGTTCATGTGACACCTACACCAATTAGTGAGGAAGTTAATGATGATGATCATGGAACTTCAGATCAAGTTGTTACTGAACCTCGTAGGTCAACTAGAGTAAGATCCGCACCAGAGTGGTACCCGCACATGGGCTGTAGGGGGTGCGCCTTGGCCTATATGGGCCAAGGGCACCAGCCCCAAGAGGCCCATGCGCCAAGAGATAAGAAAAAAGGGAGAGTCCTAAAGGGGGAAGGCACCTCCGAGGTGCCTTGGGGAGGAAGGACTCCTCCCTGGCCGCACCCTTCCTTGAAGGAAGGGCCAAGGCTGCGCCCCCCCCCTCTCCCTTGGCCCTATATATAGTGGGGGAGAGGGAGGGCAGCAATACCTAAGACCTGGCGCCTCCCTCTCCCTCCCGTGACACATCTCCCTCCTCCCGCAGCGCTTGGCGAAGCCCTGTTGGAATCCCGCTACTTCCACCACCACGCCGTCGTGCTGCTGGATCTCCATCAACCTCTTCTCCCCCCTTGCTGGATCAAGAAGGAGGAGACATCGCTGCTCCGTACGTGTGTTGAACGCGGAGGTGCCGTCTGTTCGGCGCTAGGATCATCGGTGATTTGGATCACGACGAGTACGACTCCATCAACCCCGTTCACTTGAACGCTTCCGCTCGCGATCTACAAGGGTATGTAGATGCACTCCTTCCCTCTCGTTGCTAGTAAACTCCATAGATTGATCTTGGTGATGCGTAGAAAATTTTGAATTTCTGCTACGTTCCCCAACAGTGGCATCATGAGCTAGGTCTATGCGTAGTTTCTATGCACGAGTAGAACACAAAGTAGTTGTGGGCGTAGATGTTGCCAATTCTTCTTGCCGTTACTAGTCTTATCTTGTTTCGGCGGCATTGTGGGATGAAGCGGCCCGGACCGACCTTACACGTACGCTTACGTGAGACAGGTTCCACCGACTGACATGCACTAGTTGCATAAGGTGGCTAGCGGGTGTCTGTCTCTCCCACTTTAGTCGGAACGGATTCGATGAAAAGGGTCCTTATGAAGGGTAAATAGAAATTGGCATATCACGTTGTGGTTTTACGTAGGTAAGAAACGTTCTTGCTAGAAACCTATACAAGCCACCTAACTTGCAACAACAATTAGAGGACGTCTAACTTGTTTTTGCAGCATGTGCTATGTGATGTGATATGGCCAGAAGATGTGATGAATGATATATGTGATGTATGAGATTGATCATATTCTTGTAATAGGAATCACGACTTGCATGTCGATGAGTACGACAACCGGCAGGAGCCATAGGAGTTGTCTTTATTTTTGTATGACCTGCGTGTCATTGAATAACGCCATGTAAATTACTTTACTTTATTGCTAAGCGCGTTAGCCATAGAAGTAGAAGTAATCGTTGGCGTGACGACTTCATGAAGACACAATGATGGAGATCATGGTGTCATGCCGGTGATAAAGATGATCATGGTGCCCCGAAGATGGAGATCAAAGGAGCAAAATGATATTGGCCATATCATGTCACTATTTGATTGCATGTGATGTTTATCATGTTATGCATCTTATTTGCTTAGAACGACGGTAGTAAGTAAGATGATCCCTCACCAAAAAAATTCAAGAGACGTGTTCCCCCTAACTGTGCACCGTTGCGAAGGTTCGTTGTTTCGAAGCACCACGTGATGATCGGGTGTGATAGATTCTAACGTTCGAATACAACGGGTGTTGACGAGCCTAGCATGTACAGACATGGCCTCGGAACACATGAAAAACACTTAGGTTGACTTGACGAGCCTAGCATGTACAGACATGGCCTCGGAACACAAGAGACCGAAAGGTCGAACATGAGTCGTATAGCAGATACGATCAACATGGAGATGTTCACCGATGATGACTAGTCCGTCTCACGTGATGATCGGACACGGCCTAGTTTGACTCGGATCATGTATCACTTAGATGACTAGAGGGATGTCTATCTGAGTGGGAGTTCAATAATCAGATGAACTTCATTATCATGAACATAGTCAAAAGGTCTTTACAAATTATGTCATTGCGCTTTAGTTCTACTGTTTAAGATATGTTCCTAGAGAAAATTTAGTTGAAAGTTGGTAGTAGCAATTATGCGGACTAGGTCCGTAAACTGAGGATTGTCCTCATTGCTGCACAGAAGGCTTATGTCCTTAATGCACCGCTCGGTGTGCTGAACCTCAGCGTCGTCTGTAGATGTTACGAAACATCTGACATACACGTTTTGATGACTACGTGATAGTTCAGTGCATAATGCTAACGGTTTAGAATTGTGGCACCAGAGACGTTTTTGAAACGTCGCAGAACATGTGAGATGTTCCGAAGACTGAAATTGGGATTTCAGACTAGTGCCCACGTCAAGAGGTATGAGACCTCTGACAAGTTTCTTAAGCCTGCAAACTAAGGGAGAAAAGCTTAATCGTTGAGCATGTGCTCAGATTGTCTGAGTACTACAATCGCTTGAATCGAGTGGGAGTTAATCTTCCAGATGAGATAGTGATGGTTCTCCATAATCACTGCCACCAAGCTATTAGAGCTTCGTGATGAACTATAAATATCAAGGATAGATGATGATCCTTGAGCAACTCGCGATGTTTGACACCGCGAAAGTAGAAATCAAGAAGGAGCATCAATTGTTGATGGTTAGTAAAACCACTAGTTTCTAGAAGGGCAAGGGCAAAAGGGACACTTCATGAAACAACAAATCGTTTGCTGCTCTAGTGAAGAATCCCAAGGTTGAACCCAAACCCGAGACTAAGTGCTTCTGTAATGAGAGGAACGGTCACTGAAGCAGTACTACCCTAGATACTTGGTAAATGAGAAGGCAGGCAAGGTCGACAGAAGTATATTGGATATACATTATATGAATGTGTACTTTACTAGTACTCCTAGCGGCACCAGGGTATTAGATACCGGTTCGGTTGCTAAGTGTTAGTAACTCGAAATAAAAGCTGCGGAATAAACGGAGACTAGCTAAAGGTGAGATGACGATATGTGTTGGAAGTGTTTCCAAGGTTGATGTGATCAAGCATCGCATGCTCCCTCTACCATCGAGATTTGGTGTTTGCGTTGAGCATGATTGTTTATCGCAATACGGTTATTCATTTAAGGAGAATAATGGTTACTCTGTTTATTTGAATAATATCTTCAATGGTCTTGCACCTAAAATGAATCTCGATCGTAGTGATACACATGTTCATGCCAAAAGTAATGATAGTACCACATACTTGTGTCACTGCTATTTGAGTCATATTGGGATTAAACGCATGAAGAAGCTCCATGTAGATGGATCTTTGGACTCACTCGTTTTTGAAAAGATTGAGACATGCGAACCATGTCTATTGGTATATGTGCATGAAGAAACTCCATGCAGATGGATCGTTTGGACTCACTTGATTTTGAATCACTTGAGGCATGCAAATCATACCACATGGGCAAGATGACTGAAAGGCCTCGTTTTTAGTAAGATGGAACAAGAGAGCAACTTATTGGAGGTAATACGTTTTGATGTATGCAGTCCAATGAGTGCTGAGGCATGCAGTAGATATCGTTATGTTCTTACTTCACAGATGATTTGAGTAGATGCTGAGTGTATTTACTTGATGAAACACAAGTCTGAATTATTGAAAGGTTCAAGTAATTTCAGAGTGAAGTTGAAGATCGTCGTGACAAGAGGATAAAATGTCTGTGATATGATCATAGAGATGAGTATCTAAGTTACGAGTTTGGCACACAATTGAGACATTGTGTAAAGTGTTTCACAATTAATACCGCCTGGAACACCATAGTATGATGGTGTGTCCGGACATCATAGCAGCACCCTATTGGATATGGTGCATACCATGATGTTTCTTATCGAATTACCACTATCGTTTATGGGTTAGGCATTAGAGACAACCGCATTCACTTTAAAAGGGGCACCACGCAATTCCGTTGAGACGACACTGTTTAGAGAAACCTAAGTTGTCGTTTCTTAAAAGTTTGGGGTTGCGATGCTTATGTGAAAAAGTTTCAGGCTGATAAGCTCGAACCCAAAGCGGATAAATGCATCTTCATAGAAAACCCAAAACAGTTGGGTATACCTCCTATTTCAGATCTGGAAGCAAAAGTAATTGCTTCTAGAAACGAGTCCTTTCTCGAGGAAAAGTTTCTCTCGAAAGAATTGAGTGGGAGGATGGTGGAGACTTGATAAGGTTATTGAACCGTCACTTCAACTAGGGTGTAGCAGGGCACAGGAAGTTGTTCCTGTGGCACCTACACCAATTGAAGTGGAAGCTTATGATAGTGATCATGAAACTTCGGATCAAGTCACTACCAAACCTCGTAGGTCGATAAGGATGCGTACTACTTCAGAGTGGTTTCCTAATCCTGTCTTGGAAGTCATGTTGCTAGACAACAATGAACCTACGAGCTATGGAGAAGCGATGGTGGGCCCATATTCCGACAAATGGTTAGAAGCCATGAAATCCGAGATAAATGGATCTTTGAGAAGGAGACGGACGTGGACGGTAATGTTACCGTCTATGAAGCTCGACTTGTGGCAAAGAGTATTTCCACAAGTTCAAGGAGTTGACTACGATGAGATTTTCTCATCCGTAGCGATGCTTAAGTCCGTCGGAATCATGTTAGCATTAGCTGCATTTATGAAATCTGGCAGATGGATGTCAAAACAAGTTTCCTTACTAGTTTTCGTAAGGAAAGGTTGTATGTGATACAATCAGAAAGGTTTTGTCGATCCTAAGGATGCTAAAAGGTATGCTAGCTCCAGCGATCCTTCCATGGACTAGAGCAAGCATCTCGGAGTCAGAATATACGCTTTGATGGAGTGATCAAAGTTTTTGGGTTTATACAAAGTTTGTTAGAAACTTGTGTTTACAATAAAGTGAGTGGGAGCGCTACAACATTTCTGATAAGTATATGTGAATGACATATTGTAGATCCGAAATGATGTAAAATTTCTGGAAAGCATAAAGGGTTGTTTGAAAGGAGTTTTTCAAAGGAAGACCTGGATAAAGCTGCTTACATATTGGGCATCAAGATCTATAGAGATAGATCAAGACACCTGATGATACTTTCAAAGAACGCACACCTTGACATGTTTTTGAAAGAGTTCAAAATAGATCAGCAAAGAAGGAGTTCTTGGCTGTGTTACAAGGTGTGAGTATTGAGTAAGACTCAAGACCTGACCACAGCAGAAGAGAGAGAAAGGACGAAGGTCGTCCCCTATGCTTTAGACGTAGGCTCTACAGTATGCTATGCTGTGTATCGCACATGAAGTGTTCCTTGCCATGAGTTGGTCAAGGGGTACAATAGTGATCCGGGAATGGATCACATGACAGCGGTCGAACTTATCCTTAGTATCTAGTGGACTAAGGAATTTTCTCGATTATGGAGGTGAAAAGGAGTTCGTCGTAAAGGGTTACGTCGATGCGAACTTTGACACTAATCCGGATGACTCTGAGTAGTAGACCGGATTCGTATAGTAGAGCAGTTATTTGAAATGGCTCCAAATAGCGCGTGGTAGCATCCACAAGATGACATAGATATTCGTAAAGCACACACGGATCTGAAAGGTTCAGACCCGTTGACTACAACCTCTCTCACAAGCATAACATGATCAAACCAGAACTCATTGAGTGTTAATCACATAGTGATGTGAACTAGATTGTTGACTCTAGTGAACTCTTTGGATGTTAGTCACATGGTGATGTGACCTGTGAGTGTTAATCACATGGTGATGTGAACTAGATTATTGACTCTAGTGCAAGTGGGAGACTGTTGGAAATATGCCCTAGAGGCTATAATAAATTGGTTATTATTATATTTCCTTGTTCATGATAATCGTTTATTATCCATGCTAAAATTGTATTGATAGGAAACTCAGATACATGTGTGGATACATAGACAACACCATGTCCCTAGTAAGCCTCTAGTTGACTAGCTCGTTGATCAATAGATGGTTACGGTTTCCTGACCATGGACATTGGATGTCGTTGATAACGGGATCACATCATTAGGAGAATGATGTGATGGACGAGACCCAATCCTAAGCCTAGCACAAGATCGTGTAGTTCGTTTGCTCAGAGCTTTTCTAATGTCAAGTATCATTTCCTTAGACCATGAGATTGTGCAACTCCCGGATACCGTAGGAATGCTTTGGGTGTACCAAATGTCACAACGTAACTGGGTGGCTATAAAGGTGCACTACAGGTATCTCCGAAAGTGTCTGTTGGGTTGGCACGAATCGAGACTGGGATTTGTCACTCCGTGTAAACGGAGAGGTATCTCTGGGCCCACTCGGTAGGACATCATCATAATGTGCACAATGTGACCAAGGAGTTGATCACGGGATGATGTGTTACGGAACAAGTAAAGAGACTTGCCGGTAACGAGATTGAACAAGGTATCGGAATACCGACGATCGAATCTCGGGCAAGTACCATACCGGTAGACAAAGGGAATTGGGTACGGGATTGATTGAATCCTCGACATCGTGGTTCATCCGATGAGATCATCGAGGAGCATGTGGGAGCCAACATGGGTATCCAGATCCCACTGTTGGTTATTGACCGGAGAGTCGTCTCGGTCATGTCTGCATGTCTCCCGAACCCGTAGGGTCTACACACTTAAGGTTCGGTGACGCTAGGGTTATAGAGATATTAGTATGCGGTAACCCGAAAGTTGTTCGGAGTCCCGGATGAGATCCCGGACGTCACGAGGAGTTCCGGAATGGTCCGGAGGTAAAGATTTATATATGGGAAGTCTTAGTTTGGTCGCCGGAAAAGTTTCGCACTTTATCGGTATTGTACCGGGAGTGCCGAAAGGGGTCCGGGGGTCCACCAAGGGGGTCCACCAGCCCCCGGGGGGGCACATGGGCTGTAGGGGGTGCGCCTTGGCCTATATGGGCCAAGGGCACCAGCCCCAAGAGGCCCATGCGCCAAGAGATAAGAAAAAAGGGAGAGTCCTAAAGGGGGAAGGCACCTCCGAGGTGCCTTGGGGAGGAAGGACTCCTCCCTGGCCGCACCCTTCCTTGGAGGAAGCGCCAAGGCTGCGCCCCCCCCCCCTCTCCCTTGGCCCTATATATAGTGGGTGAGAGGGAGGGCAGCAATACCTAAGCCCTGGCGCCTCCCTCTCCCTCCCGTGACACATCTCCCTCCTCCCGCAGCGCTTGGCGAAGCCCTGTTGGAATCCCGCTACTTCCACCACCATGCCGTCGTGCTGCTGGATCTCCATCAACCTCTTCTCCCCCCTTGCTGGATCAAGAAGGAGGAGACGTCGCTGCTCCGTACGTGTGTTGAATCCGGAGGTGCCGTCTGTTCGGCGCTAGGATCATCGGTGATTTGGATCACGACGAGTATGACTCCATCAACCCCGTTCACTTGAACGCTTCCGCTCGCGATCTACAAGGGTATGTAGATGCACTCCTTCCCTCTCGTTGCTAGTAAACTCCATAGATTGATCTTGGTGATGCGCAGAAAATTTTGAATTTCTGCTACGTTCCCCAACAGGGATTTGGGCTAGGATGAAAATGATAGGGTCTAGGGAAGGATTTGGGAATGACAAGCCACTCTGGAAACAAAGAAGAGGGCATCTTCTTCAGTTTCCAGACCATATAGCCACGGAAAAAGGAAATCTCAGGCAAAAACCTCAGAAAAACAAAATAAAAAGAAAGGGCCAAAAATCAGGTTGTTACACGTAAAATGATAGCGCTTGTTGGGAGGCAACCCAATGAATAAAATTTATTTTTTGCTTTTTGCTTTCTGTTCTTGAGTGTTTGCACAATTATGATATTGTTATGATTGTGTTTTGTGTGTTTTAATTAGTGTTTGTGCCGAGCAAAGCCTTTAGGATCTTGTTGGGTGATAGTTGCTTTGATCTTGCTGAAAAACATAAACTTATGTGCTCACGAAAATAATTCTCATTTTTAACAGAAGAGTGCTTTTGATTTGATTATTTTTGCAGAAGATTAATATACAAATTTTTCACGTGGTACTAATTTTTCAGAATTTTTGAAGTTACAGAAGTATTTGAAATATCCAGATTGCTACAGACTGTTCTGTTTTTGACAGATTCTGTTTTCTTTGCGTTGTGTGCTTGTTTTGATTATTCTATAGTTTTCTTTGAAGAGTTTTTGCAATAGAAAAGTTGGAATATAGTAGATATAATGCAAGAATAAAATATGAATTGGTTTGCTACAATACTTATAGTAGTGATTTGTTTTCTTAAACTAACGAATCTCACAAAGATTTTGTTGAGTTTTGTGTGATTGAAGTTTTCAAGTTTTGGGTGATGTTACGATGGATGAAGGAATAAGGGGTAAGAAGAGCCTAAGCTTGGGGATGCCCATGGCATCCCAATCTATTATCCAAAGAGAACCAAGCAACTAAGCTTGGGGATGCCCGAGTGGCATCCCCTCTTTCTTCTTACGACCATCGGTATTTTACTCGGAACTATATTTTTATTCGTCACATCCTAGGAGTTTTGCTTGGAGTGTCTTGTATGATATGAGTCTTTGCTTGTTTTGCTTTTGTTTTAAGTCTCGAATCCGTGATGGACACACTTATTTGAGAGAGCCAAAATTATGCCATGACTTGTTAGAATTGCTCTCTATGCTTCGCTTAAATCTTTATGAGCTATGGAATTGCTCTAGTGCTTCACTTATATCTTTTTGAGCACGGTGTGCTTTATTATTTTTGAAGAAATACTCTCTTGCGTCACTTAGATTTATTTGAGAGTTAGTAAAATATTTAAGAAATTCTCTCTTGCTTCACTCAAATTAATTTGAGAGAAAGAAATATTATGCTCATGATCTTCACTTATATTTGTTTGAGCTTATCAAAAGAAACACATGGAAATTAGTTCCAAAGTGTTAGATATCCAAGAAGGATATAATAAAAACTTTCATGAAGATCATTGGACAAAATAAACTTGATTCCTTGTAATAGTTTTGAGATATGATGATGTGATATGTGAGTCATGTTGATGAGTAATTATGCTTTAGTAAGAATACTGGTGTTAAGGTTTGTGATTCCCTATGCACACACGAAAGTCAATAGTTATGCAATGAAATTACATCCTACTTGTGGTGCATTATTCCATGTTAATTATGCTCAATGCTTGCTTATGAGATTATTCGTTTCTTGGTTGGTCGCTTCTCAATCTTTTGCTAGCCTTCATTTTGCACTAAGTATGATCACTACTTGTGCATCCAAAATCCTTCAAAATAGTTTTGCCACATGAGTCCACTATACCTACCTATATGCGGTATTCTTTTGCCGTTATAAGCAAATTTGTATGTGCCCTCTCTAATTTTCAAAATAAACTTCTCTTTTGTGTGCTCGTACCGCTCGCGAGCCGGTGAGGGGTGGTCGATATTTTCCATGCTAGATGTGTTATTCTCACGATGAGTGTTTATTCACTTGTCATTGCACGAGAGTAAGGCAAAGGTATTAGGGATGCCCAGTCCTGAAATAAAAAATGAATTTACTTTATGTTGTCAAATAATAAATTCCTTGGAAAGTGTTGGTATGGAAGGCACCCGTGGATACGGTTAGCCATGGAAAGTGAAAGTATGGTGGAAAACTGAATAAACTTTATTTTCTGTGTGGGAACCGCCTATGATATATCTAGCATGGAAAGTGTTGGGAACTTTCAGTCATTTTCATTGGTGGGAAAAGCATGCCTCCCAAAATGTTTTTATCTCTCAATTTTTGCTTTGAGCTATGGCACCTCTACAAATCCGTACTTCCCTCCGCGAAGGGCCTTTCTTTTACTTTATGCAAGTTTTATTTTAAATTTGAGTCTCCATCTTCTCTTATAAAGCACCAACTAAGGGGCACTATGATCATACTTGAGCATTGGGTGTAGCTAATATGCGAGTGTGTTTCATGAATGGATCAATGATTGAGCATAATGGGCTAGGGATAGCTTATTTTAGCGTTGATATTTTGAAAGACATGGTTGCTTGTCGATATGCTTGAGTATTTAAGTCTCATGTCAAAACTAGACTATTTCTTTGAACCATATAAAAGTCCAAATTTCCATGCTACAAAGAAAAGAATATGAGATGAATATGTTAGGCAGCATTCCACATCAAAAATTTTGTTTTTATCATTTACCCACTCGAGGATGAGCAGGAATTAAGCTTGGGGATGCTGATACGTCTCCAACGTATCTATAATTTTTTATTGTTCCATGCTGTTATATTATCATTCTTGGATGTTTTACAATCATTTTATATCATTTTTTGGTACTAACCTATCGACATAGTGCCAAGTGCCAGTTGATGTTTTCTACATGTTTTTTACATCGCACGAAATCAATACCAAACAGAGTCCAAACACAGCGAAACTTTTTGTGGCTTTTTTGGACTAGAAGACATCCAATGGGCCGGAGAAGCGCCTGGGGGTGCTCCAAGGGGAGCACGACCCACCAGGGCGCGCCTGGAGGCCCAGGGGCGCCCTGGTGTGTTGTGCCCACCTTGGGTGCCTCCTGAACCGCCTCTTTACTCTATAAATACCCCAATATTCCAGAAACCCTACGGGAGTCGACAAAAATCAATTCTAGCCGCCGCAAGTTCCAGAACCACCAGATCCAATCTAGACACCATCACGGAGGGGTTCATCATTTCCATTGGTGCCTCTCCGATGATGCGTGAGTAGTCTTTTGTAGACCTACGGGTCCGTAGTTAGTAGCTAGATGGCTTCCTCTCTCTCCTTTGATTCTCAATACAATGGTCTCTTGGAGATCCATATGATGTAACTCTTTTGCGGTGTGTTTGTTGGGATCCGATGAACTTTGAGTTTATGATCAGATCTATGTTTTTATCCATGAATGTTATTTGAGTCTTCTTTGATCTCTTATATGCATGATTTCTTATAGCCTCGTATTTCTTCTCCGATATTTTGGTTTTGTTTGGCCAACTTGATCTATTTATCTTGCAATGGAAAGTGGTGCTTTGTGATGGGTTCGATCTTACGGTGCTTGATCCCAGTGACGGAAGGGGAACCGACACGTATGTATCATTGCTATTAAGGATAACAAGATGGGGTCTATTTCTACATAAATAGATCTTGTCTACATCATGTCATCGTTCTTATTGCATTACTCCGTTTTTCCATGAACTTAATACACTAGATGCATGCTGGATAGCGGCCGATGTGTGGAGTAATAGTAGTAGATGCAGGCAGGAGTCGGTCTACTAATCTTGGACGTGATGCCTATATAATGATCATTGCCTGGATATCGTCATGATTATTTGAAGTTTTACCAATTTCCCAACATTAATTCGTTCACCCACCGTTTGCTATTTTTTTCGTGAGAAGCCACTAGTGAAATCTACGGCCCCCGGGTCTCTTCTTTATTATATTTGCCTTCGCGGTCTTTTTATTTGCCTTTATTTTCAGATCTATTAAACCAAAAATACAAAAATACTTTGTTGAACTTTATTTTATTTGGCGTTCGATCTATCAATCTATTACAACTTTCTCCCGTCCTTGTGCCAATTTCTGGCGCCGTTAGGCGAAAGGGATTGACAACCCCTTTAACACGTCGGGTTGCGAGTATTTGTTATTTGTGTGTAGGTGCTATTTACGTAGTGTTTCTTGGTTCTCCTACTGGTTCGATAACCTTGGTCTCGTCACTGAGGGAAATACCTACCGTTGCTGTGCTGCATCATCCCTTCCTCTTTTGGGAAATACTGACGTAGTTCTAGCAGACATCAAAAGGAATTTCTAGCACCGTTGCCAGGGAGGATCAAGTCAAGATAGTCTCCCGGCCACGTGCCAATTTCTGGCGCCGTTGCCGGGGAGACATCATCAACATCTACCAGGTTCCTAATCAGAAATCTCATCTCCTCACAATTTACCTTATTTGCCATTTGCCTCTCGTTTTCCTCTCCCCCACTTCACAAAAATTTGCCGTTTTATTCGCCCTCTTTTTCGTTCGCCGTTTTCTAGTCAGATCTATCTTTTGCTTGCAATCATGACTGATTTTGGTATGGCAGCAACAGATGATGGCCTACCTCCTAAGATTAGACGTATGGGCAATCTGGATGCTAAAAATTTTATCTTGGGGCAAGGGAATGTTATGGGTAAAGAACGTATCCAAGAATTTTTTTATTGTGTTGGAAATTTGAGTCTTGATGATGCTGCTATACTTAGAAGGACTAGATTTTATTTGGAAGCTATTTCAGCACTAGTTCTGAAACTTGAAAGTAAATTTATCCGTACCCATCCTACTTTGCAAAGATTGTTTTTTGAGCTTCCCGTTATAAAGAATCCTAAAGCTAAAAAGTTGGCCACTCTCGTTCTTATGAATGAATTTGACTACATAATACGGGAAGCTAGGGAAATCTTTGATTTTTATGGTATGAATCGTGAAAAGCCCATGATAGATGAAATTCTTTACAATAGTGATTATGCATTAAGATATTTGCTTGGGGATAATCAAATGTTTGATGTGAATCTTAAAAAGGAAGTCCCCATTTTAGATGTAATCCAACAAGTTTTCAATAATGGTAATCAACATTACTCTTGGATTGTTGTCGGAAATCAAAGGGGTTATGATGATGGGCAACTTAATAGTGCTAAGGTTTCTATGGATAATATGTTTTATGTTGTCTTTACAAAACCTCATGACAAAAACACCTCTAAGGAAGTTAAGGAGAAGGATGACAATACTTAGATCCTTTGCTTTAGCTAGGGGCGTAAAACGATAGCGCTTGTTGGGAGGCAACCCAATGAATAAAATGTATTTTTTGCTTTTTTCTTTCTATTCTTGAGTGTTTGCACAATTATGATATTGTTATGATTGTGTTTTTTGTGTTTTAATTAGTGTTTGTGCCAAGCAAATCCTTTAGGATCTTGTTGGGTGATAGTTGCTTTGATCTTGCTGAAAAACAGAAACTTATGTGCTCACGAAAATAATTCTCATTTTTAACAGAAGTGTGCTTTTGATTTGCTTATTTTTGCAGAAGATTAATATGCAAATTTTTCACGTGGTACTAATTTTTCAGAATTTTTGGAGTTACAGAAGTATTTGAAATATCCAGATTGCTACAGACTGTTCTGTTTTTGACAGATTCTGTTTTCTTTGCGTTGTGTGCTTGTTTTGATGATTCTATAGTTTTATTTGAAGAGTTTTTGCAATAGAACAGTTGGAATATAGTAGATATAATGCAATAATAAAATATGAATTGGTTTGCTACAATACTTATAGTAGTGATTTGTTTTCTTATACTAAGGAATCTCACGAAGATTTTGTTGAATTTTGTGTGATTGAAGTTTTCAAGTTTTGGGTGATGTTACGATGGATGAAGGAATAAGGAGTAAGAAGAGCCTAAGCTTGGGGATGCCCATGGCATCCCAATCTATTTTCCAAAGAGAACCAAGCAACTAAGCTTGGGGATGCCCGAGTGGCATCCCCTCTTTCTTCTAACGACCATCGGTATTTTACTCGGAACTATATTTTTATTCGTCACATCCTATGAGTTTTGCTTGGAGTGTCTTGTATGATATGAGTCTTTGCTTATTTTGCTTTTTGTTTTAAGTCTTGAATCCTTGATGGACACACTTATTCGAGAGAGCCAAAATTATGCCATGACTTGTTAGAATTGCTCTCTATGCTTCGCTTAAATCTTTATGAGCTATGGAATTGCTCTAGTGCTTCACTTATATCTTTTTGAGCACGGTGTGCTTTGTTATTTTTGAAGAAATACTCTCTTGCTTCTCTTAGATTTATTTGAGTTCTAGTAAAATATTTGAGAAATTCTCTCTTTCTTCACTCAAATTAATTTGAGAGAAAGAAATATTATGCTCATGATCTTCACTTATATTTGTTTGAGCTTATCAAAAGCATGATAACCCACAAGTATAGGGGATCAATTATAGCCTCTTTCGATAAGTAAGAGTGTCGAACCCAACGAGGAGCTAAAGGTAGAACAAATATTCCCTCAAGTTCTATCGACCACCGATACAACTCTACGCACGCTTAACATTCGCTTTATCGGAAACAAGTATGAAACTAGAAGTACTTCGTAGGTGTTTTTGGATAGGTTTGCAAGAAAGTAAAGAGCACAAAAATAAAGACTAGGGGCTGTTTAGATGAAGACACAACTAAATTAGTTTTAGTAAAGAGCTTGTTGTCACGAGAAGGTTATTTGTCCCTAGGCAATCGATAACAAGACCGGTAATCATTATTGCAATTTTAATTGAGGGAGAGGCATAAGCTAACATACTTTCTCTACTTGGATCATATGCACTTATGATTGGAACTCTGGCAAGCATCCGCAACTACTAAAGATCATTAAGGTAAAACCCAACCATAGCATTAAAGCATCAAGTCCTCTTTATCCCATACGCAAACAACCTACTTACTCGGGTCTGTGCTTCTGTCACTCACGCCACCCACCATAAGCAAATCATGAACATATTGCAAACCCTACAACGGGGATCCCTCACGCTTGCGCGACACGGAGAGCACCATAGGACAACACCAATAATAAAACATGCAACTCAAACCAATCTTGATCATCAAATAGCCCATAGGACAAAACGGATCTACTCAAACATCATAGGATAGCCATACATCATTGGGAAATAATATATAGCGTTGAGCACCATGTTTAAGTAGAGATTACAGCGGGTAAGAGAGAGGTTACACCGCTGCATAGAGGGGGGAAGAGTTGGTGATGATGGCGGTGAAGTTGTTGGTGAAGATTGTGGTGATGATGATGGCCCCCGGTGGCACTCCGGTGCCACCGGAAGCAAGGGGGAGAGAGCCCCCCTCCTTCTTCTTCTTCCTTGACCTCCTCCCTAGATGGGAGAAGGGTTTCCCCTCTGGTCCTTGGCCTCCATGGCGTGGGAGGGGCGAGATCCCCTCTGAGGTTGGATCTGTCTCTCTGTCTCTCTCTGTTTCTGCGTTCTGTCCTGCTGCCCTTTCACCGTTTCGTATATATATGGAGATCCGTAACTCCGATTGGACTGAAACCTTCGCCGTGATTTTTTACCAAAAAATAGCTTTCTTGCGGCCGAAGAAGGGCATCAACCGCCTTACGGGTGGCCCACGAGGGTCAGGGGCGCGCCCAGGGGGCAGGGGCGCCCCCTGCCTCGTGGACACCTCAGGCACCGTCTCGCGTGGATTTTTCTTCCGGAATTTTCCAAATATTCCAAAAATAAGCTCCGTCCGTTTTTATCCCGTTTGGATTCCGTTTGATATGGATATTCTGCGAAACATAAAACATGCAACAAACAGGAACTGGCACTGGGCACTCGATCAATATGTTAGTCCCAAAAATAGTATAAAAAGTTGCCAAAAAGTATATGAAAGTTGAATAATATTGGCATGGAACAATCAAAAATTATAGATACGACGGAGACGTATCAAAGCAACACATGAAAATTAGTTCCAAAGTGATAGATATCCAAGAAGGATATAATAAAAACTTTCATGAAGATCATTGGATAAAATAAACTTGATTCCTTGTAATAGTTTTGAGATATGATGATGTGATATGTGAGTCATGTTGATGAGTAATTATGCTTTAGTAAGAATATTGGTGTTAAGGTTTGTGATTCCCTATGCACGCACGAAAGTCAATAGTTATGCAATGAAATTACATCCTACTTCTGGTGCATTACTCGGTGTTAATTATGCTCAATGCTCGCTTATGAGATTATTCGTTTCTTGGTTGGTCGCTTCTCAATCTTTTGCTAGCCTTCATTTTGCACTAAGTATGATCACTACTTGTGCATCCAAAATCCTTTAAACCAGTTTTGCCACATGAGTCCACTATACCTACCTATATGTGGTATTCTTTTGCCGTTATAAGCAAATTTCTATGTGCCATCTCTAATTTTCAAATAAACTTCTCTTTTGTGTGTTCGTATCGCTCGCGAGGCGGTGAGGGATGGCCGATATTTTCCATGCTAGATGTGTTATTCTCACGATGAGTGTTTATTCACTTGTCATTGCACGAGAGTAAGGCAAAGGTATTAGGGATGCCCAGTCCCGAAATGAAAAATGAATTTACTTTATGTTGTCAAATAATAAATTCCTTGGAAAGTGTTGGTATGGAAGGTACCCGTGGATACGGTTAGCCATGGAAAGTGAAAGTATGGTGGAAAAAGGAATAAACTTTATTTTCTGTGTGGGAACCGCCTATGATATATCTATCATGGAAAGTGTTGGGAACTTTCAGTCATTTTCATTGGTGGGAAAAGCATGCCTCCCAAAATGTTTTTATCTCTCAATTTTTGCTTTGAGCTATGGCACCTCTACAAATCCCTACTTCCCTCCGCGAAGGGCCTTTCTTTTTACTTTATGCAATTTTTATTTTTAATTTGAGTCTCCATCTTCTCTTATAAAGCACCAACTAAGGGGCACTATGATCGTACTTGAGCATTGGGTGTAGCTAATATGCGAGTGTGTTTCATGAATGGATCAATGATTGAGCATAATGGGCTAGGGATAGCTTATTTTAGCGTTGATATTTTGAAAGACATGGTTGCTTGTTGATATGCTTGAGTATTTAAGTCTCATGTCAAAACTAGACTATTTCTTTGAACCATATAAAAGTCCAAATGTCCATGCTACAAAGAAAAGAATATGAGATGAATATGTTAGGCAGCATTCCACATCAAAAATTCTGTTTTTATCATTTACCTACTCGAGGACGAGCAGGAATTAAGCTTGGGGATGCTGATACGTCTCCAACGTATCTATAATTTTTTATTGTTCCATGCTGTTATATTGTCATTCTTGGATGTTTTACAATCATTTTATATCATTTTTTGGTACTAACCTATCGATATAGTGCCAAGTGCCAGTTGATGTTTTCTGCATGTTTTTTACATCGCAGGAAATCAATACCAAACGGATTCCAAACGCAGCGAAACTTTTTGTGGATTTTTTTTGGACCAGAAGACATCCAGTGGGCCGGAGAAGCGCCTGGGGGGTGCTCCGAGGGGAGCACAACCCACCAGGGCACGCCTGGAGGCCCAGGTGTGCCCTGGTGGGTTTTGCCCACCTTGGGTGCCTCCCGAACCGCCTCTTACTCTATAAATACCCCAATATTCCAGAAACCCTAGGGGAGTCGACAAAAATCAATTCTAGCCGCTGCAAGTTCCAGAACCACCAGATCCAATCTAGACACCATCACGGAGGGGTTCATCATTTCCATTGGTGCCTCTCCGATGATGTGTGAGTAGTCTTTTGTAGACCTACGGGTCCGTAGTTAGTAGCTAGATGGCTTCCTCTCTCTCTTTTGATTCTCAATACAATGGTCTCTTGGAGATCCATATGATGTAACTCTTTTTGCGGTGTGTTTGTTGGGATCCGATGAACTTTGAGTTTATGATCAGATCTATGTTTTTATCCATGAAAGTTATTTGTGTCTTCTTTGATCTCTTATATGCATGATTTCTTATAGCCTCGTATTTCTTCTCCGATATTTTGGTTTTGTTTGGCCAACTTGATCTATTTATCTTGCAATGGGAAGAGGTGCTTTGTGGTGGGTTCGATCTTACGGTGCTTCATCCCAGTGACAGAAGGGGAACCGACACATATGTATCGTTGCTATTAAGGATAACAAGATGGGGTCTATTTCTACATAAATAGATCTTGTCTACATCATGTCATCGTTCTTATTGCATTGCTCCGTTTTTCCATGAACTTAATACACTAGATGCATGCTGGATAGCGGTCGATGTATGGAGTAATAGTAGTAGATGCAGGCATGAGTCGGTCTACTAATCTTGGACGTGATGCATATATAATGATCATTGCCTGGATATTGTCATGATTTTTTGAATTTTTATCAATTGCCCAACAGTAATTCGTTTACCCACCGTTTGCTATTTTTTCGAGAGAAACCACTAGTGAAATCTACGCCCCCGGGTCTCTTCTTTATTATATTTGCCTTCGCAATCTATTTTATTTGCCTTTATTTTTGGATCTATTAAACCAAAAATACAAAAATACTTTGCTGCACTTTATTTTATTTGGCGTTCGATCTATCAATCTATTACAACTTCCTCCCGTCCTTGTGCCAATTTCTGGTGCCGTTAGCCGAAAGGGATTGACAACCCCTTTAACACGTCGGGTTGCAAGTATTTGTTATTTGTGTGCAGGTGCTGTTTACGTAGTGTTGCTTGGTTCTCCTACTGGTTCGATAACCTTGGTCTCATCACTGAGGCAAATACCTACCGTTGTTGTGCTGCATCATCCCTTCCACTTTGGGGAAATACCGACGTAGTTCTAGCAGACATAAGGGTCGTTAGTGGAGCCACGCGCTGGACCGTAGACAGATGGGTATGGGTACCCCCGGTGCCAGAACCCCGACATGATATACGTCTGCAAGTTCATAGGTTTGTTACCCCATACCCGTGTGGTTTGTTTTTGACATCACACACAATTGACTAGCCGTACGCTTGGTTATTTCAAACAGTGTGTGACTGCTTGAAATCATTTCAACATTTCAAATTATCAGGCCCACACATTTGACCAAGTAGGCAGTTTTGTGGAACGCGTGTGTAGTACACCATATCAGACATGAACATATAGTCAAATAATGAACATATAGAGAGAGAGCCAAATAATGTGAAGTACACCATCATCATGTGGTTGTTTTTACAGCCACATTAACATAGAGTCAAATTTGATCGTACATTGCCATGTACGAAGGACAACACACGTAGCAAAGGCAGTATCGCAGACATTGAACCACATAATTAACTAGGAAGAGTTTGATATCCTATATCCTTTCTTCCGATGGATGTCATATTTGTTGTGGAATGAAGCAATCTTTGTCCTTATCTCCCTCATGTCATCACCAGGCATCAGTTGCTCGTCCATCGATGTTAGGATTTGTGTTGTTATGTTAAGATTTGTCGTGCATGATTTAAGTAGTCAAGTACCGAGATTAAGTTGTCTGTAGCCTTCGCACTGTAGAGTCTAGCCATGTGTTTGCAAATATAGTAGCCAGAAAGGCTGCTCTCAGCTGGCCCCTGGGGATACTGAAATATGTTCACAATTGAATTATGCCATATGGCTAACAAGAACATATAATCAAATTTGGCACTTAGCATAATCATGTAATTAAAAATGTGTTTGTGAGGCAACATCAACACATCAATACATTATAAAGATGTTTTCTCTGAAATAGAGTGTATAATCAACTACAAATTAGGTGTCGGTATATCACATACCTTAATATCGGCTATGTGTTGTAACTCTTTCTTATTATAGATGGCCCACAAGCTAGCTCCTAAACGCTGGTTGTACTCGACAAATGCTCTATAAAACAAGATGGACAGTTGTGTAATCAATTATAAAATGGGAGGGTACGGGTTATGGAACAAAATCGCCAATACCTTCCTAAGAATTCTTTAGTGAATGTCAAATCCATAGGATTTAGGAAGTTCTTGTGAGAATCAAGGTACTCCCTCTATCCATTTATATAGGGCCTAATGCGTTTTTCAAGGCTAATTTTGACCACATGTTAGAGCAATAATATATGGCATGCATGTTACACGAAGCATACCCTCAAATTCGTACGTGAGAGGAGCCTCCAATGATATAGTTTTGACATTATACATCTCATATATTGTTAATCTTGTTGATAGTCAAAGACAATCTCGAAAAATGGATTAGGCCCTATATATATGGATGGAGGGAGTAGTCTGCTCTGCTAAGCTTCGGTATAATCACAATCAAGATCCAGTGACAACTACAAGAAGAAAAAAACTTTATCAAAAACATATGTTTAATGGAGATAAGTAATGTAGATGTGTGATGAACTTACTGTTCGACGGATGGAAGTAGCAAGAAATCTGCAAATTGTTGGTAATGATGACATGTTCGAAGGCAACGTTCCCCTGGATGTAAATTAATTCTCTCGAGGTCATTAAAGGGTCTAAGAAACCAACCTTCTATGTCTTTACTCTCGCCGGAGTCACCATTAGCATGAGGGAACAAAGGAATCATCATTTATATCATTTAGAGGCATTTCGACAAAAAATGATGAGGACTATACTTACATGACAAAGCATCTCATAAGACTTGCTTCAAGAGGTTTGAAATTGAAGAGTAAGAACATTTTTTGTAAAATACAAGGAAGGAACCTTGACTTTTTCCAAATTGATGCTCAAAGTGCACTTGAGGCACCAGTTCTGCAATGCCATGAAATTCATGCCTGCCTTCTTCAAGTCTTCAGGTAGAAGGAATTCCACTCTATGCTTGTACTGACGTTCCCTTGCAACATTGCTCCCGTAAATTGCAGAGTCTTCCATTGTGAACCTGCAAGTTCATCCAGTAGTTAGTTTACATAAGAAATAGGAGATGTAATGAATGTTATAAGTCGTAGTTCTTGGTCCAAATACACAACATATAAATCCATGAAGTGTTGCTGATAGTGCGTTATATTGACTAGAGGGGGTGAATAGGCGATTTTACAAATTCGTCACTGAGGAATTTCAAGGTGAGGAAATTCCTAAGTCACGAACGACTAGCAGCGGAATAAGTACTCAGATGCAAGCATAACAGAGCAGTAGCACAGTCATCATGATGAAATGAAAACAAGCACAGAGTACAAGTAGCGTAAACACGGGATAAGCAGGTTGAAGACAAACTGACTGAAGAAATAGGATTGAGGAAATTGAGAAAGTCTTCAGTCAAAGTCTTCAAACGGTAACGATCAAGTACACCAGTATATGAATGAGGAAATGGAAGGGTTGAGGAAATAAAACCAGTAGCTCGGTGAAGACAGTGATTTGGTAGACCAGTTTCAACTGCTGTGACAGTCGTACGTCTGGTTGGAGCGGCTAGGTATTTAAACCTGAGGACACACAGTCCCGGACACACAGTCCTCACCGTATTCTCTTTGAGCTAAGGTCACACAGACCTCGCCCAATCACTCGTGGTAAGTCTTCAGGTGACTTCCAAACCTTTACAGACTCAGTCACTCGGCGATAACAATTTCCTCTTGGATGCTCTAGACCATGACGCCTAACCGTCTGGAGGATGCACAGTCCTCAAAGATAACAAGCGTCGGTTCCACACAAGAACAATATCTTCAGTGATGCTCAATCACTTTGGATTTGTAGGTGTTTGGGTTTGGGTTTTCCTCACTTGATAATTTTCGCTCAAAGTCCTCGGAGGATGGGATGCTCTCAATGACAAATGTCGGTTTCTCTCGGAGCAGCCAACCAACTAGTGGTTGTAGGGGCGGCTATTTATAGCCTAGGGGCAGCCCGACATGATAAGACATAAATGCCCTTTAATGATATGACCGTTAGGTGGGTAGATATTTTGGGACAGCTGGCACGTAGCACAACAACGGTCGGATATTTGAGTATCAAATTCCTCAGGGCTATCATGTTCCTCACCTGTAGGCAATCCGCACTGGCGAATTCCTAACTCCTTAGTCAGAACAAATTCCTCAGAGACCAGAAGATCTTCGTCTTTGTCACTGAAGAAATTGATTGAACTATATGAGATTTCCAATGGCTTCACTCGAAAGGATTGGTAGGTGTAGGATTTTGAGATGAGCATCACTTGGAAACTTTTCCTTAGTTTTACCTCGACCCCCTTTAACAGTACGGTGTTTCCTATGACTCAAGAAAGAGAAAAACGAAACTACGAAAACAAAAATCTTCACGCTTCATATTCCTCGCATGAATATTAAGTCTTCAGGGTCACACCAATTTCTTCACTTTCAAAGTCTCCAGAAAGCCAAAGTCTTCAGTTGAAGACATTCATTTTTAGGGGTCGACTTTCTCTGTAAATATCGAACTCCTCGTAGACTTATAGACCTGTGTACACTCACAAACACAATAGTCCCTTAACCTATAAGACTTCAATACACCAAAATCACTAAGAGGCACTAGATGCACTTACAGTTGCCCAGATTAAGAAGAGCAAGCGATAGGCACCTTATGTCCAAACCCATAGCAATCCATACGAATATGATTTAAAACGCACATAAAAAATTGATCTCAGGAAATATAATGGACCTTGTGTAGGTACCAGAAATGTGCCCCTACCTTTTGAAACAGGGTTAAGGATTTGGGCTTATTCCTGAACAGATTGAATCGAAAAGATGGGCGCACACTTAGTAGTCAAAAAGGTCAGTAGTAGTGATACACATTGGTCCTCTTATCCATGCAACAAAGTCGGTCAATCATGTGGGCCGATCCGTCTCCCATATTTTACTCTTCCTCGTCGGAGACCGATGCTTCACTTCATCGGTCTTATCATCGGTGGTCATGGAGACGGCAGATGGAGGACGACAAGGGGCTGGACGCCGGCCGGACACCGTCATAGGATAGGTTTAGGGTCGGGTCGGGTTTTTTTTTGTTCTAAATGCTCAAAATCTAACGAAAATATGCCGTGTTTGCATGAATGTCGTCCGGTATGCATGAAATCCGCCGTGTTTGTATGAATTTCGTCCGGTTTATTGACTAAGTGTTTGAAATGTATGCGGGTTGAATGGCGGCCTCTGTATCTGTGTTCGCGGACGGGAGGAAATTTGCTGGTTGTCGTTCCTTAGAAACTAAACAAAGTCATCTATGATTTCACCGGGATACATGTGCTTCTAGATGAAATCAGAAGGAGTGCTACTTGCCCTACATAAATTTTCATTTCAGTCGGCAGCTGGATCATCTTCCTGTCGGTATCCCTGCACCGTGGATGCATTGAGCACATATTTTGACTCGTTGTTTTCTTAGAGGATCTGTTTTCGTATTTAGATCTGCACGTCGGTGGACGCCCCTACTAATACAAGGGTCATATATTAATTTAGCACAAGAGAAAATGGGTTTGGAAAACATGATCGTAGGCTCGTCAATTTCCCAACCAACGAACCATCAGTTTCTCAACCCTTTAGTCATACTCCACTCTTCTTCTTCTTCTTCTTCTTACCCCACGGTGGCCCTGTTTTCACCGGTGCCCAACACGGAGTTGATACAGTCGACGCCAGCAATCGAGCGAAGAGAAAAATGTGTGAACACGACGAGTGGTTATTGCACGCCATTTGTATGCTCCCTGTCCCTAACCCAACCCCCTAGCCAGGCCACCCCTCCCTACAAGAGACAGCAAAATCAATGGGCGCGCCCCCCGTTTGTCTTCCCTCACTGATGAGAGCAGCTGAGCAGGCAGCGGATATGCGGCCATGGCGCCGTGAATGTCATGTGGAGGGTGCAACGCGGCTGCATGGCCAGCGTGGAGACCTTTTCCGTGACCGAGTCCCACCGGCGAAGCTGCAGCACAGCGGAGCAAGCTCTCTTCCAACCGATTTCTCTCACGCCTTCATTGCGCCATTAACTCCGCCTCACCACCTCAACTACTCACTCACTCACTCCCCGCTCCTCCACTTAAACCCCCCCTCCGGCCTCAGCTCATTCCCGTCCCTCCCACTGCGCACCGCTGCCATTGCCAGCCTAGCCAGCAGCCTTCCACGACCTTCTTACCTAGATCCGCCGCCGCGCCGAGCCACGCAACGTGCCGGAGAAGATCGACCGAACCGCGCTCGCGCTTGACCTTTGCTGATCGGCGATGGAGATGCAGCTCGCGGCCGTGCTCGCCACGCTCGCCCTCGGCGGCGCGCTCGTCGTGCTCTTCTTCGGCAAGTGGTGGCAGCCGCTGGCTGACGGCGACAAGCGCGTCAAGGAGCTCGACGACGCCGTCGAGGCCCTGCTGCAGCTGCGGGCCGACGTGCTCAAGCAGCTGGACGGCGCGCCGGAGCCGGAGCAGCCGCGCGCGTGGATGCGGCGCGTGCAGGACGCGCAGGACGAGGTGGCGTCCGTCAAGGCGCGGCACGACGCGGGGCAGCTCTACGTCGTCCGCCTCCTGCAGTACTTCCTCACCACGGGCCCCGTCGCCGGGCTGGCCGAGAAGCAGCTCAAGATCGTGCGCGCCATCCAGGAGCAGGGCGTGGCGCTGCTCGAGGCCGCGCTGGCCGCGCCGCAGGTGCCGCCGCCGCTCCTCCTCCAGCCCGAGGAGCTGGAGCTCCCGCCCGAGACGGGGTCCGCCAGGCCCTACCTCAACGAGGCGCTCGGCTTCCTCGGCGACTGCGACGCCGCGCTCGGCGTCTGGGGCGCCGGCGGCGTGGGCAAGACGACGGTGCTGAAGCGGGTGCGCGACGTGTGCGGCCGCGTGGCGCCATTCTTCGACCACGTCCTCCTCCTGGCGGCCTCCAGGGACTGCACGGTGGCGAAACTCCAGAAGGAGGTCGTGGCCGTGCTCGGCCTCCGCGACGCGCCGACCGAGCAGGCGCAGGCCGCCGGGATCCTGAGCTTCCTCAGGGACAAGAGCTTCCTGCTCCTGCTGGACGGCGTGTGGGAGCGCCTGGACCTGGAGAGGGTGGGCATCCCGCAGCCCTTGGGGGTGGTGGCCGGTCGGGTGAGGAAGGTGGTCGTGGCGTCCAGGAGCGAGGCGGTGTGCGCGGACATGGGCTGCCGCAAGAAGATCAAGATGGAGTGCATGAGCGAAGACGATGCGTGGAGCCTGTTTGAAGCGAACGCCGGCGAGGAGGCCATCCGCGGCGACGCCCAAATTTCCACACTTGCAAGACAGGTAATCAATCACTCGATCTATCTTTGCTTACTTTGGAAAACGCGGATTTGCTCCTTTTTTTTCTGTCTGTTAGCTGCTTTCTCCTGAAACAGGAGTGCAGATTTTGTGGGCATAGACGTGGGGCAAGTGTACTAGCTTTTGTGCACATGGAAATGGGGCACGCACAATAGTTTGATTTGAGAAATTCAAAATGCCGATTAAAAATGTCTTAGACTTCCAAAGTAAATTTTGATGAAAATTGTCAGATGAAGCGTCAGTTGTGAATTTTGTGCTATGCAAAAGATACAAAAATTGTGGTAGAAACAGTTATAAGTTCATACAATCTGTTTACAATTAGTATGACCAATTTGACATACTTTTGGACCAAAATGTATAGATCCACACTTTATACACCAATTTATCAATGTGCGTCCATGCTTTCCCCCCACTTAGAAACCAATAGTGATGCTGGTTCAAAAGTTAGAAATTCACCCCAAAAGGAATAACATGAACAGACCTTATCCAACGGATTTCAGTGTTGTTAACTTTGAAATATTAGTTATATGAATCCATTTTGATAATACCTTGAGAATTACTAGGTGGTGAACGAGCTTATTCCCCGTAGGGATTATGCAAGGATTAGTATACAAATTTCCCAACAATCAACCTGAAAATATGTAGAAGCTTGATAAGGGCGCGTGCACACATTTTATTTTCCAACAAAGTGATAATGCTCCAAAACACTTACATTGATGCACGTAGCCATCTTCATTGCAAAGTCTTTGCAACGAAAAAACTCCAAAAAAGAATAACACATCCAAAAGGCAAGAACTCCCAGGAACAAAGGAGTTCGGCACCCAAACCTTGTGTGTAAGTTGCGGTGGAGGCGGAGGGGAACTAGCTGGAGTTATGGAGGTTGTTTAGATTGCGCCTACACCGGCCCTACCAAACATGGGAGCGCATTAGTGGCAGAGGAACTTCCTCTGCCACCAAGGGGTCATCAGCACGCTAACATAAAAATCTGACAAGGCAACACAAAATTGGTTGTTATCCAAACGTATCTCCAACCTATCGGTAGCGGAAAACCAACTTGTGGTTGGATGGTTAGGGCGGCAGTGCATCAAGAATGTCGATTGCACCTCTAGCTACGAGGTTATGAAGGAACGGCATGGGCTGAGGTTTCGGATTTCCTGCAAGTTTTCTTTACGACAAACAAGTTTTCTTTACGGCTTCATAAACATTTCTACGAACATCTCTAATAATTTTGCTCTATTGCTAAACAGGTGGCTGCAGAATGCAATGGCCTGCCTCTCTTCCTCGCCACCGTCGGCCGTGCCATGTCCAACAAACGTACAGCAGAGGAGTGGGGCGATGCATTCGACAAGCTCAAGAAGCCGCAGCTCACGAGCACTGCGCCCGGCCAGGACAAGGGTGCGCACGCTCTCGTGAAGTTCTGCTTCGACAGCCTTGAGAGCGACACGGTGAGGGAGTGCCTCCTGACCTGCGCGCTCTGGCCGGAGGACCACAACATCTCCAAGGACGAGCTCGTGCAGTGCTGGATCGGCCTCGGCCTCCTCCCCAAGTACGACGACGTCGACGAGTCGCTCCGGTTCGGGCACACGGTGGTCGCCATCCTGGAGTCGGCGCGCCTCCTGGAGCAGGGCGACAACCACCGGCACAACATGTGCCCGTCCGACACGCACGTCCGGCTCCACGACGTCGTCCGCGACGCTGCGCTCCAGCTCGCGCCCGGCAAGTGGCTGGTCCGCGCGGGCGTCGGGCTCCGGGAGCCGCCCCGCGACGAGGCGCTGTGGCGCGACGTGGAGCTCGTGTCGCTGATGCACAACGCCATCGAGGAGGCCCCCGCCAAGGCCGGCGGCGCGCTCTCGGACGCGCAGCCGGCGTCGCTGATGCTGCAGTGCAACCGCGCCCTGCCGCGGAGGATGCTGCAGGCGATCCAGCACTTCACCAGGCTGACGTACCTGGACCTGGAGGACACCGGCATACTGGACGCGTTCCCGATGGAGGTCTGCTGCCTTGTCAACCTGGAGTTCCTCAACCTGTCCAGGAACAGGATCCTGTCGCTGCCCATGGAGCTGGGCAACCTGAGCCAGCTCAAGTACCTCCACCTGCGCGACAACTACTACATCCAGATCACGGTGCCTCCGGGCCTGATCTCGCGGCTCGCCAAGCTGCAGGTGCTGGACCTGTTCACCGCGAGCATCGTCTCCGTCGCGGACGACTACGTCGCGCCGGTCATCGACGACCTCGAGAGCAGCGGCGCGCGCATGCCGTGGCTCGGCATCTGGATGGACAACACCCGCGACGCGCGGAGGTTGGCGCGCCTGGCGCCGGGCGTGCGCGCCCGGTCGATCCACCTGCGCAAGCTGGACGGGGCGCGGACCCTGGAGCTGCTGTCGGCGCAGCACGCGGCGGAGCTCGGGGGCGTGCAGGAGGGCCTGCGGGAGCTGGCGGTGTACTCGTCCGACATCGAGGAGATCGTGGCGGACGCGCACGCGCCGAGGCTGGAGGTGGTCAAGTTCGGGTTCCTCGCGAGGCTCCGCGTCATGGAGTGGTCCCACGGCGCGGCGTCCAACCTCCGGGAGGTGGCCATCGGCGCGTGCCACGCGCTGACGCACATGACCTGGGTGCAGCACCTCCCTTGCCTCGAGTCGCTCAACCTCAGCGGCTGCAACGGCATGACGAGGCTGGTCGGCGGCGTCGCGGAGGGGGGCAGCGAGGCGGAGGAGGTGGTGACGTTCCCGCGGCTGAGGCTGCTGGCGCTGCTGGGGCTGCCGAGGCTGGAGGACATCCGCGGCGGCGGCGGGGAGTGCGCGTTCCCGGAGCTGCGGAGGCTGCAGACCAGGGGGTGCTCGCGGCTGAGGCGCATACCCATGCGGCCGGTGGCCGGCGGGCAGGGCAGGGTGAGGGTGGAGGGCGACAAGCACTGGTGGAACGGGCTGCAGTGGGCGAGCGACGACGTCAAGGCCTGCTTCGTTCCGGTGCTGCTCTGAGGCTCTCGCGCTCACCGAATTGGAGTTTTGGCGCGTCCCTGGCCTGTTTGATGGTGGGTGATAAATAAGTCGGGCGGTAGGATGGCCAGGAACAACGAACAAAGCATACATGTAATATTTTTGCAGTCTATTTTGAGAAGACAAGGAGATTGGTTTGGGCTTTCTTTTCTTAGTTTTGGTTTTCTTGTATTCCGTTATCAATTAAGTAAAGAATCAATACTGTATGTTGGCGGGTTATAAGACTTTAAGTAATATTTTTTTCTGAGTTAAATGAGAGAGAAGAGGCTACAAACTTACAGTCAGCTGTACTGCTGTAGCATGAGCTCCAACATCCTTTGTGAGAGAAACATGTGGATTATATATTAATGATTGTGAGAGAAACATGTGGATTACTCCCTCCGTCTTTTAAAAAATATACTTCTAACTTTGTTGAAAAGTCCAAAAAAATTATGTTTGATTGTATTTATACAGTAATCTTAAAATATATTTTTATCATATACCTATTTGTTTCGCAAACATTGATATATGTTTGCAGAAACTCGTCAAACTTTCAGATAGTACACTTTTTTAAGGACGGAGAAAATATATATTAATGATGTAGTATATTAATATGATTAACTATTATATGAGTGGGCTATAAGAGACATGGTAAATCCATATAGTGCGTTGTTATATTAACCATGCTCTTATTGTACTTGTTCTAACTGCTTTTTTTCTTTCTCTTGGCTTCGTGACAATGCACGGGAATTGTGCCAGTGACCCTAACGTCCAGTTTACAGAGATCTTAAAACACTTAAAAAAACGTGAGTATCATATTCGAAACTGCCAAACTGCTAACTATTTAAAACTAAAACGTTATTACATCCAATATGTGAGTATATGGGATGCGCTAACTTTTATGAGACGGAGGGAGTATATCACATCAGATACACTTTGAAACAAAGAATATGTCACACACATACACACACATCTCCCTACTTGGAATCAAAATCATGGATACAGTAAACGCACAACTTCGTAACTGCGTCACAACCCTGGGGTAAAAGATTAGATCTCCTCTCAGTGGTATTACATAACTTCAATAATTTCCTGTACAAAATGTCATGGAATATCGAGAGTACAAAAGCCACGGTTTTGTACTTCGGTAGAAGAAATAAGAACATTTGCCACAACAACATTTTCTATGCACACTTTAATCAAACTAAAAGCTAACCTCATATGTCACGACCACACAATAAAAGAAACGATCAACAAAGTTAGAACCTCTTGAAAGGAAATGCGCTCCGGCCCTTCTGGCATTGCACGCGTACTCCGTAACATTTGGCAACGGTAGAACACACTCCAGTTATTTTCACCGATAATTGTGCTGCCTTTTCTTGGTTAGCCCCAGACAAATTATTCCACGATGTTCCACGCAGGTCTCCATGCTGCAAAGTGACCTCTACCGTCTGTCCAGGGCAGATTATACCAGTTGCTGGAGAAACCTGTGTTGAAGACATGTTTCACCCTCAGTGCTCAAGCATTAAAAGCTCACAGTGTTGGACAAGCATCAACAAGCAGAACCATCTTACAGTAATTAGATTGTTCTAAAATGAAGTGAGCCAATATAAGGAGAGTCAGGACAAGGCATTAACCCACCTTAAGCCAAGTAGGGAAACCAGCAGAATCTGTGCCAGAGGAACTTGGTGCTTGGCCAGTTATCTCAAAACAAGCTCTGTCTTCTGTACTTCTGTTTTGTAGTTTAAAAATATAGGGAGTTTGGTCTTGCAGAATGATGTCATTGGTGCTCACATTTGCTTCAGGGAATGCTTTTAGCCCCTGGAGCAAGTGCAACACTTTCTTATTTGAACTCATTATCTCCCCATATTTCTGCCTCATCGTCTGTTTCTCAACACGTGCAACATCCAAATTGAACAAGCATTTTACAGGTTTGTGATCACTGTCTGTTGCTTCCATGCAAGAGTCGTACCTTGAAATATAGAATAATACAGTTCCATAAGGTTTCTATGTACTAACTGAAAAATGGATGTTAGGTACACAGGACAAAAAGACTAACTACAAATAAGACCTGATTTCGGAAATAAAAAACTTTGTACAGCTCAAACCATCTGTCTGATTGGACATCTGTTTTCACCACAGATTTCGTAACGACAAGTGCTTTAAAGTAAGATCTCAGTTGACTATGTTTCGAGAAACCTATTTGAACTCTTTTGTTGCCAGGCAGTAACGCATTAGTTGCCACCCTATTTTGTAACATGTCACCACATGGCAACTTTATAAATTGTCAGGTGGTAACATTGAAGGCAAAAAAGAAAAGTCATCGAAACATACCAACATGGGGTCTGGTTTTTGAGCTCTCGTCAAAACAAAGCCAACAGTGAAAACAGATCATAAATTGGCTCTATATTTAAAAGATAAAATGTTTTAACTTCCGAGTACATGCATGCAAATAGCAAATGAGAGATGGACTGGTGGAGGAAACGTCGTGCTCTAGGACAATCGAGCACATGTTCTTGCGTTATTTGTGCCCTACTAATATTCTTTATCCAGTGAGATAATCAAACAACAAATGACTTACAGTGATACTGAACAAACCACAGGACAATCCAAAGAACACTCAGTTCCTGAACTAGCTCGGCTGTCACGGTATAGAACTCGGTCACACCAGGCAGGAATGCGTTTCTTCTCACTACAATCATACCCTACAATAAGAGAGAAGTTTCTTCAAACGAAGTGTTCAGGAATCAGGAGTTCAGAAGTATTATCAACTCATAAGGATCAAATTGGTACCGTATGAAACATTATTGCTGTGATAAGCACACACTAATATAACTAGCGGTTTGCCATGGAACACCCCCCAAAGAGTGTACTACTTTTGATGCAGATCGATGATACACCAGTGGCTGGGTTATACACCCACTCCCTAACCAAGTGAGCTAGCCTCACTTCTTATCTTTACATCAACTTCCTCCGGTTGTTACCAGATTACAGTCTCATACCCTTCTAGAAATTTTACTTTAGCATTCTCATTCATCTACATACATGTTATATAACGTTAGTACATAAAGTCGTCTCCAACCTCGCAAAAGGAAATCCTCTCCATGCAAATCAGCACCTCTAACAGTGAAGACCGGATGCACAAAAAATAAGGATACCATTTAATCTTCTATTGAACGAAAATGGCATTTTCAAAGTTTTTTAGAAAAGGGCAGGGTGGGGGTTACTGAAGCAGGCCTCAAACAACTATCATCAGAATAACTATACCTGATAAGCCAGCTTTGTGTTTCTCAAATTTGTAAGTAGGTGGGAACTGGAAATCTCCTTCACGTAATCCCTGGAAGACTCTCCCGGATCTCATTTCTGCTCGCAGCTGGTCATTCTTCCTCAGCCAGTCAAAGCGTCTCCGGGAAACCAACCCCATCGCCTCTTCATACGAAATGTCGTAAAGCCGGTAATTGAAGTCACCAAGAAAGACAATCATGTCCGTATCTGACAACTCAGGCATTCTTGATCCCTATCATAGCAACATTTTGGTAATGTTTACAATCTCAGATAATGGATCTAGAAACAACTCTATCCACTGCAAAAATAAAATGAAGGGGAAGCAACAACATACATTTGCTTGAAGAAGCTGACCGGCAGAACCAGAAACTGCAACATGAAAAGAAGTTGAGTAACAGTGTGTAAGATTAAGAAGTTCTGAATTCTTGGCACGATTCTTCATTGTGATTAGGATGGTTGGCCAGACATTTACAAATTTGAACATCATCATGCAGAAAAGTTAACAAGAAGATTGAACAATTACTTGATGCTGTCAATAATCCACTTGAAGGGGTGGCAAAGGTCATTGTTCTAAAGACATGGTCAAAGTCTTCATTTCGCCGGCTCACAGCTTCCATATGTGCAGCGAAATGACAATTTACAAAGCAAATGCTTCTATCATGTATTCTCATCCTCAATCCGACTGCTCCCTGAGACAGTGAAGTACATTACAAAATGTAGTAAACTAAGCTGAACTAAAATGAAACCATAATGCTGCTTCTATACTCCCCCAAAACTAAATTACGCGAATATTTAAGCAGAATTGCGCCATGCCTACTCAGCATCCCGTAATAACTGCCCAAAGGCAGCATGCCCAACCAGGAAGCATGAGCAATGTGCACAGTCCTGTCCAGGAGGGATACATCGGCAATGCAGAATACATCACAGTAGGAGGATATATTACTCGATTTGGTTCCAGTTAAGTTTAGATCAGGTATCGCAAGATTATATCCCTAGTTTTAGTTAATTGCGTCTGTTAGAAGTAGAAATGGAATCAGTGTGCTAATAGGGCTGCCTCATCTATATATGAGGTGCCTATAAGTACTCTCCATACCCCTATCATCTCTTCTACACAGATCTTGTTACACCTGCAAGTAGAGGACCTCAGCCTCGACCTTCTTCCGTCACTGAAAAGCTATGCTCATGACAATTTGGTAACAGGCGCAGCCCTTGATACGGCTGTGGCGGCTCCTGGTCAGATCAAGGTATGGATGGCAGCGACAATCTCGCTAGCCAGATGGCTGCTACCCGAGAGGCTGAACCAGACTAACGAGATCAATACCAAGATCAGCGGGGTGGATCAGCAGCAGTCCGCACGGCTGCTATTAACTGAATAGAAGGCACATGCCGAGATCACCATAGTGGTGTCCTCTCACTCAAGACTTGTTCCCCTGGGGGCATCCTGGCAGGTCCAAAAGCTGTGCATGGCTTCTCTCTGCTAACAGCCACTGCTGCCACCTCCATAGAACACACTGCAGACTGGACTGCACCACATCTACAAGTACTTCTCAACGTTTGATGGCAAGGAAGATTGTTACCCTAGCTGAACTGCTACAAACAACCTTTAGGAGATGATGGACAGGAAGGTATGGCTAGTGTCCTATCACGTGACGGGGCTGCATAAACATGGTAGCACCACATGGATTGACATGACAGTGTCCAAACTGGAAGCACTTCACCTACCTTTTCAACACCAGTTTCAGGCATCCCTACTAGCAATTCCCTCATGGAATTGGTTTCTCTATGACAAAGTGGCTCGCTGTGTCAGTTCCAGGAGCAATTTCTGACACTGCCTACATGGCAGATCCTCTGACAGAAAACAAGCAGATCCAACTCTTCACCATCAGATCACAGGAGCCGCTGTGAACAGATATCAAGGTACAAGCACCAGAACTTTAGAAATGGTCATAAGGCTGCTGTACATGTCAACCTGATTGCCAAGCCTGCCGCAGTGGGCTCCCGTCTGGTAAGCAATAGTCATCGAAAAACAACCCGCTGCCAAGCTGGGCAATTCGCGCCTAATATCTAGATCAAGTTGTATTTACACAAGAAAGGAGTTGGGCATATATAACAACCAGCAGAGAACGTTCACTTAAATCAAACACTACTTAAAAATAAATGGCTGATGAGTATGATGGCAAAATGGTGAGCTGAAATAAAAACTATATTGACATTTGACATTAAGTCACAAACAACATGTCTAAGTTACCTGCTACGAATAAGAAATAATATATTAATAGGACAACAAAAGTACCTTGTTGCCAGAAAGAATACATTAACAAGACAACAAAAGTACCTTGTTGCCAATAGCGCGCCCTAATCCACATGCTACTGCAGCATTGTCGATATCACTGACAAAATGCTTAAGATTTGTTCTTACCCTGAAGAAAGAAAAAACTCAATAACTTCCACAATTACGAAGAAAAAAACAGAAGGATAAACACCAAAAATAGTCCTAAACAGATTACCATACAGCGGTAAGTAACCCAGCCATCTGCCTTGAACCAACACGCTCAAAAGAGTGGCCTTTCAAGATTTGCCCAATTGCATCCAACCACCACTCCCCGTTTGGGCTTCCCTCTAGCCCTACCTAAAGCCAGTGGAAATTATATCAGGATTACAGCTAGCAAAAAATAGCATATATTTTTTCTATATTTATGCTTATTAATATTCTAAAAAATTAACATGAGAATTAACTCTTAACAGGTACTCCCTCCGTTCCAAAATATACGGCATATAGATTTTCAGAAGTCAAGCTTTGTAAAGTTTATAGAGAAAAATATCTACATCTACAATACCAAACAAATATTATCAGATACATTGTGAAATATATTTGTATACTGTGTTTATTTGGTATTATTGACGTTGATATTTTTCTCTATAAACTTGGTAAAACTTGATGGAAGTTAATTTTTGGCACACAAAAAACGCGCTATATTTTGGAACAGATGGAGTAGTAAACAAGCCACCTTTTGGGTATGAAACCCATTTGGGCGAGAGTAGTACTAGGATGGGTGACCTCCTCGGAAGTCCTCGTGAAAGGGTTTCATATCTAGCCTACCCCAACTTGTTTGGGATAAAAGGCTTCGTAAGTAAGTAAGTTTTTACCGTTTCTTTAGCTGCCGACATTGCAAGAAAACCAGCGCCCATCTCCACCTCTTGCAATCCAACTACTACTACCCCAACCTCTTGTGTTGGGAATTTCAGCCAAGCTCTTAGTGACTCATAAGATGCTTTTTCTTGCCCAACATTCCAAGAACATACTAACACCTTCATGTATTCAATGTTTTTGTATGATATCTCTTTCTCCGTCAATTCAGAACGCAAAATGCTGTCAGCAGGCCCTGGAGATGATAAATTCCATCCACGGACTCCCCCATGACCAGCTAATGTAAATATATATGAACTTCCGACAGCCATACTCAGAATTGGACTACTATGTGCAATCCATCCTCCCAGCAAGTTGCCATCCAGGTCCAAGAGCTGGATGTTACCATCCATGTACCCCACCCACAATCTTGTGCCAAAGTTGAGAATACTTTGAACAGAAGATGAATGATGCTGAAACTCTTGCAAACGATTACCACTACCATCCCATTGAGCAACTGAGCCATTTACAGATCCTGTCCAGATCATCCCATCCATTGACATTACTAATGCTTCTATTCTTCGAGTATCATCTCCAAATCCTGCTTTAGCAGCAACTCGCCGAACTGCATCAGCTGCTCCCATCAAAGCATTCCGTGATCTCTGGAAAAAATTAACAGGACTGCGAGCTTTCTCTTTCTTCGGAGAGGAGAAAAGGTTTTGTTTTGTTTCATAGCCATATGGATCCTGAGCAGATAAGACGTCAAAACGGGTATCAACTTGGCCATCCACATTTACCACTTTCAGGAGCTCCTTAGTGCGAGAATCCCTATACGGCAAAATAGAGAACAAGAATAAACACAAATATACGAACAGCTGGACTAATGTAAGCAAAATGCAACAGCAACAGGTGAATGGACACATGAAGTGTACCAGAGTGCAAATGAGAGGTAACCAGCACTCCATACTTTCGATCTGGAATTGTCAGATAATAGAAGTTTTACATCTACGGAAGGCAAGGGGCAGGCCCCTCCGTCACTGACCATGGTCCAAAGGTCAATGAATGATCTTTCAACTAAAAGGGAGACCTTACACTTTTCTTCTCTTTCTAAAGCAAGAGATTTCTCAATTGCTTCTCCATTCCATACTTTAATTATTCCACCTTCAGATCCAGACCATAAATCACCTATGATTGATGCAAACAAGATCAGAATTGAACTAGTCCAAGTGCAATTAGCTTGTTCAACAATATGAATTCTAACTGCTGAAAATAGTATAACTATGAAGAAGAATCATAAAGTTGCAAGCAGCAAGCCACCATCTTAAACATATAGGCTACCTGAACAACAAATTTCAGCAGCTCATGCTGCGGATCTAATAGTTGAATGCCTTATCTGCCTTGTAGATTTCACTATTAATATTTGGTTGTGTTAAGATGGATGGCATAGTTTTATTAGCATAGCACAATAATCTTCTAGCAATTCGGAAAAAGAAGAATGGAAGCATGTCAGGACAAGTACTGGTACTTCGTCGACCAAAATTAAAATCTCTCTACAAGATTGTCCTGGGGATGCTGATACTAGAGTTGGTTTGCATAAGTAGTTGCATGCCCACTGCTGCCAATATACTGCCAGGTCCCTTTTAACAAAAAAAAAACTTCTCCTAAGCTGTTAGCAAGCTAGTTTGCTGCAACTGTGTGAAAACAATTTTGTGAATCTAGTGCAAAAACTAGTGCGCTGAACAATGTGTGAAACTGTCTTTGGCAGGTGTGCTGTTTGCATGTCTTCGCGAGAAATGAAATATCCCATTTTACAGCAAGCGTAATACAAGTCCGTTTGGATCAGACTGACAGGTAATATTTCAGTTGTTGTGAAAATATAATCCCAAGTAAGTCAAATCATAACAAATTTCGTGAATTAACCTACCCCCTCCCAAAGAAAAGTTCAAGGTCGTGGACTCTTGAGTTGCCCTCCACGACCTTGAACTTTTCTGTTTGCATGTCTTATTGGACTCTTGAGTTGCCCTCCACGACCTTGATCACAACGGTCGAGCCATCACCGAACTTGACAGTGCCGGGCACCGTCTGGTTCGGCTCCGCACGTCACCATGTCGCTGGTCATGTGGTCCGACGCCCCGGTGTCGAGGTACCAGGCGGCGTCAGCATCCTCAGGTGTTTGCATCAGGACCACCCACGCGTGCTCCTCACTAAGGTAGACGCCCTCCTCCCAGTTGCCATGGCAGCGTATTTCGCTGGCGTGGAACGGGCTGCCGTGACAGCGTTTTCTGCTGCCATGGCAACGATCTGGCCCAAAACCCCTGCCATGGCAGGGATTTCGGACGGCTCAGTGGTAAACGTAAGCGACATCTCCTCGATCATCAGCAGCGCAAGATCTTTGTCGTCCACCTGCACGATGTAAGCCTCTTCACGTTTCTTCTCTCAACAGTCATGGGCCCACTAGCCCACCTTGCCGCAGTAGCGGCAATTGTCATGGTCCGTGTCGGTGGAGTTGCCACCGGCGTTGCTGCTGCCTAGAGGCATTCTTCCCCTTCGAGTTCCGGCCGCCGCATCCACAGGCATTCCAAATACTATGGGCCATTTTCAGTGCTGGCGAAAGTGGACTCTGTTTCCTACAAGTTGGTACTTCCTGAGGGCTGCCAGTTGCATCCAACATTTCATGTTAGCTAGCTGAAGAAACACCTAGGTCCCAAAGCAATTCCAAACCCAACTTTACCTTTACTGAATGTTGATGGCCCGATATTGGTGGAACCAGAAGAACTACTGGAGAACAAGCTCATCCCGCATGTCCAGGGCAACATCACTATTCCCGTGATTCAGTGGCGCGTCAAATGGAGGAACATACTGCTGGAAATGGCAACCTGGGAGCACTCCACATTTATCCGGAAGCGTTTCAGACTTAAGGGACAAGTCTGAACTTCAGTAGGGGGAATTGTCATGCGCGAAGCGTTCCCTTTGAATACCTCATCTAACGCTGGCTACATTATCTGCAACTCACTTACTGTTTCGCGCCCATCTTGATCAACATTGGGCCCTCGTCTTTGATCCAACGTCTCCCTTCAGAAATACTACTTCTGGGATGAACGTGCTGTCAGACAAGCTGCTTTACCATCCCTTGCATTTACCTGTTCTACTTTTCACTTTACCTACTTTCCAGACTATATAAACCAGGAAGGAAAACCCTAGACACCATCTTGTTCACTTTGTGTTAAACCCTAGCCGCCTCTGTTCGACGTCCAGCCCCTATTTGCTCTTGTTAAGTTTATCTTAATTAACAATGGAGCAAAGTAGCTACATCTCTGCATATTATTGTCTCGGCCTTGCTTCCATGTTGAATCTCGTGATCAGGCCATGATACCTCATGGGAATAGAAGTTGCATATTCCTAACAGAAGTGATGTGTTGGAGGATGGTTGCAGTGGCGCGCAGCACACAAATCCATGGGGCTCGTGATAAAAGTATGTTGTGAAGTCAGAGCTCGAGGCAGATCATGTTGAAGTGACGGTTGATTGTGATGTGGGTCAGAGGATAACGGCATCAAGACAGGGAGAGCATGGGTTTGGACTTGGATCCATGAGTCTTAGTAGTCTGCCCTCGCAGATTAGTAATGCTGTGTACTTCCTGATTCATGCAAATATTAAGTGGGAGAGCATAGAAACACTTCTCTAAACCAATAAGGTGGATAACTTTATTACATTAGACCACATGGACAGGTCTGTGGTCGGTGTGACTAGATAGTTAGATGTAGATAACTGATTTTACAGGATCCATTGCATTGCTCGGACAGGGCTTTAAGTCAGATAGCTGTTTGCTTCAACGTTTCTAGAATTAACTATAATATTTCAAGTACAAAAATAAACTACATCAGTGATGGGCGTCATAGACACTACTATATTCTACAATAAACTAAGCTATTCAGCGTCCCTTCTATGTTGATAAATTAATAGATTGTGTGTTCCTGCTGATATTTCGCCTTCCTAGAATAGATATACATGTTTCAGCCACTTGTTTACAGATGGCGGTAGTGTAAGCATGAATGTCATTAACCACGGTGATCAATTGCAATGTACAATGTCAGAAAGTTGCATGAAAATCATACTGATTGAAATGAAACTGAGCCAAGGGGAATTACCATAGGGAGAGATGACCATCGCAAATACTGGTCCACGGTGTGCATCCCACCCAATGCGCTCCCCGGCCTCCGAACCTGGGTCAGCACGCCAACCCATGATCCGCCCGTTGGTGTGGCCGCTCCACACCAAACCGCGGCCGGGATCAGCCACGAGGCAGATTGCAGGCGGTGTCTTGCGCGACTCCCGAAAGGGCGCGCTCGCCTCGTCTCCCCACCGCCGCGGAGATGTGGGTGATCGGAAGGCATCCGCGACGTCCCAAACCCTGACGCCAGCCTCGCCCGCCGCCCAGAGGTGAGTGGAGGTCCCGGCACCAGGAGCAGCACAGCAGGTGAGAGCACAGAGGGCGATGCCAGACTGTGACTCCCTCGGTGGCCTCGGGCGCAGCTCCAGCGGGGGCGGGCGGTCCGCGCGCACGGCGGCGCGAGGGGGAGGGCGGTGGACGCGGGATTGGGATGCGGAAGCGGCGAACTCCGAGAGCGAGTTGGAATGGTGGGGGCCCGGGGGCGGAGGGCAGACGTCGGCTACCGCGGGGAGAGAAGCGGCCGAGAAGGCCGGGAGGGAGTGGCTGGGGTGGATGGGCTGAGGGGCAATAGCGCGGTGGAGGGAACCGGAGAAGGAGGCGGAGGCGGATGCAGGAGGGATGGAGGTGACCGGGAGGGATGCTGAGCGGAGAGCCGATGGAGCGGGAGGGGAGGTGGAAGGGATGGGAGCAGGGGCTGGCGGAGGGGTAGGGGGCGAGATGGAGGCGGAGAGGAAGAAGTCATCGGGGACGTCGTCCCACGGGGATGAGACGGCGGCGGCGGGTGTCGCGGTGTCGCCGGGATCCGCCATTGCGGAGATCGGGGGCAACAGCCTGACAAGTAGGTGAGGGAGAAAGGACTTGCGCGGACGCGGCTTGACTCCCCTGGACGTGCTCCCATGTCCCATCCGTGCTCCCGCCCGCTCAATCTTCATCCCACGGTTCTCCTCCCACGTCTTTTTTTTCAGCCAAAAGAAACACACACAAGAAAAATCCTTGCTAGCATAGCACCCTTTGAGTTTATTTTGAGCGCACGTCCCACAATTTCCAACATTGATATCAAGAGCTAGGCCATTCAATCCGATGTGCAACTCTGTCGACGTGGTTCATTAGAAACCCTATTCCTAGTCCTCTGTGTGTACTCGGCTGCTCCAAACTCTCCTTTTGTTGTTGGTCGCCTCCGAGTCCGCTGCGAACTATGCCGTATCATGGCCTTATCTGGTCGAATCACTGCGGCCACGTGAGATTATTATTATGTTTTCGCTGGAATCTCGCATACGCCGGATCAATCTGTGCAGCCAAGATTCTACTGCGACGCACGTACCCACGTCAGCTCGCTATCTGCAAAATTTACTTTGAATATTAGTAAGCTTAGCCCATGCAGAATATAAATATGAGACAAATCAATTGATATGGTGAGATACACAAGCTATATGGTGCTTGCAAGATTAAGAATCAAAATAGACCGCAAGTAAATAAGTAAGGTTAGGGATAAATGAATACACAAGTGACGAGAATGTATTTCGATGTTCACTTTGTAGAGATGAATGTTATCACAAAGTCACACCAACACCACAAAAGATCAACATGTTCTCTTTGAGATATCACCGCCAAGACGATTTTGAACCACTCCCGGTAAACCTTGAGGCGGCCTCCAAACCTTCACAAACGATGAGGAAATCACAAATCGATTTCTCACCGAGGACTCCTACTACCTAAGAGTCTCCAACCTCAAAAAATAACAAGATCCGCCAAGGAAACAACGTGGGGAATCAATGTTTTCTTAGGTTGAAGTGTGGATCGGGCACTTCTCTCTCACTTCCCAAAATATTAAGAAGTTTGAGTGGAAGCGAAGGGAGATGTTCAAGAAATTCAAGCTAGAACAATGGAGAAGATTGGAATTATAGCCAGCCCCCAAATCCAATCGTCATCACACATTTTCTGCGTGGCCCAGAAGTTCCGGCCCCTGAAAGCTTCGGCAAAGTTCTGATGACCCACAAGTATAGGGGATCAATCATAATCCTTTCGATAAGTAAGAGCGTCGAACCCAACGAGGAGCAGAAGGAAATGACAAGTGGTTTTCAACAAGGTATTTTCTGCAAGCACTGAAATATCGGTAACAAGTAGTTTGATAGCAAGATAATTTGTAGCGAACAAGTAACGGTAACGGTAAATAAAGTGCAACAAGGTAGCCCAATCCTTTTGTGGCAAAGGACAGGCCAAAACGGTCTCTTATAATAAGCAAAGTGTTCTTGAGGGCACACGGGAATTTCATCTAGTTACTTTCATCATGTTGATTTGATTCATGTTCGCTACTTTAATAATTTGATATGTGGGTGGACCAGTGCTTGGGTGATGTTCTTACTTGAACAAACCTCCCGCTTATGATTAACCCCCTCGCAAGCATCTGCAACTACGAGAAAAGTATTAAGATAAAATATAACCATAGCATTAAACATTTGGATCCAAATCGGTCCCTTACGAAGTAGCGCATAAACTAGGGTTTAAGCTTCTGTCACTCTAGCAACCCATCATCTAATAACTACTCCACAATGTATTCCCTTAGGCCCAAATATGGTGAAGTGCCATGTAGTCGACGTTCACATGACACCACTAAGGAATCACAACATACGTACCATCAAAATATCGAACACATATCAAGTTCACATGATTCCTTGCAACATGACTTCTCCCGTGACCTCAAGAACAAAAGTAACTACTCACAAATGATAATCATGCTCAAGATCATAGGGGTATTAAATAGCATATGGATCTGAACATATAATCTTTCACCAAATAAACCATATAGTAATCAACTACAAGATGTAATCAACACTACTAGTCACCCACAGGTACCAATATGAGGTTTTGGTACAAAGATTGAACACAAGAGATGAACTAGGGTTTGAGAGGAGATGGTGTTGTTGAAGATGTTGATGGAGATTGTCTTCCCAAATATGAGAGGGTTGTTGGTGATGATGATGGCTTCGATTTCCCCCTCCGGAAGGGAAGTTCCCTTGGTGGAATCACTCCGCTAGAGGGCAAAAAGTGCTCCTGCCCAAGTTCCGCCTCGAGACGGCGGCGCTCCGTCCCGAAAGCCCTCTCCTTATTTTTTTTCTAGGTCAAAATGACCTATATACCAGAAGATGGGCACCGGAGGTGGGCTGGGCTGAGCACAACCCACCAGGGCGCGCCTGGGGGGCCTAGCGCGCTCTGGTGTCTTGTGCTCACCAAGTGGCCCCCTCCGGTAATTATTTGCTCCAATATTTTTCTTATATTCCAAAATAATTCTCCGTAAATTTTCAGCTCATTTGGAGATGTGCAAAATAGGTGCCCTGACGTAGCTTTTTCAGGTCTAGAATTCCAGCTGCTGGTATTCTCCCTCTTTTTGTAAACCTTGCATATTATGAGAGAAAAGGCATTAGATTTACTCCATAAAGCATTATTATGCATAAAAACATTATAAATAACAGTAGGAAAACATGATGCAAAATGGACGTATCAACTCCCCCAATCTTAGACCTCGCTTGTCCTCAAGCGAAAAACAGATATCGAAAAACATGCCCACATGCTTAGAGAGAGAGAGAGAGGTGTCGATAAAAACAAAATATGGACATAGTAGCATCATGCTTATTATTATAACAATAACAAACTTTATCATAAAACTTTATTCACATAACTTTATCATATAACTTCTCATGAACAAGTAATAATTCATCACAACATCGAAGTAAAAGCATAAACTCTATTGAAAACTAACAAACTATCTTCTCGTCAACTTTTGCAATTACAATTCATCATATTTTCAGGAAGGGTCTCGTATCGGAGCCTTTTGGCAAGTCCACATACTTAACCATCATTCAATCTTCTATGATTGCTAACACTCACCGTATACCCATGAGCAAAAAGTTTCAACCGGACACATAGAAAGATAGGGGCTTAAAGTTTTGCCTTCCAACGTATTCACCTCAAGGGTGATGTCAACAATAATAACTCATGCTCACCCACATCCAACTGGATATATGTGCCTAGATCTTTCCTCACCACATGATGCTTGCAAAAAGAGAAAATAAAAAGGAAGAGGGAAGAATACTTTGACTCTTGCATGAAAGTAAATACATAAAGTAAAAGATAGGCCCTTCGCAGAGGGAAGCAGAGGTTGTCATGCGCTTTTTGGTTTGTATGCTCAATCTCTTAGTGCAAAAGAACGTCACGTTATATTGCCCCTTATGATAGCAACCTTTATTATGCAGTCTGTCGCTTTTATTACTTTGTCGTCACAAGTTTGTACAACACTCAATTTTCTCTTGCACTAAATTATCCAACACATTTAGAAGCAATTTTTATTGCCTTTTTGCACCGATGACAACTTACTTGAAGGATCTTACTCAATCCATAGGTAGGTATGGTGGACTCTCAAAACAAGATTTTGGGTTTAAGGTTTTTGGATGCACAAGTAGTATCTCTACTTAGTACGGATTTTTGGCTACCAAAGATATTGAGCAAGCACCACATGTTGAAGGATCTATGACAATATAACTTCTATGTGAATATGAACAAACATGAATCATTACGTTGTCTTCCTTGTCCAACATCAACAATTTTGGAATATAATATTTGATGGGGGCTCACAATCATAAAAGATGTCCAAGATAGTGTATTTGCATGTGAATCTTCTCTTCCTTATTAATTCTTTCATGAATTGCATCATTGACCAATGCTATGTTTGTCAACCTCTAATAAATTTTACCACTTATACTTTTCCTTATCTGATGTCATTACTTAACATAAGATTAGCATATGATCTTTTTCATTATTTTCTTTTATTTTGATTGAAATGTAAAAGTAGAGAAGCAAAAACTCAAACTAAGCTTTATTATATAACTCTCACTCGATTACATAGATAGATGGATCACGAGAACTAAAACTCAAAAAAAACATGTTAAACTTTTATTCAACTAATTCAAAAGATAACCAAAGATCGAACTAAAAATAGGTTAAGGTAATGAGAGTGATGGTGATACGATACCGGGGCACCTCCCCCAAGCTTGGCACAAGCCAAGGGGAGTGCCCATACCCATGTACTTTAAGTCTCCTTTGGTGGTGAAGATGATGATGGTGGTGGTATAGGCATGTTCTTCTTCTCCGGCTTGCGTCAGAGGCTGAAATTATCCTCCCTAAGATCCTCATTCTCTATATCAAGCCTTAATATCTTTTTGCATAATGTTGCCTTGCTATCCTGCAGAAAACAAGAAGGGATAGATTGGGTTTTAGTTTTGCTGGGGAGGCTTGATGCTACTTCTTGAGCTTGCGTTGATTTTTTCCTTAAAGAGGAAAGGGTGATGCAGCAAAGTAGAGATAAGTATTTCCCTCAGTTAAGAACCAAGGTATCAATCCATTAGGAGGCACAAGCAAGTCCCTAATATATGCACCTGCACAAACTAACAAACACTTGCACACAACGCGAAAAAGGGATTGTCAATCCCTTCTCGGTCAAGAACAAGAGTGAGATCTAATAGTGATAGGTATAAAAGATAAATAAAAGAGCAAACTAAAGTAAATATAAATAAATTGCAACAAGGTATTTTTGGGTTTTTTGGTTTATATATCTAAAAATATATGATGGAAAATAGACCCGGGGGCCATAGGTTTCACTAGAGGCTTCTGTCTTGAAAGAAAACATACGGTGGGTAAACAAATTACTGTTGAGCAATTGATAGAAAAGCGCATAGTTATGAAGATATCTAAGGCAATGATCATGAATATAGGCATCACGTCCTTGACAAGTAGACCGACTCCTGCCTGCATCTACTACTATTACTCCACACATTGACCGCAATCCAGCATGCATCTAGAGTATTAAGTTCATAAGAATGGAGTAACGCTTTAAGTAAGATGACATGATGTAGAGGGATAAACTCAAGCAATATGATATAAACCCCATCTTTTTATCCTTGATGGTAACAATACAATGTGTGCCTCGCTGCCCCTTCTGTCACTGGGTGAGGACACCGCAAGATTGGACCAAAAACTAAGCACCTCTCCATTGCAAGAAAAACCAATCTAGTTTGCCAAACCAAACCGATAGTTTGGAGAGAAATACAAAGATATCTTAATCATGCAGAAAAGAGTTCAGAGAAGACTCAAATAATATTCATAGATACTCTGATCATAAATCCACAATTCATCGGATCTCAACAAACGCACCGCAAAAGAATATTACCTCGGATAGAACTCCAAGAACATCGAGGAGAACATTGTATTGAAGATCAAAGAGAGGGAAGAAGCCATCTAGCTACTAGGGAACCGTAGGTCTGTGGTAAACTACTCATGCTTCATCGGAAGGGCAACAAGGTTGATGTAGAGGCCCTCCGTGATCGAATCCCCCTCCGGCAGGGTGCTGGAAAAGGCCCCAAGATGGGATCTCACGGGAACAGAGGCTTGCAGCGGTGGAAAAGTATTTTGGTGGACACTTCTGATGTTGGGGGAATATTTGAGAATATATAGAGGTGGAATTAGGGTTGAAGGACTCCTGAGGGGCCCACAAGCCCTTAGGGCACGCCCCCCTGGGGCGCACCCTAGAGGCTTGTGGCCTCCTCGGGACTCTTCTGGCCCTCTCTCCAATCACGTAGGTGTCTTCTGGTCCAAGAAAAATCATCGTAAAGTTTCATTCCATTTGGAAACCGTTTGATATTCCTTTTCTGTAAAACTCAAAAACAAGGAAAAAAACAAAAAACTGGCACTGGGCTCTGGGTTAATAAGTTAGTCCCAAAAATAATATAAAATAGCATATAAAACATCCAAAATAGATAATATAATAGCATGGAACAATAAAAACTTATAGATACGTTGGAAATTTTTTTGGGACCACTTATTAACCCAGAGCCCAGTGCCAGTTTCTGTTTTTTCCTTGTTTTTGAGTTTTACAGAAAAGGAATATCAAACGGAGTCCAAATGGAATAAAACTTTACGATGATTTTTCTTGGACCAGAAGACACCTACGTGACTTGGAAAGAGGGCCTGAAGAGTCCCAAGGAGGCCACAAGCCTCTAGGGCGCGCCCCAGGGTGGGGGCGCCCTAAGGGCTTGTGGGCCCCTCGGGAGTCCTCCAACCCTAATTCCACCTCTATATATTCTAAAATATCCCCCTTACATCAGAAGCGTTCACCAAAATACTTTTTCGCCGTCGCAAGCCTCTGTTCCCGTGAGATCCCATCTTGGGGCCTTTTCCGGCACCCTGCCGGAGGCAGATTCGATCACGGAGGGCCTCTACATCAACCTTGCTGCCCTTCCTATGAAGCGTGAGTAGTTTACCACAGACCTACGGGTCCATAGCTAGTACCTAGATGGCTTCTTCTCTCTCTTTGATCTTCAATACAATGTTCTCCTCGATGTTCTTGGATATCTATCCGATGTAATATTATTTTGCGGTGTGTTTGTCGAGATCCGATGAATTGTGGATTTATGATCAGATTATCTATGAATATTATTTGAGTATTCTCTGAACTATTCTATTCATGATTCAGATATCTTTGTATTTCTCTTCGAACTATCGATTTGGTTTGGCCAACTAGATTGGTTTTTCTTGCAATGGGAGAGGTGCTTAGTTTTGGGTTCAATCTTGCGGTGTCCTCACCCAGTGACAGAAGGGGTAGCGAGGCACGTATTGAATTGTTGCCATCAAGGATAAAAAGATGGGGTTTATATCATTTTGCTTGAGTTTATCCCTCTACATCATGTCATCTTACTTAAAGCGTTACTCCGTTCTTATGAACTTAATACTCTAGATGCATGCTGGATAGCAGTCGATGTGTGGAGTAATAGTAGTAGATGCAGGAAGGAGTCGGTCTACTTGTCATGGACGTGATGCCTATATTCATGATCATTGCCTTAGATATCATCATAACTATGCGCTTTTCTATCAATTGCTCGACAGTAATTTGTTTACCCCCGTGTGTTTTCTTTCAAGAGAGAAGCCTCTAGTGAAACCTATGGCCCCCGAGTATATTTTCCATCATATATTTTTAGATCTATAAACCAAAGAAATCCAAAAATACCTTGCTGCAATTTATTTATATTTACTTTAGTTAGTTCTTTTATTTATCTTTTATACCTATCTCTATTAGATCTCACTCTTGTTCGTGATCGTGAAGGGATTGACAACCCGTTTTTCGCGTTGTGTGCAAGTGTTTGTTAGTTTGTGCAGGTGCATATATTGGGGACTTGCTTGTGCCTCCTACTGGATTGATACCTTGGTTCTTAACTGAGGGAAATACTTATCTCTACTTTGCTGCATCACCCATTCCTCTTCAAGGGAAAAATCAATGCAAGCTCAAGAAGTAGCAGCAGCATGATCAGTGTGAATAATTACTTTGGAATCAACAATGTAAGATCTAAATTTATCACAAGCAAACACAACTGCTAAAAATTCGTTTTCAGTAGTAGCATAATTTCTCTGGGCACTGTCTAGAGTTTTGCTAGCATAATGGATAACATTTAATTTTTTATCAACTCTTTGTCCTAGAACAGCACCAACAACATAATCACTACCATCACACATTATTTCAAAAGGCAAGTTCAATCAGGTGGTTGGACAATATGTGGAGAAGTTAAGGCTTTCTTAAGTGTTTCAAAGGCTTCTACACAATCATCATAAAAAACAAATGGAATATCCTTTTGTAATGAAAGTGCGTTATATCGACTAGAGGGGGGGTGAATATGCGATTTTTACAAATTCGTCAATGAGGAATTTCAGGGTGAGGAAATTCCTAAGCAACAAACTACTTAGTAGCGCAATAAGTACTCAGATGCAAGCATAACAGAGTATAGTAGTACGCGTCGGTGCTATACAAACGGTTTTTAACCCCTTTCCGCGACGACATTTGGAATCATCGCCTAGTGAGTGACAGCGATAGGGGGGTCCTTCCCACACGACCCAGAAACCGTCGGGGATATGCCCTCCTGGCACACACGCTCGGCAAAATGAGGTCGTGTGCGACCGGCGAGCGCTCAAATACGGAAATACGTACAGTAGAGCTAAAAAATACAATTATACAGGCGAAATTGTTTTCGGTCGCAAGTACATCCCACACAGTCAGTCCCCGCTAAACGTTTCCGTTCGTATGTACATCCCACACAGTCACTCCAAGGAAAACTTTTCCGTTCACAGGTACATCACACACAATTTTTCCCGTTAAATCGTTTGTGATAGCGTTGCCATTGCACACTAACAATTTTATCATTTGCGTTATTGAATGCATCACACACGGTCCGTAGAAGAAACTGTGTGGAAAAGGTTATCCATCACACACAGTTTTTATGTGGTAAACGTTTGCGCAAGGTGGCCTAACGCAAACAGTTTTCAAGAGAAAGTCGTGTGTGATTGTTCATTGATCCAACACGGTTTATTCCTAGAAACTGTGTGCGTTGTCTGAGGTCATCGCCCACGGTATTTTCTCAATAACCGTTTGCAATAGCAAAACCCAATTAGCAGGCTAATTCATCATTAGTAGGCTAATTGCCCTATTATTAATAATTCATTTATTAATCTAATTGACATTCATATTGAGTACATAATATATTTCATTTCCATATTAAGTAAGGAGAATTTCATAATCGAAATACATCAGAGTGCAACATGATATAGCTTCAGCACTCAGCTACCCCATTACACAACTGCACCAGCACCAAGTTTCACATGCAACATCTAGAACATTTCGAAATTAGCACCATAGAAGGTATATAGACAGATGCATCTCATCTGGAAAACTACTGAAGCGGAAGGTGAATATTGAGCCTTCATTCATGTTGAAGGTCTTTGCAACTTTAGGCCAGTGCCTGTGGATGATTGACCATCCGTCCTTCATCCTCTTCAGGAACACTTCAATATTGAACGGTGGGTGTTGTATGAAAACCTTCCTCGCCTCCTGACCATAGAGGTGGTTTGAGAGGTAATCATCAATGAACTGCTTTGGAAAGGCCTGAAAACAAGGATGTGCATAAATATCTTCTCTATATTGGAAATGGGGCAAAGGAATAAAAAAAAGGCAAGGTATAATAGTTAGTACCATCTTGTAGTGAACTGATGTCTTGTTCATTGTGCAGGCAAAGATCTTGTTGTTTTTGTCGCTAATTTCTTTATCCTAACAATCTTTCTGGGTTTCTTGATTTGATTGACATTCATGGACAACTCATTTCCCCATATGCAAAAAGGGTCGAACTGTGGGTCAAAACCTCTGACAGTAGGACCTACATGTGCAAGACCAAATTGTTAAGAACCTAAATATTAGAATGGTTCCTGCAATTGCACAATAATGTGCTATTAGACAACGGACCATGCATGTGCTAACCTCGATTGTAAACCTCAGTGCTTCCCATTGTTTCCCTGCAACACATATAAGGTAGTTAGTCATCAGGTTAAGTAAGGGCTCGCATGTTATCAGTAAAATATGTTGATGAAAAAAAGCACATTGCATATTCATCAGATTAATTCAAGCCACATGGAAAACCCATTTATCCAAACCAAGCATGATTAAGACTAGGAAATATAGCACTTGTATATGTTTCTCATGTATTAAGTGCAGCCAAATTCGATTTATTCCTCACATGCACAACAATACAAAATTCTGCCCACGACAATTGGACATCGTATTGCATAATTGAACCAAGCAGTTAACTATACACCACAACAAATGAACCAAACATTAACTGAGCACCACATTGCACAATATAACATACTCCTAATAGAAGATTAGAAAGTTAACCAAACCAAGCATGCTTAACAACTTGGAAATATAGCAATTGTATTTGTTTCTCATGTATTTACTACAACCAAATTCAATTTATTCCTCACATGGTATACAATAACAGAATGCACCCACAACTATTGAACATCGCATTGCAGAATTGAACCAAACAGTTAACTAAACACCACAACACAAATGAACCAAACGTTAACTTAGCACTACAGTGCACAATGTATAACCAAACCAAGCATGCTTGACAACTTGGAAATATAGCAATTGTATTTGTTTCTCATGTATTTTGTAAAGACAAATTCGATTTATTTCTCACATGGAAGACAATACAAAATTGCAGCCTGAAGAATTGAACATCGCATTTGCAGAATTGAACCAAATAGTTAATTGAAGACGACAACTAATTAACAAAACAGTTAATAAGTGAGCACCACACTGCATGACATATAGAACATATACACTAGAGCAATAGATTTCATGGTAAAATTAGATAGCACAATTCACTAGAATTTGTGAAGGAAAGGCAGGAGCAGCACACGCAACGGGTAAACCGAGCATGCTTAACCGGCGTAGCTAGCAAATGGCGAGGTGCTCATCCAAGATCTGGGGGTCGGCACGAATGGCAGCCATCGCGACCTCATCCGCGCTGCCAAATGCTCCTTGAGATCCTGGCTATACTGCGTGCACCATGGCTTAGGGCGGCGCTTATTTGGTGGAGGGGTTGGTGATTTGGGTGGAGGTGTCGCGCTCGCGCCGGCGGTTGGGGCATGTGGGATGTGGAAGGAGGAGGAGGATGGGGGTCAGGTGTGGATTACCTGCTTGGATAGACGAGGCCGAGCAGCGTGAAGGAGGGTTGCCGGCCAGGAGGCGGCGTTGCAAACAAGGAGTGAAGGTTTCAACTTGGAAAGGAAGGCGGAAACAGGGGAAATGTGGCTTTTGGTAAGGGGGAGGGGCGGGGAGGTAGATATTTCCGAGGAAGCCGAAAATTTGGAATCGCTTCAGCGAAAAAACTGGCATGCAAAGTGTCATCAGACATGGTCCCTTATTCAGAACTGTGTACGATATGTGAACATCACAAACGATTCAGATAGCTTAACCCGTGTGTGATGAGTTTGAACGTCAAAAATTTTGGTTCGAATTTCCCTGGTTACAGTGGTCATCCACGTCATTGCATAATTTGGGTACACAAAGGAGACTACAGCACACCCACACTTCTTAATCGAGCAAGTTCAGCAATTAAACAGAGCTAGCTGACCTAAACATTACTCTAACAAATTAAAGACCGGCGCTCTTAATTAAACAAAACAAAGAGTACTACTACGGCTGGTGCTCATCGATCTCTGCCGCCGCCTCCATGTCTAGCTCGCGCCCGACGGTCTCCTGGGGAAGGGGCTCCATGGCATCCATCGCACCATCCGCGTCCGCCATCTCTTTGGAAAAGGCCGCCACGAGCTGGGGGTGGGCGGCCGCGATCTGGGCTTGGACGGGCTCCGTCGTTGCAAGGTATGTGGCGGAGGAACGGACGGCTGCTCGAAGGCTCTCGGCAATTGCCAACTCTTCGGCCGTAGGTTGCCGACTGTTGTCAGAGAAGCTTCATTTGATTTGTGCAGTGACCGCCATGAGCTGGGCGTGGGCGGCCTCGACATGGTCGTGGGCGGCCTCCATCAGGGCTAAGGCCGCCGCTACGGAACGTACAGCTGCTCTGCCGCTCTCGCCAGTTGCTATCCCCGAGGCAGATGTTGCTGCCGCCACCTGAGAAGCAACAACGGCCGTTTGGGCTGCCTTGGCCGCCCTGTCGCAGATTGCGGCCGCGCTCATGCACCTTGTTAGCACGTGCATGGCGGCTGCCGCCGCGAGTGGGCCACCGAAGTTGCCCTCATGACGCGGGTCCACGTGCCCATCTTTCACCGACGATGATTGAACAGTGAAATGATATTTGGGGAGCGAGCTAGTGTGCTTGAGACGCCGGCTGTGGACTGTAGCCGACGCACCTTCTCGCGTAAGCCATAGGCGTACTATACACCGACTGTGCTCCAGGATATTTTGTGTTGCATCTCACACGTTTGGTGATAATAAACTGTGTGGGATCTACTTGATTTTTCATCTTGATTTGAATTACATAATGGGGTCACAACGGCAATGGACGGTGTTTGAATTGCTAGACCTTTTATCTGCAATGAACATGCAACTATATGTGTGTCGTAAAAGAATTGGAATTATTCAGGGTTCATTTAAACATTTTATACATTAAATTGGTTTTCTAGCCATTTTAGGTGCACAATTCAAAATTAAACTACATGCACATGCTCCGGTGCACCAACATGGGTTGTAAAATCATATATGTGTCCATGGGTTTATGCTTATGTCCCATGCAAGAAATGGGGATGAAATTCGAACACCACGGCACCGTGGCTCTCCGGCAAACGTCGACGTACTTGCTTTTGTAATTCTAGTAAATCCAAAATAAGTCCAAAATTCATGAAACTTGGCATGCTATCATGGAGCGGCATCAACATGTCGTGGTAAATTTTTTGTCCCATTTGGGGCAGGTTTGGGTATATGCTTCTCACAAACCAGGGCTTCTCACAACAAGCATGATGGTTTTGATAGGGAACGTCCCACATTTGGGGATGAAACGATATCCATTGCCTCTTATTGCTTTCAAAAAATTTCTCGTGTCAACATAGAACAACAGGAGTGTTGTGTCAATTTTTGTGATTTTCGGGGTTCGTTTGGACATTTTTATGCGTTAACTGAGTTTTCAATGCATTCATGTGCATAATTCAAATTTGAACTACATGCACATGCTCTAATGCATATAAATTGGTTGAAAATTCAAATATGTGTTCTTGGTTGCATGCTTAGGTCCCATGCAAGAAATGGGAATGAATGTCAAACACCCTGCCACCGTCACTAGGCCGCAAACATTGAGGTACCTGGTTTTTAAATTCTAGTAAATCCAAAACTCGTCTGAAATTCATGAAACTTGGCATGCTATCATGGAGCGGCATCAACATGCCGTGGTAAATTTTTTGTCCCATTTGGGGCAGGTTTGGGCATATGCTTCTCACAAACCAAAGCTTCTCACAAACCAGAGCTTCTCACAACAAGCATGATGGTTTCGGTAGGGAACGTCCCACCTTTGGGGACGAAACGATATCCATTGCCTCTTATTGCTTCAAAAAAAATTCTCGTGTCAACATAGAACAACAGGAGTGTTGTGTCAATTGTTGTGATTTTTTGGGGTTCGTTTGGACATTTTTATGCATTAATAGAGTTTTCAATGCATTTATGTGCATAATTCAAATTTGAACTACATGCACATGCTCCAGTGCATATAAACTGGTTGAAAAAAATCAAATCTGTGTCCTTGGGTGCATGCTTAGGTCCATGCAAGAAATGGGAATGAATTTCAAACACCAGGGCACCGTTGATTACCGGCAAAATGTTGAGATACTTTATTTTTAAATTCTTGTAAATCCAAAGCTCGTCTGTAATTCAGGAAACTTGGCATGCTGTCATGGAGCGGCATCAACATGTCGTGGTAAATTTTTGGTCCCATTTGGGGCAGGTTTGGGGATATGCTTCTCACAAACCAGAGCTTCTCACAACAAGCCCGATGGTTTCGGTAGGGAATGTTTCACCTTTCTCGACGAAACGATATCCATTGCCTCTTCTCGATTTCAATTTTTTTCCTAGTGTCAACATAGAACAACAGGAGTGTTGTGTCAATATTTGGGATTTTTCGGGGTTTGTCTGGACATTTTTATGCATTAATTAAGTTTTCAATGCATTTATGTGCATAATTCAAATTTGAACTACATGCACATGCTCTAATGCATATAAATTGGTTGAAAATTTAAATCTGTGTCCTTGGTTGCATGCTTAGGTCCCATGCAAGAAATGGGAATGAATGTCAAACACCCTGCCACCGTCACTCGGCCGCAAACATTGAGATACCTGGTTTTTAAATTACAGTAAATCCAAAACTCGTTTGAAATCCATGAAACTTGGCATGCTATCATGGAGCGGCATCAACATGCCGTGGTAAATTTTTTGTGCCATTTGGGGCAGGTTTGGGTATATGCTTCTCACAAACCAGAGCTTCTCACAACAAGCATGATGGTTTCGATAGGGAACGCCCCACATTTGGGGATGAAACGATATCCATTGCCTCTTATTGCTTTCAAAAAATTTCTCGTGTCAACATAGAACAACAGGAGTGTTGTGTCAATTTTTGTGATTTTCGGGGTTCGTTTGGACATTTTTATGCGTTAACTGAGTTTTCAATGCATTCATGTGCATAATTCAAATTTGAACTACATGCACATGCTCTAATGCATATAAATTGGTTGAAAATTCAAATATGTGTTCTTGGTTGCATGCTTAGGTCCCATGCAAGAAATGGGAATGAATGTCAAACACCCTGCCACCGTCACTAGGCCGCAAACATTGAGATAGCTGGTTTTTAAATTCTAGTAAATCCAAAACTCGTCTGAAATTCATGAAACTTGGCATGCTATCATGGAGCGGCATCAACATGCCGTGGTAAATTTTTTGTCCCATTTGGGGCAGGTTTGGGCATATGCTTCTCACAAACCAAAGCTTCTCACAAACCAAAGCTTCTCACAAACCAGAGCTTCTCACAACAAGCATGATGGTTTCGGTAGGGAACGTCCCACCTTTGGGGACGAAACGATATCCATTGCCTCTTATTGCTTTCAAAAAAATTCTCGTGTCAACATAGAACAACAGGAGTGTTGTGTCAATTGTTGTGATTTTTTGGGGTTCGTTTGGACATTTTTATGCATTAATAGAGTTTTCAATGCATTTATGTGCATAATTCAAATTTGAACTACATGCACATGCTCCAGTGCATATAAACTGGTTGAAAAAATCAAATATGTGTCCTTGGGTGCATGCTTAGGTCCATGCAAGAAATGGGAATGAATTTCAAACACCAGGGCACCGTTGATTACCGGCAAAATGTTGAGATACTTTATTTTTAAATTCTAGTAAATCCAAAGCTCGTCTGTAATTCAGGAAACTTGGCATGCTGTCATGGAGCGGCATCAACATGTCGTGGTAAATTTTTGGTCCCATTTGGGGCAGGTTTGGGGATATGCTTCTCACAAACCAGAGCTTCTCACAACAAGCCCGATGGTTTCGGTAGGGAATGTTTCACCTTTCTCGACGAAACGATATCCATTGCCTCTTCTCGATTTCAATTTTTTTCCTAGTGTCAACATAGAACAACAGGAGTGTTGTGTCAATATTTGGGATTTTTCGGGGTTTGTCTGGACATTTTTATGCATTAATTAAGTTTTCAATGCATTTATGTGCATAATTCAAATTTGAACTACATGCACATGCTCTAATGCATATAAATTGGTTGAAAATTTAAATCTGTGTCCTTGGTTGCATGCTTAGGTCCCATGCAAGAAATGGGAATGAATGTCAAACACCCTGCCACCGTCACTCGGCCGCAAACATTGAGATACCTGGTTTTTAAATTACAGTAAATCCAAAACTCGTTTGAAATCCATGAAACTTGGCATGCTATCATGGAGCGGCATCAACATGCCGTGGTAAATTTTTTGTGCCATTTGGGGCAGGTTTGGGTATATGCTTCTCACAAACCAGAGCTTCTCACAACAAGCATGATGGTTTCGATAGGGAACGCCCCACATTTGGGGATGAAACGATATCCATTGCCTCTTATTGCTTTCAAAAAATTTCTCGTGTCAACATAGAACAACAGGAGTGTTGTGTCAATTTTTTTGATTTTCGGGGTTCGTTTGGACATTTTTATGCGTTAACTGAGTTTTCAATGCATTCATGTGCATAATTCAAATTTGAACTACATGCACATGCTCTAATGCATATAAATTGGTTGAAAAATTCAAATATGTGTTCTTGGTTGCATGCTTAGGTCCCATGCAGGAAATGGGAATGAATGTCAAACACCCTGCCACCGTCACTAGGCCGCAAACATTGAGATAGCTGGTTTTTAAATTCTAGTAAATCCAAAACTCGTCTGAAATTCATGAAACTTGGCATGCTATCATGGAGCGGCATCAACATGCCGTGGTAAATTTTTTGTCCCATTTGGGGCAGGTTTGGGCATATGCTTCTCACAAACCAAAGCTTCTCACAAACCAGAGCTTCTCACAACAAGCATGATGGTTTCGGTAGGGAACGTCCCACCTTTGGGGACGAAACAATATCCATTGCCTCATTGCTTTCAAAAAAATTCTCGTGTCAACATAGAACAACAGGAGTGTTGTGTCAATTGTTGTGATTTTTTGGGGTTCGTTTGGACATTTTTATGCATTAATAGAGTTTTCAATGCATTTATGTGCATAATTCAAATTTGAACTACATGCACATGCTCCAGTGCATATAAACTGGTTGAAAAAAATCAAATCTGTGTCCTTGGGTGCATGCTTAGGTCCATGCAAGAAATGGGAATGAATTTCAAACACCAGGGCACCGTTGATTACCGGCAAAATGTTGAGATACTTTATTTTTAAATTCTAGTAAATCCAAAGCTCGTCTGTAATTCAGGAAACTTGGCATGCTGTCATGGAGCGGCATCAACATGTCGTGGTAAATTTTTGGTCCCATTTGGGGCAGGTTTGGGGATATGCTTCTCACAAACCAGAGCTTCTCACAACAAGCCCGATGGTTTCGGTAGGGAATGTTTCACCTTTCTCGACGAAACGATATCCATTGCCTCTTCTCGATTTCAATTTTTTTCCTAGTGTCAACATAGAACAACAGGAGTGTTGTGTCAATATTTGGGATTTTTCGGGGTTTGTCTGGACATTTTTATGCATTAATTAAGTTTTCAATGCATTTATGTGCATAATTCAAATTTGAACTACATGCACATGCTCTAATGCATATAAATTGGTTGAAAATTTAAATCTGTGTCCTTGGTTGCATGCTTAGGTCCCATGCAAGAAATGGGAATGAATGTCAAACACCCTGCCACCGTCACTCGGCCGCAAACATTGAGATACCTGGTTTTTAAATTACAGTAAATCCAAAACTCGTTTGAAATCCATGAAACTTGGCATGCTATCATGGAGCGGCATCAACATGCCGTGGTAAATTTTTTGTGCCATTTGGGGCAGGTTTGGGTATATGCTTCTCACAAACCAGAGCTTCTCACAACAAGCATGATGGTTTCGATAGGGAACGCCCCACATTTGGGGATGAAACGATATCCATTGCCTCTTATTGCTTTCAAAAAATTTCTCGTGTCAACATAGAACAACAGGAGTGTTGTGTCAATTTTTTTGATTTTCGGGGTTCGTTTGGACATTTTTATGCGTTAACTGAGTTTTCAATGCATTCATGTGCATAATTCAAATTTGAACTACATGCACATGCTCTAATGCATATAAATTGGTTGAAAAATTCAAATATGTGTTCTTGGTTGCATGCTTAGGTCCCATGCAGGAAATGGGAATGAATGTCAAACACCCTGCCACCGTCACTAGGCCGCAAACATTGAGATAGCTGGTTTTTAAATTCTAGTAAATCCAAAACTCGTCTGAAATTCATGAAACTTGGCATGCTATCATGGAGCGGCATCAACATGCCGTGGTAAATTTTTTGTCCCATTTGGGGCAGGTTTGGGCATATGCTTCTCACAAACCAAAGCTTCTCACAAACCAGAGCTTCTCACAACAAGCATGATGGTTTCGGTAGGGAACGTCCCACCTTTGGGGACGAAACAATATCCATTGCCTCATTGCTTTCAAAAAAATTCTCGTGTCAACATAGAACAACAGGAGTGTTGTGTCAATTGTTGTGATTTTTTGGGGTTCGTTTGGACATTTTTATGCATTAACAGAGTTTTCAATGCATTTATGTGCATAATTCAAATTTGAACTACATGCACATGCTCCAGTGCATATAAACTGGTTGAAAAAATCAAATATGTGTCCTTGGGTGCATGCTTAGGTCCATGCAAGAAATGGGAATGAATTTCAAACACCAGGGCACTATTGAGTGCTGGCAAAATGTTGAGATACTTTATTTTTAAATTCTAGTAAATCCAAAGCTCGTCTGTAATTCAGGAAACTTGGCATGCTGTCATGGAGCGGCATCAACATGTCGTGGTAAATTTTTTGTCCCATTTGGGGCAGGTTTGGGGATATGCTTCTCACAAACCAGAGCTTCTCACAAAAAATTTCTCGTGTCAACATAGAACAACAGGAGTGTTGTGTCAATTTTTGTGATTTTTCGGGGTTCGTTTGGACATTTTTATGCATTAACTGAGTTTTCAATGCATTTATGTGCATAATTCAAATTTGAACTACATGCACATGCTCCAGTGCATATAAATTGGTTGAAAAATCAAATCTGTGTCCTTGGGTGCATGCTTAGGTCCCATGCAAGAAATGGGAATGAATTTCAAACACCAGGGCAGTGTTGAGTGCTGGCAAAACGTTGAGATACTTTATTTTCAAATTCTAGTAAATCCAAAACTCGTCTGAAATTCATGAAACTTGGCATGCTATAATGGAATGGCACTTGACATGCTGTGGTATTTTTCGTGTCCATTTTGAGAGAAGGCACACTCGAATAATGACAGCCAACAAAGGCATTTTGAAAGAATAGCTGCCACGTTAATATCTCAAATGTTTGTACAATTTAAACCGTGTGCGTTCTCTTAACCATTCACGTGACGCCATGTGTCTTGGTTTTAATGGTTGTAGGAGGTGTCGTGCGGACAAGTGCTTGATCTCGACTGAACAGGAGGCGTGCGAGCGCAGTCCGGTGCGCAGGCTGACCGAGAGGCGTGTGATAACCCACAAGTATAGGGGATCGCAACAGTTTTCGAGGGTAGAGTATTCAACCCAAATTTATAGATTCGACACAAGGGGAGCCAAAGAATATTTGAAGGTATTAGCAGCTGAGTTGTCAATTCAACCACACCTGGAGATTAATTATCTGTAGCAAAGTAGTTTGATAGTTTTGATAGTAGTGATAGCAGCAACGGCAACAGTAACAGTGATAGCAGTAATTTTGTAGCAAGTGTAATAGTGATGATAGCAATAGTAACGCAACAAAATCAATATAAATAAATTCGTAGGCATCGGATCGGTGACTTGTTGGATGATATTCATCATGTGACAGTTATAACCTAGGGCGATACGGCACTAGCTCCAGTTCATCGATATAATGTAGGCATGTATTCCGTAAATAGTCATACATGCTTTATTAAAAGAACTTGCATGACATCTTTTGTCCTACCCTCCCGTGGCAGCGGGGTCCATATTGGAAACTAAGGGATATTAAGGCCTCCTTTTAATAGAGAACCGGAACAAAGCATTAACACATAGTGAATGCATGAACTCCTCAAACTACGGTCATCACCGGGAGTGGGCCCGGTTGTTGTCACTCCGGGGTTGCCGGGTCATAACACGTAGTAGGTGACTATAACTTGCAAGATCGGATCGAAAACATGGATATAATTATGAATTCACAAACGGTTCATATCTGAGTTCATGGCACCTGGGCCCAAAGTGACAAGCATTAAGCATAGAAAGTCATAGCAACATCAATCTAAGAACATAGTGGATACTAGGGATCAGGACCTAACAAAACTAACTCGATTACATGATGAATCTCATCCAACTCCTCACCGACCAGCGAGCCTACGAAGGAATTACTCACTCCCGGTGGGGAGCATCATGGAATTGGCGATGGAGATAGGTTGGTGATGACGAAGAACAAAGACCCCCCTCTCCGGAGCCCCGGACGAACTCCAGATCTTCCCTCCCGAGGAAGAACAGGGCTTGGCGGCGGCTCCGTCTCGTGGAACGCGATAATTCTTTCTCCCTAATTTTTTACTGGAATAATGTGATTTTATAGTATCAGGGGGATCGTCTGCGGGGCCACCAGGTGGGTACAACCCACCTGGGCGCGCCAGGAGAGGGGCGCGCCCTGGTGGGTTGTGCCCACCCAGGTGCCCCTCTCCGGCAGGTCTTGGCTCCAGAAATTCTTATTATTGATATAAAAAAACCTCGCAAAGTTTCTTTCCATTCCGAGAACTTTTATTTCTGCACAAAAACAACACCATGGTAGTTCTACTGAAAACAGCGTCAGTCCGGGGTTAGTTTCATTCAAATCATGCAAATTATTGTCCAAAACAAGAGGAAAAGCGTGAGAAAAAGTAGATACGTTGGAGACGTATCAACTCCCCCAAGCTTAAACCTTTGCTTGTCCTCAAGCAATTCATTTGATAAACTAAAAGTGAGAAAGAAAAACTTTTACGATCCCTTTTGCTCTTGTTTGCATAAATAAGCTTAAACAGCACCCAGGTTTTCATCCAACATTATAACTAACCATGTCGACAATAACACTTAAAGATTATATTAACTCATATCAATGACATAATCAGCTAGCGAGCGATAATAAGAGATCTCAAACAGCAACACATTGTCAAAACAACCATGATATAATATGACAATAGTGATATCTCGCTAGCCCTTTCTGAGACCGCAAAGCATAAATGTAGAGCACCTCCAAAGTTCAAGTAGCGACTAAACATTGTAATTCATGGTAGAAAAGATCCAGTCATGATGCACCCAACATTAGCTACACACAATGCATAAATCATGACAGCTGTGCTCTCTCAGTTTCTAGCGTTTGTTTTAGAAGGTGATGACACAACATAAAAGTAGATAGAAAGTCCCTTCGCAGAGGGAAGCAGTGATTTGCAGAGGTGCCAGAGCTCAATTTTTAAAACAGAGATAAATGATATTTTGAGACATGCACCCTTCTTATTCACTTCACGACCATCAGTTATCAACATCTTCCATGCTAAGCACGCTAGTGGTGGTTCCCAAGCGATAAAAGTAAAGTTTTACTCCCCCTCCACCATCAATCACACTCCACGGCTTGTCCGAAACAATGGGTGCCGTCCATACCAACATCAGTCCCAGGGGAGTTTTGTTTAATTATTTGCATTTTTTAGTTCGGGACTGGGAATCCCTATTACCGCCCATTTTCTCATGCGATGGCGAGTGAATGAACACTCGACCTGAGAATAACCCGCTTAGCATGGAAGATATCGACCACCTCCTGTCGTTCCATGAACGATCCAGGCACACAAAAAGGATAAATTTTTAGAAGTTTTTAGAGGTGGCACATGCAAATTTACTTAGGACGGCAGGGTAATACCGCATATAGGTAGGTATGGTGGACTCATCTGGAATAACTTTGAGTTCAAGGTTTTTGATGTACAAGCAGAATTCCCACTTAGTACAGGCGAAGGCTAGCAATTAAGATTGAGAAGCGGCCAGCTAGAGAGCAACAACGATCATAACCAGGCATTATGCATAAGTAACATTGGACACTAGCATGAGTAGGATACGAACACCATGAACATAAATATCATAAAGGTTATGTTGGTTTTGATTCAACTACATGCATGAACATGTACCAAGTCAAGCCACTCGAACATTCAGAGGAGGATACCATATCATCATACTACATCACAATCATTTTAACGCTATGTTGATATCCAAGATAAATCATTATCCACTCCTAGCTACTTATGCATGGCATGAGAAACTATAATCTCTAATTGTCATTGCAAACATGTTTAATCATAATGGGCTGCATCATGGATACTAGGTTAAACATATTTACACAAACAGAACAAGTCGAGTTCATACCAGTTTCTCTTTGCCACGTCCAGTTCATCGAATATCGTCATTATTGCCTTTCATTTGCACGACCGAATGATATGGAAATAATAATAGTGCAAGAATGCCATGGACTAAGCTGGAATCTGCAAAACATTTTATTCAATAGGAGAAGACAAGGTAAAATGTGCTCTTTATTAGTTCAACAATTATTCATAAGAGAGCCACTCAACATTTTCATCGTGGTCTTCTCCTCGGTAAGACTCGAATAAAAAGAAAAGAAATTCAGAGAAACACACCGAAATATTTTTGGATTTTTTGGTTTTCTTGAACAAGTAAATAAAAGGGAAAAGCAAAAACGAGAAAAACTATTTACACGGGAAAGCTCCCAACAAGCAAAAGAAGAACAAGGAAATCTTTTTGGGTTTTCTTTTTAGTACTACTACTAAGCATGCATAGAAAGTAAATTACTACAATTTTGGTTTTTCTAAAGTTTTTCGAACACACAAGAAGAAAGCAAGAAAATAAATCTAGGCATGGATGATACAATGAAAAAGTGTGAACACCGACAAATAGAATGGTATGTGAACATGAATATAATGTCGGTGAGAAACACGTACTCCCCCAAGCTTAGGCTTTTGGCCTAACTTGGTAATCGATCAGTAGCCTGGAGGGTAGTAGTCGGCGTGGTAGCTCACAGAGGCTCTTGGTGCGGATGCCTCAGCACGCCGTGCCGCCATCACTGTTGCATTATGAGCTCGGGCCTCGCTCTTAAGAACAAAATATCTTCCCTTGCTGTGATAATCAAAGAGAGCAGGCGTAGGCAAATATGTGTCCACAACATGTGATTGGTTAAACAACAAATTATAAGTGAAGTTATCAGCCCTTCCCTTGAGAATCTTATGCTCTTTTAAGGCATCAAAATCTAAATACCGAGTGGGTAGGATAGGATCAAAGGGCAAAGGTGAAACACCCAGTCCTCGTGCTAGACGTGTGGCATAAATTCCACCATAGAACCAGCCACTTTTGGCGTTATGCTGAAGTCTACATGCAACAATCGCTCCAAGGTTATAATTCCTTTCACCAGTGAGAGCGGTGTGAATGAGGCTCAAGTCCGGCGCACAAAGTATGCTACAGTCTTGCTTGCCTACTATGCATTTCCCATTAAATAATGCAAAGTACTGAATTGCGGGAAAGTGAATGCTCTCTATTCTTCCTTGTCTCACTCCTCTATTTTCACCGTAACAAACGCTAGTCAAGAAAGACTCGAACTCAGCCTTTGGCGGCTCATCAAGCGAACCCCAAAATGGAAGTTTGCAATGGTAAGAAAAGTTCTCCAGTGGAATAGTAAATGGATTATCATAAAGCCTAAACGACACCCTAGACTCACGTGGAAAACATTTAAATTCTTTAACAAAAGATTCAGTGAGAAGTTGGTGTTGTTCACACTTATCTGAAAGGTAGGGACCGAGACCGGCATTGTGAACATATTGCTCAAATTCCTCCTTGATGTCCATCCGCACCATATATTCATCGCAAGGCCATAAGCATGTTTTGGTGGCGGCATCTCGCGTGGAACTTTCACTTGGTTCAACATAAGACCGGCGAGCAGAACTGTCACTAGAAGATGCCCCCGAGGATCGTCTCCTCGAAGAACTCCTTCCAAATAGGCTCATCACGTCCGCGTACAATTTTCTGAAAATAAAAATTTTGGGGTGACAAAAATTTGTCAACAAAACTTTATAAAATTGATAGCAACTACTCATAGGGATACATAGAGGCCATAGCAAGCATTCAAACTACTTAGAACACTAAGAATTCAACATGCAAGCTCATCTACAATAGCACCAAGAGTAGCTAATTATTCAAAGTATAAACCACTAAAGCAAAAACTAATTGGACAAATGGTGGAGTCACATACCAAGCAACAATCCCCCGAAACAGTTTCAGAAACGGAGCTTCGAGCAAAGAGATCGAAATCCACAGGTTTGAGCTCAAGAACACGGGAGAGAGAACAATGGGGATTTTTTCTAGAGGTAAGTGATGATGTGGGCTAAAGAGATAAGTGAGGGGGCCCACATGGGGACCACAACCCACCAGGGCACGCCTAGGGGTCCTTGCGCGCCCAGGTGGGTTGTGCCCACCTAGTGCACCTCCCTTTGGTATTATTTGCACCAAAAATTCAGAAATATTCAGGAAAAAATCGTATAAAATTTTCAGGGCATTCTAAGAACTTTTATTTTTGGGTTATTTTTTTATTGCACGGGAAATTCAGAAAACAGACAAATCATGGCATTTTATTTTATTTAACTAATAAAAATAGAAAACAAAAGGTAGGGACAGAAGGTAGTGATTACTAAATTCATCAACTTCATACAGCTCAAAAATGATACATTAATAAGGTTGATCAGGTCTTATTAACAACCACTTTCGATTAGCATGAAGCTGAAGAACTTTCGTAAATCACTAAGTTACCTCAATGGGTATTTGCATCTCCCCAACAATAAGCATTTCATATTTATTTTTGATAGTAGGTAGAGGTATTTGAAAACGTCCAATAGTGATTGTCGGAGATTTTTCAATAACATTAATACTATTCACTTGGAATTGTTTCTTCGGAAAGTGCACCGTATGCTCATTACCATTAATATGAAAAGTGACCTTGCTTTTATTGCAATCAATAACAGCCCTGCAGTGTTCAAGAAGGGTCTACCAAGGATAATCGACATGTTGTCGTCCTCGAGCATCTCAAGTATAACAAAGTCAGTCAGAATAGTAACATTAGCAACAACAACGGGCACATCCTCACAGATACCGATAGGTATGGCAGTGGACTTGTCAGCCATTTGCAAAGATATTTCAGTAGGAGTGAGTTTATTCAAGTCAAGTCTTTTATATAAAGAGAAAGGCATAACACTAACACCAGCTCCTAAATCACACAAAGCAGTTTTCACATAATTCTTTTTGATAGAGCAAGGTATAGTTGGTATTCCCAGATCTCCAAGTTTTTTAGGTATTCCATCTTTGAAAGTATAATTAGCAAGCATAGTCGAGATTTCAGCTTCCAGTATTTTTCTCTTATTTGTGATGATGTCTTTCATATACTTTGCATAAGGAGGCATTTTCAAGATATCAGTCAAGCGAGTACGCAAAAAGACTGGCCTCAGCATTTCAGCAAAGCGTTCAAATTCTTCATCATCATTCTTTTTAGTTGACTTGGGTGGAAAAGGCATAGGTTTTTGAACCCACGGTTCTCTTTCTTTACCGTGTTTTCTAGCAATGAAGTCTCTTTTATCATATCTTTTATTCTTAGGTTGTGGGTTATCAAGATCAACAGGTGGTTCTATTTCAACATCATTATCTGGTTCCTTTTCATTTGGTTGAGTGTCTTCATGAACCTCATCATTATCCTTTTCATTATCACTAGATGGATGTTCATTGCCAGATTGAGTTTCAACATCTGAGATAGAAGTTTCATTTTCATTATCAAGAGGTTTTTCTATTTCAGGTTCACTAGAAGTGTGCAAAGTCCTATCATTTTTCTTCTTCTTATTCTTTTTAGGAGGACTAGGTGCATTAGTGTTGTTTCTTTGTGAGTCTTGTTCAATTCTTTTTGGGTGTCCCTCAGGATAAAGTGGTTCCTGGGTCATTTTACCTCCTGTAGTTGCAACTATAACAGCAAAATCATGCATATTATTATTCATTTCATCAAGTAATTCTCTTTGAGATTTAGCAACTTGTTCTAGCAGGGTTTGAACCATAGAAGCATGTTTTCCAACACCTCTAACATCATTTGAAATTCTAAATAACAAGTCACTCAAGCGAGCAATCATATCAGAATTATATTTTAATTGTTTCATAACATTTGCATTGAAGTGGTCTTGTTTTCTAATGTAGTTTTCAAACTCATAAAGGCATTGGCTAGGATGCATATTGTGAGGATTGTCATTTCATTGAACTTCATAAGAGAATTTACCTCTACCACCTTAGGCAGTGGTGGTGTATTAAGCCCATGTATTTCTTCAATAGGAGGTAAGTTTTTAACATCCCCAGCTTTAATACCTTTTTCATTCATAGATTTCTTTGCCTCTTGCATATCTTCAGGACTGAGATATAATATACCCCTCTTCTTCGGAGTGGGTTTAGGCAGTGGTTCAGGAAGAGTCCAATCATCATAATTTTTCAATATGTTATTCAATAATTCTTCAACTTGAGCAATAGTCCATTTCCCTGAAAACACAACCAACACAACTATCTAGGAAGTCCCTAGAAGCATCGATTAGTCCATTATAGAAGATATCAAGTATTTCATTTTTCTTAAGAGGATGATCAGGCAAAGCATTAAGTAATTGGCAAAGCCTCCCCCAAACTTGTGGGAGACTCTCTTCTTTAGTTTGAACAAAGTTAAATATTTCCTATAAGGCGGCTTGTTTCTTATGAGCAGGAAAATATTTTTCAGAGAAGTAATAAATCATATCCTGGGGACTACGCACACAACCAGGAGCAAGAGTATTGTACCAAGCTTTAGCATCACCCTTTAATGAGAAAGGAAATAATTTGAGAATAAAGTAATAGCGAGTTTTCTCATCATGAATAAAAAGGGTGGCTATATCATTCAACTTAGTAAGATGTGCCACAACAGTTTCAGTTTCATAACCATGGAAAGGATCAGATTCAACCAAAGTAATTAACTCTGGGTCGACAGAGAATTCATAATCCTTATCATCAATAAAGATAGGTGAAGTAGCAAATTTAGGATCACATTTCATTCTAGAATTCAGAGATTTTTCCTTATACTTGCATAGTAATTTCTCTAGATCATCTCTATCCTTACAAGCAAGAATATCTCTAGTTGTCTCTTCATTCATAACATAACCTTCCGGTACCTTAGGAAATTCATATCTAGGAAGGCTAGTTCTAGCAGGTGTTTCAGTTTCAAGCTCATCATCAGATTCAACAACATCATGTTGTATTACTCTAGCAATTTGTTCATCAAGAAATTCACCAAGTGGCACATCATCATCATCAAGCAAGGTACTAGCATCATCATCAAGCAAGGTACTAGCATCATCATAAGCATCATTCATATCAGAAGTAGCATCATCAATAACTTGCGACATATTAGAATTGATAGCATGTGGTGGTGTTGCAAGTTTACTCATAACAGAGGGTGAATCTAAAGCAGAACTGGATGGCAGTTCCTTACAGTAAACTTGTATGTTTGTGTTATGCACACCTCTCATGGGGCGGCTGTATATCCACTTATATAGATTACAATGCTTGATCATCAAGGAAGATCAAGAAGATCCCTGACCGAACCAGTACATATCTGGTAGGTGATCATATGCCTATACAAAACTATGTATACAAAAGGAATGTGTTAACATCCCCCCTCAATTTGTGCGTCGTATGGCAAGAGGCACAAACTGGACCGAAACTCAGAGAAGAGCTGCGACAAGAGCCCTTTTATCATAATGTCGGTGTACTGATGTGAAGATGGCACATGTAGAACCCGCACCTCGCCAAGGGACACCTTCTCACGAACAAAATGAATGTCGATCTCGATGTGTTTGGTACAACGTTGCTGGACTGGGTTGGATGCCATGTAGATGGTGCTAACATTATCACAGAAGACAATTAATGGTGGCAGTCGATAGGGGATGATGAAGCTCACCGAGAAGCTGCCGGATCCAACAACACTCGGCTATGACATGAGCAACAACACGGTACTCTACCTCAGCACTGGAACGAGATACCGTGGTCTGGCGTTTGGACGACCAAGAGACCAAAGTATCACCTAGATAGACACAATATCCAGAGGTCGAACGTCTGGTGTCGGGGCAGCCTGCCCAGTCAGCGTCAGAGTAAGCTGTGAGAGAGGTCGTCGAAGAGCGGGAGATGTGTAAGCTGAGGTCAAGGGTGCCCTTGATATACCGGAGTATACGCTTGACCAGGTGCAGATGCGGCTCGCGAGGTGCATGCATATAGAGACAAGCCTGTTGAACAGCGTGCGCGACGTCGGGTCGCGTGAGTGTCAAGTACTGTAGAGCTCCAGCATAGCTACGGTACTCGGTGGGATCAGTGAGAAGAGGACCATCTTGCGCCGAGAGCTTGCACTTGGCGTCAATGGGAGTAGCCGACGGATTACAATCTACCATGCCGGCACGCTGGAGGAGATCCAATGCATACTGTCGCTGTGAGAGCACCATACCAGACGCTGTTCGAGTGACAGCAATGCCGAGGAAGAATGATAAGGCGCCAAGATCCGTCATGGCAAACTCGGAGTGGAGCTGCTGAGTAAGGCGACGAAGTAGCTGATCTGTGGAGGCGGTGATCACAATGTCATCTACATATAGAAGAATGTAGGCGAGGTCATGACCACTCTTGTAGATGAACAGAGAGACATCCAACTTGGATGCGACAAATCCCAACCGGTGTGCAAAATGAGCAAAGCTTTGGTACCAAGCACGCGGAGCTTGCTTGAGACCGTAGAGCGATTTGTGGAGACGACATACATAGTTCGGGCAGCGAGCATGGACGAAGCCGGGAGGTTGCTGATAGTAAACCTCCTCGTCAAGATTGCCATGAAGAAAGGCGTTCTTGACGTCGAGCTGGTGAACCGGCCACGCCCGTGAAACGGCAAGGCTAGGACGATGCGTATCGTGGACGGCTTGACCATGGGGCTGAATGTCTCATCAAAATCGATGCCCGGCTGTTGAGAGTAGCCACGGACCATCCACCGAGCCTTGTAACGAGCAAGGCTTCCGTCAGAATGAAACTTATGCTTGAAGATCCATTTTCCTGAAACAACATGAGCACGAGAAGGTCGAGGAACAAGTGACCAAGTTCCGTTAGCAACAAGAGCACCAAATTCCTTGAGCATGGCACGACGCCAGTGAGGGTCATGGAGAGCACCCCGGTATGTTTTGGAATGGGAGATGGAGTGGGAGAGGGAGTGGAGTGTGATGCCGTGAGGTTTAGACAATCGGTGGGTTGGAAGAGCCCACGTTTAGCACGTGTGAGCATCGTGTGCATGTTACTCGGCAACGGCGGCCGGTGAATGATGACGGGCGGCGACAAGTCAGGAGACACGGAGGAAGGAGAGGAGGCCGTCCAGCCAGGTGGAGGGCTGGGCGAGTGCAAAGGCGGGCTGATGGGAGGTGGTGACGCCATGGGAGGCAGAGAGCCATTGTGCATGGCTGGAGACGGGGCTGCATGCGGGGTAGCTGGAGATGGGGTTGCATGTGTGGTGGATGGAGGAGAGTTGGCACAGGCCGACGTAGGGCCGGGTGGAGCAACATGCATGGCGGGTGACGGATATGCATGCATAACGGGTTGGGTCTGGGTTGGTGCATGGTGTGTAGCCGCTAGATGGAGTAGGAAATCTAGATCGGCTAGTTGAGTGGGTGCGTGATCATGGATATGACTGAAAGGAAAAAACATGTTCGTCGAAAGTGACGTGGCGAGAAATAATAACTCGCCAGGTGGCAAGATTGAGACCGCGATAGCCTTTGTGTTGACTAGGATAGCCGAGAAACACACACGCGACAGATCGAGGAGAGAGTTTGTTCTTGGCGGTGGCGGATTGATTGGGATAGCATAGACAACCAAAACATGAAGAGTTGCATAATCAGGTGGAGAGTCGTATAAGCGAATATAGGGTATGGCAAAGTCTATGGCTTGGGAAGGACGTATGTTGACGAGATGGGTAGCGGTTGCAAGGGCCTCCGCCCAATAGGACGGCGGCATGGATGACTGAAACATAAGGCTCCAGACGACGTCATTGATTGTACGAATGGCGCGTTCGGACTTGCCGTTTTGGGCAGAAGTGTAGGGGCACGAGAGGCGAAGGCGAATGCCATTAGAGGAGAAGAAGGTGGTAACTGTTGAGTTGATAAACTCAGTGCCGGCCTGCATGGCAACGAGGGGACGAGAAAATTGTGTCCGAACATACGCGACAAAGTTCAGGAGAATTTCAGCGGTTTCAGACTTTTGACGTAGAGGGAAAGTCCACATAAAATGTGAAAAATCTTCAACAATAATGAGATAATATTTAAAGCCCGAATTACTCAAAACTGGAGAGGTCCATAGATCACAATGTATCAATGTGAAAGGTTCGACGCTTATTGAAGATGACCTAGTGAAGGGCAAGCGCACGTGCTTGCCGAGTTGACAAGCATGACAAACACATGAAGCTGCCTTATTACAAGAAATAAAAGACTGTTGATGAAGTTGGGACATGGCGTCACGTCCTGGATGTCCTAAGCGGCGATGCCAAAGCTCGGTGGAGGTGGTGGCGAGGAGTCCATGGGCGTGGTGATGGACGACGGATGATGGGAAGATGTAGAGATCTCCTTGGCTATTGCAGCGAAGGATCACGACCCTGGTGCGAAGATCCTTCACAGAAAATCCGAATGGGTCAAATTCAATGGAACAAAGATTTTCAATAGTGAAACGATGAACAAAGAGTAATTTTTTAACAATGTGAGGAACAAGTAGGACATTGCTAAGCAAGAGTGTGCGAGCCGAAGTGGGTATGGACGTGTGACCAATGTGTGATATGGGCAAGGTGGAGCCATTGCCCACGGTAACAATAGAAGAAGAATTAGAAGGAGCTAGGTGGTGGAGCATACTGGGGTCGGAGGCCATGTGTGCGGTGGCTCCGGAATCCATGACCCACTCGCGAACAGTCGAGGGGGTGGCGGCGTTGTTGAGGGCGGCCATCAGCGCGGTGCAGTCCCAAGGTGGAGCGCCGCCATAGCCGGGAATCAGCGGTGGGTTGGTGTCGAATGCTTGTCCATGGAGAGGAGCCAGTGAGGTGAAAGCTTGCGCCGGCGGGAGCGCCGGGGGTCACGGACCTAGGAGGCCGGCCCCGGTGTTCTGTCTAGCCATCAGGGATGCCTACAACTGCTGACCCATGAGAGGGTTGAAGCAGACCCACGGGCCAACAGAGGAGGGAGCGACGCCGGGTCGGTAACCGCCAGAAGAGCCGCCGTTGTTGTTGTTGATGTTTCTGTTCTTCTTCTTGCGCCAATTGCCACCATTGCGGTTGCCGCCGGAGTTGTTCCGGTTGGCATCACCGTGGTACTGACCAGAGGAGTTGGAGCTACCAGCACCATGGTGGCCGCCAGCGCCATGGGACGGGCCACCGCTATAGAGGGCGGTCTGGTTGCCCACTACCGAGGATTTCGCGAGCTGGGTCTCGCGCAAAGTGACAAGGGAGCGCATTTGGGTGAACGACGGCAGGGGGCTCTGTAGTGTGACAATGGTGGTAATGTCGGAGAAGCGCGGGTTGAGTCCGTGGAGGCAGTTGGGGACAAGGGTATGGTCGGAGACGGGGGTGCCGACGTCACCGAGGGCGTCCGAGAGAGCCTTGAGGCGATGGCAGTAGGCGGTGACGAAGAGGTCGCCTTGCACAATACCACGGAACTCCGCCTCGAGGTATACGGCGCGGGTCATCTGATTGTCAAGGAAGAGGTTGGTGATGAGCGTCCATGCCTCCTGCGCCGTCTGGTCCTCGGCCATGATGATGTCGAGGATCTCGTCAGAGATTGACCCGTAGAGCCATGACCAGACGATGTAGTCCTCGCGAATCCAGTCCGGCGTGCGGTCCGCTTCGGTGGTGACAGTGTTGACGTGAGGAAGAAAATCATACTAGCCGAGGAGGACGCGGACGAGCATCCTCCACTTGGTGAAGTTGGACGCCTGTAGGTCGAGCGTCACGGGCACATGTGTGCGCACGCTAGCGACCTGGATTGCAGAGGAGACGGAGGCAGGCATGGCAGCGGTGATGAGGGCGTCGGAGGTGGCGTTCATGGTGGCAGGCAGGGAGGGGGAGGTGAGGGAGGAGCTGGTGGCGGCCGCGGTGCCTGGAGCGGTCGACATGGGGCTGGGTGGCGGAAGGATCGGGGGTGGAGGGCGTCGGGTGTACGAGAGGCCGGATCGGGAGGTCTGCTCTGATACCAATTAAACTTGTATGTTTGTGTTATGCACACCTCTCAGGGGGTGGCTGTATATCCACTTATATAGATTACAATGCTTGATCATCAAGGAAGATCACGAAGATCCCTGACCAAATCAGTACATATCTGGTAGGTGATCATATGCCTATACAAAACTATGTATACAAAAGGAATGCGTTAACACTTACCTCCCCTCGTCTTTGAGGGAAATATCTTAGTCTTTGGATCCTTCAGATTCTTCATAGTGATAATATGATAATAATTCCAAGTGACTCAACAAATATAGCTATGCTTCCCGGCAACGGCGCCAGAAAAAGGTCTTGATAACCCACAAGTACAGGGGATCGCAACAATTTTCGAGGGTAGAGTATTAAACCCAAATTTATAGATTCGACACAAGGGGAACCAAAGAATATTTGAAGGTATTAGAAGCTGAGTTGTCAATTCAACCACACCTGGAGATTAATTATCTGCAGCAAGTAATCAGTAGCAAAGTAGTTTGATAGTTTTGATAGTAGTGACAGCAGCAACGGTAACAGTAACAGTGATAGCAGTAATCTTGTAGCAAGTGTAACAGTGATGATAGCAATAGTAACGCAGCAAGATCAATATAAATAAATTCGCAGGCATTGGATCGGTGACTTGTTGGATGATATTCATCATGTGACCGTTATAACCTAGGGCGATACGGCACTAGCTCCAGTTCATCGATATAATGTAGGCATGTATTCCGTAAATAGTCATACGTGCTTTATTAAAAGAACTTGCGTGACATCTTTTGTCCTACCCTCCCGTGGCAGCGGGGTCTATATTGGAAACTAAGGGATATTAAGGCCTCCTTTTAATAGAGAACCGGAACAAAGCATTAACACATAATGAATACATGAACTCCTCAAACTACGGTCATCACCAGGAGTGGGCCCGGTTGTTGTCACTACGGGGTTGCCGGATCATAACACGTAGTAGGTGACTATGACTTGCAAGATCGGATCTAAAACATGGATATAATGATGAATTCATAAACGGTTCAGATCTAAGTTCATGGCACCCGGGCCCAAAGTGACAAGCATTAAGCATAGCAAAGTCATAGCAACATCAATCTAACAACATAGTGGATACTAGGGATCATGCCCTAACAAACTAACTCGATTACATGATGAATCTCATCCAACTCCTCACCGACCAGCGAGCCTACAAAGGAATTACTCACTCCCGGTGGGGAGCATCATGGAATTGGTGATAGCGATAGGTTGGTGATGACGAAGAGCGAAGATCCCCCTCTCCGGAGCCCCAAACGGACTCCAGATCTGCCCTCCCGAGGAAGAACAGGGCTTGGCAGCGGCTCCGTCTCGTGGAACGTGATAATTCTTTCTCCCTGATTTTTTCTGGAATAATGTGATTTTATAGTATCAGGGGGGTCGTCTCCGGGGCCACCAGGTGGGTACAACCCACCTGGGCGCGCCAGGAGAGGGGGGCGCGCCCTGGTGGGTTGTACCCACCCAGGTGCCCCTCTCCGGCAGGTCTTGGCTCCAGAAATTCTTATTATTGATATAAAAAATCCTCGCAAAGTTTCGTTCCATTCCGAGAACTTTTATTTCTGCACAAAAACAACACCATGGTAGTTCTGTTGAAAACAGCGTCAGTCCGGGGTTAGTTTCATTCAAATCATGCAAATTAGAGTCCAAAACAAGAGGAAAAGCGTGACAAAAAGTAGATACGTTGGAGACGTATCAGCGTGCAAGCTGTCCTCGAATGCGCAGGCTCATCGGGAAGCGTGTGAGCTGTACGCTGCGCAAGCTCACTGGGAAGCGAGCCCTTTGACTTCCATGGCCGCCCGCCTTCCTCTCCATTAATGGCGTCCGAGCCGCTACTTAATACGGGCGGCCTTACTGTTCGCCTCCCATTCCCCTCCCTCCCGCAGACCTCCACCAACGCCATGGCGCAGAAGGATCATGTGCCACTAGTCTTCAAGTTTGGTGAAGTCGACTCTGAGCCGGAGGAGATAGAAAATAAGGAGGAATGGGGCCTCATGGACATGGCCCAGAACGAGCTAGCCGCGGCGGTTGCTTCCCCCGCTCCCATCCCAGCTCCCATCACCGCGCCCGCGCCAGCGACCATCCCCGTAGCATTGACGGGCTGGTCGCCGAGCACTATCACAGAGCTGGAAGCCGCGGGTGTCAGCGAGGTCTCCGCGGACCCGCGCGAGCTCGTGTACATGCCAGCGCCAGCGCACGTGCCCGTGCCCGTGCGCGCCCCTCCACCCACCGCGGCGCCGGTCCCCGTGCGTTTGGCTGCACCCGCCGCGCCCGTGCCCGTGCGCGCGCCCCCCTCAGCGGCATGGGACACCATCGTTGAACGCTACCTCTCAGCGCCGCCAGCTGCCGTCCTCCCGTGCCCCGCCCGTCGATCCCGGGACGACATGATGTTTGATTTTCAAGTGAAGAACATTCTGTGCTGCATTGAAGACTTCAACAACGGCGTCCCGGAGGACGACAACGACAACGATGGCGCGGCACGCCGCTGGAAATAGTTTTTTTTCTTGGGTTTAATACTCTATCTCGATCATATGAATATAAATTTGCAGTATGACTGAATGAAAGATATGGTTTGAGCAAACTTGCGTTTTTCTCTCTTAATGTACAGAATTATCAAACGATTTTCTTTTGAAAAAAACATCAATGGTTTTTAAATATAAAACACTCATCGCAAACGTTTTAGTTAGGACACCCGTATGCAAACCGACAGCTGCCCCAGGAGCCAAGGGAAAATGTGCCGAGCAGGATTTTTGCGGCTCTTGATCGCAAACGTTTTAGATAGAACACCGTATGCAAAGTGAGAGCGGGATTTGTGCATCTCTTCAACGCAAACGGTTCTTTTGGATGACCCGTGTGCAACCACTTACAAACAATTTGGTAAGATTTGCATCTGTCATATTGGGTATGTTGCCATTTGTCAAACTGGAAAGATTGACATTTGTTGATCTAGTAACGTTGTCATTTGTCAACCTTGTAACACTGCGATTTGTCAAAATATGAAGCTAAAAATCACTAGCAGTATCTAATTTTTACAACTAAGATTCAGTAATTAAGCATAGATGGAGGCGAGGAGGCGTGTTCAGCCATTCATAGATTAAGCAGTCATTCTTAATTTATACAAACAGTTCAACTCGACAGTTGAACCGACCAAACTTTTCCCCAATTGTTGCCAACCACGTACTGAAATATCTAGTTCAACTATAATATACTAGCTAATTTTAAGTACGTTGTACAGTTCCACCACATCTATTGTCAGATGAACTGAACAAAATAGCCCCTAAATACTACTACCACGGAGGGGCTTTGTACTACTTCCGGCTGCCTCTCCTCTGTCGAGCGCGCTCAGTAAGAGGCAGAGGAGGAGGAGCCTACCGACGAGCTAGACAACTGCAATACGGTGCCTGCCACTGCTGCAACTTCAACGACGCTCACCTCGAACACCCTCTGCCGCTCCAGATGACCCCTCTCGAAGCGATGGTTCTCCTCGTAGATCTCCTGATTCCTTGCCTCTGAGGTGGCATGTGCCGCGGCCACGGTAGCGTTAAGGCTCTTTGCGTGCTCGACGAGGTGCTCCTCCTCCTCCTCCCACAGGAACTCGGTGTAGCGCGCAAGGACGCTGACGCACGTGCGGGCATCCACCTCCGCCTCCCGCCTTCGGGCAGCGGTGGCGGAGCGGGTGATGACCCCGGCGGTCGACGGTGGGCTGGCGGCCACGGCGGCCGACAATGGGGTGGCGGCCACGACCACCACCTCCCGCCTTCGAGCCGCAGTGGCGGAGCGGGTGATGGCCACGGTGGCTGGCAGTGGGGTGGCGGCCACGACGGCTACCTCCCGCCTTTGGGCCACGGTGACGGAGCGGGAGATGTCCCTGCCTTTCGACGGTGGTGTGGCGGCAACGGCGGCCGGCAACAGCTGCCGACGGGCAGCGGCGTCGGAGCGTGTGGTGGGTGTTCCACGTAGACCCAACAGGGATGCCACGCGCACTACACTACGCCGGGGACTGCGCCGCCACCGCGGTGTAGCCTCCCAGCTGGAGCTATCCTCTGATGATAGCGGAGTGGCTGAGCGACGATGACAGACTGGTGCCATTGGCGATTGTGGGAGAAGTAGACGAGATAAGCTACAGGGAGGGAGGGGAAAATGCGATGCAGCACTCGCCGACTGTGAGGGTTTATATAGCAGGCCGGCAAGCATTGGGATTTTGGGGCATTTCATCGAGTTGGGCGGGAAGCTTGCGCGGGAACCTGCGAGGTTGCACGAGAACGGGCTCACCGACGATTCATTGGCACCACCGTTTGGCCAAAAGAACGACCCCGCGCACTGCGCAAGCTTGCGCTGTAAGCCGTCTGCGGCAGCGGGGTGACAAGACGTGCGAGAGGAGGACGAAAGGCCACGTACACATATGGTTAATAAAAAAACGTTTGCGATTGAATTACCTACTATACCCCCATCCTGGTTTATAAGTATGATTTAACTAATAAAATACGAATGCATGTCACCAAAGATTATATAGTTGGATTCGTATTTGAACATAGTTTCCAATTATATAGTTTTTATAACATGCATTAACATTTTTGGTTAAATTTGAGGGCAAAGTATGGCACAGAATATAAAGGGGACTATAGACTAGACAGAGGTAGTAGCACACGGCCGCTCTCTACACAGCGACGCAACTGTCGGCCGGCTTGTAGGCGACCATTTCCTGCGTGTTCAACTGCTCTATGCGTGTGGTTGCTTGCGGTTCATGTGGCCGCGGCGCTCTCTGCTCGCATCCCACCGCGCGCGCTCTACTCTCGCGTCCCTCCGGGTGCTCTGCCCTCGTCCCTCCACGCGCACTGCCAGTGTTTGGGGCCGGTGCATGATCACGTACGTTCGTGTGCATGCGGTTGCGCCGGGCACGGCGCAACTATGCAGTTACCCGCTGCAAAAACTGCCATGCGGACGCGCAGAGAATCCAGGCCGCCCAGTCCCCATTTATTCCTGCAGCCATTTACCTTCATTTCTTGCGTCACACAACACAATAAGCACACCCACGACGACACATATGGAGAGGACATCTAGCGGTTCCAATGGCGATCCCCGTGGCTCCAATGGCGCTCCCAGCGGCCGATGACGACAACGGCGGGCAGTTCACCACGCATCACATAGTGGACACCCACGTGAGGGGGAAGGCCCTCTCGGTGGTGTACACAAATGATCCGGTCTTGGTGGAGAGCTCCATCCAAACTATGGAGCAGTTCCTTGCCGAGGAAAAGTACCAAGTGGTCGGCTTCGACCTCGAGTACACCATCGGTCGTGCGGTCGTGCCGGGCACGATCAGAAGGTTGTCGTCGCCTAGTTGTGCGTGTGACATGACGTCCTCATCTACCACTACCACCTTGCTACAAGGCCTTGCGAGCGTTTCTCCAGGTTTATCAACAGCTCCGACTACAGTTTCGCTACGGTGGACACCACCAACGATCTAAAAGCGCTCAAGGTTTCGGGCTTGAAATGCCCGAATCTTGTCAACGTCCAGCACCACTACAAGGTCTGGGGCAGCGACAAAAACAAACTGAACTCCCTGGTTGACCTTGCTTCGGCCATCATCGTCCCCTACTACATGAAGATGAAGAATGAGAGCAAGAAGGACAAGAACGCCTGGCACAGTGTGTGGCATGAGAGACTGGATGAACAACATGTCAAGTACGCGGCCAAGGACACATACACAAGCTACGAGATGTACAGGCGGACCGTTGACATGAGGAAGTGTCTTCTTCCTGCCCCAGACGAGGGATCGAGCCACAGAGTAGTGGCGGGAGCGTCACAAGAAGTAGATGACTAGATGATGACCCACAAGTATAGGGGATCAATTGTAGCTCTTTTCGATAAGTAAGAGTGTCGAACCCAACGAGGAGCAGAAGGGAATGGCAAGTAGTTTTTAGTGAGGTAATGTCTGCAAGTGCTGAAATTGTAAGTAGTAGAGTAGTTTGATAGCAAGATAATTTGTAACGAGCAAGTAACGATAGTAGTAACAAAAGTGCAGAGAGGTAGCCCAATCCTTTTGAGGCAAAGGACATGCCAAAACGGTCTCTTACGATAAGCAAAGCGTTCTTGAGGGTACACAGGAATTTCATCTAGTCACTTTCTTGAGGGTACACAGGAATAGAGGCATTTGAACTTTCAGGTGAAGAATTAGCAGAGTCACGTTCAATGCATTTCAAACATGGTGGAATGAATTCATCCTGAGTGGAACTGATCTGTTGAGCAAGCAATGAATCACGATCCTTCTAAAGATCTTCATAACTCGCCCTTAGCTTCTCAAGATCTTGCTTTCTTTGAAGAAATTCATAAGAAAGCTTCTCATGATCGGCTAAGAGAGTGTTATGATGACTTTGAAGGTTATCAAACTTAGACTGAAGTCTCTGAAGATTATCAGTTAGAGTTTGAGTTTGATCCATTTCTTCACCCAATAGGTCATCGCTTTTGTCTAGCATATTTTGAACCTTTTCAAAAGCCTTTTGTTGCTTTACAGCAATCTTAGCAAGTTTAGAATAGCTGGTCTTGAGGTTTTCATCAGATTCATCCTCACTTGATTCAGAGGAGGGGTATTTGAGTACCTTAGCACCTTTTGCCATGAAGCAATAGGTGGGAGCGTAGTCATCATCGCCGTCGTCAGCAGTGTTGGGGAAGTCATTTTCCTTAGAGTTGAAGATGGACTTGCTGACGAGAGCAGTAGCGAGGGCTAGGCTCGCCACACTAGAGTCTGACTCCTCAGATGCCTCCTCTTCCTCATCTTCCTCAGATTCAGCTTCAGAGTCCATTTCCTTGCCAATGAATGCCCGAGCCTTTTTAGAGCTGCTCTTCTTGTGAGATGAAGACTTTGAAGATTTTGACGATGAGGACTTTGAAGATTTCTTCTTCTTCTTTGCGTCATCAGAACTATAATCCTTGTATTTCTTCTTCTTAGATTCCTTTTCCCAGTGAGGACAATCAGTAATGTGGTGACCAGGTTTCTTGCACTTGTGGCAGGTGAGGGAGTCCTGGATTCAGGGGTCCTCAGGTGTGCGGCCCAGGAGTATGGGCCGGGTTGGATGGGTCATACAAGATCAAGCTGAAGATCATCCAACGTGTCCGGGTGGGACTTCTCCATACGTGAACGGCAAGATTAGAGTCTGGGTGTATCGTTTCCTTTCGTGATAAGCCGACCTTGTACAAGCCCTAGGCCTCTCCGGTGTGTATATAAACTGGAGGGGTTAGTCCGTAGAGGCTATCCTCACTACCATCATCGGAAATTACATAGGCTAGACATCTATGGTTTAGCCATTATGATCTCGAGGTAGATCAACTGTTGTAACCCCTATACTTATCAAAGTCAATCAAGCAGGAAGTAGGGTATTACCTCTATCAAGAGGGCCCGAACCTGGGTAAACACCGTGTCCCCCGTCTCCTGTTACCTTCGATCCTCAGACGCACAGTTCAGGACCCCCTACCCGAGATCGGCCGGTTTTGACACCGACATTGGTGCTTTCATTGAGAGTTCCTTTGTGTCGTCGACGAAAGGATCGATGGCTTGCCTTGTCATCAATGACAACATTACCTCTGGAGGAGCCCTAGCTCCGGGATAGATTCTCAAACTCGGCGGTTTTACCATGAGCGTCCGCTCGGCCGTTAAGCCAAAGGCGCCCCCCCAAATCGCCAGACATCATCTCTACATTGGCCTCGAACACTCTGAAAAGATGGATCCAGTAGATGTCTCGTCCTTGAACGAACTGCTAGATCGCATCGCCGCCCTAGGGGTTGCAACAGACTACGATCGTATTGGGCTTAAACCCGACCAGAGGGAAATCAAGTCCCCGCCGATCACCCATCTGGTAGCGGTCGTGGAGGAACAAGCCGAGAATACTTCTCCCCTAAGTTGATAACAATCTATGTTCGGATTTTCGAGCCCTGCGAGCCGGATACCCATCTTCGAGAAGAGACCACAGGTCCTCCGAACATAGAATCAGGCGTTCAGCCCGAAAATCACCAGGACCCTCCTGATCTTGGACTAGCGACCTCGGAGATTCTTCAAACTCCGGATCCAATAGCGGGTCGGGGTTCGGATTTCAGCCCACCCACCCACCACAAGCAATATTCACCAAGCAATTCAGGTCCTCCAGACATATGTGACCTAATGTATGTATGGAAGCAACCTCAGGAAACGGTCCACCACTTCTGGGCCAGATTCCTCCTTGTTAAAAACAAGATTAAAGATTGTTGCGACGACGACGCGGTTTCAGTTTTCTGCCGCAACTGTACGGACGAGGGAATTCTCAATGCCCTCAACTGCCGCCGCATACTACACTTTGCGGATTTGGCACATATAGTACAGAAGTACTGCGCAATGGAAAGCGCCTGGAAAGCCTAGACAGCCCGGTGGGAACCTCCTGCCTTTAAGCAGCCCACCGGACGGGCAAAAAGGATGTGCCCTTACGGGGCACCCGATCATCATCTCATTGACAAGAAAATTAAACCCTTCACGGGACATAGAACTATCCTTGACGAACTGCTCGACAAGCCCTGTTAGATACACACGACGCCGAATACCGAACCAACACATAGCCTTCGGGCATGTTGGGTACTCTGGCAGGTGGCTAAGGGCGGCGAGGCCATCCTCACCAACACCACGCCGGAGAAGCACTCTTGGGAGGATGACGACCTTAATGTCTTTACGGTCTTCAAGACCTTCTCTTCAAATAATCAGCGCAAAAGGGCGCTCCGCGACCGCGCCGAAGTTAACCAAGTAGCCGCAATAAATCCTTGGAACGATACGGCAATAACTTTTACTGCCGACGACGAACCAAGGGCCAGATCAGTCCGAGCACCAGCCGCCTTGGTCCTAAACCCAATTGTAGACAACTTTCGACTCACCAAGGTGCTCATGGACGGCGGCAGCAGACTAAACCTCATCTACGAAGACACGCTCAATAAAATGCAAATGGACAAAAGTCGCATCGAGCAAAGCATCACCAGCTTTCAAGGGATTATCCCCAGTCATGAAGCATGATGTTCAGGGAGAATTAAACTCGATGTAGTATTCGGCACGCCGAAGAACTACAGGTCCGAAGAGTTGCTCTTCCATGTGGCACGTTTCAATAGCGGATATCACGCCTTGCTGGGGCGAGATGCCTTCACACGCTTTCAAGCCATACCCCATTACGGGCATATGAAGCTTAAAATTCCAGGGCCCAACGGAGTCATCACCATCACCAGTGATCCAGATATAACACTCCGCGCCGAAAACAAAATGGCATCCTTGGCCCTCGAGGCACTAGATGAGGCCCTCGCGGCCGAGGAGCTAACCACGTTGTGTTCCATGGTGGACAAAGATGATGTAATCCTCGATAAGAGGCCCAAGTCCACTTCTTTCAAACCAGCAGACGAAATAGTAAAATATCGAGTACACCCGACGGACCCCAACAAGACAGCCTTGATGACCCACAAGTATAGGGGATCAATTGTAGCTCTTTTCGATAAGTAAGAGTGTCGAACCCAACAAGGAGCAGAAGAAAATGACAAGTAGTTTTCAGTAAGGTAATGTTTTGCAAGTGTTGAAATTGTAAGTAGCGAAGTAGTTTGATAGCAAGATAATTTATAACGAGCAAGTAACGATAGTAGTAACAAAAGTGCAGCAAGGTAGCCCAATCCTTTTGAGGCAAAGGACATGCCAAAACGGTCTTCTTACGATAAGCAAAGCGTTCTTGAGGGTACACGGGAATTTCATCTAGTCACTTTCATCATGTTGGTTTAATTCGTGTTCGCTACTGTGATAATTTGATATGTGGGTGGGCCGGTGCTTAGGTGCTGTTCTTACTTGAACAAACCTCCTACTTATGATTAACCCTCCCGCAAGCATCCGCAACTACGAGAAAAGTATTAAGAATAAATTCTAACTATAGCATTAAACTTTTGGATCCAATCGGCCCCTTATGGAATAGCGCATAAACTGGGGTTTAAGCTTCTGTCACTCTCGCAACCCTTCATCTAATTTCTACTCCACAATGCATTCCCTTAGGCCCAAATATGGTGAAGTTTCATGTAGTCGACGTTCACATGACACCACTAAGGGAATCACAACATACATACTATCAAAATATCGAACACATATCAAGTTCACATGATTACTTGCAACATGATTTCTCCCGTGACCTCAAGAACAAAAGTAACTACTCAAAAATGATAATCATGCTCAAGATCAGAGGGTATTAAATAGCATATTGGATCTGAACATATAATCTTCCACCAAATAAACCATATAGTAATCAACTACAAGATGTAATCAACACTACTAGTCACCAACAAGCACCAATCTATAGTTCCGGTAACAAGATTGAACACAAGAGATGAACTAGGGTTTGAGATGAGATGGTGATGTTGATGGAGATTTCCCTTCCCAAGATGGGAGAGTTGTTGGTGATGATGATGACGATGATTTCCCCCTCCGGGAGGGAAGTTCCCCCGGCGGAATCGCTCCGCCGGAGGGCAAAAGTGCTCCTGCCCAAGTTCCGCCTCGAGACGGCGGTGCTCCATCCCGAAAGTCCTCCCCTGATTTTTTCTAGGTCAAAATGACCTATATACCAGAAGATGGGCACCAGAGGTGGGCTGAGGAGGGCACAACCCACCAGGGCGCGCCCCAGGCGCGCCCAGGTGGGTTGTGCCCACCTGGTGGGCCCCCTTTGGTAGTTATTTGCTCCAATAATTCTTATTTATTCCATAAAAATTCCTCGTGAAGTTTTAGCTTGTTTGGAGTTGTGCAGAATAGGTGGCCTGACGTAGCTTTTCCAGGTCCAGATTTCTAGCTGCCGGAATTCTCCCTCTTTGTGCGTTCCTTGTAAATTATGAGAGAAAAGGCATTAGAATTACTCCAGAAAGCATTATTATGGATAAAAACATTATAAATAACAGTAAGAAAACATGATGCAAAATGGACGTATCAACTCCCCCAAGCTTAGACCTTGCTTGTCCTCAAGCGAAAACCGAAATCGAAAAACATGTCCACATGCTTTGAGAGAGAGGTGTCGATAAAAACAAAATACGGACATAGAAGCATCATGTTGATTATTATAACAGCAACAAAACTAAACATAGGACTTTTATCGTAGAACTTTTATCATATACTTCTCATGAATAAGTAATAATTCATCACACAATCGAAGTATAAAGAAAAAACTCTATTAGAAACCAACAAACTATGTTCTCAGTCAACTTTTGCAACTACAATTCATCATCTTTTCAGGAAGGGTCACGTGTCGGAGCCTTTAGGCAAGTCCACATACTTAACCATCATATAGTCTTCTATGATTGCTAACACTCACCGCGTACACATGAGCAAAACGTTTCAACCGGACACATAGAAAGATAGGGGCTTATAGTTTCGCCTCCCAACATATTCACCTCAAGGGTGATGTCAACAATAATAACTCATGCTATCTATATTCAACTGGACATATGTGCCTAGATTTTTCCTCACCACGTGATGCTTGCCAAAGGAGAAAAATAAAAAGGAATAGAAGGAAAACTTTGACTCTTTGCATAAAAGTAAATACATGAAAGTAAAAGATAGGCCCTTTGCAGAGGGAAGCAGAGGTTGCCATGCGCTTATTTGTTTGTATGCTCAATCCCTTAGTGCAAGAGAACGTCATGTTGTATTTCCCCTTAAAATGACAACTTTATTATGCAGTCTGTCGCTTTTATTCTTTGTCATCCAAGTTCGTACAATGCTCAATTTTCTCTCACACTAAATGATCTCACACACTTAGAAGCAATTTTTATTGCCCTTTTGCACCGATGACAACTTACTTGAGGGATCTTGCTCAATCCCTAGGTAGGTATGGTGGACACTTGAAAATAAGATTTGGGTTTAAGGGTTTTTGGATGCACAAGTAGTATCTCTACTTAGTGCGGAATTTTTGGCTAGCAAAGATAGGGGCAAGCACCACATGTTGAAGTATCTATGACAATATGACTTCTATGTGAATATAAACAAACATAAACCATTAAGTTGTCTTCCTTGTCCAACGTCAACAATTTTGGCATATAATATTTTGATGAGGGCTCACAATCACAAAAGATTTCTAGGATAGTATATTTATATGTGAATCTTCTCTTCCCTTATTAATTCTTTCATGAGTTGCATCATTGACTAATGCTATGTTTATCAATCCCTAATAAAATTTCCTACTTATACTTTTCCTTATGTGGTGCTATCACCTACCATAGGATTAGTATATGATCTTATTGATTTATTTCCTTTCTCTTTTTCATTCTTACTTATTTCTTTTCTTTATTTGCAACATAAAAGTAAAGAAAGCAAAAACTCAAACTAACTTTATTATATGACTTGCACATGATTTCAATGATAGATCACTAAGCAAACTCTCAAGAAAGGATCGAACTAACTTTATTTCATCTAAAGCAAAAGATCGAACTAAGATAAGTAAAAGCAAAAGATAATGGGATGATACGATACCGGGGCACCTCCCCCAAGCTTGGCAGAAGCCAAGGGGAGTGCCCATACCTGATACTTAGTTGTCCTTTGGTGGTGAAGAGGATGGTGGTGGCAAAGAAGCGATCCTGTCCTTAAGGATCAAGAGATTCTCCAACCAACGGATGACGCTCCGGAGACAAATGATATGCTCTTGATGCAGAATATTTTCGCAGGTGAGATACTTATTTTGTATGCGAACTATTTCAATGACGCGAAAAGCTTCAATCTCAGCAGGAGTAAGATGAGTAAGGTAAGGCTTAAGGATATCTTCCTCCTCCTCGGCCAGCAGTGCTTGTGCTGCCACCGGGGATGGATCTACGGTAGCTCCCTTGCCCTTGTCTCCCTTGACGGCGTCCGTAGGCTCCTTCCTCTTTGTCTCGATCTTCATTAACCAAGCATCTTCTTCCATGTTGTTGGAGGAGCAGGAAGACATGATGCTTGGCTTGATAAATCTGACCGGAAACAACAAGAAAAGAGAACAGAGGATTTCTTCGCGATATGGTGATTAACAGGTTCGAGAAGTATATATAGATTTTTTATCTTGGAGGACAAGCATATGGAAGAAAAATGGAGTACGGAAGGTGTCCCAGGTGGGCACAACCCACCTGGGCGCGCCAGGCTGGTGTCTTGTGCCAACCAGGGGACACTTCCTGGTAGTTTCTTTATTTCCAAAATTCTAAAATATTCCAAAACTAATAAAAAATATTTTTGCGGAATTTTCGGAGTCCGTTTACTTACGGTATCACGTACCTCCTTATTTTCACGATTCTGGAGTGTTCCGGAAGGACTCTTTTATGTGTTTTTCCGGTGTCAAAGTTTGGATAATGTTACTTTCATCGTTAATGGGTGTACATGAGATATAATGTTTTATTCGTTGCCCATTTACAACCTTCGGGTTAGTACCTTCGGGATTATTTATTTTGATGGCTCCAAACCGGTAAACCTCCTCGATGACACATGGGCCTTCCCATTTTGAGAGGAGCTTTCCTGCAAAAAATCTAAAATGAGAGTTGTACAAAAGAACATATTCTCTGTCTTTAAACTCACGCTTTTGGATTCTTTTGTCATGCCATCTTTTAACTTTTTCTTTGAATAATTTTGCATTCTCATAAGCTTGGGTTCTCCATTCATCTAACGAGCTTATGTCAAATAAACTCTTTTCACCAGCAAGTTTGAAATCATAGTTGAGTTCTTTAATTGCCCAAAATTCTTTATGTTCTAACTCAAGAGGCAAATGACAAGCTTTTCCATAAACCATTTTATAAGGAGGCATACCCATAGGATTTTTATAAGCTGTTCTATAAGCCCAAAGTGCATCATCTAATTTCTTAGACCAATTCTTCCTGGACCTATTGGCAGTCTTTTGCAAAATTATTTTTATTTCTCTGTTGCTAAGTTCAACTTAACCACTAGACTAAGGATGATAAGGTGATGCAATTCTATGGTTAACATCATACTTGGCAAGCGTTTTACAGAAAGCACCATGAATAAAGTTTGAACCACCATCAGTCATTAAATATCTAGGGACTCCAAACCTTGGGAAAATAACTTCCTTAAGCACTTTAATAGAGGTGTTGTGATCAACACTACTGGTTGGAATAGCTTCTACCCATTTAGTAACATAATCAACAACAACCAAAATATGTGTATACCCATTAGAGGAAGGAAAAGGTCCCATGTAATCAAATCCCCAAACATCAAATGGTTCAACAGCAAGTGAATAATTCATAGGCATTTCTTGACGCTTACCAATATTACCTATTCTTTGACATTCATCACAAGATGAGACAAACTTACGGGCATCCTTGAAGAGAGTAGGCCAATAAAATCCAGACTGCAATACCTTATGAGCAGTTCTATCTCCAACATGATGCCCACCATAAGCTTCAGAGTGACATTTCCGTAGGATTTGTCCCTGTTCATGCTCAGGTACACAATGTCTAATAATACCATCCACTCCTTCTTTATAAAGATGTGGGTCATCCTAAAAGTAATGTCTTAATCGTAGAATAATTTTTTCTTTTGTTGGTATGTAAAGCTAGGTGGCAAATATTTAGCAACAATGTAATTAGCATAGTCAGCATACTAAGGAGTACTATGAGAAACTTTTATTGCAGCTAAATGCTCATCAGGAAAACTATCATCAATAGGTAGTGGGTCATCAAGCACATTTTCAGGCCTAGACAAATTATCAGCTACGGGGTTCTCAGCTCCTTTTTTGTCAATGATATGTAAATAAAATTCTTGTAACAAGAGAAGGTTTAGCATCTTTCTTTTCCATAAGATATTTAATAGCAGCATGGTCTGTGTGAACAGTTACTTTGGAATTAACAATATAAGGTCTAAATTTATCACAAGCAAACACCACTGCTAAGAATTCTTTTTCAGTAGTAGCATAATTTCTTTGAGCACTGTCTAGAGTTTTACTAGCATAATGAATAACATTCAGTTTCTTATCAACTCTTTGTCCTAGAATAGCACCAACAACATAATCACTAGCATCACACATAATTTCAAAAGGCAAGTTCCAATCTGGTGGTTGAACGATAGGTGCAGAAATTAAGGCTTTCTTGAGTGTTTCAAAGGCTTCTAAACAATCATCATCAAAAACAAAAGGAATATCCTTTTGCAAGAGACTAGTGAGAGGCCTAGAAATTTTAGAAAAGTCTTTGATAAATCTCCTATAGAAACCAGCATGACCTAGGAAGCTACGAATACCTTTTATGTCTTTAGGACATGGCATTTTCTCAATTGCATCAACCTTAGCTTGGTCCACTTCAATACCTCTTTCAGAAATTTTATGACCCAAGACAATGCCTTCATTAACCATAAAGTGGCACTTCTCCCAATTCAAGACAAGATTTGTTTGTTCACATCTCTGCAAAACTCGATCAAGATTGCTTAAACAATCATCAAAAGATTTCCCATAAACAGAAAAGTCATCCATGAAAACCTCAACAATCTTTTCACAAAAGTCAGAGGATATAGCAGTCATACATATTTGAAAGGTAGCAGGTGCATTACACAAACCAAAAGGCATAAATCTATAAGCATAAGTTCCAAAAGGACAAGTAAAAGTAGTATTTTCTTGATCAAGTTGAGAAACAGGTATTTGTGAAAAGCCAGAATATCCATCAAGGAAGCAAAAGTGTGTGTGCTTAGATAATCTTTCAAGCATTTGGTCAATAAAAGGCAAAGGGTAATGATCTTTTCTAGTTGCCTTATTTAATTTTCTATAATGAATTACCATTCTATAGCCTATAACAATTCTTTGTGGAATAAGCTCATTCTTATCATTAGGAACAATAGTGATACCTCCTTTCTTAGGGACACAATGAACATGACTTACCCATCTACTGTCAGCTATAGGATAGATTATACCTGCTTCCAGAAGTTTTAATATTTCCTTTCTTAACACCTCTTTCATCTTCGGATTTAACCGATGTTGATGATCAACAACGGGTTTAGCATCAAGTTCCATATTAATTTTGTGCTAACATAGAGTGAGACTAATGCCCTTTAAATCGTCAAGAGTATATCCAATAACATCTCGGTGCTTCCTTAGAACTTTCAATAATCTTTCTTCTTCATGTTCTGAAAGGTTAGCACTGATAATAACATGATATATTTTCTTTTCATCTATATAAGCATATTTCAAAGTGTCTGGAAATTATTTTAATTCAAACACAGGATCACCTTTAGGTGGAGGAGGACCTCCTAGAGTTTCAATAGGAAAATTGTGTTTAAGTAGAGGATGTTGTTCAAAGAAATTTTTATCTATTTCATTTCTTTCATGCATATGTAAATCATTTCCATGGTCTAGCAAATACTGTTCTAAAGGATTAGTAGGTGGCACAACAATAGAAGACCAATTAATTCATCCTTACTAGGCAATTCTTTTTCATGAAGATTTCTACTAAACTTGGAAAAATTAAACTCATGAGACTCATCACCAAAGCTAACACCGACAGTTTGTTTCTTACAATCTATCTTAGCATTAACCGTGTTCAAGAAAGGTCTAGCAAAGATAATGGGACAGAAGTCATCTTGTGGGGAACCAAGAACAAGAAAATCAGTAGGGTATTTTATTTTCCCACATAAGACTTCAACATCTCTGACAATCCCAAATGGTGATATGGTGTCTCTATTAGCAAGTTTAATAGTAACATCTATTTCTTCTAACTCAGCAGGTGCTATGTCTTTCATAATTTCTTGATATAAAGTGTAAGGGATAGCACTCACACTAGCACCCATGTCACATAAACCATGATAACAGTGATCTCCTATTTTAACTAAGATGACAGGCATGCCCACAACATGTTTATGTTTATTCCTTTTATCAGGTTTAGCAATTCTAGCAGCTTCTTCACAGAAGTAAATAACATGCCCATCTATATGTTCTTCCAAGAGATCTTTAACCATGTCTATAATAGGTTCTACTTTAATTTGTTCATCAGGTTTAGGTGTTCTAATATAGCTTTTGTTAACCAGAGTCGAAACTTTAGCATGTTCCTTTATCCTAATAGGAAAAGGTGGTTTCTCAATGTAAGCAGAAGGAACAACTGGATCAACATTATAAAGTATAGTTTCTTCTTTAATTGGCATCGGTTCTTTAATTTCTTCTTTAATAGGTGGGTGATATTTAAACCACTTCTCTTTAGGGAGTTCAACATGAGTAGCAAATGATTCACAAAAGGAGGCTACTATCTCAGAGTCAAGTCCATATTTAGTGCTAAACTTTTGAAAAGCATCGGTATTCATAAAAGATTTAACACAATCGTACTTAAGCTTAATACCTGACTCTTTACCTTCGTCGAGTTCCCAATCTTCAGAGTTGCGTTTAATTCTTTCCAAAAGATCCGTTGGATTTCGGGTTTCGGCAAACCCTTGAGGTTCGAACACTGGGGTGCGCACGAAGATCTCTCCTCTCCCAAGCTCTCGCACTCCACGATCTCACGGACTAGCTCGCAGAACCCAAAGAACATGGGGACACAAGATTTATACTGGTTTGGGCCACCGTTGTGGTGTAATACCCTACTCCAGTGTGGTGCTGGTGGATTGCCACTTGGGCTTAGGATGAACAGTACAAGGGAAAGAACAGCCTCCTGAGGAGAGGTGTTCTTGTGCTTTACGAATGTGTGTGGGTAAGGATCGCTCAAGATGAGATGCTTCCTACGGTGATGACTAGTCCTATTTATAGAGGCCCGGGTCCTCTTCCCAAATATTGAGCGGGAAGGAATCCCACAACGGCCAAGTTTGAAGGGGGACAACCAGTACAACTTATCCTGACAAAAGTAGTCTTCGCCTGCCAAAGGCTCTGGTGGTGACGTCGTCTTGGGCTCCATGGTGACCTCCGTCCTGCCATCCTGCTGGTCTCGGTCTCGTTGCACCGATATGGAAACCTTTGCCTTATGCCTCAGGATTCCTCGCCTGCGCTTGCCCCTTTAGCACCAAAGAGGAAATGACGACACTGCGCGCGCTGGCGCCCGTCGGGCCTTGGTCGTCATGGCTTGCGTCACAGGAACCTCGCGAGGTTCACCTTTCCTTGATCTCTCCGCCCCTTGTGAGCCAACCTGATGAGGGCACTCCCGAGGGGGGGGGGTCTTGCGTCGTCCGCCTCGCGAGGCTTGGCCCCTCGCGAGGGTCTTGAGTGTTTGCTGGTGAAGTTGGGCCGTACGGGGCCGCTGGGAGATCCACGCCGTGGGCCGCAGGCAGGCAAGTCTGGGGACCCCCGCTCCCAGGACGCCGACAGTAGCCCCCGGGCCCAAGGCATGCTCGGACTTCGCTTCGGGGCGAAGCCAAAGGGCAAGTGCGGAGCGCCGCGGGCCCCAACAGCCTGCGGCCTTGGTCAACGCGTGGCGGTTGATTGGACATGGGTGTCTCTGCTTCCCCACGCTACCTTGACAACTTCCCGATTTGACGAGTCCCTGCTGCATGCAAGGAAAACCATCATTACCTGCGATCGTGGGGGCTGTCGGTTGGCCTTCCTCTGCTATAAATGATGAGGGGGGCAGAGCCCCCGTCGCCCGTCTCTTCCCGTTCCGCCTGCTCCTTCTCCTCCGCTCCATTACTCGTAGAAACACTCATGGCGCCATCGAAGAGGCTTTCAGTCGCGGAGAAAGGGAAGGCTCGCCAGGAGGGGCCCGGCTCTCCGGCGCCCAAGCATGGACGCGGCCGTCCCCGCAAGCACACCGTGACCCCTGCCGCGGCTCCTCGCGGCCACGTCGGTGCCTCTTCGCGCGGTGGGGGTCGCCCTGGTCGTGGCAGCCCTATTGGTGAAGGGAGGCATGCCATGGTCGCGCGGCCTCCCCGGCCGCGATTCCACTCGGCGGAGGTGCTACCAGAATTTGTTGTGTGGTCGGAGAACCCGGCCGGCAACTGGCTTCAGCTCCCGCGCTTCTTCGCTGATGAGCTGCTGGCCGCAAGTCCAGGCGGGCTCTGGCTGCAGGCGGACGGCTGCTGCAGCAGGGCTTACTGGGTCGCGGTTGAGGTCTCCGTCGTGGGCAACGCAGCCCTGGCCCACGGCTGGCAGACGTTCACCCGTGCGCGCGGCCTGGGCGGGCGGTGCGCCCTCCACTTCAAGTACGACGGCGACGCGACCCTCTACGTGAGGGTGTTTGGGGAAGATGGTCGCTGCGTCGGGTGCTGCCCTGAGGTCAACGACGGCGACGAGGTGCTCGGCCTTGGCGATGGTCGTGACGAGGATGAAGGCGAACCCGCCCTGGTGCCGACCACGTCTTGTCTAGCTACGGCGGTTCTTCCTCCGGCAACAGTTCCAGCAGCGGCGGTTATGACCAGCCGTCGCGCCCGCTTCGAAGGCGCCAGCGGGTCGTCTCGTCGCCGCGCCCCCGTGAAGCGGGAGGAGGGGTCTGGCTGAGCTCGGGACGGCGCCAAGAGCCCGCCCTCGCGAACCGCTGTGGGGGCACGCGCCATTTTTTTCGTTCTCCCTTTCCTTCCTGCAGTAAGAGAACAAACAGTATGGGGCCCCGGAGGGGCGTGCAACAAACTATGATTTCCCAGTTATTATGCTATGTTTATCATTCCTGTGTCGTGTCGCAACATCGTCGTTTTATGTAGAGATAACTTAGCTTGACGTGCTCGGAGTAGTTTCCACTTCGCGAGGTGCTTGCTTCCCAGTGCCTGGCGAGGCCTCCTTCGCCTGGTAGGCGCCTAGGAACTGCAAAAAACTCGTCAGGAGACTTATTGTTTTCCCGAGCCTCGGTCACGGGCGCCATTGGCCTTGACCCAGCGCTTCGTATCGCGGTACCCAAGGTGCACGGATTTAGAGAGGTGCGCCAGCTTGCGAGCTCGAACGAGGGTGCCTCACAAAAAAAAGAAAAAGGGAAGCTCACGAGGGTACCTGTTTAGCCCCCTCGCGAGGTACGCGCGCGAGAGAGAGAGCACAGGTCAAAACAGAGAAACAAGGGCAAAAATGGAGGCAGAAGGTGATGGAACAAGACCGGCAAAAATTGCTAGAAAGCAAATTCGATTAAAAAGGGGCGATCCAACTATGGAAAGCAAATGAAAACCCGCGTCCGGCACCTAGTCTAGTCTTCTTGTCTTCTCACCAGCGCGGAGCTAAGTGCTGCCACTAGGACGTGGGAGGGAGCCCCAGAGGCCCAAAGGCGGCACTTCTGAGACTCTGGGGCGTGTATAGCCCTACTCATTATTACGTGAGAGTGTCATGAGCAGAGAACTTCACAGGCACTGGGCCTTCTTCACAGGCGCTGGGCCTTTCTTCATGGGTAGAACTTCCGGAGGTGCCGGATGTTCCAGGCGTTCTGGATGGGTACCCCGTCCTGCGTCTCCAGGCGCGCGGCGCCAGGCCTGGAGACGTGGACGACCTTGAACGGGCCCTCCCACATGGGTGAGAGCTTATGCAGCCCTTCCCTGGAGAGCACCCGCCTTAGGACGAGGTCACCCACCTCGAGTGTCCTGGAGCGGACGCTGCGGTAGTGGTACCGCCGCAGCGCCTGCTGGTATCTTGCCGCCCGTAGCGTGGCTTCGCGGCGACATTCCTCCCCCAGTATGAGGTTCATCCCCTGTGGGGCGTCCTGCTGCGTCTCATCAACTGCCAGGACTCGTGCGGAGCGATGCTTGACCTCGTGAGGGAGAACCGCTTTTGCTCCATAGACGAGGAAGAATGGGGTCTCGCCCGTCGGCTTGGTGGCGGTGGTGCGGATGGACCACATCACGGACTGGAGCTCGTCGTGCCAGCCCCTGCCGCAGGCTTCGAGCTTCTTCTTGAAGGTCCTAGTCTTGAGGCCTCTCAAGACCTCTGCGTTGGCGCGTTTGGCTTGACCATTGCTCCGGGGGTGCGCCACTGAAGCGTAGCAGATCTGCGTTCCAAGGTTAGCACAGTACGTTTTGAAGAGATTACTGGTGAACTGCGAGCCGTTATCGGTGATGATGCGATTGGGGACCCCGAAACGGCTCACGAGACCCTTGATGAACTTGACCGCGGAGCCAGCTGGGATGGTGCGGACTGCTTCTACCTCCGCCCACTTGGTGAACTTGTCTATGGCGACGTAGAGGTAGCGGTGGCCCCCAGGCGCTCGAGGGAACGGGCCCAAGATATCTGGCCCCCAGACCGCGAATGGCCACGAGAGTGGGATGGTCTGGAGGCCCTGAGCCGGCTAATGAATCTGCTTGGCATGGAACTGGCAGGCCTTGCAGGACTTCACCAGCTCAGTCGCGTCGTTGAGCGCCGTAGGCCAGTAGAATCCGCTGCGGAACACCTTGTCGACGAGGGTTCGCGACGACGAGTGGTGCCCGCATTCTCCGCCGTGTATGTCAGCTAGCACCTCTTTCCCCTGTTCCCTAGAGATGCAACGCAGGGAAACGTCATTTGGTCGCTTCCTGTATAACTCACCGTCCTGGATGCAGTATGCCGTGGCTTGCTGGGCCACACGCTCCGCGTCCTCCCCCTTCTCCGGCAGTGTCCCTTGTGTCAGGTATTCCTTGAATTCCTTGGTCCAGCATCCCTCCTGAGGCTCGATCGCCAAGAGTAGACGCGCCCCCGAGGTCGGGCCACAGGCCGGGGCTCCCGTGGCAGGTGGCTGTGGGAGCTCCTCCCGAGGCTGTGCTGTCCTTGAAAGTGGTGGCGTCGCCGATGGCTTGAAGAGCCGCTCCTCAAAGACGCCGGGCTCTTGGGGAAGCCGCTTGGATGCTCTGTTGGCGATGTCGTCGGCCTCCTTGTTGGTCCCACGGGGCACGTGCTGCAACTCCAGGCCCAGGAATTGTTTCTCCATCTTACGTACCTCCGTGAGGTATGCTTCCATGTGCTCGTCCCTCGGCTCGTACACCTTGTTGGAGAAGTTGACGAGGAGCTGCGAGTCGCCCTTGATGGTGAGGCGCTTCACCCCCAGGGCCGCCGTAGCCTTCAGGCCAGCTATGAGGCCTTTGTACTCCACTATGTTGTTGGAGACCTTCTCGCCCTGCTGGAAGCAAAGCTGCACGGCGTAGTAGAACTTGTCCTGAGTGGGTGAGATGAGCACTGCTCCAGCCCCCGCGCCCTGGCGTGCGAAGGCACCATCAAAATACAAGACCCAGCCGTCGGGCGCTTCGCTCCCCGGTGAGAGTGACCGATCCTCTCCTGCTTCAAACTCTGGGGCGTCCGTCCATTCTGCCATGAAATCGGCGAGCACGGCTCCCTTGATGACCCTGGTTGTGCTGAACTCCAACTGGAATGCCCGCAGCTCGAATATTCCACCCTGCGACCTTTTCGGCGGAGTTGGGGCTCCTGAGCACCCTCTCCAATGGGTAGGCTGAGATGACCTTGATGGGGTGACCTTGAAAGTAGTGCCGTAGCTTACGCGAAGCCACCAAGAGCGCGAGTAAGAGCTTCTGAGGCATGGGGTACTGTGCCCTCGTGTCTCGCAATACTGTGCTGACGAAATACACTGGATGCTCGACGAGAGCGGGTGTGCTGATGAGGCCTTCGCCTTCCGGAAGTTGGGGCGCCTCCTAAGATGATGGAGCCCCCAACGCCTGATCGCTTGTCAGGGCCTTTGCAGGATCAAGGGCATCGTCCTGCTGAGCTTGGTCCTTCGCTGCCGCTGCAGCGTCCTTCGCGGTGCCCTCCTGGTTTTGTATTGCTCCTGCTGGGGGCGCAGCTCGGCGTGATGTGCCCTTGACCTGGCGTTCTTACCAAACCACTACTAGAGCTGCACTGGCAGAGTAGGGAGTGGCGGCTAGGTAAAGCACCAGGGGCTCGAGAGGGCGTGGCGCCTCCATCACTGGAGGGCTGGTCAAATATCTCTTGAGGTCTTGAAACGCTTGGTCGGCCTCCGGGGTCCACTCGAACGGGCCCTTCTTCTTCATCAGCTTGAAGAAGGGTAGGGCGCGCTCTCCCAGCTTGGAGATAAAGCGCCCCAATGCGGTCACGCGACCGGCAAGCTTCTGCATTTCTTTGAGGGTTTGCGATGGACTCATGTCTTCAATTGCCTTGACCTTCTCTGGGCTGGCCTCGATTTCCCTGTGGGACACGAGGAAGCCCAGCAGCTTGCCGGAAGGGACACCAAACACGCACTTCTCCGGGTTGAGTCGCAAGTCTACCTGGCGTAGGCTCGCGAAGGTTTCCTCCAGGTCCTGAATCAAAGTTCTCGCCTCCCGAGACTTTACCACAATGTCATCGACGTAAGCTTCAGCGTTTCTCCCGAGCTGCCGACCCAGGGCGATGTGCATCAGCCGTTGGAAGGTCGCACCTGCATTGCGCAGCCTGAACGGCATGCAGGTGTAGCAGTACACCCCACATGGGGTCAGGAAGGCTGTCTTCTCCACATCTTCTACCGGCATCTTGATCTGGTGATATCCTGAAAACGCATCCAGGAAGCACAGCAAATCGCACTCGGCGGTGGAGTCGACGATCTGGTCAATGCATGGAAGCGGGAACGGATCCCGGGGGCAGGCCTTGTTCAGGTTGGTGAAGTCGACACACATGCGCTCCTTCCCACCTTTCTTCGGCACAACAATGGGGTTCGCCAGCCACTCGGGGTATCGAACCTCGCGAATGGCACCCGCCACCTCCAGCTTGTAGGTTTCTTGGACGATGAAGGCCGGCTTCTTCATGGACTATGGTCTCGCCCTCTACTTCACATGGCGTACATTGGGGCACACCTTCAAGTGATGCTCAATCACCCCTCTCGGGCCCCTACCAGCTGTTTGGGTTCCCATGCGAATACCTCCTTGTTCGCGCGCAAGAACTTCACCAATGCTTCCTCTTGATTAGGGTCGAGGTCGGCACCTATGGTAAAGGTGGCTCCTGAGGACCCGTCGTCATCGACTGGCACCTGCTTGGTTTCAGCATTGTCTTGGATGAACACTGCTTCTTCTTGCTTGGTGCGGCTTCCTTGACCTTGGAGGCATCCGCGTCGGCGGGTTGCGCTACCGCGGCTGTCTTGAGGGCAAGCTTGAGCGCCGCCAGAGCCTCCTTGGTGTCCCCCACGACGGTGAGGACGCCCTTGCTCCCGGGCATCTTCATGAGGTTGTAAGCCGGATGGGTTGCTGCCATAAACTGGGCCAGAGCTGGGTACCCGAGGATGGCGTTGTACGGGAGGCCGATGCGGGCGATGTCGAAGTCGACCAGCTCGGTGCGGTAGTTGTCGCGCGTGCCGAAGGTTACATGAAGGCGGATCTGCCCCAAGGAGTGGGCGGTGCCGCCGCCAACCCCTGAGAAAGGCTTGCTGAGGCGGAGCCGCTCGAGTGGTACGTGAAGAAGGCTGAAGGCCTCCACGGAGAGCACGTTGAGGCAGGCGCCACCGTTGATGAGGGTCTTGGTGACAGCCACGTTGCAGATGGTGGGCGTGCAAAGCATTGGGAGCATACCCGAGCCGGCGGTGGTGACGGGGTGGTCCCCCCCGAGTCGAAGGTGAGGTCGGCCTCGGGCACCGCCCAACTCGGGGGAGCCCCCTGGCGCGTGGAGGCAGCGCCGATCTGGCGAAGGAACGGCTTGAGGTGGCGGTCTGAGGGTGGCTCTTGCGAGCCACCGAGGAGGGCCGCCACAACGAGGGGTGCCGGCGCTGCTGTCGGTGTCAAAACCGGCGGATCTTGGGTAGGGGGTCCCGAACTGTGTGTCTAGGATCGATGGTAACAGGAGACGGGGGACACGATGTTTACCCAGGTTCGGGCCCTCTCTATGGAGGCAATACCCTACTTCCTGCTTGATTGATCTTGATGAATATGAGTGTTACAAGAGTTGATCTACCACGAGATCGTAATGGCTAAACCCTAGAAGTCTAGCCTATGAGTATATGGTAATGAATCTGTCCTATCCGGACTATGCTCTCCGGTTTATATAGACACAGGAGGGATCTAGGGTTACATGAGGTCGGTTACATAAGAGGGAATCTTCATAGTCGGTCGCCTAGCTTGCCTTCCACGCCAAGGAGATCCCTCTCTGGACACGGGTATAGTCTTCGGTCTTCCTGTCTTCACAGCCCATCAGTCTGGCCCACGGATAACAGGCCGGACGCCCGAGGACCCCTTAGTCCAGGACTCCCTCAGCAGCCCCCGAACCAGGCTTCAATGACGATGTGTTCGGCGTTTGGATTGTCTTCGGCATTGCAAGGCGGGTTCCCTTCTTCGAGTAATGTATTCGGTTGTTGACTCAATATCGTTCCCCTCGGCTTCTGCGCGCTAATAACTTTGTCGTCCACGTGTCGAGCGAATGCGGAAAGCCAGGGCATTGTCTCAAATAACACCTCATCCACGTAAGGCAGAACACCTATTTAATGGAATTGGATCTTAGATCCAGGCGATACCGTGCCGAGAAAATCCCCGGAAACTGCCAGGAGAAGCCATTCCAACATGGCTAACATTCCCAGCTCTTCCTCCCACTCCAGCCCAAAGAGAAGTGAGTGGGAGAAGTGTTCTGTGACTCATAGTCAACTAGCAAAGTTGCAAACGCAGGGATTTCTTCCTCCCGCGGATCTGGTCCCTGTCCGAGCAGGGTCGGACTCCTTCAATGGCGTGACTCAGGCGGAGGAATTCCCCAATCCATCCGGAGGGGAGCGAGTGTGCTTTGTGCCCTATCTGCTGAGGGGCGTAGGATTTCCAATCCATCCGTTCCTCCGAGGGCTTCTGGAATATTACGGCCTCCAGCTGCACAACTTCACTCCCGCCTCTATCCTGCACATCGCAGGTTATGTCGCTTTATGCGAGCTATTCCTGGGTGTTGAAGCCCATTTTGAATTATGGAGAAAATTGTTCTGTCTTGTCCCTCGTAACCACGAGGGGTCAATATTTGAAGAGGGCGGAGCCGAAGTGTGGCGCATTGCCGACACCGGATACCTGTCCGGCACCCCAAGGAAGGCATCCGAAGAATGGCCTTCCGAATGGTTCTACATCGAGGACGTTGCTCTTCCCGACCCGGTCCGAAAGGGTCTCCCCGAATTTGCAAGCATTCCGTTAAAGAAACGGCATAGTTGGCGTCCCTGGAGCCTTGAGGAGGATGACAGCACGGAGGTTCGTCAGCTCATGGGCGAGATAAAGATGCTTGCTCAGTCCGGACTAACAATAGTTGAGGTAATGGCAACCTCCATAGCGCGAGGGGTTCAGCCGCTTCAATATAGAGGGTTCCCAATGTGGCACTACAACGGGGAGGACGACGCCTCCTGCTGCGGTCGGAAAGGTCCGGACACCCCCGCCACTCTAGCCAAAATACTGGCCGAGCTGTTCAAAGGGGAGGAAGAGGAATTTCTCCGCAACAAACGTAGAGATGGATACTCTATGTACAATCCTCCCAGTTGGGTAAGCCCCAATCCTTCTGCTTTACTCCTTCTGCTTCCCGGATTTCCTTTGATAAATTCCTAATCTGTTTATAACAGCATTGGCGAAAAATCACCGAGGGGTTTTGTAGCCCCGCCCCACAGCCCGAGAACCACGACCGGGAGCTGGATCCCGGATTTGAAGAGGACCCGGATATATTCGTGGTACTTGCGTACGGGGTGTTTTACCAGGCGAGCTAGGATGACACGGAAGTGGCCATTATCACCGATTACCCTGGTCTTCTTCCTGCTTCCCACGTAAGTTATTAAGAGAAAATCTCACACGCGAGAGCTTCCTCGCACTGCCTCACCCATCGCACTGTCTCGTGCTTCACAGGGGAGGCGTTCGGCGCGTCATACTACTCCAGGGGCGGCTCCAAAGAGAGCGGCTCAGGCGTCGAGCAAGGCCTCTAAAAGGAAGGTTGGTGAAGTCACGACCGGTCCCACGTCAAGGAGGTAAGGATTTAAAGGTATACGTCAACAGTCACATCCAACTGTAACTTGTACGCTTGTTTGACACCAGGAACCAGGTTCACCGGACTAAATCCGAGGGTCCGGCCAGCTGTACTCCCCGCGCCCGGGGTTTAGACCCCGTTGGAAAGGCGGGAGCCAACGTAGGAATTGTGCTGGACTGTCCTTCGGCCGAGGATTCGGAGAACATGTCCGTTACCAACTCGGAAGTGGAGAGCGCCATGAACCATCGGCGCTGTAGGGCTGTTTTATGAGACCCTGATGTGCGGGTAAGTTTTATTTTTCCGAAGAGTATAGCCATATGCTAGTAGCCCCCGGGACTGAAAGCAGTTGGTACAACTGATTTAAGGATTGTTGTATCACCAGGTTCTTACAGAGAAGAACAACCTGCTAACCCAAGAGCTGGAACAGTGTCGGGCGCAGCTAAATGCTGCTACCGCCAAACTGGAAAATTTGAAGAAGCTGTCCACTGGTAACGTTCCCTCCATCGAGGAACAGTAAATGTATACCAACTGTGCTAACACTGCCACTGATCGTATAATAGGGTTGCCTGATCAACTTGAGAAGAAGTTGAAGATCGCCCAAGAGGGAGAAAGAGAGGCAAAGAGACAACACGCCGCATGTGAGCGTGTGCTGACCCGCGTCAGGGACGAGAAAAACAAGCTACAGGATTCCAACACTAAGTTGGGTGAAGAGTTGAAAGATGTGCGGGACCAGCTATCTGACTCCGTAAAGGAGAACAAGAAACTGCGGGGTGGCATATTCAGTATGTTTCCGAACTTGTTTGTTTTTAGTAGTTCGGAGTGAAATGAAACTGATGTAGCCATGCTTGCAGGTATATTGACGGGCCGTCCTGAAGAGGAGGTGTCCGGATCATCGAGTGATCTGTTGTGTAAGCTGTCACAAGTGCACGAACAGGCGAGGCTGGCGATGCGGAGTGTTGCCAAGGCTCTATGGCCCTCCGCCTCCCCTCCAGGAAGTATGGAGGAGCTTGTAGAGCGGTTCAAAGGAGCGCGGCGGCATATCCGGCTATGGAAGATATCGGCCTGTCGAGAGGGTGCGCGAGAGGCTTGGGCCATGGTGAAGACTCGGTATACCAAGCTTGATCCTAATCACATGGCCCGTGTCGAACCGGTAGGGCCGAATGGGGAAGAAATTCCCGTTAGTTGTATGACCAAGTAGAGGTGGCCGCCAAATATTCCCAACAGGATTGTGAGTTAGATCGCCTGTTGGACGGTATAGAGGAGGAAGTGTTTGAGTCGAAGTGACTATGTACTTTCCTCACCGTGTGGAATTCTAGCTGAATTGTATATCATTTGTCATGGCAGACCTTTTCGCTTCAACCTCCGGACTCAAGGGTACGGAGTGTTTCCGGATACCCTCACGGCTGAATAGGCCGGGGTATGCCTGGAAAACTAGGCGTAGGGGTCATAGTTGCTTGAACAGACAAGTTGTATTCTGCTAGTTATGTTATTTACATTGAAATAGTAAGAAACATCTTCCAGAGAGAATAGTTCTGTTAAGGGTTCCTTTCCCTGGGTGTGCATGCATTAGTGTGCATGTCCGAATTGTAATGTGAAAATCACAGTGTATATAGCTTCTGGGGGCTCACAATAGAGTGAGTGTAAAAGAGATTTTTCATCCACCGACCGAATATTCCCTTAAGAACGCTAGCTTTCGGCTTCACCCAGTTTGAGGTACAGATCCGGATGACCTGGCAGTAACAATCATAGAGGTGCTCCCTTTACCACCAAGCCGAATAATCGGGAACGTAGGGGTAGGCACAGGAGCTAGGCAACCCAGCTTGGCCAAAACTTAAGTCATATCGATGCATATAATGGCGAAGAAAAAAGACATGCGGGAAAGCGCGCATGTGTGATGAGCTTGATGCTCAGAAAATAATATTAACAAGCTTCTGTTAAAGAAGCCCCCAGGTATAATCGGCGTACGTATGTAAAGATGTGTACGTTAGTAGTGTTCGGTCAAGCCGAAGGAGTGCTTTAAAGCGAAAAAAATTGTGTAAAAGGGAGAAAGAGTAATTGAAACTATAGGGGGGAAGGAGACTAATCAAGAGTTCGGCGCTAGGCATAGAACCTTCGGAGTCTGGCCGCGTTCCAGGGGTTTGGCTCTAGGCGATTTTCTGATGCGTCACGAAGACGGTACGCTCCTCCGGTGAGAACTTCGTCGATTATGAAGGGACCCTCCCATTTGGGCTTGAGTTTGTCCTTTTTCTTCTCCGGTAAGCGTAGAACGAGTTCACCAACATTGTACGTCTTGGCCCGTACTTCTCTGCTTTGGTATCTTCAAGCCTGTTGTTGATAAAATGCTGAACGGGCTTTGGCGACGTCGCGCTCCTCCTCCAGGGCATCTAGGCTGTCCTGCCGATCCAACTCGGCCTCTTTCTCCTCGTACATACGCACTCGAGGTGAGTCGTGTATAATATCGTAGGGCAATACAGCCTCTGCACCGTACACCATGAAGAAAGGTGTGTATCCGGTAGTACGGTTGGGCGTGGTCCGCAGCCCCCAGAGTACGGAGTCGAGCTCCTCGACCCAGTGCTTGTCTGATTCTTTCAAAGAACACACTAGTCTGGGTTTGATGCCACTCATAATAAGACCATTAGCCCGCTCGACTTGACCGTTTGTTTGCGGGTGGTAGACAGAGGCGTAATCAAGCTTAATGCCCAGATTAGCGCACCAGGTTTTCACCTCATCGGCTATGAAATTCGAACCGTTATCGGTGATGATGCTGTGCGGTACACCGTAACGGTGTACCACATCGGATATAAATGCAATCACCGGTCCGGACTCGGCCGTTTTAACTGGTCTAGCCTCTATCCACTTGGTGAATTTGTCCACCATGACCAACATATTTTTTTTCTTATGGCTTCCCCCTTTGAGGGGTCCGACCATGTCCAAGCCCCAGACCGCAAAGGGCCATGTAATGGGGATTGTTTGTAGGGCCGTTGGGGGCATATGGCTTTGGTTGGCGAAGAGTTGGCATCCGACGCAGCGCTGGACGAGGTCCTGTGCGTCTGCCCGGGCCGTAGGCCAATAAAATCCTGTCCGGAAGGCCTTGCTGACAAGTGCCCGGGCTGCGGCGTGGTGCCCACCGAGACCGGCGTGAATTTCTGCCAAGAGTTGCCACCCCTCCTCCTCGGAGATACACCTTTGAAGGACTACGGTAGTGCTTTTCTTGTAGAGCTCTCCTTCGTGAACTTTGTAGGCCTTCGAGCGCCGGACGATGCGGCGAGCCTCGTTCTGATCTTCCAGGAGCTCCTTACTATTTAAGTAGGCCAAGAATGGTTCGGTCCACGGGGCAATGACTGCCATAATGAGGTGGGTCGATGGTGCTATTTCGGTGGCTGAGCCGCCGATGATATCGGTGTGTTCGCTATCTATGTTTGTATTCGGAACGGGACTGTCGTTGCCGTCTCCCCCTTGCCACACCATAGACGGCTTAAAGAGCCGTTCCAGGAAAATGTTAGGTGGGACGGGGTAGCGCTTAGCGCCAATGTGAGCAAGGACGTCTGCCGCCTAATTACTTTCGCGGGCGATGTGATGAAATTCGAGCCCCTCGAACCGAGCCGACATCTTTAAGACGGCGTTGCGGTACGCTGCCATCTTTGGATCTTTGGCGTCAAAGTCTCCATTAATTTGGGATATTGCGAGGTTTGAGTCCCCGCGCACCTCCAGGCGTTGTATGCCCATTGATACGGCCATCCGAAGGCCATGTAGCAAGGCCTCGTATTCGACTGCGTTGTTGGAATCTGTGTATAATATTTGGAGTACGTACTAGACGACATCTCCTGTGGGGGACGTTAACACGACGCCCGCCCCTAGCCCTGCCGACATCTTGGAGCCGTCAAAATGCATCACCCAGTTGGAGTACACGCCGTACTCTTTAGGGAGTTCGGCTTCTGTCCATTCGGCGACGAAGTCGGCCAGTACCTGGGATTTGATGGCTCTACGTGGTTTGTACGTGATGTCGAATGAAAGGAGCTCAATGGACCATTTGGCAATCCGGCCCGTTGCATCCTGGTTGTTAATTATATCATTGAGGAGCACTTTGGAGGCCACCGTGATAGAGCACTCCTGAAAGTACTGTCGCAATTTTCGGGATGCCATGAAGACTGCATATGCTATTTTTTTGATAATGAGGGTATCGGGATTTGCAAGGTGTGAGGATGGTGGATACGTAATATACCGGCTTCTGGACCGGGAATTTGTGTCCGTCCTATTCTCGTTCAACGACGAGTACGGCGCTCACCACCTGGTGTGTTGCCGATATGTATAAGAGCATTGGTTCGCCGGCGTTTGGCGCGGCCAGGATTGGGTTGCTTGCTAGAAGGGCTTTTATTTCTTCCAGTCCGGCCGTCGCCGCGTCGGTCCACTTGAAGTTGTCGGTGCGTCGTAGAAGGCGATAGAGCGGCAGCGCCTTTTCTCCCAACCTGGAGATGAAGCGACTTAAAGCTGCCATGCACCCAGCGAGTTTTTGGACCTGTTTGAGTTCGGTTGGCATGGCCAGTTGTGGCAGAGCTCGGATTTTGGCTGGATTTGCTTCAATTCCTCTATTGGAGACGATGAAGCCTAATAGTTTACCGGCGGGGACACCGAAGACACACTTTTCCAGGTTAAGCTTGATGTTGTACGTGCAGAGGTTGTCAAATGTGAGATGCAAGTTATCTATTAGTGTTTCGACGTGTCTGGTTTTGATGACGACGTCGTCCAGGTAGGCCTCCACTGTTTTGCCGATCTGTTTCTCGAGGCATGTTTGGATCATGCGCTGGTAGGTGGCGCCGGTGTTCTTGAGCCCAAAAGGCATGGTGTTGAAGCAAAACGGCCCGTATGGTGTAATGAATGCTGTTGCGGCTTGATCGGACTCCTTCATTTTGATTTGATGGTATCCGGAATATGCATCAAGGAAGCATAGCGAGTCGTGACCTGCGGTGGCGTCAATGATTTGATCAATGCGCGGAAGAGGGAAGGGATCCTTAGGGCAGGCCTTGTTAAGGTCTTTGAAATCGACGCATAGGCGCCAGGATTTATCCTTCTTTGGTACCATTACCAAGTTTGCCAGCTAGTCCGGATGTTTAATGTCTTTGATGAATCCGGCCTCGATGAGTTTGGCTAGCTCCTCCCCCCTAGCTTGTCGCTTGGGTTCGGAAAAGCGCCGCAGAGTTTGCTTGACCGGCTTATATCCCTTTAGTATGTTGAGGCTGTGTTCGGCCAACTCGCGCGAGATTCCTGGCATATCGGAAGGATGCCAGGCGAATATATCCCAGTTTTCGCGCAGGAAGTCTCGTAGTGCGGCGTCGACTGCAGGGCTGATTTGTGCGCCAATGGACGCTGTCTTCTTCGGGTCTGTTGGATGGACCTGAAATTTGACTATTTCTTCTGCTGGCTTGAAGGAAGTGGATTTGGGTCGTTTGTCCAGGATCACATCGTCCTTATCCACGATGGAGCGTAGTGCGGTTAGTTCTTCGGCCGCAAGGGCCTCAGACAATGCCTCGAGAGCCAAGGATGCGGTTTTGTTCTCGGCGCGGAGGGCTATGTCCGGATCGCTGACGAGGGTGATTACTCCATTAGGCCCGGGCATTTTTAGCTTCATATACCCGTAATGAGGTATGGCTTGAAAGCGCATGAAGGCCTCTCGCCCTAACAGGGCGTGGTACCCACTGTTGAAAGGGGCCACCTGGAAGGTTATTTCTTCGGACCGATAATTCTCCGGCGTGTCGAACACCACATCAAGTGTAATTTTTCCTGCACACCGAGCTTCCCGGCTGGGAACGATACCTCGAAAGGTTGTGCTGCTTTTCTTGATGCAGCTCCTGTCTATTTTTATCTTCTGGAGCGTGTCCTCGTAAATGAGGTTTAGTCCGTTGCCGCCGTCCATGAGGACTTTTGTAAGTCAAAAGCCATCCATGATGGGACTGAGGACTAGGGCAGCTGGCGCTTGGACTGTTCTGTATTTAGGTTCGTCACTGGCGTTGAAGGTTATGGCCGTGTCGTTCCAGGGGTCAATTGCAGCGACTTGGCAAACTTCGGTGAGATCGCGCAGGGCCCTTTTATGTTTGTTGTTTGAAGCGAATGTCTCGAAGACCGCCAATACTCTATTGTCATTGTTTGCTGGAGGGTGTTGTCCTGGGGTGTATTTGGTAAGGATATCCTCGCCACTCTTGGCTACCTGCCAGAGTATCCAACATGCTCTAAGGTTGTGGGTTGCCACGGTATCCGGCGTCGTGCGTATTTTGCATGGGCCATTGAGCCATCCCTCCAGAACGGTGCCGTGCAACGTAATAGGCTTATGTTTTTTGACTGTCCGTCTGGGCGTGCCACGGGGGCGCGTCCTTTTCGCCTGTAAAGGGAGCCGGGACGGTTCCCAGCAAGCTGTCTGAGTTTTCCAGGCGCTTTCCATCGCGCTGTGCTTTTGTACCATAGTTGCTAGGTCGGCGAACTCTAGTATGCGGCGGCGATGGCGTTAAGGATGCCTTTGTCCGCGCAATTGTTGCAGAATGCTGCTATCGCGTCTTCGTCGCGGTAGTCCTTTACCTTGTTTTTAACAAGGAGGAATCTGGCCCAGAAGTGGTGGACCGTTTCCTGAGGTTGTTGTTTGGTGCTCCTGAGAGCATATATGTCCGGGTGGGTGGGTGGAATTGAATCCGAACCCTGACCTGATTTTGGATCCGGAGTTTGGAGGTCTACCGGGCCGGATAGTTCGGGCTCCGGGATATCGACTGATTTTTTAGGCTCGTCATCCGACTTTATGTTCGGAGGAAGAGACATGACCTTCTGCCGGAAAGTATCCGGCTCTTCAAGATCGGCGACTCGAACATAGTTCATCTTCAATATAGTGGAAGAGTTGCTCTGCTCCTCGACTACCGCTATCTGGTGGGTGATCGGTGGAGTTTTAATTTCTCTCTGATCGGATTTAAGCCCGACCCGATCATAGTCTGTAGCGACCCCCATGGCGGCCATGCGATCCAGGAGTTCGTTCAACAACGACAACTCCACTGGATCCATGCGGGCGGAGTATTCAGGATCAACGCCGAGGTGATTTTTGATGACTTGAGAGGTCATCGTCGGCTTAAGGGCCGAACTGGCGGTCATAACGCCGCCGAGACGGAGGGTCTGACCCAGGGCCAGGGCTCCTCCGGAGATGATATTATCCTTGACAACAAGGCTAGCCATCAACCCTCTTTGGCGACGGCACAGAGGAACTCTCAATGAAAGCACCAATGTCGGTGTCAAAACCGGCGGATCTCGGGTAGGGGGTCCCGAACTGTGCGTCTAGGATCGATGGTAACAGGAGACGGGTGACACGATGTTTACCCAGGTTCGGGCCCTCTCTATGGAGGTAATACCCTACTTCCTGCTTGATTGATCTTGATGAATATGAGTGTTACAAGAGTTGATCTACCACGAGATCGTAATGGCTAAACCCTAGAAGTCTAGCCTATGAGTATATGGTAATGATTCTGTCCTATCCGGACTATGCTCTCCGGTTTCTATAGACACCGGAGGGATCTAGGGTTACATGAGGTCAGTTACATAAGAGGGAATTTTCATAGTCGGTCGCCTAGCTTGCCTTCCACGCCAAGAGAGCCATCTCCGGACACGGGTATAGTCTTCGGTCTTCGTGTCTTCACAGCCCATCAGTCCGGCCCACGGATAACAGGCCGGACGCCCGATGACCCCTTAGTCCGGGACTCCCTCAGCCGCGAAGCGTGCGGTAAAGTGGTCGCGCAACTCCTCCCAAGACGCCACGGAAGATCCTGGGAGGGTGAGCAGCCAGGCACGCGGTGCGCCCGTAAGGGCCATGGGAAGACAGTTGGCCATGACCCTGTCATCGCCCCCAGCTTTGAGGACGGTCTCCTCGTACGCCAGCAGGAAAGCCACCGGATCCGCCGTGCCGTCATAGCGCGATTGCATCTCCGGCTTCAACTTGGGCGGCCACTGCACCTGTCGTAAGAGGGGGGCCAAGGCTCGGAGCCCCCTGGGCGCGCCGCTGGCATTGGTCGTCGGAGTGGGAAGCGCTGCGCTTACCATGGGGGCGGAGCGCGGTGGTGGTGAAGCGCAGATCGACAGAAGGAAAGCTCCGGCGCACCCCTACCTGGCACGCCAAATGTCGGATTTCGGGTTCCGGCAAACCCTTGAGGTTCGAACACTAGGGTGCGCACGAAGATCTCTCCTCTCCCAAGATCTCGCACTCCACGATCTCACGGACTAGCTCGCCTAACCCAAAGAACACAAGGACACAAGATTTATACTGGTTCGGGCCACCATTGTGGTGTAATACCCTACTCCAGTGTGGTGGTGGTGGATTGCCTCTTGGACTGAGGATGAACAGTACAAGGGGAAGAACAACCTCCTGAGGAGAGGTGTTCTTGTGCTTTGCGAATGTGTGTGGGTAAGGATCGCTCAAGATGAGATGCTTCCTACGGTGATGACTAGTCCTATTTATAGAGGCCCGTGTCCTCTTCCCAAATATTGAGCGGGAAGGAATCCCACAACGGCCAAGTTTGAAGGGGGATAGCTAGTACAGCTTATCCTGACAAAAGTAGTCTTCGCCTGCCAAAGGCTCTGGTGGTGACGCCGTCTTGGGATCCATGGTGACCTCCGTCCTGCCGTCCTGCTGGTCTCGGTCTCGTTGCACCGATATGGAAACCTTTGCCTGATGCCTCGGGACTCCTCGCCTGCGCTTGCCCCTTTAGCACCAAAGAGGAAATGAGGACACTGCGCGTGCTGGCGCCCGCTGGGCCTTGGTCGTCATGGCTTGCGTCACGGGAACCTCGTGAGGTTCACCTTGCCTTGATCTCTCCGCCCCTCGCGAGCCAACCTGATGAGGGAACTCCCGAGGGGGGTCTTGCGTCGTCCGCCTCGCGAGGCTTGGCCCCTCGCGAGGGTCTTATGTGTTTGCTGGTGAAGTTGGGCCGTACGGGGCCACTGGGAGAGCCACGCCGTGGGCCGCAGGCAGGCAAGTCTGAGGACCCCCATTCCCAGAACGCTGACAAGATCCCACCGGAATTCAATAGTCTTCTTCATAAAAGAACCAGCACAAGAAGTATCAAGCATGGTTTGATCATTACGAGAAAGTCGAGCATTAAAATTCTGGATAATTATTTATCTTGAGAGCTCATGATTGGGGGCATGAATATAACATTGACTTAAGCCCCCCCAAGCTAGATCGATACTTTCTCCTTCACGAGGCCAAAAATTATATATATATTTCTGATCACGGTGAACTGGATGCATTTTGGTGGAACTCCAATTTCAAACGATTCCAATTCCATGATCCAATATCATCGCATAGCCTATACCATGCCAATGCTTTTTCCCTTCAAAGATAAAGGGAAAACCTTTTTCATCACCTCATCTCCGGGTAAACCTGCAAGCTTAAACTCCACAAATTTGTTCCACATATATCAAGTGCATATCAGGATGTTCGGTTCCATCTCCTGCATAAGGATTATCTAGCAGTTGTTCTATCATACCCGAAGGAATTTCATATTCAATATTTTCAGTAGGTGCAGTAGGTTGAGGGGTAACTAATTGTGGTTCCTGACGAGGTGAAGATACCCCGAACAAACCCCTCAAAGGATTGTTTTCCATAGTAACAAGTGACAATAAATTTCAGCACACTATAATAATATTTCCTTACCAAATTCCACTTACCAAAGGCGCTTCACTCCCCGGCAACGGTGCCAGAAAATAGCCATGATGACCCACAAGTATAGGGTATCAATTGTAGCTCTTTTTGATAAGTAAGAGTGTCAAACCCAACGAGGAGCAGAAGGAAATGACAAGTAGTTTTCAGTAAGGTAATGTTTGCAAGTGCTGCAATTGTAAGTAGCGGAGTAGTTTGATAGCAAGATAATTTATAACGAGCAAGTAACGATAGTAGTAACAAAAGAACAGCAAGGTAGCCCAATCCTTTTGAGGCAAAGGACAGGCCAAAATGGTCTTCTTACGATAAGCAAAGCGTTCTTGAGGGTACACGGGAATTTCATCTAGTCACTTTCATCATGTTGGTTTAATTCGTGTTCGCTACTTTGATAATTTGATATGTGGGTGGACCGGTGCTTAGGTGCTGTTCTTACTTGAACAAACCTCCTACTTATGATTAACCCTCCCGCAAGCATCCGCAACTACGAGAAAAGTATTAAGAATAAAGTCTAACCATAGCATTAAACTTTTGGATCCAATCGGTCCCTTACAGAATAGCGCATAAACCGGGGTTTAAGCTTCTGTCACTCTCGCAACCCATCATCTAATTGCTACTCCAAAATGCATTCCCTTAGGCCCAAATATGGTGAAGTGTCATGTAGTCGACATTCACATGACACCACTAAGAGAATCACAACATACATACTATCAAAATATCAAACACATATCAAGTTCACATGATTACTTGCAACATGATTTCTCCCGTGACCTCAAGAACAAAAGTAACTACTCACAAATGATAATCATGCTCAGGATCAGATGGGTATTAAATAGCATATTCGATCTGAACATAAAATATTCCACCAAATAAATCATATAGTAATCAACTACAAGATGTAATCAACACTACTAGTCACCCACAAGCACCAATCTATAGTTCCGGTAACAAGATTGAACACAAGAGATGAACTAGGGTTTGAGATGAGATGGTGTTGTTGAAGATGTTGATGGAGATTGCCCTCCCCAAGATGGGAGAGTTGTGGGTGATGACGATGATGATGATTTCCCCCTCCGGGAGGGAAGTTCCCCCGACGGAATCGCTCCGCCGGAGGGCAAAAGTGCTCCTGCCCAAGTTCCGCCTCGAGACGGCGGCGCTCCGTCCCGAAAGTCCTCCCCTGATTTTTTTCTAGGTCAAAATTACCTATATACCAGAAGATGGGCACCGGAGGTGGGCCGAGGAGGGCACAACCCACCAGGGCGCGCCTGGGCTCCCTGGCGCGCCCAGGTGGGTTGTGCCCACCTGGTGGGCCCCCTCTGGTAGTTATTTTCTCCAATAATTCTTATTTATTCTGTTAAAATTCCTCGTGAAGTTTCAACTTGTTTGGAGTTGTGCAGAATAGGTGGCCTGACGTAGCTATTCCAAGTCCAGATTTCCAGCTGCCGGAATTCTGCCTCTTTGTGTGTTCCTTGTAAATTATGAGAGAAAAGGCATTAGAATTACTACAAAAAGAATTATTATGGATAAAAACATTATAAATAACAGTAAGAAAACATGATGCAAAATTGACGTATCAAGCCTCCATTGGAGCACAGCTGGATCCGACGATCAACGCCGCACTAAGAGCGTTCCTACGCGAAAATTGGGATATCTTCGCCTGGCACCCTTCGGACATGCCCGGGATCCCACACAGACTGGCCGAACATAGCCTCAATATCATAAAGGGATTCAAACCAGTCAAGCAAACACTGCGGCGATTTTCCGAACCCAAACAACAAGCTATGGGGGAAGAGCTAGCTAAACTTCTTGAAGCAGGGTTCATCAGGGAGGTCAAACACCCGGACTGGCTAGCAAACTTGGTCATGGTGCCGAATAAGAATAAATCCCGGCGCCTTTGTGTCGATTTTAAAGACCTCAATAAGGCCTTCCCTAAGGACCCCTTCCCGCTGCCCCGCATTGACCAAATCATTGACGTGACTGCAGGACACGATTCACTGTGTTTCCTTGACGCATACTCCGGATACCATCAAATTAAGATGAAGGAGTCCGACCAGCCCGCAACAGCATTCATTACCCCGTACGGGCCTTTCTGCTTCAACACCATATCGTTCGGACTCAAAAACGCTGGCGCCACTTACCGACGCATGATTCAAACATGTGCGGAAAAACAAATTGGCAAGACAGTGGAGGCATACGTAGATGATGTAGTCATCAAGACTAAACATGTCGAATCATTGGTGGACGATCTACGCCTCACATTCGACAACCTCCGAACATATGACATACGGCTCAATCCGAAAAAATGTGTCTTCGTCGTTTGTTACCTCTTGAGCACTGCGTTGGTTTTCCCTTGAAGAGGAAAGGGTGATGCAGTAAAGTAGCGTAAGTATTTCCCTCAGTTTTTGAGAACCAAGGTATCAATCCAGTAGGAGACCACGCTCAAGTCCCACACACCTACACAAACAAATAAGAACCTCACAACCAATGCGATAAAGGGGTTGTCAATCCCTTCACGGTCACTTACGAGAGTGAGATCTGATAGATATGATAAGATAAGATTTTTGGTATTTTTATGATAAAGAGTAAAAGTAAAGAAAGCAAAATAAGCGGTGATAGAAATAACTTGTTGGCGGAAGATTAATATGATGGAAGATAGACCCGGGGGCCATAGGTTTCACTAGTGGCTTCTCTCAAGATAGCATAAGTATTACGGAGGGTAAACGAATTACTGTCGAGCAATTGATAGAATTGAGCATAGTTATGAGAATATCTAGGTATGGTCATGTATATAGGCATCACGTCCGTGACAAGTAGACCGAAACGATTTTGCATCTACTACTATTACTCCACACATCGACCACTATCCAGCATGCATCTAGAGTATTAAGTTCATAAGAACAGAGTAACGCTTTAAGCAAGATGACATGATGTAGAGGGATAAACTCATGCAATATGATATAAACCCCATCTGTTTATCCTCGATGGCAACAATACAATACGTGCCTTGTTGCCCCTGCTGTCACTGGGAAAGGACACCGCAAGATTGAACCCAAAGCTAAGCACTTCTCCCATTGCAAGAAATATCAATCTAGTAGGCCAAACCAAACTGATAATTCGAAGGGACTTGCAAAGATAACCAATCATACATAAAAGAATTCAGAGGAGATTCAAATATTGTTCATAGATAATCTGGATCATAAACCCACAATTCATCGGATCTCGACAAACACACCGCAAAAGAAGATTACATCAAATAGATCTCCAAGAGAATCGAGGAGAACTTTGTATTGAGATCCAAAGAGAGAGAAGAAGCCATCTAGCTAATAACTGTGGACCCGAAGCTCTATGTAGGATCGAAAGTATGTCTAGAGGGGGGGGGGTGATTAGACTACTTGACCAAATAAAAATCTAGCCTTTTCCCAATTTTAGTTCTTGGCAGATTTTAGCAACTTAGCACAAGTCAAGCAATCAACCTACACATGCAATTCTAAGAGTATAGCAGCGGAATGTAAAACAATTGCATATGAAGGTAAAGGGAGGAGTTTGAGGGAGCAAACGCAATGTTGACACGGAGATTTTTTATCCGTGGTTCCGATAGGTGGTGCTATCGTACATCCACGTTGACGGAGACTTCAACGCACGAAGGGTAACGGTTGCGCGAGTCCACGAAGGGCTCCACCCACGAAGGGTCCACGAAGAAGCAACCTTGTCTATCCCACCATGGCCGTCACCTACGAAGGACTTGCCTCACTAGGGTAGATCTTCACGAAGTAGGCGATCTCCTTGCCCTTACAAAATCCTTGGTCAACTCCACAATCTTGACGGAGGCTCCCAAGTGACACCTAGCCAATCTAGGAGACACCACTCTCCAAGAAGTAACAAATGGTGTGTTGATGATGAACTCCTTGCTCTTGTGCTTCAAATGATAGTCTCCCCAACACTCAAGTCTCTCTCACAGGATTTGGATTTGGTGGAAAGAAGATTTGAGTGGAAAGCAACTTGGGGAAGGCTAGAGGTCAAGAATTATGTGGTTGGAATGGAATATCTTGACCTCAACACAAGTGTAGGTGGTTCTCTCTCAGAAAATATGTGTTGGAAGTGTAGGCATGTTCTGATGGCTCTCTCCACAAATGAAGAGTGGGTGGGGGGGTATTTATAGCCTCCACACAAAATCTAACCGTTACACACAAATCACCAAACTCGGTGGGACCGAATCATGAAAATCGGTCGGACCGATTTAGTTCAAAATGTGAACATTAGGATTCTCGGTGGGACTGACATGTCAACTCAGTGGGACCAATATTATTAGGGTTAGGACATAACGTAATCTCGGTGAGACCGATTACACAAACTCGGTGGGACCGATTTTGGTAATAGACTAACAGAGAGTTGGTCAGGCAAACTCGGTGGGACCGATTCGCTCATCTCGGTTTGACAGAAACGTTATGAAAAGGAAACAGAGTGTTTGCATTGCAATCTCGGTGGGACCGATCGCTCATCTAGGTTTGACCGAAACGTTACGAAGGGAAATAGAGAGATTACAATCCCATCTCGGTGAGACCGAGATCCCTATCGGTGAGACCGAAAAGACTAGGGTTTCTGGCAGTGGCTATGTCAACTAAACTCGGTGGCTCTGGATATGAAATTTCGGTGGGGCCGAGTTGGACTTTTTGGTTTGGGACATATGTGGATGTGAGAAAGTAGTGGAGGGTTTTGGAGCATATCACTAAGCATTTTGAGCAAGAACCTCATTAAGCAACACCTCATCCCTTCTTAATAGTATTGGCTTTTCCTATAGACTCAATGTGATCTTGGATCACTAAAATAGAAAATGTAGAGTCTTGTGCTTTGAGCTTGAGCCAATCTTCTGTCCTTAGCATTTTGAAGGGCCCACTTTCTAATCCATGCCATGCCAATCATTGAGCTTTCCTGAAATATTTATCTTGGAATAGCATTAGCTCAATGAGCTATATGTTGTTAGGAATTACCAAAACCACCCAGGGATAGTTGCACTTTCAGTCTGAGGTAAACTACTCACACATCATCGGAGAGGCTATGGTGTTGATGTAGAAGCCCTCCGTGATCAATGCCCCCTCCGGCAGGACGTCGAAAAAGGCCCCAAGATGGGATCTCACGGGTACAGAAGGTTGCGGCAGTGGAATTAGGTTTTCGCGGGGCTCCTCAATGGTTTGGGGGTACATAGGTATATATAGGAGGAAGAAGTAGGTCGGTGGAGCCACGAGGGGCCCACGAGGGTGGAGGGCGCGCCCAGGGGGTAGGCGCGCCCCCTACCTCATGGCCTCCTTGGTGATTTCTTGACGTCCACTCCAAGTCCTTTGGATCAAGTTTGTTCCAAAAATAACTCATGGTGAACTTCATGGTTTCACCCGTGGCAACTTTTCTTGGCTTAGACATGGGCTATCTTCTTGCTGGAGCCTTTGTTTTCAGTCCAGGCTTTGTTGCAGCAGCTGTGCCATACTCTTTCTTCAGCACCTTTTTCTTTGAAGTGGCTTCATCTTCAACAGCCACATAGTCTTCATCCTCAGAATCAGAAGTTCATCTTCAACTTTGGTAGGTTGCTTGGTGTGCTCCTGCTGCCCTCATCATAACTGCTGGAGGGATCTGAACCCTCACTCATCTGCACCTGTTGCTCAGACCTGTTCTAACTGTCACTTTGATCAGACATCTCTGCAAACACTCTAACAGCAGACCGTGTGAATAGGTTATAGATGAGGTAGAGAAGATGAGCATCACAAAGTACAGGAGTTTTGCAAAATAGATGACTTAAAAACTTAGTTTTAGTTCTTCACAGAAAGCATTTCGGATCTACCGATTTGTAAACTCGGGTGATACCGAAGCAGCTTTTGGAACCTAAACTTGTGAACTCGGTCAGACCGAGTCACAGTTTGGTGGTACCGAGACTGCTAGGGTTTCATAGAGAATCGAACTCGGTCACACCGATTTGCAATTTTCGGTCAGACCGAAAACGCATGTGCTCTGGCCTAAGCCAAATCGGTGAGACCGATTTCTACAACTCGGGCGGTCCGAGATGAATTCGGCGGAGACCTAACCCTAAATTTTCAAACCAAAACTAATCTACGGGATGTTTTCACTGGACAGGATGATTTCAATCGTGGCAAGAATCATGGCAAAGCAATGTGCTAGGAATCAGAGTTAAGGATTAGCACAAAGATTAAGTTCATACCCTAGTTCAGCGACGAACTTGCTACGGCGGCAACGGCAGGGCAAATTGCCGTTGACGGTGGTGGAGACCAGCGGCGGGAGGTCGCTGGCGACGAGAGGACGATCTGGAGACCCGAGGAGGCAGAGCAGGTTACGTGCGGGCGAGTAGGTTCGGAAAAATTTCCAAAATTTGGCCCGTCGGTATATATAACCTGACCCTTTCGGTGTGACCGAGTGGAACGACTCGTTGGCACCGAGATGCAAAACCGCAAGCAGTTACTGCAACTCGGTGTGACCGAAAGGTTCTAATCAGTTGCACTGAGATTGAAAACCCTAGATCAACTTAGTGATCTTGGTAGGACCAAAAAGGATGAATCGGTCAGACCGAGATGCACAAAGAGGTTTTGGAGGTTTAAGTCTATGACGAATCGAGAACTCCGAGTGCTCCTCACACAGAGTGGTTCGAATCTGACTTGATCAAACTTTGTGATGTAGCATGAATAGAGTTTGAGACGAGAAAAGCATAGATAGCTAGAGGGAGTTCTTAGGCATTCTTGTCCATCCATTTGGCAAAAGAGAAAGAGCCAAACAATCAAAACAACAAATGGATGTCCTCGAATGAGTAAAATATGCATTCAACATGCTCACATATTAAAATGGCAAATGAAGTATGTGACAAAGCATGCACAATCACTCTAGCATCTATCAGGCAATTTGGCGATGACTAGGTCATCTATATATGAGTATATTGACTTAGGAGTCAAATGAGAACATTTGATCATAGGTGATACTCATCGTTTAAGCACAAGTGGGGTTACCACTTTTACATAAAGCATTGTTGTGTTCACACCATTAGAGTTGCTTTAGCTCAATTGATTAGAGTAAAGCTCCCCCTAGATGTGATATCCCCCCTAAGAGGGATGAACTAACCTTGGGTTTTGTCGACGATGACTTCATGTAGGTGTTGAAGATGTAGATGCTCAATGTTGATGTAGATCATTCGGAGCAATCCTTTGGAGTGAGTTGCACTTTCAATACCTACACGGGTTAGTCCCACAAGGAACAAACAAGGATATCCATAGACATAGAGTGATGCATACACGAGATGATGTCCATGAAAGCATTAGGTTACCTTGTCCCTTGTCTTACCAACAAGAGGGTTTGTGACTCCTTGAACTAGTGCAAGATATGGAAGTTGTTTGCACTTTTCCTCGCCAAAATGATAAGAGTGAATTATGTTGGCGGAGTCACCCTCAAGAACTCTCTAGTTCTTCTTCTTATGGATCCACACCATCTTGATGGGAGTCCTTGGAGTTGTAGTTGTACTTGATGAAGTAGAACTTGATGTAGTCTTGGGAACCCACTTGACCAAGGCCTTAGGTGCTTCTTCAAATGCATCAATTTCCTCTTGAAGCTTGTCCTTGCCTTTTAGCTTGTGGTCTTGTGGTGGAAGATCATCTTGAGCTTGTGTCCCTTTGAAATAAGTAGGATCATACTTCTCTTGTTGAGGAACAAACTTTGTCTTGGGGTATTGATCTGCTTCCCACTCAACTCCATTGGCATTGAACTTTCATTCAAAACCAACACCTTGATTCTTCCGGTGTCTTCCTTGCTTGCGTACAATTTCCTCAAATTGCTTACTTCCGGCATGGCTCTTGTAAACACCTTTCTCTATAATTCCCTTAAATAAGCTATTTTCTTGCTCAAGTGTAACTTGGCTAAGAGAATCATTAGTGGAATCAAGAGAACTACTAGATGCAACAACATTGGATTTAGCATGATTTTTGTTACTACTAGATGAAGAATCTTTCTTGCTCTTGTTGCTAGATTTAACTTGTGGCATGTAAGTAGACAAGAGTAAATGCTTGGCAATGTAAGAAGAACTTTTCTTGCGAAGATCATCATTGATTGCCTTTAAAAACTCATGTTCTTGCTCAAGGTTGAGCTTTTCAAAGCGTAGCTTGTCATGAGTCTTTAAAAGTTCTCGATGATCCTCCAAGGTAGGTTCATGAGCTAACTTAAGAGTGTTTAGTTCTTTAGTTAGTCGCTCAATCTCCTTCTTATCATCATCATTTGTTTTATCTTGATTAGCATGATTAACAGCAAATTCATCATAGTTTTCATCACTAGTGTTGTCAACAAGTAAATCATCATCACCTAGCAACTCATCTTCATCACTATTGAAATCAACATACTCGGGATGTGTTACCTTTGGACCTTTGGCCATGAAGCATATTCCAATTCCTTCATTTGGTGAGTCAAATATGTCGTAGGAGTTGGTTGACACAAGTGCTAGACCGGCAACACCTTCATCTTGAGTATATTTGGAGTCGGAGTGATAACTTCTTTCAGAGTGATGGTCGGAGTCGGAGCCGGATAGCCATTCACCAACATGAGCTTGATGTCTTCTTTTTGTGTAGCTCCTTGATGACTTTTCTTTCCTTTCTGAGTCCTTGCTTCTCCGAGAGGGTCTTCGTTCATAACGATCATCTTTACTCCTCCTTTCTCTTGGTGGTGATTCTTCTCTTCTACTTCTTCTTTTGGGAGAATCTTCTCTTCTTTTGTAGGGGGCCGTACACTCATTGGAGTAGTGTCCGGGTCTTCCACAATTGTAGAAATTATGCTCACGACTAGAAGATCTTTTGTCATTGTAGGATCTTGGCTTGGAACTTCTTTCTTTGCTTCTACTCTTGTAGAACTTGTTGAAGTTATTTACCATTAGGCTCAATTCTTCATTGAAGGTTTGTTTCTCACTTGATGATGTGGCAGCATCACACGCGGCTTTGTAGGCACCACTTGACTTGTTGCGAAGCTCTTCCTTATCCTTGAGTGACATCTCATGAGCAACAATTCTTCTAATGACTTCCGTTGGCTTGAGATCTTTGTAATTGGGCATCATTTGGATCAATGTGCACATGGTATCATATTTTCCATCCAAGGCTCTTAGGATCTTCTTGATGATGAATTTGTCGGTCATCTCTTCACTTCCTAAGCCGGCAATCTCATTTGTGATGAGAGCAAGCCTAGAGTACATTTCAGCGACACCTTCACCATCCTTCATTTTGAACTTGTCAAGTTGACTTTGAAGCACATCCAATTTGGATTCCTTGACGGAGTCGGTACCTTCGTGCATATCAATCAAACTATCCCAAATTTCCTTTGCATTCTCAAGACGGCTGATTTTGTTGAATTCTTCGGGGCACAATCCGTTGAAGAGAATGTCACAAGCTTGAGCATTGTATCGTAGCATCTTCAACTCTTCCGCGGTAGCTTCACGGTTAGGTTCTTTCCCATCGAAGAATTCACCTTGCAAGCCAATACACACAATAGCCCAAACGGCGGGGTTATGTCCAAGAATATGCATTTTCATCTTATGCTTCCAACTAGCAAAATTGGTACCATCAAAGTAAGGGCCTCTACGGTGGTAATTTCCCTCGCTAGACGCCATACTCTCCTAGGTTGTGAAACCAAGGCTATGACCACCAAAAGCTATGGAAATAAAAGCAAATGGAGACCAAAGCTCTGATACCACTTGTAGGATCGAAAGTATGTCTAGAGGGGGGGTGATTAGACTACTTGACCAAATAAAATCTAGCCTTTTCCCAATTTTAGTTCTTGGCAGATTTTAGAACTTAGCACAAGTCAAGCAATCAACCTACACATGCAATTCTAAGAGTATAGCAGCGGAATGTAAAACAATTACATATGAAGGTAAAGGGAGGAGTTTGAGGGAGCAAACACAATGTTGACACGGAGATTTTTTATCCATGGTTCCGATAGGTGGTGCTATAGTACATCCACGTTGATGGAGACTTCAACCCACGAAGGGTAACGGTTGCGCGAGTCCACGGAGGGCTCCAGCCACGAAGGGTCCACGAAGAAGCAACCTTGTCTATCCCACCATGGCCGTCGCCCACGAAGGACTTGCCTCACTAGGGTAGATCTTCAAGAAGTAGGCGATCTCCTTGCCCTTACAAACTCCTTGGTTCAACTCCACAATCTTGACGGAGGCCCCCAAGTGACACCTAGCCAATCTAGGAGACACCACTCTCCAAGAAGTAACAAATGGTGTGTTGATGATGAACTCCTTGCTCTTGTGCTTCAAATGATAGTCTCCCCAACACTCAAGTCTCTCTCACAGGATTTGGATTTGGTGGAAAGAAGATTTGAGTGGAAAGCAACTTGGGGAAGGCTAGAGATCAAGATTTATGTGGTTGGAATGGAATATCTTGACCTCAACACAAGTGTAGGTGGTTCTCTCTCAGAAAATATGTGTTGGAAGTGTAGGCATGTTCTGATGGCTCTCTCCACGAATGAAGAGTGGGTGGGGGGGTATTTATAGCCTCCACACAAAATCTATCCGTTACACACAAATCACCAAACTCGGTGGGACCGAATCATGAAACTCGGTCGGACCGATTTAGTTCAAAATGTGAACGTTAGGATTCTCGGTGGGACTGACATGTCAACTCGGTGGGACCGATATCATTAGGGTTAGGGCAAAACGTAATCTCGGTGGGACCGATTACACAAACTCGGTGGGACCGATTTTGGTAATAAACTAACAGAGAGTTGGTCAGGCAAACTCGGTGGGACCGATTCGCTCATCTCGGTTTGACCGAAACGTTACGAAAGGAAACAGAGTGTTTGCATTGCAATCTCGGTGGGACCGATCGCTCATCTCGGTTTGACCAAAACTTTACGAAGGGAAATAGGGAGATTACAATCCCATCTCGGTGAGACCGAGATCCCTATCGGTGAGACTGAAAAGACTAGGGTTTCTGGCAGTGGCTATGTCAACTAAACTTGGTGGCTCTGGATATGAAATTTCGGTGGGGCCGAGTTGGACTTTTTGGTTTGGGACATATGTGGATGTGAGAAAGTAGTGGAGGGTTTTGGAGCATATCACTAAGCATTTTGAGCAAGAACCTCATTAAGCAACACCTCATTCCTTCTTAATAGTATTGGCTTTTCCTATAGACTCAATGTGATCTTGGATCACTAAAATGGAAAATGTAGAGTCTTGTGCTTTGAGCTTGAGCCAATCTTCTGTCCTTAGTATTTTGAAGGGTCCACTTTCTAATCCATGCCATGCCAATCATTGAGCTTTCCTGAAATATTTATCTTGGAATAGCATTAGCTCAGTGAGCTATATGTTGTTAGGAATTACCAAAACCACCCAGGGATAGTTGCACTTTCAGTCTGAGGTAAACTACTCACACATCATCGGAGAGGCTATGGTGTTGATGTAGAAGCCCTCCGTGATCAATGCCCCCTCCGGCAGGACGTCGAAAAAGGCCCCAAGATGGGATCTCACGGGTACAGAAGGTTGCGGCGGTGGAATTAGGTTTTCGCGGGGCTCCTCAATGGTTTGGGGGTACATAGGTATATATAGGAGGAAGAAGTAGGTCGGTGGAGCCACGAGGGACCCACGAGGGTGGAGGGCGCGCCCAGGGGGGTAGGCGCGCCCCCTACCTCGTGGCGTCCTTGGTGATTTCTTGACGTCCACTCCAAGTCCTTTGGATCAAGTTTGTTCCAAAAATAACTCTCGCGAAGGTTTCATTCCATTTGGACTCCGTTTGATATTCCTTTTCTGCGAAACACTGAAATAGGCAAAAAAAACAGCAATTCGGGCTAGGCCTCCGGTTAATAGGTTAGTCCCAAAAATAATATAAAAGTGTATAAATAAGCCCATTAAACATCCAAAACAGAATATATAATAGCATGGAACAATCAAAAATTATAGATACGTTGGAGACGTATCAAGCATCCCCAAGCTTAATTCCTGCTCGTCCTCGAGTAGGTAAATGATAAAAACAGAATTTTTGATGTGGAATGCTTCTTAGCATAATTCTCAATGTAATTCCCTTATTTGTGGTATGAATATTCATATCCGAAAGATTCAAGATAAAAGTTTAATATTGACATGAAAATAATAATACTTCAAGCATACTAATAAAGCAATCATGTCTTCTCAAAATAACATGGCCAAAGAAAGTTGTCCCTACAAAATCATATAGTCTGGCTATACTCTATCTTCATCACACAAAGTATTTAATCATGCACAACCCCAATGACAAGCCAAGCAATTGTTTCATACTTTTGATGTTCTCAAACTTTTTCAATCTTCACGCAATACATGAGCGTGAGCCATGGACATAGCACTGTATGTGGAATAGGATGGTGGTTGTGGAGAAGACAAAAAGGAGAAGATAGTCTCACATCAACTAGGCGTATCAACGGGCTATGGAGATGCCCATTTATAGATATCAATGTGAGTGAGTAGGGATTGCCATGCAACGGATGCACTAGAGCTATAAGTGTATGAAAGCTCAAAAAAAGAAACTAAGTGGGTGTGCATCCAACTCGCTTGCTCACGAAGACCTAGGGCATTTTGGGGAAGCCCATCATTGGAATATACAAGCCAAGTTCTATAATGAAAATTCCCACTAGCATATGAAAATGACAACATAGGAGACTCTCTATCAATGAAGATCAATGTGCTACTTTGAAGCACAAGTGTGGTAAAAGGATAGTAGCATTGTCCCTTCTCTCTTTTTCTCTCATTTTTTTATTTGGGCCTTTTTTCTTTTTTTTATGGCCTCTTTTTTTATTTTTTATTTTTCGTCCGGAGTCTCATTCCGACTTGTGGGGGAATCATAGTCTCCATCATCCTTTCCTCACTTGGAACAATGCTCTAATAATGATGATCATCACACTTTTATTTACTTACAACTCAAGTATTACAACTCAATACTTAGAACAAAATATGACTCTATTTGCATGCCTCTGGCGGAGTACCGGGATATGCAATGAATCAAGAGTGACATCTATGAAAATTATGAACGGTGGCTTTGCCACAAATACAGTGTCAACTACATGATCATGCAAAGCAATATGACAATGATGGAGCGTGTCATAGTAAACGGAACGGTGGTAAGTTGCATGGCAATATATCTCGAAATGGCTATGGAAATGCCATGGTAGGTAGTTATGGTGGCTGTTTTGAGGAAGGTATATGGTGGGTGTATGATACCGGCGAAAGGTGCGCGGTATTAGAGAGGCTAGAAATGGTGGAAGGGTGAGAGTGCGTATAATCCATGGACTCAACATTAGTCATAAAGAACTCACATACTTATTGCAAAAATCTATTAGTTATCGAAACAAAGTATTACACGCATGCTCCTAGGGGGATAGATTGGTAGGAAAAGACCATCGCTCGTCCCCGACCGCCACTCATAAGGAAGACAATCAATAAATAAATCATGCTCCGACTTCATCACATAACGGTTCACCATACGTGCATGCTACGGGAATCACAAACTTTAACACAAGTATTTCTCAAATTCACAACTACTCAACTAGCATGACTCTAATATCACCATCTTCATATCTCAAAACAATTATCAAGTATCAAACTTCCCTTAGTATTCAACGCACTTATAAGAAAGTTTTCACTAATCTTGGATGCCTATCACTTTAGGACTAATTTCTCAATTTAAGCAAATTACCATGCTGTTTTGTGGAACTCTCAAAATAATATAAGTGAAGCATGAGAGAACAATAGTTTCTATAAAACAAAACCACCACCATGCTCTAAAAGATATAAGTGAAGCACTAGAGCAAAAACTATATAGCTCAAAAGATATAAGTGAAGCACATAGAGTATTCTAATAAATTCCGAATCATGTGTGTCTCTCTCAAAAGGTGTGTACAGCAAGGATGATTGTGGCAAACTAAAAAGCAAAGACTCAAATCATACAAGACGCTCCAAGCAAAACACATATCATGTGGTGAATAAAAATATAGCTCCAAGTAAAGTTACCGATAGACGAAGACGAAAGAGGGGATGCCTTCCGGGGCATCCCCAAGCTTTGGCTTTTTGGTGTCCTTATAGTTACCTTGGGGTGCCTTGGGCATCCCCAAGCTTTGTCTCTTGCCACTCCTTGTTCCATAATCCATCAAATCTTTACCCAAAACTTGAAAACTTCACAACACAAAACTTAACAGAAAATCTCATGAGCTCCGTTAGCGAAAGAAAACAAAAACACCACTTCAAGGTACTGTAATGAACTCATTCTTTATTTATATTGGTGTTAAACCTACTGTATTCCAACTTCTCTATTGTTTATAAACCATTTTACTAGCCATAGATTCATCAAAATAAGCAAACAACACACGAAAAACAGAATCTGTCAAAAACAGAACAGTCTGTAGTAATCTGTAACTAACGCAAACTTCTGAAACTCAGAAAAATATACCAAAATAGGAAGACCTACATAATTTGTTTATTGATCTACTGCAATTGGAATCAGTATTTTATCACGTTATGGTGATTTTTAACAATTGTTTTCGTGAACAGAAAGTTTCTGGAATTTTCAGCAAGATCAAATAACTATCATCCAAGAAGATCCTATAGGTTTAACTTGGCACAAACACTAATTAAAACACAAAACCACATCTAACCAGAGGCTACATCAAATATTTATTCCTAAACAGAACCAAAAAGCAAAAAAAAAAATTGGGTTGCCCCCCAACAAGCGCTATCATTTAACGCCCTAGCTAGGCATAAAAGCAAGGATAAATCTAGGTATTGCCATCTTTGGTAGGCAATCCATATGTGGCTCTCATAATAGATTCATAAGGTACTTTTATCTTCTTTCTAGGAAAGTGTTCCATGCCTTCCCTTACCGGAAATTGGAATCTAATATTTCCTTCCTTCATATCAATAATTGCACCAATCGTTCTAAGGAAAGGTCTACCAAGAATAATAGGACATGAAGGATTGCAATCTATATCAAGGACAATAAAATCTACGGGCACATAGTTCCTATTTGCAACAATAAGAACATCATTAATTATTCCCATAGGTTTCTTAATGGTGGAATCCGCAAGATGCAAGTTTAAAGAACAATCATCAAAAGCACGGAAACCTAGCAAATCACACAAAGTTTTTGGAATCATGGAAACACTAGCACCCAAATCACACAAAGCATAGCATTCATGATCTTTAATTTTAATTTTAATAGTAGGTTCCCACTCATCATAAAGTTTTCTAGGGATAGAAACTTCCAACTCAAGTTTTTCTTCATAAGATTGCATTAAAGCATCAACGATATGTTTGGTAAAAGCTTTATTTTGACTATAAGCATGAGTAGAATTTAGCACGGATTGCAACAAGGAAATACAATCTATCAAAGAGAAATTATCATAATTAAATTCCTTGAAATCCAAAATAGTGGGTTCATTGATATCTAAAGTTTTGACCTCTTCAATCCCACTTTTACCAAATTTTGCATCAAGATCTAAAAACTCTGAATTTTTGGGACGCCTTCTAACTAAAGTTGACTCATCTCCAGTCCCATCATTATCAAGATTCATATTGCAAAACAAATATTTAATAGGGGACACATCAATAACTTTTTAGATCTTCATCTTTACTCTCATAAAAATTAAAAGAACATGCTTTTACAAAGCAATCTTTCTTAGCACGCATCCTAGCGGTTCTTTCTTTGCACTCATCAATGGAAATTCTCATGGCTTTGAGAGACTCATTGATATCATGCTTAGGTGGAACAGATCTAAGTTTCAAAGAATCAACATCAAGAGAAATTCTATCCACGTTCCTAGCCAATTCGTCAACTTTAAGAAATTTTTCTTCAAGCAAAGCATTGAAATTCTTTTGTGAATTCATAAACTCTTTAACACTAGTCTCAAAATCATAGGGCATCTTATTAAAATTTCCATAAGAATTGTTGTAGGAATTACCATAATTATTAGAGGAATTACTAGGGAACGGCCTAGGATTAAAGCTTCCTCTATACGCGTTGTTACCAAAATTATTCCTACCAACAAAATTCACATCCATAGATTCATTATTATTCTCAATCAAGGTAGACAAATGCATATCATTAGGATCAGAAGAAACACTCTTATTAGCATATAATTTCATAAGTTCATCCATCTTTTTACTCAAAACATTAATTTCTTCTATTGCATGCACTTTTTTACTAGTAGATCTCTCGGTGTGCCATTGAGAATAATTAACCATAATATTATCTAGGAGTTTAGTAGCTTCTCCTAAAGTGATTTCCATAAAAGTGCCTCCCGCGGCCGAATCTAAAAGATTTCTAGAAGCAAAATTCAATCCGGCATAATTTTTTTGTATAATCATCCATAAATTCAAACCATGTGTAGGGCAATTATGTATCATTAATTTCATTCTCTCCCAAGCTTGTGCAACATATTCATGATCAAGTTGCTTAAAATTCATAATATCGTTCCTAAGAGAGATGATCTTAGCGGGAGGAAAATACTTAGAAATAAAAGCATCTTTGCACTTATTCCAAGAATCAATACTATTTTTAGGCAAAGACGAAAACCAAGTTTTAGCATGATCTCTAAGCGAAAACGGGAATAGTTTCAACTTAACAATATCATTATCCACATCTTTCTTCTTTTTCATATCACACAAATCAACAAAGCTATTTAGATGGGTAGCGGCATCTTCACAAGGAAGGCCGGCGAATTGATCTTTCATAACAAGATTCAGCAAAGCAGCATTAATTTCATAAGATTCAGCATCGGTAAGAGGAGCAATCGCTAAGAAAATCATTGTTGTTGGTATTGGCAAAGTCACAAAATTTAGTATTGTCTTGAGCCATCGTGACAAGCAAGCAATCCAACACACGAGCAAACAAGAAGCAAGCGAAAAAGAGATGAACGGAAAAGAGGGCGAATAAAACGGCAAGGGTGAAGTGGGGGAGAGGAAAACGAGAGGCGAATGGAAAATAATGTAATGCGAGGGATAAGAATTTGTGATGGGTACTTGGTATGTCTTGACTTGTGCGTAGACTCCCCGGCAACGGCGCCAGAAATCCTTCTTGCTACCTCTTGAGCACTGCGTTGGTTTTCCCTTGAAGAGGAAAGGGTGATGCAGTAAAGTAGCGTAAGTATTTCCCTTCGTTTTTGAGAACCAAGGTATCAATCCAGTAGGAGACCACACTCAAGTCCCACGCACCTACACAAACAAATAAGAACCTCGCAACCAACGCGATAAAGGGGTTGTCAATCCCTTCACGGTCACTTACGAGAGTGAGATCTGATAGATATGATAAGATAATATTTTTGGTATTTTTATGATAAAGAGTAAAAGTAAAGAAAGCAAAATAAACGGCGATAGAAATAACTTGTTGGCGGAAGATTAATATGATGGAAGATAGACACGGGGGCCATAGGTTTCACTAGTGGCTTCTCTCAAGATAGCATAAGTATTACGGTGGGTAAACGAATTACTGTTGAGCAATTGATAGAATTGAGCATAGTTATGAGAATATCTAGGTATGATCATGTATATAGGCATCACGTCCGTGACAAGTAGACCGAAACGATTCTGCATCTACTACTATTACTCGACACATCGACCGCTATCCAGCATGCATCTAGAGTATTAAGTTCATAAGAACGGAGTAACGCTTTAAGCAAGATGACATGATGTAGAGGGATAAACTCATGCAATATGATATAAACCCCATCTTTTTATCCTCGATGGCAACAATACAATACGTGCCTTGTTGCCCCTGCTGTCATTGGGAAAGGACACCGCAAGATTGAACCCAAAGCTAAGCACTTCTCCCATTGCAAGAAAGATCAATCTAGTAGGCCAAACCAAATTGATAATTCGAAGAGACTTGAAAGCATAACCAATCATACATAAAAGAATTCAGAGGAGATTCAAATATTGTTCATATATAATCTGGATCATAAACCCACAATTCATTGGATCTCGACAAACACACCGCAAAACAAGATTACATCAAATAGATCTCCAAGAGAATCGAGGAGAACTTTGTATTGAGATCCAAAGAGAGAGAAGAAGCCATCTAGATAATAACTATGGACCCGAAGGTCTGAGGTAAACTACTCACACATCATCAGAGAGGCTATGGTGTTGATGTAGAAGCCCTCCGTGATCAATGCCCCCTCCGGCAGGATGTCGGAAAAGGCCACAAGATGGGATCCCACGGGTACAGAAGGTTGCGGCGGTGGAATTAGGTTTTCATGGTGCTCCTCGATGGTTTGGGGGTACGTAGGTATATATAGGAGGAAGAAGTAGGTCGGTGGAGCCACGAGGGGCCCACGAGGGTGGAGGGCGTGCCCAAGGCTGTAGGCACGCCCCCTGCCTTGTGGCCTCCTCGGTGATTTCTTGACGTCCACTCCAGGTCCTCTGGATCACGTTTGTTCAAAAAATAACTCTCTCGAAGGTTTCATTTCGTTTGGACTCCAGTTGATATTCCTTTTCTGGGAAACACTGAAATAGGCAAAAAAACACAATTCGGCCTGGGCCTCCGGTTAATAGGTTAGTCCCAAAAATAATATAAAAGTGTATAAATAAGCCCATTAAACATCCAAAACAGAATATATAATAGCATGGAACAATCAAAAATTATAGATACGTTGGAGACGTATCAGCGTTCCAGCCGGAAAACTACTCGGGTTCATTGTTTCCAATAGAGGAATTGAAGAAAACCCAGCCAAAATCCGAGCCCTGTCACGATTGGCAACTCCAACAGACCTAAAGCAGGTCCAAAAACTAGCTGGGTGCGTGGCAGCTTTGAGCCGCTTCATCTCCGGATTGGGAGAAAAGGCACTGCCACTTTATCGCCTACTCCGACGAACCAACCACTTCGAATGGACGGATGCGGCAACAGCCAGATTGGAAGAAATAAAAACTTTGTTAGCAAGCAACCCAATCCTTGCCACACCAAACGTCGGCGAACCTATGTTGCTCTACATATCCGCAACTCACCAGGTGGTGAGCGCGGTGCTCGTCGTCGAATGAGAGGAAGAGGGTAAATTCCCACTCCAAAAACCAGTATACTATGTATCAGCGGTCCTTACACCATGCAAATCCCGATACCCACACTATCAAAAGATAGCGTATGCGGTCTTCATGGCATCCCGGAAGCTGTCGCACTACTTTCAAGAGTGCTCGATCACGGTGGCTTCCAAAGTACCACTCAACGACATAATAAACAACCGGGATGCCACTCGCCACATTGTCAAATGGGCTATCGAGCTCTTACCATTTGAAATAACATACAAGCCAGGTCGAGCTATTAACTCTCAGGTGTTGGCCGACTTTGTCGCCGAATGGACAGAAGCCGAACTCCCTAACGAGTACATCACATACTCCAACTGGGTGATGTACTTCGACGGCTCTAAAATGTTAGCCGGATTGGGGGCTGGCGTCATCCTCACATCAACTACAGGGGACACAGTCCGTTATGTATTGCAAATAATGTATATGGACTCCAACAACGCAGCTGAATACGAGGCACTACTGCATGGTCTCCGGATGGCTGTTTCTATGGGCATTCAACGCCTAGAGGTGCGTGACGATTTGAACCTCGCAATATCCCAAATAAAGGGAGATTTCGATGCAAAAGGTCCAAAGATGACGGCATATCACGATGCCGTACTCAAAATATCAGCTCGGTTCGAGGGGCTCGAGTTCCATCATGTGGCTCGAGTTCCATCATGTGGCTCGAGACAGTAATCAAGCAGCGGACATCCTTGCTAGAATGGGTGCTAAAAGCGACCCCGTCCCACCTAACACCTTTGTGGAAAGGCTCTTTAAGCTATCCGTGGTATGGCAGGACGAGAGCAGCAATACTAGTCCGAAGCTGATCATACCACCAGGTGCCGAACACAATTCTGATATCATCGGGGGCTCGGGCATCAAAATGACACCTTCCGCCCATGTAATCATGGCTGTCATTGCTCCATGGACCGAACCCTTCCTGGCCTACCTTAATAGGTGGGAGCTCCCTGATGACCAGAATGAGGCCTGTCGCATAGTTCGACGCTCGAAAGCCTATAAGGTTCATGAAGGCGAACTCTACAAGAAAAGCACTACCGGAGTTCTTCAAAGATGCATCTTCGAAGAGGAGGGACGACAACTCTTGGCCAAAATACATGTTGGTCTCGGTGGCCATCACGCCGCAGCTCGGGCCCTCGTAAGTAAGGCCTTCCGTACAGGTTTCTTTTGTCCTACAACCCGAGCAGATGCACAGGCTCTTGTACAGCGATGTGTTGGATGCCAGCTTTTCGCCAATCAAAGTCACATGCCGCCCACCGCCTTAAAAACAAATCCCCATTACATGGCCTTTTGCGGTCTGGGGGCTAGATATGGCCGGACCCCTTAAAGGGGGAAGCCACAAGAAGAAATATTTGTTGGTTATGGTGGACAAATTCACTAAGTGGATAGAGGCCAAACCAGTAAAAACGGTTGAAGCTGGACCGGCGATCGACTTTATATCCGGTGTTGTACACCGTTATGGTGTCCCTCACAGTATCATTACTGACAATGGCTCTAACTTCACAGCCGATGAGGTGAAAACTTGGTGTGCTAACTTGGGCATCAAGCTTGATAATGCCTCCGTATATCACCCTCAAACAAACGGTCAGGTCGAACGGGCTAATGGCCTGATAATGAGCGGCATCAAACCCAGACTAGTGCGATCCCTACGGGAGTCAGATAAGCACTGGGTCGAGGAACTCGATTCCGTACTCTGGGGACTGCGGACCACGCCCAATCGCACGACCAGATACACACCCTTTTTTATGGTGTACGCCACAGAGGCTGTCTTGCCCTGCGACATTATTCATGACTTACCTCGAGTGCGTATGTATGAAGGGACGGAAGCCGAATTGGATCGGCAGGATGACCTAGACGGACTCGAGGAGGAGCGTGATGTTGCTAAAGCTCATTCCGCATTTTACCAACAACAGGCCAGGTGAGGGAGTCCCGGATTATGGGGTCCTCAGGCATTCGGCCTATTTGACATGGGCTGGACTGATGGGCCGTGAAGATACAAGATAGAAGGCCTTCCCCCGTGTCCGGCTGGGACTCCCCTTTGCGCGGATGGCAAGCTTGGTGTCCAGATGAGTAGTTTCCTTTATCTGTAAACCGGCTATGTACAACCCTAGGCCCCTCCGGTGTGTATATAAACCGGAGGGTTTAGTCCGTAGAGGCTAACACAAATCATATAGGCTAGACATCTAGGGTTTAGCCATTACGATCTCGAGGTAGATCAACTGTAACGCACACGATGCGGCTATATCTCCCACGTGTCGAGGCACGACTTAGAGGCATAACCGCATAGTGGTTTTGTCGCAAGAAGGGTCATCTTCACACAATCCCATGTAATGAACAAGAATGGGATAAAGAGTTGGCTTACAATCGCCACTTCACACAATACATAAATATCATCATACATCATCCAAAATACAATCATATAGACCGACTACGGTCAAAATCCAGATGAAAATAAGACAACCCCAAATGCTAGATCCCCGATCGTCCCAACTGGGCTCCACTACTGATCATCAGGAAAAGACACATAGTAACGACCACGTTCCTCGTCGAACTCCCACTTGAGATCGACGCCATCGTCTGCACTGGCATCGTCGGCACCTGCAACTGTTTTGGTAGAATCTGTGAGTCACGGGGACTCAGCAATCTCACACCCGCGAGATCAAGACTATTTAAGCTTATAGGAAAGGGAGGTGCAATGAGGTGGAGCTGCAGCGGCAAAAGCATATATGGTGGCTAACTTGCGCAAATGAGAGCGAGAAGAGAAGCAATGGAACGGACGTCATATAGCAATGACCAAGAAGAGGTCCTGAACACCTACTTATGTCATACATAACACAAACCGTGTTCACTTCCCGGACTCCTCCGAGAAGAGACCATCACGGCTACACACGCAGTTGATGTATTTTAATTGGGTCAAGTGACAAGTTATCTACAATCGGACATTAACAAATTCCCATCTGCCTCATAACCGCGGGCACGGCTTTCGAAAGATAATACCCTGCAGGGGTGTCCCAACTTAGCCCGTCATAAGCTCTCACGGTCAACGAAGGATAAACCTTCTCCCGGAAAAACCCGATCAGTCTCGGAATCCCGGTTTACAAGACATCTCGACAATGGTAAAACAAGACCAGCAAAGCCGCCCGAATGTGCCGACAAATCCCGATAGGAGCTGCACATATCTCGTTCTCAGGGCACACCGGATGAACACTACGTACAGCTAAAACCAATCCTCGAGTTTCCCCAAGGTGGCGCTGCAAGTGGCTCTAGTTTGGACCAGCACTCAGAGGAACACTGGCCCGGGGGTTTAAAATAAAGATGACCCTCGGGCTCTAGAAAACCCGGGGCAAAAAGGTATAGGTCGCAAATGGTAAAACCAAGGTTGGGCCTTGCTGGAGGAGTTTTATTCAAGGCGAACTGTCAAGGGGGTCCCATAAATCACCCGACCGCGTAAGGAACGCAAACTCAAGGAACATAATCCCGGTATAACAGTAACTAGGGCGGCAAGAGTGGAACAAAACACCAGGCATAAGGCCGAGCCTTCCACCCTTTACCAAAATATATAGATGCATTAATTAAATAAGAGATATTGTGATATCCCAACATATACATGTTCCGACATGGAACAAACTTCAACTTCATCTGCAACTAGCAACGCTATAAGAGGGGCTGAGCAAAAGCGGTAACTTAGCCAAACAACGGTTTGCTAGGAGAGGATGGTTAGAGGCTGACATGGCTAAAAATAGGAGGCATGATATGGCAAGTGATAGGTAGCGGAGCATGGCAATAGAGCGAACAACTAGCATAGCAAAGATAGAAGTGATTTCGAGGGGTGGTCATCTTGCCTGCAAGATTCTCAGAGTTGTCGAAAGCTTGATCCTCGTAAGCGTACTCGACAGGTTCCTCGTTCACGAACTCGTCTCCCGGCTCTACCCAAGACAAGAACACAAACAAACGGAACCATAATCAACAACGAGAAATGCACAAGCAACATGATGCAAGAAATGTATGATATGCAAGATATGATATACGATGCATATGCGTGCTCCGGAAGGAAAATGATGAACATGGCAGTAACTTGGCAAACCAAGCATGCCACTGGAAAGATGAGATGATTTCGGTCGAAATCGATATAAAGATCACCGGAATCGGATGCACGGTTTGCAAATGGCAAGCAAAACAAGAATGACACTAATCTGCGATAAACAGCAAGATAACACTTAAAATGCAACAAGTAACAATGCTATAGCACGCCAACATAGCAACAAAGCATATGACAGTAATCTACAGGAGATGCTTGACAAAAGATGAACACTGAGCTATGGCTAGTTCACAACATATCAAGCTCAAACAATCATGGCAAAAGTGCAAAAGATTACAGGTTCACAGACTTGGTGAAAAACTGGACATGGCAGAAAACAGCATCAGGTAGCAATGTTCAGAGCACGAAATCAACATGCTACAGAAACTTAACATAGCAAAACAAGGCATGGTAGTGTTCTACTAAATGCACATGACAAAAGTTCCTTACTGATCATAAGCCAAAAAGGACCAGAAGATATGATGGCAAGCATGTAAACATAGCAAGTTTCGTTATCAGGTTTCAGACTTAGCAGAAAACAGAGCATGGCAGAAATATTAATATGTAGGCCTCTTTGTGAGCTTGATGCACTCACTAAAGAGCAATTCATGACAAACCAAGAATATCTACAGCAAGATGGCATGTTTATGAATCTATCCATGGCAAGAACAATTGCATAGCATGTATGGATCAACTACAATAAGCTTGGCAAAAATGCATATCATGTTAAGAATCTGCCAGAAATATTTTGTAGCAAAAGTAGAGCAAGATTAAGTCATGCTATGTTACTCTAAAATTGCAAAAGATTGCAGGAATGGATCAATTACAACTATAGCTATAAAACATCCTTACTGAACATCTCCAAAATATGCATGGATCTCTCTGTAGCATCAAGTTTACATGGCAACAAAATTACAGCAGACAAGGACTTGGAGAAATCACTGTCCCTGAAATCAGAAATATTACGGGGCCTACTTTGCATGCTTGTGCTAGTCACCACAGAGTTCACAAAAATACATGGACTACACCACTGGAAAGATGGCATGGCATAGTTCAAAACACATGTAGAGCTCATGCTCAAAAGATGCACAGAATAAATGATACAAAAATGACAAATCTCCAAGTTCTGATAAGAACCAGAGAATAACAGCAACTAGCCCTCTTCCAACGAAGATTTGGGCATCAAGATGACCTCTGATGAACATGGTGCAATTGAACAAAATGAAGAGCATCACGAGACGAACAATTTGACATATTATACGCGTGAATCGGAGCTACATGCAAGAAGTTATCGCATCTCAAACAGGAGCACATGCTGAGATAAATTGAGGACTTGGAAGAAAAAGAGGGCTCGGGGAAAAAGTCAACCTACGGGCACGGCGATCCAGATCTGGCTGGGGGTCGTGGAACTCGGGCCGGCCGGAGCTCCGGCGAGGTGGGTCGACGGCGGAGCTTGGCACCGGCGGCGGGCGGCGCTAGGTGGAGGAGGAGGCGACCGGAGGGGCGAGGAGGCGGCGGCCTCGGGAGGCGCGACGGCCGGCGGCGGAGTTGCTCGCGGCGGCGGAGTTGGCGGGACCGGCCGGCGGCGGCGAGGGCAGGCGGCGCCGGCGGCGGCGAGGGCGGCGAACCACGGGCGCGGGCAGGCGCCCCGGGCGGCGGCGGAGGGATTCGGGCCGCGGGGGCCGGCGCGCGGGCCCGGCGGGCCGGCGGCGCGGGGACGGCACGGGGACACGTGGCGCTCAACAACTGGCTCGGGGGCGGCGGCTGAGTGCGGCGGACATGTCCGGGCGGCGGCGGCTTCGTCCGGTGGCGCGAGGAGGGGGAAGGCTAGGGTTTAGACTGCGTTTGTAAATCGGGATGCCCACACATTTATAGGTAGAGGGAGCTAGGAGGCTCCAAATGAGGTGCGGTTTTCGCCCACACGATCGTGATCGAACGACCTAGAGCATGGAAGAGAGTTTGGTGGGTTTTGGGCTGGTTTTAGAGGGGGTTTTAGCTGGACACTCAAATGGACTTTGCGGATGCCCGGTTAACCGTTGGAGTACCAAACGACCTCCGAATGGAACGAAACTTGACCAGTAGTCTCCGGGTGGTATATTAAGACCACTTGACAAGCCTCGGTCCATTCCGAGAAAGTTTGACACACACACATGAAAGAAAACAAGAGGGGTGCACCGGAGGAGATAGGAGCACCGGATTGGAAAACGGACAACGGGGAAAATGCTCGGATGCATGAGACGAACACGTATGCGAATGCAATGCACATGATGACATGATAAGAAAATGCATGACATGACAAAATACAAAACGAAAGACAACACCCAACAACGGAGGAAAAAACATATCACATAGCCGGAAATGGCAAGAGTCGGAGTTACAAATATGGCAAGTTACATGCGGGGTGTTACATCAACTCTTGTAACCCCTATACTCATCAAAGTCAATCAAGCAGGAAGTAGGGTATTACCTCCATTAAGAGGGACTGAACCTAGGTAAACATCCTGTCCCCCGTCTCCTGTTACCTTCGATCCTCAGACGCAAAGTTCGGGACCCCCTACCCGAGATCGGCCGGTTTTGACACCGACATTGGTGCTTTCATTGAGAGTTCCACTGTGCCGTCAACAGAAGGCTCGATCGATCATCTACAATGATGCTGTTTTGGGGGAGACTTTCCTCCCCGGCCAAATTTTCGTACTCGGCGGCTTCGTGCTGCGGGCCAACTCAATTGGCCACCTTGAGTAGATCGACAGCTACGCCCCTGGTCATCAGATCAGGTTTGGAAACCTAAACTATGTCGCCGATATCCGAGGAGACTTGATCTTCGAAGAGTTCGCGGCCCCGATCACCACCCTGGCCTTAGATCTGGAGCAAACCATCAGGTCCGAAGATGGGAGTTTGGAGCCCACCGGACTCTCCGCTGCCAACCGCATTATCGAGGATCCGGAGGCAATTGTGTCCTCGGCGAACTCAGAATCAGACCGGGTTCCCCCTATCATTGAAAGGCTAGACTCGCCCCCGGACTCCAGATCCGAACTCTCCAAATTCGCATTAAGCAAGCATGGCCAGGAGGCCTTGGCCCCAGCCAGCCCCGCTGACTCTCGTTTCCCCGTCCAAACCTCGCTCTTAAACGAGGCTCTAGACTTAATGCGATCCCTCGCCATTACAGAGGAATCACTTTCGAACTATGCCCAACCCGTACTAGGGGCTGAGAGCGGGGAATTTTACGTCCCACCCACCACCCACTTCATAGCCACTGTCGAAGATTTAACCGAGATGCTGGACTACGCCTCCGAAGACATCGACGACATGGATGACGATGCCGGAGATCAACAAGGCCAAGACCCGCCGATCACCGGACGTTGGACGGCCACCTCCACATATGACGTGTATATGGTGGACACACCCAAAGAGGATGACGGCAATGGCAAGAAGGATCCGGTTGAGGACAAGCCTGCTGAGGCGCCCCCAAAGTGTCGACGTCAGCAGCGCCGCTCAAAATCACATCACGAAAAAGATAGCAATACCGGCACCGGAGATAATAACACTCCAGAGAACGCCGAAGACCCCAAGCCCCTGTCGAGCCAACATCCAAACAGGATGATTGGGAGGATGGGAAAGTTAACCCTGACGACCCAGTCGGGAACGAGGACTCGGAGGATAGTAACTATCTACCACCCTCCGAGGATGATGTGAGCCTCGGCGACGAAGACTTCATCGTGCCAGAGGAACCCCTCGAGCAAGAGCGCTTCAAGCGCCAGCTAATCGCAATAGCGAGAAGCCTAAAAAAGAAGCAGCAACAGCTCCAAGCCGAACAGGATACACTCAACAACAGATGGACCCAGGTCCCAGCCGCTAAAGAGTACAGCCTTCAGCGCCCAGCAAAGAGTTACCCGTAGCGTAGGCTACTACCACAATTTGATGACGAGGCCCTCGAGTCAATACCATCAAGACATGACCGCGCTGATGAACCAGACCGGCCACCACGTGGACGGGACAGACCGGCCACTCAGGCCGAACACCAGCCCGCACCACTCCGCCGTAGAGGCAGAGAGACAGCAGCCCCAGGATACACCTATGACCTATGGAAGGACCTGGACAATAGAGCAGGCCAAGCCGGATCAATCTATGGATCAAGGGGGCATGCCCCAACGCGAGAATACAGCGATCAGGCCTGGCACGATAGGCACAACCTCACCCGGGCCGAAAACCGCATACGGACTTCATCCGAATTGCGTCGTGACGCCGCCCGATACAGAGGTGCCGCACACCCCTTATGCTTCACCGATTAGGTAATGGAGCACCAGTTCACAGAAGGGTTTAAACCCGTGAACATTGAATCATACGATGGAACGACAGATCCCGCGGTATGGATCAAAGATTTTCTTCTCCACATTCACATGGCTCGCGGTGACGACCTCCATGCCATCAAGTATCTCCCCCTAAAATTCAAGGGACCAGCATGACACTGGTTAAACAGCCTCCCAGAAAAATGTATTGGTAGATGGGAAGATTTGGAAGATGCCTTTAGAGACAACTTCCAAGGTACCTATGTTCGGCCTCCAAATGCCGATGACCTTAGTCACATAGTCCAGCAACCCGGAGAGTCAGCCCAGAAGCTCTGGACCAGGTTCTTAATTAAAAAGAACCAAATTGTCGATTGTCCGGACGTGAAGCCCTCGCGGCATTTAAACACAACGTCCGTGATGAGTGGCTCGCCCGACACCTCGGCCAAGAAAAGCTGAAGTCTATGGCAGCTCTCACCGCACTTATGACCCACTTTTGCACGAGAGAAGATAGTTGGCTAGCTCGTAGAAGCAACAACACCAGCGACCCTGGCACTTCTGAAGCCAGAGATGGCAATAGCAAGCCACGACGCAACAGACACAAGCGTCGAAGCAACAATGAAGATACCGAAGATATGATGGTCAATGCTGAATTCAGTGGCTCTAAACCCGGCCAGCGGAAGAAGCCATTTAAAGGAAACAAAGATGATCCATCCAGTTTGGACAGAATACCTGAGCGGCCTTGCCAGATTCATGGCACCCCTGACAAGCCTGCCAACCATACCAACAGAAATTGTTGGGTCTTTAAACAGGCCAGTAAGCTGAACACCGAACATAAGGTAAAAGGGCCGCCCAGGGAGGACGACGATGAAGAGCCTCGCCCACCGAATAAAGGGGGGCAGAAGAAATCCCCCCCCCCCCCCCCGTGGTAAAAATGGTGATTATGATCTACGTTACTCATATCCCTAAGCGGGAGCGCAAGCGCGCACTAAGGGACATCTATGCCATAGAGCCAGTTGCCCCAAAATTCAACCCATGGTCAGCATGTCCAATCACTTTTGATCGCAGAGACCATCAGACCAGTATCCTCCATGGAGGTTTGGCAGCATTGGTCCTCGACCCAATCATCGACGGATTCCACCTCACACGAGTCATCATGGATGGTGGTAGCAGCCTTAACCTGCTTTATCAGGACACTGTCCGCAAAATGGGTATTGATCTGTCAAGAATCAAGCCCACTAAAACTATCTTTAAAGGAGTGATACCCAGTGTTGAGGCCTGTTGCACAGGGTCCATGACGCTGGAAGTCGTCTTCGGTTCACCGGATAATTTCCATAGCAAAGACTTGATCTTTGACATTGTCCCCTTCCGCAGTTGCTATCATGCACTGCTTGGACAAACCGCTTTCTCCTGTTTCAATGCAGTCCCACACTACGCTTATCTAAAGCTCAAGATGCCTAGACCATGTGGCATTATAATAGTAAATGGAAACATGGAGCGCTCCCTCCATACTGAGGAGCATACCGCGGCCCTCGCAGCCGAACTAAAGGTGAAAGTACATGTACTCCCCATGTGTGGTTTTGGTAATAAAATAACATCCTATAGGACTAATGTTTGCATTGAGATATACATTTGAAGGTTAGTCCCATTGAAAGCTGATTGAAGAATAATGGAAGACAACTCCTTTGAAGCAACAATTACATCGAGATGATCAAAATGGAGTTCATTGGAGTATCTTAAGGGTTGCCATGCTTAGAGCTACAGTTTGAGCCATAATGGATCAAGATCTTAAAAATATGATTTGTATGATGAATTCTAGGATTGGCTCAAAGATATGATCATAATGGACTCATGTGTTGAGTCATGATAGAGCAAGCTATTCAAGTGAAGAATTCAATATACCCTTCATGACGTCAAGATTAAACATGGAGTAGAGATATCGGTTGACCAAGATGAGCTCGGAGATCGAACTCTAAATGGTCAACACATGAGCGCAAACAATGCACCACAAAGGATCTTGTGGTACGATAAGAAATTATCAATTGCACTCTGTGTACTAACCCATACTATGTGTTGTCTATGTTTTTGAGGGTTAGGTGATTCTCATGGGCTCGCATTGAGAGAGAGAGAGATCTCAAATGTCCATGAGAGGATGACATCAAGTGTTGATGATCATGGTTGACGAGGGCAAGTTCAAGATAGCCATCCTGAAGGATTACATGCTTGAAGCTTGTGGATGATCACATGACAAACGTATGAAGATGAATACAATGCAATGCTCCCCACACGGCTTATGGGGGAGCTATTTGAAGCCTTAACCAAGTGTCATGATCAAGATCATCGTTTTGACTTGAGCCAAGCATAAACGTCAACATCAAGCTCAATTGGAATGCTTTAGTCAAAGGTATTAGTTCCTTTGGCTTTAGTTGTGAGGATCGATGACCATCGAAAAGGATATATGCTAAAGAATGAGTTTCCGGAAGCTATCTAGTATAGTTCTTTTATGATTCTTGAGTTATAGGGATCCCACACTATTAAGAGGTGATCAAAGGGGTTAGTGATAGATTTGCTCAAGTCAACATCTTCTATTTCTACTTCCTCACATCATATTCCAACATAGGCATATTTCACTCCTATCCAATACAAATACAATATGCCTATACATCTACCAAAGTAAATCCATAGCCAAATAGGTTCCCCAAAGTATATGATCTTACCTTTCCATACTTTGCACCCTTATTTTTGGTTTATCAAGGGTGGTTCTCTATGTGAGGACCTGGAGCTTTTCCATAGCTTCAAAACGAGCCCAAGATCATCAAAATCGGAGTCCGGATGTGAAAGTTATGCATGTTTTACTTTTGGGGCGGCTGCAGTTTTTGTGTTGGCCGGATGTCCGGCCACTGCTATCCAGAGGGTGTCTGATTTGTGTGAAATCGCCGGATGTCTGGCCCCTGGCCCAGATGTCCGGCCATAGATGTCCAGAAACCTTACGGAAATGTTGTTTGTATACGCCTGATGTCCGGCACTTGGCCGGATGTCCGGGGCCCCAAGTTTGGCCAGATGTCCGGGCTTCGGCCACATGTTCGGGCCCTGTAACCTGTTTCTCTGCGTATGCGTGTGCACACTTCATAGCGCCGGATGTCCGGCGCCAGGCCCGGATGTCCGGCCCGGCACAACCACTTACACTCCAACGGCCATATTTGCACTACCACTATATATATCCGTCTACCCATCCGGCAGAGGGTTGACCACTTCATCCCAAATCGCCCCAAGAACACAAGTGGCTCCCTCTCACTTCTCGGACACCAAATCTTAGATCCCGTAGAGATTCGCGAGAGTTCTTGAGAGTTTTTCTAATCAAGTGATAGATCCACTCCCTCTCCCTCTCTTGACCAAAGGAATTCGTGATTTGAGCAAGTCTTGAGCATTTCCCCTTTGTTCTTGTTACTCTTGGAGGTTGGAGACTCCTAGGCGGTAGGAGTGCTCCGGTGAGGAATCTACTTGTGATTTGTCCCCCAGAAAGTTGTGAAGGTTTGGAGGCCGCCCCAAGGTCTACCAATAGTGGTTGACAATCGCCTTTGTGGTGATATCTCAAGGAGAATAGGGCGAGCCTTCATGGCGTTGGTGTGCCTTCGTGGTAACATCCACCTCTCTAACGGTGACTAGCTTCCCTCCAAGGAAGTGAACATCGGGATACATCCTCATCTTCGTGACTTTGGTTATCCCTAACCCTAACTCCTTACTTTTGGTTTACTTTGGTCACTTGACCGTGCATTCACTATATCTTTTTGTCCTCATTATATTGTGTTGGTTACCATATCGTAGTGATCATTTAGGCCAACACTTTATAGTCCGCAATTCATACTTGCTACTATTGTTCTATCTTGTGCTTAGTGTGAATTGCTAGCTTGTAACATTCATTTCCATATCTTGTGACATAATTTTTTTGTAAGCTTGTATTGCTTACTTGTGGTTGTGTGTATTATTCATTTACATATCTTGTGATATACATTGAGTAAGTTTGTGTAACTTACTTGTGCTTACTCATATCCTCGTTGTTCTCATCTTGTTTATCCTAAGTTGTTGGTGCACTTAGTCAGCCTAGTATATTTAGGATTTGTGCTTGAAAAGTAACCGCTTAGTTTATTTCCGCATTAGGATATAGCCAAATCCGTAAAAGATTTTAAAACGCCTAGTCACCCCCTTTAGGCGACATCATGGTCCTTTCAGTTGGTATCAGAGCCCGGTCTCTCCTTATTAGGCTTCACCGCCTAGAGAGTAACGATGTCGACTAGTGAACTAGTGCACGGTGACACATTTTGTTTTAATGGCACAAATTACTTTATGTGGAGATTACATATGCTTTATCACTTTCGGGCCATGGGTCTAAATGCTTTGTGGATTGTTGTTGTAGGGGATTCAATTCTAAAGGATGGAGAATCTCCATCACCTGAGGATATGCATCTTGATAGTCAAGTTTTGAGTGCCATTCACCAAGCTATATCCTTCGAAATGTTTAAAGAAATCTTGACTTGCAAGTCGGCTCATGAGGCTTGGACCAAACTTGAAGATATATATGGTGGGTCCAATCTTGATGAAGACAATATTCTTTTTGGGGAGTTAATGGAGGAGTTATCCACATTTTTAAATCATGAATAACTCTCTATTGCTTCCACCTCCAATTACTTGGACACTTCAATATCTTCCACTCCACCAACATGTGGTGTGCCAGAAGGTAATGACATGGTGAGTGAAGAAATATCTTGTGATGACGGTGTTAAGCTCATTTGTGATGATATGCTTGATCTCCCATGTTGACATGATAGAAATGCCTTGGTTTCCTCTAGTTGTTCTATGACTAACCATGTACAGGAAATCAAGAAAGATGAGGCATGCTTGATTGATGAAGAACCCTCTTCTCCAAAAGAATCATCATCAACCCCCTTTGTTCACATGTGCCTCATGGCAAGAGGTAATTACGAGGTATCATCTTCTCTTAGTGATAATGATGATAGTTGTAATGAGGATGATGATGTTGACTTGACTCAAAATCTCTATGAGATTGGGAAAACTCTTCATAGAGCTAAAAATAACACTTATAAAAGTTTCCAAGATGTTCTTGCTTGATTTGAAAAACGTAATGACTTATTTCTTAACGAGCAAGCGAAAAGTGAACATCTTGAACATGAAATTGTTAAGGCTCATCAATGTCTTAGTGACTTGAGGTCTTTAAAAGAAGAGATTGAAGTTACTCATTGTAAACTTAAAGAGGATTTTGAGCACCTTGACCGTGACTACAAGAATGTCAAAGGAGTGCTCACCAAACTCTCTAAGTCTCATGAAGAACTTCAAGCTACTCATGAGGAGTCTCTAGTTTCTACATGCTCCTCTCATATTGATAATGATGCTTGTGCTAATAACTCCATCTTGTGTGAAGCATCGATATTGAAAGAAAATGTTGAGCTAAGGACTCAACTTGATTTGCTAAGTAGCAATTATGGGAAACTGGAAGAAAGTCATAAAAAGCTCTCAGCCACTCATGAGGATCTTCTAATCTCTCATGATGGGTTAAAGTTAGCTCATAAGGCTATGGTCACCAAGGTAAAATCATGTGAGTCTCATGTGGATATTAGCACATCTTCTACTAGAAATGCCCTATTGCCATGTGCTAGTCCTTGCAATTCCTATCTACATGATATTGGTACATCTTGTGATGAATTGCTCACCATGCCTTGTTGCTCTAACAATGAAGCATCTACTTCCTCTAGTTCTTTTGTTAATACTAACCTTATAGAGGAAAATAAAGAGCTCAAGGCCCAAGTCACTAGTTTGAAGAAAGACTTGGAAAAATGTTGTGGTAATATCTTGAGTGTGCAAAAGGACCCTCAAGACAAAATAGGACTTGATTTCATCTCCAATAAGAAGAAGTCCAAGAACAAGAAGAAGGGACAAGATCAAGTCAAGAATTCGGCCAACATTACTTGCTTCAAGTGCAAGAATGTTGGACACCATGTGAGATCTTGTCCATTGAAGAAGAAGGCTTCAAGTGTGAAGCATCAAGGGAAGTGGCCTCAAGTTCAATCTCAAGATAATGAAAGGCCTCTTCCCATGCCTAACCAAGATAATGTTCTCCAAGTTGAAAAGGTAAAGAAGAAGAGAAAGGGGAGCACATGTTGCTATATTTGCTGTAAGAAGGGACACATAGCTTCATCATGTCCCAACGGTAATATCTCTAAGCCTCCAATTATCAATGATCATTATTCACTTAGGAAGGATATTGATGGCAATATGTTTGCCAAGTATGTTGGTGCCCAAAGTGGTTTGAAAGTGGATAAGACCATTTGGGTTGCCAAGCCTATTGTTACTAACTTCTTAGGACCCAACGTGGTTGGGGACCATTGAGCTCAAACTTGATCAATAGGTGTGTGGAGGGCATTGGAGACTTGGCTAGTTCATGAAGAAAAATGATTCTAACCATTCATTATGGTTCAAACCAAGTCAAGTGAATTATCATCATATTTGTTATTCCAATGCTCCTCGTGGCGGTAACTTGTATTTATGTTGTCTACATTGAAAGTTACTAGCCCCATGCATGTTTAGGTTTTGTACCTAGCATGTGTTTGTATATGTTGTGTCTCCTAATATGCTTGATCTAGCATGTGTAGGTTGCAATGCACGTCATATATTTGTGTGTGTAGTCTCGAGCCTTCATTGCATTTTAGTTGGATCTTATTGGGCTCTTGCGAGATATTAATGGATCACCACATTATGGGGGAGTGATATGCTTTGTGCACATCACAATCCTTGTTAAATGTTGAAAATTATGGGATGCCACTTAGAGTATATTTGAGAGTGTCCTATATCTCTGTGGCATTCAATGCCTTGTTTACATATGGCATTCTTGTGCAGTTTTGCCCATGGTTATCTTCAAAATCATATTTGGAAAATCATTTGATTAAAGCTATTCCAATTGTTGATTTGCATGATTATCTATCTAATTGGAATGTTAATAATATACTATCCAAGCATTATGTTTATTTCTAAACTCTCATGGTATGCTTGTGTTAGTATAGATGATCATGTACTTATTTGGTTTCTACACCAAATGATAACCCAAAATACCATGTTGTTCAAATTCATCTTATTGGTTTGTATGGAGTTATGGGAGTTTGCTATCACATTGTTTATAGTATTCTACATCTACTTGAGTGAGATATTCCTATGAGTATGTGTGCAATGCATATCTTATATGCTCACTGGTTTTTCCTTGGTTCATATGTTGAACTTTGTGTGCTATCATATGGTTATTTGTCACTTTGTTTCATTTTGGACAACATGAATGTCTAGTGATGTTATTGGATATTAACGGTTATGTGTTCATTTGTCCAATTTGTATCTCCCTAGATTTTGGTAGGCTTGTTCATGCATATTTACTATGTGTAAATTCGCATGCCTAGTTTGCTTTATTTGATCCCATATAGGTAAATCCATAAAATTCTTAATAGCTAAGATGTGCATGAAATTCAAATTCATATCGATATGCACATACTTAAGTGGTTTTACCCTATGTGTTGTAGTTATGCTAACTACTTCAGACCCAATAAGTTTGGGGACCATATTGTACTTAAACATTTTAGGTACATTTGAGAAGCATTGGGTGATTGGCTTATTCATGAAGGTGGCGGCACTATGAGGAAATTAGAGCCAAGCTTGGACATTTTATTGGTCTATGACTTCATATCAATGCTATCTCGGTAACAAGTATTTTCTTCATGCATATATATAGAAATGGGGTCAACCTTGTGTAGGTTGCATCATGGAATGAATTTCTTGACTCGTTCCTGTGATACTTGTTTCCTTTCTCAAAGCATCCCAACAATAATCTCTTGTTGCTAGTTGTGATGTCTTTGATGGTTGTGTGTTTGGAGTTCATTAATATACAATAAGATTATATTGAGCCATGTGCTATGCTTTCAAACAAAGATCTCATTGGTATATTTTATGACTCCCGTTTGGATATCTTATTCTTTCCTTTTGTAACTATTTCATGTGTACATCCTTCTTTGTGGATATATATCACCATGATTGTCATCTACCTAGAATCTTATACATGTGAGAGAAGTTACATCTCTAGTTTATATCCCTATTCTTTCATGTCCACCATTTCATTCTCTTTTTATATCTTTGGTGGCTCCGTGGAAGCATTCGTTGTATGAATGCGTGTCTTACCTCTTTGCATCTTAGTGTACTCATGTTGGGTGAAGTTTGTTGTCCTCGTGCTTGTCTTTACAAGCCTATTATTTCCTATCTTCACCATGGGTTGTCACAATCTTTGATTTTTAATTTGCTATTAGTGAGCTTGTGAACCCAATTGCTTGATGTGTGTGTGACCTGCTTAACTTTGTGTGTGTGGGAAGGACATGTCTGCACCTTGTATCTCATTTACTCAAGACTATGTTAATGCTTAATTCTCATCCTTATATTAGTCTTCTCAAGTGTTTTGACATGACTCACACACATCATTTTGGTTGTGCCTATTATTAGGTTGCCTCATTTACATGTCGCTCAACCATATGTTTGTTGCAATTGCTAGGCTTCTTTTCTTATCTATGCTTGCTTGCAATTGTTTTGTGTTCCTATTGATTTTGGGGGATTCATGATCCTATTTTGTGCACTTGTATCCAAATAAAAAAAATACTAAATAGTGCACAAATCATGGGGAGCTTCTCTATTTTCCTTAGAACACTCCTTTGCTCAAATCATAATATTCTTTTATCCTTCCGGCTCGTCGGATCCTTTGATTGCTTGCGTCACTTTGTGTTATGCAAATGAGATCAATTTGTGCCATGTGCTTTGTGCAATGTGCCTTGCTCTTATGCTAGGCTCAAAGTTATATAATAGTGGATTCACCTGTGGATATCATGTTCTTATCAATTATAACCTTTTTGTGTATACGGGTTTCTTTGTGGATACATATCATGATTATTATTGGCCACTTAGAAATTTTTATACATAAGAAAGTTCATATCTTTCCTTGATATCATTTATTCCTTGCCGGCCACTTTGTGTGTTCCTTTTATTCGTATAGTGGCCTCGGTAAGAGGTTGTGTCGTGAGTGCTTGTATGCATTGCATATATCCTTGCGCACTCATGTGTTTTTGGATGTATTTTGGACCCATACTTGACATGATGATCACATTGGATATTCCTATTTTATCTTGTCCAAAATATGTTCTTTGGATCTTTTGAAGTTTTCCTCCCATGTTTAATATTATTTTCATATCATACAATCTTGTTGCATTCTTGATCCTATATATGGGTTGAGCTCCTCAAATTTTTCATCATTGAATATGTGCATTTGATTTCACTCACATTTTCACGATATGCACACATTAAGGAGGAACTCATACTATATTAGTCTTCTAGATTTTTCCATCCATTTTGGCATTTGTTGCCAATGGGGGAGAAGTTTAGAGGGTTTAAGATAAGTATTTTTTGTAGTGCTTGTTGTCACTCATGCATATCTACCTTTGTTATATATTCTTGTTGCATGGATGAGTATTGTATATAGAGAAATCTTCTCCTAGTTTATGTCAACCAATATATGCAATGACGTTCAAAGTTCATTCACACATGCATGTATTGTGGGGGAGTTTGCTCTATATACTATGGGTGTACTATCACCAAATGCTTGTGTAGTGTCTTGATGATAGTACAACCATCCCAAGTATACAGTTTATCCTCAGATAAATTGCATGCTTGTTTAAGAAATCATTTTATAAACCCTCTTGTTGAGATTGTCATCAATTACCAAAATGGGGGAGATTGAAAGTACATGTAGTACCCATGTGTGGTTTTGGTAATTAAATAACAATCCTATAGGACTAGTGTTTGCATTGAGATATACATTTGAAGGTTAGTCCCATTGAAAACTGATTGAAGAATAATGGAAGACAACTCCTTTGAAGCAACAATTACATCGAGATGATCAAGATGGAGTTCATTGGAGTATCTTAAGGGTTGCCATGCTTAGAGCTATGGTTTGAGCCATAATGGATCAAGATCTTAAAAGGATGATGTGTATGATGAATTCTAGGATTGGCTCAAAGATATGATCATAATGGACTCATGTGTTGAGTCATGATTGAGCAAGCTATTCAAGTGAAGAATTCAATATACCCTTCATGATGTCAAGATTAAACATGGAGTAGAGATATCGGTTGACCAAGATGAAGCTCGGAGATCGAACTCTAAATGGTCAACACACGAGCGCAAATGATGCACCACATAGGATCTTGTGGTATGATAAGAAATTATCAATTGCACTCTGTGTACTAACCCATACTATGTGTTGTCTATGTTTTTGAGGGTTAGGTGATTCTCATGGGCTCGCATCGAGAGAGAGAGAGATCTCAAGTGTCCATGAGAGGATGACATCAAGTGTTGATGATCATGCTTGATGAGGGCAAGTTCAAGATAGCCATCCTGAAGGATTACATGCTTGAAGCTTGTGGATGATCACATGATGAACGTATGAAGATGAATACAATTAAATGCTCCCCGCATGGCTTAGGGGGAGCTATTTGAAGCCTTCACCAAGTGTCATGATCAAGATCATCGTTCTGACTTGAGCCAAGCATAAACGTCAACATCAAGCTCAATTGGAATGCTTTAGTCAAAGGTATTAGTTCCTTTGGCTTTAGTTGTGAGGATCGATGACTATCGAAAAGGATATATGCTCAACAATGAGTTTCCGGAAGCTATCTAGTATAGTTCTTTTATGATTCTTGAGTTATAGGGATCCCGCACTATTAAGAGGGGATCAAAGGGGTTAGTGATAGATTTTCTCAAGTCAACATCTTCTATTTCTACTTCCTCACATCATATTCCAACATAGGCATATTTCACTCCTATCCAATACAAATACAATATGCCTATACATCTACTAAAGTAAATCCATAGCCAAATAGGTTCCCCAAAGTATATGATCTTACCTTTCCATACTTTGCACCCTTCTTTTTGGTTTATCTTGGGTGGTTCTCTATGTGAGGACCTGGAGCTTTTCCATAGCTTCAAAACAAGCCCAAGATCATCAAAATCGGAGTCCAGATGTGAAAGTTATGCATGTTTTACTTTTGGGGCGGCTGCAGTTTTTGTGTTGGCCGGATGTTCGGGCTTTTCCCCGGATGTCCGGCCACTGCTATCCAAAGGGCGTCTGATTTGTGTGAAATCACCGGATGTCCGGCCGTGGATGTCCAGAAACCTTACCGAAATGTTGTTTGTATACGCCGGATGTCCGGCACTTGGCCGGATGTCCGGGGCCCCAAGTTTGGCCAATGTCCAGGGTTCGGCCAGATGTCCGGGCCCTGTAACCTGTTTTTCTGCGTATGTGTGTGCACACCTCATAGCGCTGGATATTCGGCCCCAGGCCCGGATGTCCGGCCCGGCACATCCACTTACACTCCAACTGCCATATTTGCACTACCCCTATATATGTCCCTCTACCCATCCGGTAGAGGGTTGACCGCTTCATCCAAAATCACCTCAAGAACAGAAGTGGCTCCCTCTCACTTCTCCTACACCAAATTTTAGATCCCGGAGAGATTCGTGAGAGTTCCTGAGAGTTTTTCCAATCAAGTGATAGATCCACTCCCTCTCCCTCTATTGACCGAAGGAATTCGTGATTTGAGCAAGTCTTGAGTATTTCCCCTTTGTTCTTGTTACTCTTGGAGGTTGGAGACTCCTAGGCGGTAGGAGTGCTCCGGTGAGGAATCAACTTGTGATTTGTCCCCCGGAAAGTTGTGAAGGTTGGAGGCCGCCTCAAGGTCTACCACTAGTGGTTGAGAATCGCCTTTGTGGTGATATCTCAAGGAGAATAGGGTGAGCCTTCGTGGCGTTGGTGTGCCGTCGTGGTAACATCCACCTCTCTAACGGTGACTAGCTTCCCTCCAAGGAAGTGAACATCGGGATACATCCTCGTCTTCGTGACTTTGGTTATCCCTAACCCTAACTCCTTACTTGTGGTTTACTTTGGTCACTTGACCGTGCATTCACTATATCTTGTTGTCTTCATTATATTGTGTTGGTTACTGAAAGGACATGCGGTGCCCCCATGTGTGGTTTTGGTAATTGATGACATTCTGTATGGACTAATGGTTGCATTGAGTTACGTTTGAAGGATTTTTCCATAGGCATTTCTTGAACTCCGTGTGTTGGTTTCAAGGATTTTATGAGTTGACCAAGGTGCTATTAAGGAATTATCCGAAGATTGGTCATGTGAGTGTTGAGCTTATTGCAAGCATGTCTTGAAGAAGAAGATTGTGTGATCATTCATGTTTACCTTCAAGACATCATCCAAATGAAGAGAGTGGGAAGGATTCAAGGTTGATCAAGACTAAGTCAAGAGTGAATCAAGTTGATCATCTCTCAAAGCGTAGAAGATGTACCGAGAGGGATCAAGTGATCCCATGGTATGACCATGGAAAGGAAGATATCATACAACCCATGGAAAGGATGACATCAAGTGGTGATCGTCATCAAGATTGTCGTGTGCAAGTTCAAGTGTAGCATGACGAAAAGATCAAGTGCTTGAAGCTTTCCATCGTTTGTGGTGTCAATGGACTTGTGAAGACGTGTCGAAGAGTGGCTCACCCATAGTGGAGTATGGGGGAGCAATCATCTAGTCTCCATCGACCCAACACAATCAAGAAAGGTGGTCCATCTTGAGGAGGACAAGATCATCATCATCTAGCTCAAGTGGATCATGTGCAAGGCAAAGGTTTTCCCTTGATAGGTTTTCTATTTTACCGGTCTCATGGTGGTAGTTGGGAGACCGGGTTATAGGATCGTTTGCCGTACTATCAAGGGGGGCTCTCAAGTTGGTAGCTTGATCGTATCATTCATAGAGAGCTAAAACCATTGCATCCTTGCATCATCTTTCTTGGTTCTTGTTTGGTTCTCTTTTTGAGTCTTAGAGCTTATGGTCATCTTGATGACAAGCTCGAGTTCATTGAAAACAGAGTTCACATGCTTCTTCTATTGCATTTTCGGTGTTGGAAGTTTTACCGGTCTTATTCGAGGAAGGGTTCTCACCATTTTCTTATGGGCCTTTTCTAATTTGCTTCTTATTGTTATTTATATAAGGATTGTGTTAGCCCTTATCGCTAGCTTTCCAACAAACTTGGTTTCATTGAATTCGGAGTCCGTTTGCAGAAGTTGTGTCAGTTTTGGTGTCCTTATAAAAGCTGCAGCGGTACTACCGCTCGTGGGAGCGGTACTACCGCTTGGAGGGGATGTAATTTTTTACTACCGCTCTTGGGAGCGGTACTACCGCGGCTACTTCCATGTCTACTTCCGCTCCGGACCAAAAACTCGTCACAAGTCCAGTGATGGTAGGCATGGATGTATTTTTTTAGTACCGCTCGCAAGCAGTAGTACCGGTACCCTTAGCGGTAGTACCGTGAGGACGAGCGGTAGTACCGCCCTGTGCGGGCTGTGAGCATAATGGTTGGATTTTTCCCCACCTATAAAAGGGGGTCTTCTTCCCCAATGAACCTTATCCTTTGAGCTCGTGTTCTTCCCCCATTGTTGACCTTCTTCGAGCTTGCTAACTCTCAATCCCTCCATGGATTCTTGCTAGTTTTTGAGGGAAAAGAGAGAGGAGATCTAGATCCACATTTCCACCAATCACTTTCTCCTCTATCTGAGGGGAACCCCATGGATCTATATCTTGGAGTTCTTGGTGTTCTCCATCTTGTTCTTCCTCTCATTTTCCTCCCTAGCATTAGTTGCTTCGGTGGGATTTGAGAGAGAAGGACTTGGGCACTCCGTGTGCCTTTACCATTGCATTTGGTGCATTGGTTTGAGTTCTCCACGGTGATACTTGGAAGTTGCAAGTTGAGAAGCTTATTACTCTTGGGTGCTTGGTACCCTTGAGCTTGTTCCTCTTGGGTGCTTGGGCGCCCTAGACGGTTGGTGGTGTTCGGAGCTCAATCATTGTGGTGTAAAGCTCCGGGCAAGCATCGGGGTCTCCAATTAGGTTCTGGAGATCACCCCGAGCAATTTTACGGGTACCGGTGACTGCGCCCAAGGGTTGCCAAAGTGTACGGGTTCGGTGACCTCCCCCAAGGGTTGCCATTTGTAGGGGTTCGGTGACCGCCCTCAAGGGTCCCTTAGTGGAATCACAGCATCTTGCATTGTGCGAGGGCGTGAGGAGATTACGGTGGCCCTAGTGGCTTCTTGGGGAGCATTGTGCCTCCACACCGCTCCAAATGGAGATTAGCATCCACAAGGGTGTGAACTTCGGGATACATCGTCGTCTCCGCGTGCCTCGGTTATCTCTTACCCGAGCACTTTATTTATGCACTTTACTTTGTGATAGCCATATTGTTTCTTGTCATATATCTTGCTATCACCTAGTAGTTTATCTTTCTTACCTTAAGTTGTTGGTGCACATAGGTGAGCCTAGTTGTTGTAGGTTTTGTGCTTGACAAATTAACCGCTAGGTTTATTCCGCATTTGTTCAAGCCTAAACTGTAATTATTTTAAAGCGCCTATTCACCCCCTCTAGGCGACATCCATGATCTTTCAATTGGTATCAGAGCCTTGTCTCTCTTTATAGGGCTTAACCGCCTAGAGAGTAAGGATGTCTACTAGGGGTTTAGGATTCTCTAACACTCTTAGTTTCAATGACACAAATTTTGATGTTTGGGTAATTCACATGCTTAATCTCTTTAGGGTCATGGACCCAAATTTAGAGTGAATTGTAGATATGGGTTTTTCTCCTCCAAAGGATCCCCAAAGATTATCTTTAGAGGATGAGAAAAACTCTTATCTCAATGCTCAAGCTTCTAATGTGCTTTTTGATGCTTTGAGCAATGTAGTTATTTTTCAACTCATGCCATTTTGGGATGCTCATGAGTTGTGGACAAAGCTTCAAGATAAATATGGCGTGTCAAAGTTTTGTGGGGATGATTGTTCTCCCTCCACCACCGACCATGTTGCTTTCTCAACTTCTTCTACTTCACTTACATGTGGATTGCCACAAGGTAATGATATGGTGAGTAGTGGTGTTCATTGCAATGATGATAGTGTGCTTATCGTTGATGATTCCTCATCACTATCTTATTGCAATGCTCCATCTTTGGACTTCAACACTTCGAGCTCTCTAAATGTTTCACATGCTTGTGTTGATAGTCCTTGCATATCAGGTAGAAATTGCTTTACTAAATCTCATGATGATATGCTTGCTATGTCTTGTTGGCATGATAAAACTGCATCTATTTCCTCGAATTGTTGTGCTAACAATGTAGAGGAAACCCAACACCCCATGGAACAAGATGTCGTCTTGAATGGTGCCTCAAGGGATCCTACATCATCATCGATTGCGTTTTGCCTTATGGCTAAGGATTCAAAGGTATCTCCCACTTTGAATCCCAATATATCTTGTGATGATATTGATGATGACAAGAATGATGATGATGATGTTGATAGTGATGAAGATAATGATACTGTTGCCTCCTTAAAAATTAAGGGGGAAATGATTTTTAAAGCTCTTCATAAGAATAAAATTGCTCGTTCCAACTTCATGGAAATCATGTCTATTTCTATTGAGGGCAAGAAATATATTGATGAGTTGGAATCTCATCTTGAGGATCATGAGGTCACCATTGACAAACTGGAAGGTCATGAGCGTGATTACGCTAATGAGATGGTGGACCTCTCCCAAGCTCTTGAACTTGAACAAACCACTAAGGAATCTCTTGAGGAGACTTTTGCTCTAGAATTACCTAGAGTGAAGGAACCTCATGATAGAGCTCTTGAGGTGGCCAATGTTTTTAAAACAAAAAATGCTAAGCTTGAAGTTGCTCATGCTAGACTCCTTGAGGATTTTGAACACCTCGAAAATGGCTCAAGGGTCATTAAGGGTGAGCTCATCAAACTCACCGAGTCTCATGCTCAACTTGAAGCTTCTTATTTAAAAGAGCTTTCCAAGTTGTCCTCTCCTCTTGTTGTTAATGATAATGCTTGTGCTACTAACTCTGTTACTTGTGAAGCATCCATTTTGAAGGAGAATGTTGAGCTACGGGCTCAACTTGAGTTGCTATCTAGCAATTATGGGAAATTGGAAGAAAGTCATGAAAAGCTCTCAAGCTCTCAAGCTCTCATGATGATCTTCTAGTATCCCATAATGTGCTAAAGATAGCTCACGAGGCCATGATTGCTAAGGTAACATCTAGTGAGCCTCATGTGGATACTAGCACTACTTTAGTCAAAATGCTATATTGCCTTGTGCTAGTCCTCGTGATTCATCCATGCATAACATTGGTACATCTTGTGATGAATTTCTTTCCTTGCCGTGTTGCTCTAACGATGAAGCTTATACTTCCTCTAGTGCTTGTGTTGAGACTAACCATGTAGAGGAAATCAAAGAGCTCAATGCCCAAGTCACTTCTTTGAAGAAAGACTTGGAAAAGTGTCATGAAGGGAAGGCCACACTCAATAATATCTTGAGTGTGCAAAAATCCCTCAATGACAAAGGTGGACTTCGATTTACCTCCAATAAGAAGAAGTCCAAGAGCAACAAGAAGAAGGTCCAAAAACAAGTCAAGAATTCGACCAAGATCATTTGCTTCAAGTGCAAAATTGAAGGGCATCATGTCAGATCTTGCCCTTTGAAGAAGAAGGCCATTAGTGACAAGCAACAAGGGAAGCAGCCACAAGTTCATTCTCATGCTCAACCTCAAGTTGAAGAAAGACCTCTTCCCAAGAAAACTCAAGCTAATGCTTCTCAAGTTGAGAAATCAATTGAGAAGAAAGTGAAGAGTAGACGTTGCTACCTATGTCGTGAGAAAGGTCTCCTTGCTTCCTCATGCACTAGTGGTAACTTATCCAACCCAATTATTATTGATGATATCTATTCTCTTGGGAAGGATAAGGTTGGCAATGTGTTTGCCAAGTTTCTTGGTACTCAAAGTGGTTTCAAGCAAAGAACCATTTGGGTTGCCAAGCCTATTGTGACTAACCTCTTAGGACCCAACTTGGTTTTGGACCAACAAGCTCAAACTTGATCAATAGGTGTTGTTGGAGGGCATTGGAGACTTGGCTACATTATGAAGAATTAAGGGGACTTCATCATTCTTATTGTCTCAAGCCAAGTCAATTGGGTTATCAAGTTTCTATACTATATCCAATGTACCTCCTTCCGGTACTTGTACTTAAATTGTTTACATTGAAAGTTACTTGCCCCTTTGCACGTTTTGGTTTTGTTCCTTGCATGTGTTTGTATATGTTCTGTCTCCAAATTGCTTATCTTGAGTAATCAAGTATGTGTACGTTGGTATGCACTTCATGTATATGTGTGTCATACGTTGAGCCTTTGTGCATCTTGTTTGTATCTTAGTTGGCTCTTGTGAGAGATTAATGGAATATCCCATTGTGGGGGAGTGACGTGCTTTGTGCACCTCACAATCCTATAAATGTGTGTACATGATTAATACCATCTAGTATTGATATTACAAGATTATCTAGTTGCTATGTGGCATGTATTCTCATGAGGAAATCAAATTCTAAACAGTCCATTAATTATCTCTTGTTGGATCCTCTTATTGCCTCTTGTTAAGTATTTATTGGTATCACATTATGGGGGAGTAATATGCTATGTGTATATTACAAGCCCAGAAATGTGTACATTTGAGATATTGTCACCTAGAATTGATATTGTAAATTATCTTGTTGCTAGCACTAGTAAAAAAAGACACATCCGTGACATTTTGGGCCGAACGAATTTTTTCTGTCATACAAATGACACTTCTATGACGATAATTGTGACAAAACCCGGTATCATCATAGATGTGGTGGGCTCCTACTTCTATGACAAAAAATCATGACAGAAAATGGGCTTTTCGTCCTGGGCGGGCCGGAGACGCAGCTGCATGACATTGTTTGGGCTGTCCATGACGAAAAAAACCGTGGTAGAAGCGAGGGCGAGGAAAATTTCGGGGAGTTCCCGGTTACGGTGGGAGGTCGGGGGCCGAGCGATGCGCGTTTCTCTCATACACGTACGCGCGTGTGTGCGAGGCGTTGGCTCTAACTGAACCCGAGCGAGGCGTTGGGCTCTAACTGAACCCGAGCGATTGCACTGCAGGCTACGCGTTACTGAACCCGAGCGATCGATCGATGGCTGTTAACTGAACCCGATCGAGCGATTCCTTCGCTACTGCTGCTAACTGAAGCCGATCGATGCTGCCTCTGGGATGAACAGTGAGCGTTGCGGGGGGGGGGGGTTGGATGAACAGTGAGCGGTGGCGTTGCCTCTGGATGAACAGGACCCCGTGGTGTGGTGGAGGGCTGGATGAACAGTAGACGGTGGAGGGGTGCCCGTGGAGGGGTGGTTGAACAGGACCCCGTGGTGTGGAGGGATGGATGAACAGTAGACGGTGGAGGGGTGCCCGTGGAGGGGTGGTTGAACAGTAGCCGGTGGAGTAGCGCGTGGTGGAGGCTGGATGAACAGGAGCCCATGGAGGCTGGAGGAGGTCGACGGTAGCCCGTGGAGGCTGGAGGAGGTCGACGGTGGAGATGAACAGTACCCCGTGGAGTCCCGTTTTGCGGTACGCCACACCCCTCCCGATGAACAGGACCCCCGTTTCGACCGTAGGAGGTCCGTTTCGTCCGTTTTGCGGTACGCCACACCCCTCCCGATCAACAGGACCCCCGTTTCGACCGTAGGAGGTCCGTTTCATCCGTTTTGCGGTACGCCACACCCCTCCCGATCAACAGGACCCCCGTTTCGACCGTAGGAGGTCCGTTTTCCATTTTGCGATACGCCACACCCCTCCCGATCAACAGGACCCCGTTCCGAACGTAGGAGGTCCGTTTCCTCCGTTGTGCGGCACGCCATGCCTCGTTTCCATCGCCTGTTCCGTCCAAGCCCTCCCGATGAACACGACCACGCATTCCGTTCCGACCCAGCCGGTTGGCTCCCACGCGTTCCGTTGCCTCCCGATGAACACGACGCATTCTGTTGCCTCCCCATGAACACGACGCATTTCGTTGCCTCCCCATGAACACGACGACGACGACGCTGTTTCTCCGTTCCGACCCAGCCATGTACACAAGCCCTGGCCGTACGTATGCGCGAGTAGGCGTTCGAGACCCCACCCGTATGTACACATACGTGGCCGTATTTTCTTTCTTGCACCCTGGCCGCTATACGTACGTGTACATGCTACGTGCGCGCCTCTACTACGACACGTACGCGCCTCTACTACGACACGTGCGCGCCTCTACATCCACCAGTATATATGTACGTACACGTTCGCGACCAGAATGACAACGCTACGTACGCTTCGACCAGGTGGGTCCCGACTGTCAGGCACTTCCTTGCCTGCGAAGATGTAGCTGGTGGGTCCCAGCAGTCAGGGGGTGAATCGTTTTTTTGCCCGGACGCACTTCCTTGCGTGCGAAGATGTAGCTGGTGGGTCCCAGCAGTCAGGGGCAAACGTTTTTTTTCGTGAAATACGGTGGCCCGTCCGGTGGGTCCCCGCTGTCAGGTGGAGGAATAATTATTTTGCACGTAATAAGGAGGCACTTCCTTGCTGCGGCCGTGGACCCAGCTGTCAGCCTCTCCACGTACAGTCCACGTCCGATGGAAGCCGTTCCTTGACCACGTTGACCACGCCGCGCCGAGAGCACCAGGGCGGTGGGCGACGGCGAGGCCTAGGAAGGGGACGACGCGGAGCCGGGGAAGACGCGGCAGTGGATGCCCACGCGTAGAGGAGTACGAGGGTTCACTGGTTCGCTGCGGTGTGAGGCTGCCGTCGCCGCAGAATAACAGGGGGTGTGGGTGAGTAGAGGGATGGCCTGGCCAGCGGTGGGAGTAGTAGGGGGCGGTGAGGCCTCCGCCGCATCGCAGCCGGCCACGGGAGGCAGGAGCACGAGGCACGACCGGCGCTGGTTTGGGCGGCTGGAGCAAGAAGACCAGAGGTTGAAGAAGCACTACGGCCGTTGGATGGACATCGTACGGTCACTGGAGCTAGAATCGTGCATATTGACTAAGTTGACAAAGCCCTCCGTCCCCGTCAACTTAGTAGGCCCACAAGTCAGCCTGCCACTATACTGGGTCCCAGCTAACAGGGGGAGTATTCATTTTTTTGTGCGTAATAAGGAGGCACTTCCTTGCGTGCGAAGATATAGCTGGTGGGTCCGAGCTGTCAGCGGCGGTAACGTTTTTTTCGCGAAATACAGAGGCCCTTTCGGTGGGTCCCTGATGTCAGGTGGAGGAATCATTATTTTGCGCGTAATAAGGAGGCATTTCCTTGCGTGCGGCCGTGGACCCAGCTGTCGGCCTCTCCACGTACAGTCCACTTCAGATGCATGTCGGTCGTTGACCACGTTGACCAGGCCGCGCCGAGAGCACCAGGGCGGTGGACGACGGCGAGGCCTAGGAAGGGAACGACACGGAGGCAGGGAAGACTCGGCAGTTGTTTCCCACGCGGAGGGGAGTACGACTGTACGAGGGTTTACTGGTTCGTCTGCCGTCGCCGGAGAATAACAGCAGGTGTGGGTGAGTAGAGGGATGGCTAGGCCAGCGATGGGAGTACGGTGGGGCGGTGAGGCCTGCGCGGCAGCACAGCCGGCCGCGGGGAGGAGGGAGCAGGCAGTCCCGCCGGCGCTTGTTTGAGCGGCTGGAGCAGGAAGAGCAGAGATTGAAGAAGCACGACGGCCGTTCGATGGACATCCAACAGTCACTGCTTGTGCGTCAACCTTTTTTTAGGAAAGCCTCAAATCTGTGGAAAACAGCATACAGCCCATCTGCCATTATTTCTAATAATTTACAGCCCATTTGCTAATTCTTAAGGTTTTTTTGGAGCCCATATTCTTTTTGTTAGCATTACAGCCCATATTGTGGCCACGGTTAAAAAATTATACGAAATTTTGCATATTTCGGTGCGGTCCGAACTGTTTTTAATCCCGAAATTTCGACTCACATTCAAACTGATTTTAAAAATAAATGTATATCAATATAAAATCCAACAAATTCTCCACGCATAAAAATTAATGTAATTTAAAATCTCGAAATGAAAAAAAGATATTTGAAACTAATTGCCGGTTTGATGTGTTTTAAAAATGTACAACCCATTTCTCATTACTGATAGGCCATTTTCTCGGCCAGCCGAATGAAGCTCTCCTCGTCTTGAAAGATTTGCAGCCCAACAGGCCTGACAAAGCGACTTACTTGGCAAATCACAAAAAAACTGGGCTGTGGCCGTGGACCCAGCTGTCAGCCTCTCCACGTACAGTACTCTTCCGATGGAAGTCGGTCGTTGACCACATTGACCACGCCGCGCCGAGAGCACCAAGGCGGTGGACGACGGCGAGGCCTAGGAAGGGGACGACGCGGAGCCGGGGAAGACGCGGCAGTGGATGCCCACGCGGAGAGGAGTACGAGGGTTCACTGGTTCGGCTGCGGCGTGAGGCTGCCGTCGCCGCAGAATAACAGGGGGTGTGGGTGAGTAGAGGGATACCCTGGGCCAGCGGTGGGAGTAGTAGGGGCGGTGAGGCCTCCGCGGCATCACAGCCGGCCACGAGAGGCAGGAGCACGCGGCACGACCGGCGCTGCTTTGGGCGGCTGGAGCAAGAAGACCAGAGGTTGAAGAAGCACTATGGCCGTTGGATGGACATCGTACGGTCACTGGAGCTAGAATCGTTCATATTGACTAAGTTGACAAAGCCCTCCGTCCTCGTCAACTTAGTAGGCCCACAAGTCAGCCACCCACTATGGTGGGTCCCAGCTAGCAGGGGGTATTCATTTTTTGGTGCGTAATAAGGAGGCACTTCCTTGCGTGCGAAGATATAGCTGGACCCAGCTGTCAGCCTCTCCACGTACAGTCCACGTCCGATGGAAGTCGTTCCTTGACCACGTTGACCACGCCGCGCCGAGAGCACCAGGGCGGTGGACGACGGCGAGGCCTAGGAAGGGGACGACGCGGAGCCGGGGAAGACGCGGCAGTGGATGCACACGCGGAGAGGAGTACGAGGGTTCACTGGTTCGGCTGCGCTGCCGTCGCCGCAGAATAACAGGGGGTGTGGGTGAGTGGAGGGATGGCCTGGCCAGCGGTGGGAGTAGTAGGGGGCGGTGAGGCCTCCGCGGCAGCACAGCCGGCCACGGGAGGCAGGAGCAGGCGGCACGACCGGCGCTGCTTTGGGCGGCTGGAGCAAGAAGACCAGAGGTTGAAGAAGCACGACGGCCGTTGGATGGACATCGTACGGTCACTGCAGCTAGAATCGTTTATATTGACTAAGTTGACAAAGCCCTTGGTACGTCAACTTAGTAGGCCCACAGGTCAGCTTCCGAAACGGTGCGCCCCAGATGTCAGGGGGAGGAATCATTTTTTGGGCGGGTGAAGCTAGAATATCCGAGATTGAAGAAGAAGCACGGCATCCGTTGGATGGACATCCAACGGCCACTGCTGCTAGAACCGTGTGTTGACTATAAGTTGACAAAGCCTTGCATACGCGTCAACTCTGTTTTTTTAGGGGACGCGTCAACTTAGTAAGGCCAGAAGTGTGTGGCAGAGAACTTATAGCCCATTTGAGATTTGTAAGAATGTGTAGCCCATTTTTGAATTCTAATGGAATTTACTACAGCCCATTTACAGTTTGTTAAAAGTACAGCCCATTTCAACCAACCGTTCAAAACAGAATTCAATAAAATTTCCCACATTTTGATGGGATCCGAAATATTTTTATCCCGAAATTTCTAGTCAGATTAAATACAATTTCAATATAAATTTATATTACGTAAAAATCCAACGAAACATTGCGCTCGCAACAATTAATGAAATTAAAATTTTCAATATCCAAAAATAATATTTTATAAAGTAATCACGTGTTTGGTGCATTTTTTTATAGTTACTGCCCAGTTTTTATAATTACATCCCATTTATTATTTCTTAAAGCCCATTTTCTTGTTAAGCCTAATGCATCCCTCCTAGGAAAGATTTGCAGCCCAGCGGGGCGGAGAATAACAACTTGACCTTGCCTGGGTATTCCTAAAAAAAGTATAGCTGGGCTAGCCATTTTCAGCTTGAAAAAAATTAATATCTGGGCTGGATATCTGGCCTGGGCTAGACGGGCCACAGCCCGCCCAGTTAATACCTGCAGCGATGTTTTCGTTGTTGTTCAGAGGAGAAAAATTAATATCTGGGCTAAACATCGAAAAACTCTGCAGTGCTCACACCTCAAAAACACAAATACTGCTCGAGCTGCTTGGTCCCAGCTGTCGGCCGCTTCTTGTGCAATTCTCTCGTTTATTGACTACTACATAGGTTGACAATGGTGTGGGACCGTGATGTCAGGAAACCAGGAGGAAGCAAAATAAATTATAGTTATATATATATATAATAAGGAGGCACTTGCGTACGTGAGGCTATGGACCTGGTGGGTCCCCATTGTCATCCTCTCCAAGTAAAGTCATCTCCTCGCCCGCGCGCGCTTTCCGCCCGAAACAGTCAGCGCCGCCCGCCCCGCTTCCCGGTGCAGGCGATTGCTCCGCCTTCAAACGACACAAGTGCCGTCCGTCCGTCCATCTGCCGCCCACATTAATGATACGCGGTTGCCGAGGCGGCTACTCCGGCGCCACACGTCCGTCCCTCCGCCCGCCCACCATTGCTATATAAACTGCTGCGCCGGCCATAGCCGCAGTCATCCGCATCCGTTCCCTTTCTCCTGTCCACACCACTACTGCCCACCATGGCTTCCTCGCGCTCCAGCGCTCTTCGGGACGGGCGGACGACGGACCACAAGGAGATGGCAGCCATTGCTGCCGACCGGCTGGCCGGCAGGCAGCCGGAGGACGACGACGTCCCAATGGAGAACATGGTAGTCGACGATCCGGCGCCAACCCCCTCCTCCGCGCCATCCTCGCCGGTGCATTGCACCATGACCATCGGCGAGGCCCGTGCCCAATATATGGACAGGGTGAGGCAGATGCGTGAGGAGCAGTTCCGGGAGGCGCAGGCCGACGCCGCCTACAACCACCATCTCCTCCAGGAGCACCTGCAGGCGGAGGAGCAGATCGCCGCGGAGCGGGCGGAGCAGGAGGCGCTGCTCGACTCGTACCGCTCCGCCCGCAAGGGCCGCCTCGAGCGCTGGCGGTACCGCATGCGGGTGGCGGAGGCTGCGGCCGCCTACAAAGAGGCTAGCAAAGAGGGCGATGAAACGGGCGAGGCGCTGTTTGGCGAGACCGAGGACGAGGCAGAGGACAATGCCGGCTCCGACGAGTCCCCGCTCCGCTGGCGTCGACGAGGCCCTGCTCCGCCGAGGCCCCGCGGCGCCAACAACGAGGCAGAGGACACCGCCGGCTCCGCCGAGGCCCCGCCCCGCCAACAACGAGGCAGAGGACATCGCCGGCTCAGCCGAGGCCCCACCCTGCCGGCAACATGGGGGAGGATTTCCACCGCTCCGCTGAGGCGCCGCCCGCCGGCAACGAGATAGAGGACATCGCCGGCTCCGCGAGGCCCCGCCCCGCTGCCAACGAGGCCGCGCCACACAGAAAACGAGGAAGAGTAGAACACGGTAGGTCGCCGCCGCTCGGGTCCAAGTAAGGCCACCGCTGCTACCCTCCGGTTGAAGCCAAGCTAGGCGGGTTGACCATTGACGGCCGGTTAGCTTCTTGGCGGCGACGTGGAGTCGGAGAGCTGCGCTGGAGAAGAACGCTGCTTCTACTTAACTGCTGGTGCAGTTGGCTGACTGACACGTGGGCCCAACAGGCCACATGTCAGTTATGCAACTGCACCTGCAGTTAAGTCACTGAAGCTTCTGTTCGGCTCAGCGGGACACAGGTGGGTAGCTTCGGTTAATTAATTATACCTCCAGCGCACCCCTTTTTAGTTGAAGAATGTATGAAATGTAATGAAATCCGGCATGTTTATATGAAATCCGACCGTGTATGAATGAATTTATTTCGATTAGTTCGAATTCCTGTATCACTGGCATTGGATGAACATGCAAAACAATACGTACTAGCATTATTCCCAGGGTGATCACCTCGTTTGCAGCAGTTTCACATGTACTCCCTCCGGTCCTTTCTAGTCTGCATACAAGTTTTGTCTGCAGTCAAAGTATCTCTACTTTGACCAATCTTATACAAAAAAGTATGCACTTTCACAATGTGCGAAGTAAAAAGGAACAGAAGGAGTACAAAGAGTTTGAGCAGCTTTTTAGCGTTTCTGTACATTGCAATCAAACACACAGGCCTGGCAATTCATAGAGAACATTCAAAACAATCGATGATTATGCATCTCAGCGACTCACATGTCAGAGGCAATATTTACTTCACAACTAAAGAATAAAGAAAAAATTGATCGACGCTGCTGACAGCAAAGGGCGTCCCATTCGAAAATATCAAACGCATGTCTTGCTAAAATCAATGAGCAAAATTTGACAAGGTTGTCCCATTCCAAAATATCAAATGCCTACGATTGTGGAATGGGCAGGGTTTGCCATCAGTTCGGACATTGACATGGCACCTCGTGCTAAATAAACCAGCTGTTCTTTTTGTGCAGTTCCACCAAAATCAACCAAATTCGCGCGTAGCTTGTATGATTTCGCCCTCATATGTTGCAACGCCTTGAACTTATCGGCACCTCCTTTCTTGTGGTGGAAATGAATGATTCGATGTATTCATGAACATTTTGTGCAGTTCCCATTGAAATCAAGCTGAGCACCCCTGTTTGCACAAATACAAAAAAGTGATTAGTATAAAGCAAACTGTACTATGAATTGACAGTTTCAACAGGCACATACATGGTCCATGTAGAGCACACTTTTAGAAAAATGGAACTCACCAGAAAGAATCCTAGAACAACATTGTACTCGCGCATCACAGCAAAAAAATGGAGATTTGTCAGTCCTTCTGAGCTGAAGTTAGTTTGGTCTTGTGGGGAGTAATGTAACCATCCTTCAACTGCTCCTTCTGATGAGAAGATAGACAGGGCTTCTTCATCCTGGCATAATCGGAACTAGTCACTTCACGTACTCCATATTCTTCTTCAGAGGAAGATGATCCTGTTGTGCAAAGACAAGAGGACTACTAAATGCTAGCATCCCTGTTTGCTCGAAAAAAGGAAAGGAAATATTTAAAACAGCACAGATGAAGCACTTCTCAAGGACAATACCACTTTTTCATGACAGTATCTAAACAGTAGCACAACACCAATAGAGATGACAAAGCTCAATCATATGGATGAAATCAGTGGGCGAGTACCAACCTTTGTCAGGAGGCTTATTGTGTAGAGCATACAGATGAAGCACTTCTCCGGAACCATCTGTTGCTATCTACGGTGGTGGCCATGCTTACTATATACTCCTCGATTAGTTTAATGTTTCCAACATCTTCTTGTGCAGTTCCACTAAAATATATGGTATCTTCAAAGAAGATCCCTGTTTGCACAAGTAGAGATAATTACATATTACATTAAGAGTGGCATCAAATCAGTGGCAAAACAATTGCTCGTTCCAGCCATAGCAATAAATTAAGATGCAAAACTATATCATTACTTGTGTCATCACAGTTCCAGTGCTTCATTACAGCACCGGGAGTTGATTTTTGTTTTTCTTCCGCTTGTTCTTCCCCTTCATCACTTGGTTCAATAACAGACAAGCTTCGCCTTCAATGTAAGATTTGGCATGTCAATTAGGGAGCACAAGTATAGTACTAAACTTAATTTTCTGATGAAAGTGGCAAAATACAGGCCAGCAGTTGTGAAATATCCTTATCTTACCTCAATGGGATATTACGGTGCACATACAGATTGGAAGTCTTGTCTCCATTTGTGCAGTTCACTAAAATCAAGCAACATTATCGTACAAGTAGCACAACATATGAAAGCACACTGCAGAATCATGTGAAAGAAGGCTAGTACTGACCTCTCATGATGCGGAATTCAAACAACTCACAAGAAGAAGATCTGAACCAAATTCGCCTTAACGGATAGGAAGTAAGATCTCCTCTTGTGCAGTTCCACTAAGATCAAGCAATCAAGCAACGTTGTCGGTGTGACATTTTGGTTGAACTGCACAAAACACTCTTAAAACAAAAGTGTTTTGTGCAGTGCAACAAAAGGTCACAATGGCAACGAGGTGAAGTAGATAACCCTGTTTACACAGAGGTGCAAAGGAAACAATTAGTGGTCAATAACGGTGGATGACACAGAAGCCAACAAAAAGAAGCATCTACCTTATCTAAATGGGAAAGAAAGCAAGACAGTAGCATTTCTCAAACGGTGGCATTGATTAATATTAACATAGAGATTATATTAACAATAAAATTCGTTAAACATGTAATTTGCTTTTAACTGTGGCATTGCATCAATTTTCCAGCGGCATTATTAGAGGGTGTTTGTTTACAGGGACATTTTGGTGTAGGGACTAAAAAAACTCCGTGTCAGTCCCATCTAAACCAAACAGGAGGGACTTTTAGGGACTAAAAGTGGGCATTTGGGACTAAAGAAAGAAGACCCCGAGGGAGTCTTTTTGGGACTTTTTCCAACAGTTGCCCCTGCCACGCATCGCACCTTGTCTCTATTAGTTCATTACTAGGGGTAACATGGTCTTTTAGCATGTCATTTAATAACCTCTAGTCCATGTTTAGTCCCTGGAACCAAGCAGGTAGGGACTAGGGAGTTTTTAACCAAACAGGGCCTTAGATTAACAACAGCTAATGAGTTGCACGGGACAGTGGACGCACCAGCACCATGTGCATCTACCGATGTACTGTGGTCATGCACAGTCTGTTGCAACAAAGAACAAACAACCAAGGAGCATATTTGTGTTGGTCCCAGTTTTGTTATCTTTAGACACCTTTCCCTATGTGAGCGCAGCAAATCTAGTCCTGCTCAAACTCTACAGCCTTGTCCCTTCCTTTCCTTTTTGAACTAGTACTTTCGCCCCTTCCTTTCCTCTTTGAACCACGTCCTAGATTTATGCGATACAACTTTCCCCACTACTTTCCCCCATTCCTTTCCTCTTTGAACCACGTCCTAGATTCATGCTATACAACTTTCCCCCTTCATTTCCTCTTTGAACCACGTCCTAGATTCATGCTATATACAACTTTTCCCACTACTTTCCCCCACTCCTTTCCTCTTTGAACCACGTCCTAGATTCATGGTATACATGCAGCTAGAGCAATGCATGTGGAGTAAGTAAATTATACCTTAAGGTTCTTGGGGCGTGGTTCGGTGGGCGACGGGACGGCGGCGAAGAAGAAGGGGTCGGAGGCCCTCCCGCGCCGCCGCTGGGTGGAAAGTGAACAGCTGCGCCGGTAGTCCCTCGCCGACGGCGACAGCGTTAAGCCTCCTTCCCTTCCCGGCGGACGGATCCTGCCGGCTCTTTGAGCAGCAGTGAGGGGAGAGAGAGGCCAACAAAGTCTTGTTTAGATCTGGAGAGGGCGAGAGAGTGTGAAGAGAGCAACTACAAGCGCTGAGGCTCCAGCGTGTATATATATACCGGAGAGAGAGTGTGAAGCGTGCAAACCCTAGAAAACATTTTGACCAGTCAAAGAATCCTCCTGGCACAAATTATGCTCAAGTGTAGTTATCGAACCCGAGACCTCAAGTTTGATGAGCGAACAGGCTAACCAGCTACACAACCCTCCCGTTATGTTCAACGAGAGGGAAATAACCTTTTATACATTCCTGCATTCGTGTGACAAGCATGCCGTGTTTTTTGTGTGTGTGGGAGTCATTGGGATTTCAATCATAATCGTGTCATGTGGCTTTGGTGGTAAGACTATCCACAGTGGTGCAGAAATAATGCAGCCTTAGTCCCCTTAGCTCTCTCCACGTAGTACGTTGGGTCCCACCAGTCAGAGGGTGAAACAAACAAATTAATAAGCAAAATTAAAAGCGCCAGCGGTGTATCTTACCTCACACATCTCGCTACTGCTCGGGAACACTGTCCAATTGATCCCTCTGTTCGCTCACGTACTATTTTAAGTGAATCCTTATTATAACATGCACACAAATTTTGGGCACTTGTATTCGACTTAAGTCAGTGTGCCACCGTATCTCGTATACTTACTACTCCCTCCGTCTAGGTGTAATAAGTCACGTTAGAAGGTGCAACGGGACCAAGGGGTGTGTGTGTGTGTGTGTGCGTGTTTAACAGCATGTGTGTGTTAGAGAGAGCGACAGATCGATCTACTCCTACAGAGAGATGTTGTGTAGTGTAGTACGATTTTAGCCGTGAGATTCGGTGCATCCTCTCGTTTCCGAGCGTGTCCGGTAGGGACATGTGGACAGCTGCCATGCCCGCTCCTGACCAGCCTGGCCCACCCAAAGCCCCTCCATCGCCCGCGCGCGCTTCCCGCCCGAAACGGTCAGCGCCGCTCCAAAGAATCGGTGCCGCATTCATGCCCGGGCAGAGCGGACGCGACCTCTCACTGGCGCAAGAGTGATGGTTGCTTCATCCGTCCAACTTACTGCTGGGTCTATGTGATTTGATGGCTCATTGGTCTTTATTACTGAGGTGGTAGGACCGCTGGATGTCCCATGCTTTCGGCGAAAGGAGGTACTACTACTAGATTACAATTTTCTCCATTCTTACAGCGGAGGCATGCAAGAGCAATGAAAACACACAGGCTCAGTGATTACATGGCCCACCTCACACTACCACCGTGCGACACCTAACTCTTTACATAGTACTCCCTTCGTTCCTAAATATTACTAGATGAGTCCCCGCGCGTTGCCGCGGAACAGCGATATATCTCTCTGCGCAAAATTATCGATTTCATAGAACTAAAAAAACTCTATAACCGCGTGACAAATGTGGTAGCCAAACTAAATAAACTCCCATCATCATTTAGATCATCCCACGTAAGGAAAAAAGATCAGCCAACTCCTACTGCATAATGGGATTATATTTTTCTTTTTGACATGTTAATGGGACTTAAAAGCTCACTTACATGCATGCTACCGATGCATGCTTGCATGCAGACATGTTGATGTGATTTAAAACCCACTCACATGCATGTGCCACGGTATTTCTGCATGCTTGCATGTGGCTTAGTGCGGAGCCTCTCAACGTCTAGATCAGACGGCTATTATGGACTGATTTACTTCATCTAACAGCTACATCAATTTTGATGATGTGGCTCAAGGAGAGGATAGAGAATTCCTAGTAGTGGGGGCTAGCTATTACTAGTAGATAAGTCTTTGTAGAGATTCCACTACATACGGAACAAAATGAATGAATCTACACTTAAAATGCATCTATATACATCCGCATGTGGTTCATGGTGAAATCTCTACAAAGACTTATATTTAGGAACGGAGGAAGTACTAGTATAGTACGTACTGTAATTTATCAGCGAGATAAATTTGTACAATGCTATGAAGCTTCCAGCTTCTGTTACATGTATCTTGCGTCCAAGGTTGCCCGTTGCAACATTTCATCAAATACAAAGGAGACTAACATGCATGCTATTGCATCTCAATGATTGACAGATCATAGCAAATATGTACTCCCTCCGTTCCAAAATAAGTGACTCAACTTTGTGCAAAATTTAGTACAAAGTTGTACTACTACTAAAGTTGACACTCATTTTGGAACAGAGGCAGCTAAAGAAAAAAACGACCCATGCAGTCCCTAGCCCTTGAACCGTGAACCCTGACCAGGCTTCAATTTGCTGGCAACGTTCGAGCTTCCTAATAAATGAAGTTTGCAACCTTTTGACCATCGGATCATTTTGTGCAGTTTCACCAAAATTGAGATGAGCATCCCTGTGGCAAAGAAATTGAAGAAGCGTGATTAGAATAAGATTACTGGGACTAGTTGATGAGACATGAACTCATCACAAATACAGTACGTAGAAGCCAGTAGAGGTATGTGCGGGGCAAAGAAGTAGAGAAATATCCACAGGGAGTGATGTGGGCAGCTGGAGCAGTGGTGCAAGCCGGCTGTAAAGGGAGTTGTACCTGAGGGACGTAGCTCAACCTTGAGGAGGGTGGCGGGAGGCGGCAACTGCCCAAGTCACGGCAGTGAGCAAGGGACGAAGGCAACCTCACCGGCTTTGTGAGAGAGAACGATGGGGACCCCTGATCGGGACGTGCCGACAGTGGGTTTTCGCCGTCGGCGACGGCCACCGCATCTACACTAAGCATCCACCCCTTCCCCAAGCGGACGTGATCCGCCGGGATGTTAGAGATGTGGCCACAGTCGTTTTGTGCGAGAGAATGTGAAGAGAGCAACCCCAGCAAGAAACCGTGTAGGCTGGCCCGTCCTGACTATGTATATAGTGGAGCGGTTTCCTTTTATCTCCATATGAACCTATCATATTGCGTACGTGCCACTGAAGAAAAAAAACTTTATTTATAAATGACGCAGCACCTACTACTCGTTCTCCTATAACCTTGCGCTTGGCATCTCCAAAATATTAACCTAGCGATTGGCTCTTCGCCTCTTCGGGAAGTCGAGCAATAATGGTAGTGCAGTATATATCGTTCTGGCTATATGAGACCGAATGAATTTCTGCACGTCCACCACGTGGGCGAGGGTCGAGGGGCGAGGGAGAGTGCTACATACGGAGCAAAATGAGTGAATCTACACTCTAAAATACGTCTATATACATCAGTGTTTGGAGTATGTACTAGTAGTTCATATTGAAATCTACTAAAGGACATATATATTCCAAACAATATGATATAATCTCTATAACCAAGGTAGTAGGGACGAGGAGTAAACGGAGGGAGTAGTAAATTTTTCTCCTCGTCCTGCGAGCCACCGCGCGCATGGGCGAGGGAGCGGGCGTAAGGCGGAGCAAGCTTCACCTCATCCTGCGAGCCACCGCGCCCGTGGGAGGGGGAGATGGTGTACTAAGCAAGCTTCTCCTCGTTCTGCGAGTTGACGGGACACATCAAAAGTACTCCAGTGTATAGAGACTTGCCTCTAAGGTAGGCCCCCACATGGTTTGCCTCTTTTTTAACATAACACGTCAAGTCGCAATTTGTTTGTTCACCCGTGGTAGACGATCCTCCCTCCACCAAGTGGACAACCAGTACACGTGCCAAATTACCACGTGGGCTGCCTTTTTCATACAGAAATGAGCTCCACCGTGTACCCGCGCGGGTGTGGTTGGGAAAGAGACGGGAGTACATGCGCCGTGCATGCACCTCTTCTCTTCGTGCACGTCCCCCACCTACGTGGGTGTGTGTGAGAGATACAAACCGCGTTCGTGAGTGTTTTTTGTTTTGGGGTGGGGG